>NC_058341.1:68996096-70196096 GCF_905475395.1 Chrysoperla carnea
ACTATATGATTTGCGCCTAATTTATCCCCTCAAAGGTGAACAATGTTATTGATTAAAAAATGTTTCAAACAATAAAAGTTTATTTTTAAAAAGAACATTTTTTACATTACATTTAAACTTTTGTTCTTTCTCCAATGGTTTACAAGATGAGTCCTACGGACCCTAGACCCGATTGACCTATATTGCTCATTTACGAACTCGACCACAATTTTTACGCCCTAAGCACGCTATAAAAACTTTAGCTTGATGTTTCTTTTTGTTTTTGAGTAAACGTGGCGACAGACGGACTATAGACAGGCAGAAAACCGGAAACATACCAATTGGGTGATTTTATGAACACCTCCCTGGTGGAAAAAATATTTGAAAAAAGAATAAGTCTTAATAAGACTTAGGAAACTCTGAAAAAGTCTTAGAAACTTTAAAGAAAGTATTAAAGTATTAAGAACTCTGAATAACTTTCAATTAGACTAGTCCGAAAACGTTGGGAAATTCAAAGTTCCTAAGACTTTTTCAGAATTTCTTATTCTTTCTTCAAATATTTTTTCCACCAGGGCTATACCAAAATTTTGTCGGTAGCATAAATATTTTTAATTGTTACAAACTTGGGACTAAACTTAGTATACCTTGATATATATTTCATATGTACAGGGTATAAAAATTAATACATTCAAGCGTTGATATTATTTGTTGTAAGGTTTCACTCTGTACTAATAATAATTATTTGTCTCCAGTTCAATTATAAATTATAACATCATAAAATTGGATATTATGTTTGTTTTAGTAATCAATTCTAGATACCCTAAATATGTCCTATATGTCCTATATATCCTATATACCTACACCTACATTCGTACAAATTTTCCATATCCCCTAAAGCTTTGTTTATTTAATTTACAACGTTATTTCAACCATTAATTTTGGTGCAATTAAATATTTATATTTATCCTGGAATACATTGTGTAATGAATAAATATCGTCCTTGATAACAGGACCGCAACATTGCTTCATGGGGAGAAAAAGTTCAATTCAATATACATATGAAAATATTTTACTATGATAGTTAGCAATATTTTCAACAGGGAGCTTTAAGGCAGATGATTTTTGAATATTTCCTTGAAAGTATGTATTCAGTACGTTTTACACCTTGAAGCGGTTACGCTACCTTATACGAGATTCCTGTTAGTTAGGCGGCTTAATTTCTGTTTAGTAAATTAAAAGTGCATTCTTTTGTTAAAAAAACTAGATCATATTACAAGAGAAACTTACAAAATTTAAAAAATCTCCGACAAATTTATCGGGTACGGAAACCTAAACTTTCACTCAAAACACTCTCTATTCCATTATATTTTTCTTTAAAGCTTTTCCCAAACTGAGCCGATTTTGAAGATCATCGCTAATTTTTTAGTTTTTTCCAGTACGGAAACCTAACCTCGCATTTGAAACGTTAGAACTCTCTAAGAGCTTAGAACTCTCTCCATTAAATTACCTTTCAAACGAAACAAAAAAATCCAAATCGGTTCATTCCTTTAGGCGCGGCGATAACACAGACAGACACACATAGCGGTCAAACTTATAAGACCGCTTTTTTGGTTCGGGGACTAAAAATGATTTTAAATATATGTTAAAATGATTTTTGTCTGCAATTTTTGAGTTTTTTTTTCTTGTATGCGCGCTAATAAACAGAGTAAAGTATATATAACTATTGTTCTGGTAATGCTTTATATATTTCATTTAGCGTTTACTTACAAATATTTGACACACATACATATACCTACCGTTAAAGAGTGTATACTGTACATTAGAACTTTTTGAATCAAACTTTCTTAGAACCCTTTGCTCTTACAACCACAACAAAATAAATATGAGGTTTTTATAGGAAATTTCCTAATTAAATTTATAATACTCATTTTTTGATAACTATGACTGTTAACGAAATGTTCGGGAAAAAATCATAATTTTGTGACCTTTGACCCCGAACAACTTTTGTAGCAGCTTACGGATCGATGGGGATTTTTAAGATTTTGTTATGAATAGCAAATAGGTTCATACAAAAATCCAGTTTTCCAGGATTTTTCCGATGTGAAATGTCTTTATTCCCTGGATTAGCATCTTTTATTTTGTCATCAAGATCCTCGTCCCTCTGCTAGAGATGGCATGGTAGCACCACTTATTAAAAGTAACATTGGGACCTTTACTAATTGTGTAGAGCTATTTTTAACAAAATTAAGCTCATAGTTTGTGCACATCAAATTCGTGCGGTTGCATGCGAATTTTAAACATCGTCCCTCAGCTAAACAACGCATGGTAGCACCACTTATTAAAAGTAACATTACGATCCTAATTTATTGCGTGTAAAAGTTGCTTTTAGAAAAATAAGGCTCATAGTTTCATCAAATTCGTGTGATAAGAATATGCCTTTTAATACATTTTCTCACTGCTAGAGATGGCATGAGAGAACCACTTAATTAAAAGTAACATTGGGACCCTAACTAATTGTAAAAGCTATTTTTAGCAAAATAAAGTTCATAGTTTCGTCAAATTCGTGCGGTTAGAATACGTATTGATAAATGGTAAGTAATCAGGTGGTCTAAATCTAAACTACTGAAAAAGCGGTCCCCTCCCTGTTTAATAGTACAAATTTTTATCACCAATAGGTGGGATTTAGCTTTGAATTTGAATATTTTTATTGGCTTTAAAAATGGGCAGTACAAGTATTACCATCTGGTAGTCGAAATTGTAACTACTGAAATCGGGTCTTCTTCTTATTATAATTAATACGAATTATTATCGCTTGTTAGCGTCTTGACTCCCAGTTATCAATACTAAGAAAATACAGAAATAACACATAAGCTATAATTTATAAAGATATAATTAAAACAAGTGAAAACAAACAATTGTTAATTGTTGAAATACCATGCATAAATAGTGTTGATGAATGATGGGTAAACAATGATGTTTACAAAAAAATGTTTCAAACAAAAGTTGTTTATATTTTGATAAGGGATATTTCTTACATTTAAACTTTTGTTCTATCTCTAACGGTTTACAAGATGGGTCATATGGACCCATAGGTCAAGACCCAATTGACCAATGTTGCTCATTTACGAACTCGACCTCACTTTTTACTTCCTGAGTAAGCTGTAAAAATTTCAGCTTGATATCTTTTTTCGTTTTTGAGTTATCGTGCCCACAGACGGACGGACAACCGGAAATGTATATTTCATATAAACATGGTATAAAAAGAAAAAATTAAATTTAATCTCACATTTAAAAATGTTAAATGTAAAAATTCATGGCCATCTTCTCTGACATACTCACAATGACTTGTGACTATTTTATTTAAAAAAAATTTAAAACTGTATCTACAAATTATTATGGAAGTTATGGAAGGTGGATAAGTTATAATAAATCATTTCAAACACCCAATTTTCTTTGGTCTACAGATGTGTATATTCGCTTATTGAAGAAATAATTTCAAAATTTTCTAATTTTGTTGCAGCAGTTTCTTCTATAGAACATCGCTTACAGAGTACAGTTATATTTTCCTATAGAATTATTTTTAAAATAATTTAAAAAATTAGTTAATTTTATGTAAAGTTCTTTTTACTGCAGTAAAACGAAGCAAAAAAAGGTAGATAAGGAAAATTCTGATCAAAGTGGGAACAAATGAAAATATATCGTATAATGAGTGTTTTTTTAAGGAAATAAGAATGAAACTTATTAAAATCTTCATTTTCAGTCCTATTGTGTAATTATTTAACTACAGTTTTTCCTTTAATTTTTCAGAAAGACTAGCACATATGTATATAATTTTTATTATCTTTATTATCTCGATACTTATGCGTTTTTGTTTTAAAATTATGACACATTCACAATGTATGTAAACCTGGTAGGCATACAATATCTTATTTTAAAAATTATTAGATTTAATTGGACAATAAAAATCCAATGCATTAACCATTGTTATCTTTATTTTTCACATTTAATTATTTACTTATCTCACTTGTTTTTCGATTAGTATTTATTTGTCACTGCAGTTCACTTAGCTATAGGCTGGAATTGTTTTATTATATAAAAAAAATGGGCTGTCTTTACATTCTCTATAAACTAAATAATAAATAACATGTTGATTCTTTTCAAATAATTTTATAATAAAAACAACTGAATAGAGCAGGAGCCGATCATTTCCTTAATACGTATGTTTTGTGTAAATTTATTATTATTCAAAATAGCTTATAGATTATTTACATCCTTCTATAACAAAACGTCAATCCATTGGTTTCAATATCCAACATAGATCTTCAATAGTAATAAAAAAACAAGTGAAAACAAACAATTGACTGAATTACTTGTTGAAATACCATGCATAAATAGTGTTGATTACTCTATTACATTGCACATACATATACAATTTATATAATATATACTATACGGCCTCACGGGTAAACAGTGATGTTTACGAAAAAATGTTTCAAACAAAAGTTGTTTATTTTTTCATAAGG
Organism: Chrysoperla carnea; assembly: GCF_905475395.1. Classification (NCBI taxonomy): domain Eukaryota; kingdom Metazoa; phylum Arthropoda; class Insecta; order Neuroptera; family Chrysopidae; genus Chrysoperla; species Chrysoperla carnea. The sequence goes on from NC_058341.1 coordinate 69,000,599, forward strand.
AACATTTCAATAATTATATTTCTATATAACTTTTGTTCTATCTCTAACGGTTTACAAGATGGGTCCTACGGACCCATAGGTGCAGACCCAATTGACCTATGTTGCTCATTTTCGAACTCGACCTCACTTTTTACGTCTTGAGTACGCTGTAAACATTTAGCTTGATATCATTTTTCGTTTTTGAGTTATCGTGCCCACAGACAGACGGACGGACGGACGGACAACCGGAAATGGACTACTTAGTTGATTTTATGAATACCTATACCAAAATTTTGTTCGTAGCATCAATACTTTTAAGCGTTACAAACTTGGGAATAAACTTAGTATACCTTGCATATTACATATATACATGGTATATTTATGTAGGAATTTACCAAATTTTGTATTTTCTCACAATTATTAGTTTTCCTAGGAATTCAAGACGGGCGTTTTGTGGAAATTTTCAAAAGTAAATGAAGTATGTTAAGCGTGGTATTAAAATTTTTTCTTGATTGTTTGTAGGAGAACATATGATTTTTAGAAAATGAAAAATTGGATTAAGATTACTGATTTCGAATACTGTGATAAGATGGGTTTATTTTTATTATTATTTAGTTGTCATTTGCTGTGAAGATTGTAATCTATGCTGTGATTAAAGTACAAATAATTCATCATTTCATTTCAATTCATTCATTTCATTGGTCGTTTGTAGCTTCATAATAGCTTAAAATTTGGATACCACTCTTAATATACTTTATTTATTTTTGAAAGTTTCAGAAAAAAACTTTTCTTGAATTTGTAGGAGAATTAATGATTTTTAGAAAATGAAAAATTTGATAAATTCCGACTTGAAAATCATACACAATTTTCTTCTAAATATCGAAGATCAACGTTGGTTTTGAAACCAATGAAGATCGTACTGAGAAATTGTTACAGAATAATGTAAATAATTTATCAGCTATTTTGAATAATAATTTATATTAAAAAGTTTATGCAAAACATACGTTAATATACAAAACATTAAAAAAATATGTATGGTGACATAACGTCTTGCATGTTGGAAGGATGTTGTGTTTTGCTATGCCAGTATGAGTTATATCTTGCACAATTTAGTCTACCCGTTCCTACGTTTATATACAATTTGATACCTCCCACATCTAACTGTCACTATATTGGTCAACTAAAAAAGAGGCTAGTATTATTTTAGTTTTTTCTTAAAAATAAAGACAAAATATACTATTATTTGTATTCGCTAACCAATTAAATCAATTATAGGTTTGTGAATTCATAAATCTTACTATTTTTTCGATAGCCACAACTTCCGAATCAGGGCTCAGATCGAAATTTGGTAAAAAGATTTTTTTGTTCGTCTTTATGAGCTCATTCTGTAGGCCCACGATCTGCAGTTAATAACAGAACGCTCTGTGAAAGACAAAGGCAGAAGTGATTTACCAATTTTGGATCTGAGCCCTAATTTGAGCCTGTATTCTCTCCAGCTGTCTTTCGGCAGTTGTCTGTTCTACTTTACTCCACCAGACCAAGGCAGAATAACAGAGCCTGGAAACTATGATAGCCGTGAAAATCCACATTAGCTGCTCTGGTCCCAGTCCCCATCTAAGGCCGAAGGCTCTCTTGCATTGCCAGAAGGTAACTATGTCCTTGCATTGCCGACACTGTTGTCCAGGATAATTCCCAGATATTTCATCTCCGCCGAATAGGCAATCTGTCTATTTCCGATCTTCATCTTTTCCTGAGGTTTCAACTTGTATTTCTAAGTGAAGACTAGGATGCCAATTTTCTCTGGTTGGATGTTGAGACAATTCTCATTGCACCAATCCATCGTCTGGTCGAGCGCCTGTTGAAGGATATCTCGCAGTATCTCTGCATAGGATCCTCTTACCAGGATGACAATGTCATCTGCATAACCGATAGCTTTGACTCCAAAACGGTTCAATTTTTCTATCGGTTCATCCGCAACTAAACTCCATAGGAGAGGCGACAACACCCCTTCCTGTGAGCAACCTTCAGACACAGTTCCACTCACTGTACTGTCCTGCCATTGCACAATCAGCTGTCTGTTGTCTAACGTGCTCATGATCCATCGGATTATCTCTTCAGGTATACCATGTCTTCTAGCTCCGGATCAATGGATCTCCTCGAGGTCCAGAAAAGCTCCTAGGCACACTCCCTTGTTTTGTATCTGTTGTTCTATGAAGCTAACAGCTGATTACAAGGCCGTTTCCGTCGATTTGCCTGTTTGATAGGCATATTGACTCTTCAGATACCAGTCCACCAATCTTTCCAGGGTCTTTAGTAAGAACCAATTCAGACTGACAGGACGATAATCTTTGGCCTGAGTGTAATCCTTCTTTCCAACCTTTGGAATGAAGGCAACCTTAGTCCTCTTCCGCTCTCTTGGTGTGAAGCCTAGCACGATGCAGCCTCTAAGCAGGCCCGCCAATTTCGCGAGGAAGACTTCCAGGCCTTTCTGTAGAAGCACCGGATATATTCCATTAGGTCCTGGTGCTTTAAAGACTTCGAAAGAATTCACCGCTCTTTTAACCAGTTCTGGTTTTACGATTTTCGCTGCCAGCAACCAATTTTTTCTTCTACTCAGATTCGATAACTTACCTTCTGCTGGTATCCCAAATTTTTGCCCTGTTAAAAAGCTTTCTCACCCTTCTCTTCAGGTGTTCTAACTCCTTGCTCCATTTCAGATGGAGACCTTGCAGTCCCACCTTTTTCAAAGGAAAGTTTTCTTCATATGAAGCCTGGATTGTATCTCTGAGCTAATGTTCCGTGTTTTCAAGATCCTCCGGCGTTGCATACCTACCCTGAAAGTCCGTTAGCAGGGATTCAAGATCCTCTACGTAACCTAGCCAGTTAGTCTGTCTGGGATTTCTTCTCCATTCAGTGTCTATCAAAATCTCCGTTTATTGGGCCCTAATGAGCCGGTGATCTGATAGCGATGGTTCCTCAGAAACTCTCTAGTTTCTGATTCTGTTCCTCACATTTTTGTTGCAAAGTGTGAGGTCCAAAACTTCTTGTCTTACCACTGTAACGAAGGTCGGTTCCGACCCTCTGTTCAGGAAATCCAAGTTTTCTTCTGTAAGGTATTCCAGAAGATCAAGCCCTCTCCCATTATTGTCTATGCTGCCCAACGCCTCGCAGTGCGAGTTGGCGTCCCATCAAATAATGAGGTCAATATTGCTCTCTCTGCAATGCCTCACTAGCCTTTTCACTTCCTCTGGGGGTGCATCTCTATCATGGCCAAAGTAGGCGGAAGCTAGATATAGCTTTCCTCCACCATTTCCAATTGTTTCCCTGTAGTTGACCTGAACCACAGCTAGGTCTCTCGTACAGAAATCTTGTAGCAGGGTCACATTTTTCCCCTTGCTCACAACGCTCGCTGTATTAGGGCTATGGATAAGCCTGTATGCACCACTGCCATGCTCCTTACTAAGTTAGTAGAGTCGCCTTTGCAGTGGTGAAGATTGATCTGTGATATCTCAATAATGAAAGTAGCCATAGGGCTGTTCCGTTTATGAAGTATCCAGCCCCGTTGAAGCAGGACCATCGGTTGTCCTTTTTGCGGTTCTAAAGATCACGTGACCAGACCCCACGAAGGCCCTGTAGCCCGATGTCTCATCCACACCGAGTACGAGCAGCGTACCCGAAGGTAGTTCCTCTCTCTAGTGGACGATTCATCCGCTCGTCACCAGCCCTACATTCTGCTTTGCCAGGAGCTTCATCGCCTTCTCAGTGTCCCTTTTATGTGGGGGAAGCAGCACTGTTAGTTTAATGAGTTCTAGTCTAACTAGTCTAACCAATAACTCACCAGCTTTCCACGTTGGTCCGTTATCCCTCAGCCCTTTCTCTGAGAAGCCATCCTCACATATGACAGTGATCAAACCTTTTCTCACTAGAGTGTCCAGGAAACAAGGCACTTTTTGTCCATCCGGTATTTCCAGGATGGCATCTTCCAGAGCGATTTTGAAGGCATCTACCTCCTCGGTTTTCACCATCTCAGAACCTACCTCAGGGCTAGGTTAACCCGACGTTTCGACGGGCGGGTTCTAACCCCAGCCTTATCCTTGGCCTCTCTCTGCTTTGTGGAGTTGGCTTTTTTAGGAGGAGGTCTTAGCGGAGGTAGGAGGCCAAGTCTCACCGCCTCTGCCTTGTCCGCCTCATATTTCATCCAGAGCACCCTTCTCCTTGCAGCTCTGCTTTTGCTGGCCTCTTGAGGAGTGTCAAGTTCCACATCCATGGCCCGGGTTTCTTCAGCTGGCTCTTTCTAAGCCACATTATCTTCAACGACGTTAGTCTGTTGCGCATTGTTTGTATTTTTATCTGCCATGTAGTTCCCACGAGCAGCTAGGGAAATAAAGGTCCACTCACGCAGAGCCCCGCATACGTGAGTAAGGCTATAATAAGGGAGGTCACCAGGTATCCCTAGGGAACCGATCATGACACAGCTCCCCCTGTTCCAAGAATCCATCGACGCGGTATCTACACACCTTAAATTGGGGGCGCATGAAAACCAGTCCTGCAGGATCCAGAACCAGAAATAATTTACGTCCGATGTGCCAGCGGCCGCAACACATCACGTGGACCACTACTTGGTTGCTACTGGACTAGCTAAATAGTCTCCCAGGGCTCGCCCGTCACCTGAGCCCCGATGACGCACGAAACCCCGACCCTTACACAGTGAGCCTTTCACCTTACCTCTAGCGAGGTACCAATTCATGGAGAGCCCGTTTATAGGGAGAACCAACACACACTAATTTTTGTTTTAAGATTCATATCACTTTGTAGCTTAAACTACTCGCTGACTCCGGTTTATCCATCGGTTACATATTCTAAAACTAAATACAGTTTATTTTCATCGTGAAAATATTTTTAAAATCGTAAAATATCGGAATGTCTTAAATGGGTTTGTGCGACGAAAAATATGCGAACTTAATATATCGGCTCGTCTTAAATGACTGATTTTAATAGCGCCTCCTCGAAGCGTCTTCGGGTAGCAGTTCGTCCTCAAAGAGGGCACTGGGGACTCTTCACGATGAAAGTTACCTTTTAGTTCTAGAATATGCAACCGGTCGGTTTTCAGTATATATATATAAACAGGGCGTTCTGTTATTAACTGCAAATCGTGGGCCCACAGAATAAGCTCATAAAGACAAAGGAAAAAGTTATTTACCAATTTTGGATCTGAGCCTTAATTTGGGCGCTAACGGTATGACAAAAATTGATAAATTTATAAATTCACTGACAATCATTCGATAACCAGCAGCAATGATCGTCAGTAGATATTAGTAAATTTCATTTCATAATAGTCAACCTAAGAAGGGATTTCAACTGATTTCATTCGATTATATTATTTTGAAAAACATTTAAAAAAATTATTTCATTGGTTTTTGTCAAATCCCTACTTTTTATATTTTTATTATATTTTTGCAAGAAAACATTAGATTATTAGTAAAAAAACAAATTACGTCGTAAAAGGCGTGTCTTTAAATAATATAATCGAATGAAATCAGTTGAAATGAAATATATAATTTCATCTGTTATGATAAGTAAAATCGTCATTACAGTCGAGGGACCTCTTTTCGGTACTGTGGATAACTGTTTAATCTTAAGAGTTCCCCCGATTGTAATGACGATTTTACTTATCATAAGAATTTCATATAAAAATATTTTCTTGTTGTCATACTTTCAATGCCCGATTCTGTAATTATTTTATTGTTTACATATTTAATTGATTCTAGGCAGGTAGAAAGTTACTTGTTGATAATTTTTTTTACTCACCTAAAAATCGCTAGAAATTACACGTGATTAAGTTTTTATTGTCTTATTCCACACAAAAATTATTTATTGTAATTGCCATTTTAAATGCAATTTTTACTAATTTGCTTATTTATCTTGAGGATGTACAAATTGCTTAGAGGATATAATCATAGCCTCCTCTAATCATTTTCCACAGAAAGCATAGACTTGGTGTAGAAAAGTTTATATTTTAGATATAAGAAGTAGCAGTCATAGCGTTATTTAATTAACTATCTACTGTAGTGACATCCATTGCTTTGAGTGTCAATTTTTTGGAGGTCATGTAGCTCATATAATAAAATCACGTTGAAGTTGCGCATCTATATTATTATTAGTTGCCTATGGCCAGTCTTTAGATGGTATTTCAACAATTAACTTTGACAATATTTTCATACATATTTTCTTATAATATTTTTTGAATTTCTGATACTGTATTGATTCTGTCAAATTTTTTTCGTACTTGAATATTTGCCTACCTGAATATATGATTATATCCCTGTACATTTATATTTAGAATTTTAAATATGACTATATAAATATTTTAACTGCAATATTTATAAATTGAATGACTTTTATAAATTTTTGTAGAAGAAACTATGAAATATGATTTGTATAACAGTATGGAACAAGGGAAAAGCTATATAACAACTATATACACTACCAAGTCACTGCAGTATTCGAATAATAATAATAACTGTAATATTTTCTGAGAAAATTGTATTTCATATATTGTAGAAATAAATGTTATTTTATTTTATTCTAAACAATTTCACTTTACTATTTCATATTTCACTCACGAAAATATTTGATGGAGTTTATTGTTACAGGGGTATGTAACGAGTCGTTTTTTATATGCACTATTACTCCGTCATTGTATTTACCTTTCGGAGCAAACAGAGGAGTATTATCGCGTTTGACGCAGTATACTGCTGCTTTGAAATTAAAGTAATCGTTATCTTAGACGCGTCTATTGATGCGATTTTACCGCCAGGCAATGAACCAATAAGTTATTAATGCCTTCTAGCATATCTGATATATAAATTTTAAACATTATATTAAATTTTGAATTTCTTATTATAGTTTTATTATTCAAAATTGAATTGAATAAATAATTTCAACAGTCAATTGTAAGTTATTAAAAAGGTTCACTTTGCATCTCTATCTCTATATATTATAAATGCGAAAGTAAGCATGTTTGTTTGTTTGTTTGTTTGTTTGTTTGTTACGCTTTCACGCTAAAACTAGCTAATGGTTTTTAATGAAACTGTACAGAAATATAGCTCATACTTCAGAATAACACATGTGATATAATTTATAAAGATATATTAATAATTTAAAAAAAATTAATTTAATGTGACATTACCATAAATTATAGGTTTCTGTAAAAATAGTCAATATAAAATATTTCACGGCCATCTTTTCTGATATACTAAACGAATAATTACGACTATTATACATTTAAAAAAAATATAAAACCCTACATATATTTTATCTGTGTTGAACAATTCTTACCATTATTTCGAGTTTTATAGAAAGGGGATAAGCGAGAGCAATCTTTATCAATATTTACTTTTAAACCCAGCGAAGCGGGTGGGTATGAGTCTAGTATGTGACATATTTAAAGCTGCAATAATTAAATTTGCCTTGTATTATTTTCTTTTCATCTAACACCTCAGTGAAATGATTGAAGATTTAGGTTTTGGAATATTTAATATGTAATTGCTCACAAGTTTATTGTCTTCAACTTTAAAGGTTTTAGAAAAAATGCATGTACTCCATTTGCATTTTGTGTTTGTCGTTTGAAAAAAAAATTAATCAGCCTCCAAACTGCAATATCGACTGTATACAATGTTGGGTTAGTTATCATTCAGAAATTTATTTTACTGGTTTATTAACCAAATAACTTATCAGTAAATAACCGGATAATTGTCCTCTCAAATCACAATTAATTATTTACAGTAGTATGCGACACAAAAGCAATTCTGTGTACGGAATCTGTTATAATATCATATTTTACAAAATCCAAAACATCATTAAACTAAGCGACGTTGAACCTCAAAATTTCCGGATTTTTTTGTTATCCTGGAGTAAATTCTGATTGATAACTTTTGTAGAGAAACCTTTATCCTTGTTTTATATAAGTATGGACTTCAGCATTACTCTCGAGCAATATTTCTTCCAATATAATGTCTTCTTCATTTTAATAATTAATATGCGTAGTAGAATATCGCGGTCACTCATTTGACTTCAGTTTAGTTAACTTCACTTTGAAGGACCGCACACAGATGGCGCTTCTGAAGAAACAATCAAGTACGCGTCAGACGCTTGCGTCAACGGCAACATAGGAATCATAGCTTTATAGTGTAATTAAATTACTTGTAAATTAAAAATTAGGTAAAGCAATAATTTTTACGAAAAAATGTTTCTAACAAAAGTTGTATAATTTTTTGTAAGAAACATTTTTTCACGTTTAAACTTTTCTTCTGTCTCTAACAGTTAACATGATATGTCCTACGGAATCAAAAGCGTGTTGTTGATCTATTTTGCTCATTTACAAATTGAAACTTAGTTTTTACGTTTGGAACACTGTTTAAGAATTTCAGTTTGTTATCTCTTTTCGTTTTTGACACCTCTTTTCGTTTTCGGAAATGTACTAATAAGGTGATTTCATAAACATGTATACCAATATTTTGTTCGTACCATCAATATTTCGAAATGTTGCAATCTTGGAACTAAAACTAAAATTATTATACCTTAATATATTTTTCATATACACAGGGTTTCAAAATTTTATACAATCCCAATTTATAAAATTTATTAGTTTTTTAATTAAACCATAAATAAAAAACTAATATATTTTGTAAATAAGGCCATTATTATTTTTGTATTGAGAAATAAACCTCAAATTAAAATAGACTCCTATAAATAAGAAACTGTAAGTATAAACAATTATTAATAAATTGAGGAAAATCTCTATTTTATTGTGTATAATATTTATTTTAAAAACTCATAAATTTATTTAAAAAAATTATAAAACAAAAATTATTATTCAAGTTTAATTAAAACAAATATAAAGAATATGCATTTGAACACTTGAATGTGGCGAAAATTTGTTAAGAACAACTTTTTAATACATTGAAACAAAAATTCTTAATCTCAAGCGATATGAGATTGTCTCAAGTTCATAGCGAGATCAAATATGGCGAATGGGTGGACGAATGTGTTACAACTACCGTACGGGATTGAATGGTGAAGCTGACACTAACGCATGAGTTGTTTATATGAAAGTAATAAATCTAATAAATCTCACATATTGTTGTCTCAAATATAAAGTCTAACAAATCTCAAATATTGTTGTTTTGAAATCCAACATAGTTTTAAACACTCTTTTTTGAATGGTTCTGCCACTTATTAATATTATAACGAAATACTGATGTAATTGTCACAACCACATGAGCAGGTTTATTGTGGTTATTGATAAAAAATTAGATTTCTTCTAGTCGGATTTGAATCAGGGACAATTGGATTGTTGTTGATTTAAGTATATTAAGTCCACTACTGTACTAAATGCGCTACTGATGATTGTATATATTTACACAAATATGCTATATATTATAAAAATGATCAATAAGTTTATTTACAAACTAACTATAAGAAATTTTCTTTTAATTCACCGATTCGCTGAATTTACACGATAATATATTCCCACTAAGTACAATTTTATTTTTCATCAATAAAATGCATGTCTTTAAACTAAAATCAATCTCTTTCATGGAACTACTGATTTTGTTCATTTAACTTCAGTGATTTTGTATCAATGAATTCATATTTTAAATGCAATCCAATTCTATTGTAAATACAAATAATTAGCTATACTTGTTCCAATCATAAGAAAATTGTTTGAAAATATTGTTACTTTATTTCAATATGAAACAGCCATCTTCGGGATGCGATTGTCATTACTTTAATTTTTTTTCCAGTGAAATTGAATTGAACCATTTTATCATCGTCATTCGGTTTTAAAAAATGACCCAAAATTAAAGCAAGAACTAATTTAAATAGACAGCACAGTTTTTTTATTAAATGCTGTAAATTATTTGTTGATTCAAGTATTCTATACGATGATGTATAGAATAGCTTATCCGGAAAAACTGATAGCATATAAGATAAAATTCCAAAATTTTGATGACACATAAAAACTTTTTTGTAATAATTTACCTCATACATTTTGCTGACTTTCAAATTTAGCTGAATTTCGTAGATAAAGCTCTAAATACTCTCTTGAAAAGAATTATTGATCGCGGACTTGTTTCCATAAAACTTGAGACTTCAAACTCCAAAGAAAAAAAAATGTTTAATCCCAAGATTGAAATTCATCTTTTCACATTAGATGAAACTAAATCTCTATACCCATCCTTGTTTGTACGAGAATCGTAAGCAGTAGCTGCCAATTTGTTCATTATTTTTAAAAGCTTACTCAAGCGTGAAAACTAGTACTTTTTACTTCAGGTCTTCCAATTCTAAAAACCCTGAACCGTCAGTTTTCACGCTGTTTTTTTTTTTTATAACTGTTAATATTAAACCATGCAAATGGCATAAAATTTGGGGGAACACAAAAACAAGTTGACCTTCATAATTTACAGAATAAATAATAAAGAAGTAATTGATTTTCAAAATTCACTCGCTTCATATGATTAAAGACTAGCGCCAAAATAAAAATTATTTTGGAATTATAATTTCAAAAAAGTCACAAATGATATGCGTGTTTAATAAATGGTGCCTCCTAAATTCCGGAAGTTAATAATTTCTGTTGATTCTTCTCTTAATTTTCTCTTTTTTCTTCATCATCATCTTCTTCTTCTTCTGTTTTCTTTTGTTGTTTTTTTGGTTGTTGCTGAATTGGTTGCTGTTGTCGTGCCTGTTGGTTTTGAGCAATATAATTACGATAAGCTGAAGGTACAGGTCGTTGTCTAGGACTAGGTTCCTCTGCGCAACACCACCAGCAACTTGTGTCACTTTCGCAACAATAACAATCGTCATTACAACAATCACAATCACCACAATCAACATCACCGCAATCAGCATCACCGCAATCAGTATCACCGTAATATCCACCACCACCGCCAGAATCGTCGCCACCATCATATCCATTGTAATCTCCACCTCCAGAATCGCCACCACCACCACAATCGTCACTCATTTTGTAAAACAATTGATTCACTATTTATTTTGTAATTTTTATTTATAAGAATTATAAATATGCGTATAAATATATTGTTAAAATACTACTAAGTTTGAATGGTCATTGATACTACATTATAAGCGCGTACAGATACAACAATCATAATAATTAAAAATAAAATAAATAATTATAGTCTAGAGATTAGAGTATACAACCTTGCATTTTATTTTTTTGAAATTAATTTTAAGGAAACAAGTGTACCTACACGAGAACCAGAGTACACACTTATCTAGTTTTCGAACTAAAAGATTTCCACTAAAGTGTAGTCAACAAGTTGAAATTGGTGAAATATAGAGATAGGGGTTGTAAAAATACGTGATTGCTCGTCGAATTCGGAATGATGTCTAGAAAAATGTTCGGGATGCGTTTTTTAGCACATAAAAAATTGAAAAAGTTGTAAGCAAGTTGTTATGGAGAAAAAACACCGGATAGGCGTATTTAATTGTTTCTCGATAAATATTCAAGAAACAAGAAAATAACCACTACTTCTTAAAATTTGCTCCCTTACCCCCGAAACACACGTATAAAAAAGAGAAAGGTTGAATTGTGTTTCAAAAGCGAAACATTCCAAAATGATTCATCACACAAATTATTATAGGATGATCAACACTGGAACATATGAAATAAATAAATCAAATAACAAAACAGGTTTTAAAATTCTATCCGGAAACAGAAACGAATATAAAAAAGCACGCGTATATGGGCTATTGGAATTCAAAGAAAACGGCTTTTTGTCGATAAAAGCGATTTTTTAAAAAAATTTTCAAATTTGCAGAAACGCTATTATTCGGTTTAAGAACTAACTTTTCAGTAAGTGTCGTTTAAAAATATATTTTTTTCAAAAAGAGGCGGGCGTTTAAAAAAAAATTTTTTTTTGTTTCAATATATTGTTTGTTTTATAATTTTTTGACATCTAATAAGGCTAGATCGATCCGAAATAAAAAGCTACACATTTTTTGGACAAAATTTTTTTTTTTGATACAAAAACCTAAAAAAACTGTTTTTTACCAAATTTGGCCGCCATTTTCAATGCGATCTTCTATTTTACAAGTGTACATGTATTAGTTTGCTGTATCTCGGTTCCGAAAATTTAACATTGTGCTCAAAATAGATAGACTAGACTATTGTATATTTGGTATCTTATGGGCAGCAATTTCTATGGAGAAATTAGTTAATGATTCACGGGTACATTGTACTCTTAGTATGACATCTTACCCTACTCTGTTTTAACAAAAATCTTTACTGTACAATTATTTATTTGCATAAAAAATCAAAAACTATTGATCTTATATTGGGGAAAAATTTCATTTCATAAAAATAAAATGTAAGTTAGTGGCTCTAATACTTATCAATAACTTCTAGACTATAACGAAAGTGTTTCTACCCCACGAGTTGATGACATTCATAATTCTAGGTGGATCAAGGTCATTATTACAGTCTGACGAGGAAATATTATACAGATGAGCAAATAGTTTTTATATGAAAATTTACAGATTTTATGCAGTTCTACACAAAAAATTTAAAAGTGAGTAACAATTAATAATAAGTTTTAAAAGTGAACAAAAAATTGTATACTTATCGTCTATTATGGTTAACCATCATTGACCTTATATTGATATTGAAGATAAATATTGATATTGAAAAAAAAGTATTTTAGTCGCATTTCGTACACATTTGAATAGTAACAAGGGAAAACAAACAACTGACTGAGTTAACTATTTAAATACCATGTATAAACAGTATTTATTATGTCGTCGTTTGTTTTTACGTCATGTAAGAACAGAAAGATAGCCATTCTTACAAGTATACACAATACTTGTATACATAATATATAATGGTCTAATCTAATTTGCATTCACAGGTTAAAAATGATGCTTACGATAAAAAGTTTCCAACAAAGTTTTTTTTGTTTATATAAGGAATATTTTTCCTTTAAACTTCTGTTTTGTCTCAAACGGCTTCCAAATCCGCGGACCCAAGACCTAATTGACCCATGTTGATGATTTACGAGCTCAATATAAAAATTAACTCACATGATATCTATTTTCGTTTTTGAAATATCGTACTGGTAGACGGATATGGACTAATTAGGTGCTCTTATGAACACCTATACCAAAATTTTGTTCGTAGTATCAATATTTTTAGGCGTTACAAACTTGGGACAAAACTTAGTATACGTTGATATATTTTATATATACATGGTATAAGAATATATACAATAGATAAATATTGTACAGTTCAATCATTTTGTGGAAACTACTTCTCGCAAATTTAGAGCAGCAAATTTTTTTCATAAGATTGCAGAGGAGAGTTGTTACTTTAAGAAGCATGAAAAATTTGTTTAAATTTGGGGGTTCCGCCTCCCAAAATAATGCTTTACCCCAAAAATGTATTTCTCAAAAACTATGGTATAATTATATGAAAATTTTACAAACAAAGAACAAAAAGAATTCGAACAATTTGCTCAAAAAAGGTCTCTTTAATTGTTTTCGTAACTAACAGCGTAATCAAGCAAATCGTGGTTTAAAACTGTAAAAACTAGGTTTTATGTTTAGTAATCTGAACTCAAAAATACAAAATTCATAAGAAATAGTAATCAGAACTCAATAATGTAAAAATTCAAAGTATTTTTTTATCATAATTTGTGCAACTACTTTTTTTTAAATATATTTTTTAATGCGTGCGTGAAACAAGAAACTTTATTTTTTAAATATTATTTAATCATTTGATAGGTCAGCATCGTTTGGGAACCACTGGCCTGATTGTATAAAAAAGTAGCTTCACATCACATTCGACTGGAATTTCCATTAGGAAATAAATAAAATTCCCACTCCATTAAGTAATAAATAATAAATATACAATAAAAGACTATACAATAAAAAAGTACTGTAAGTGTTAACCATTCCACACAAATTTTTATCACCGTTTTGCATTTATTTATTTATTATTTTATGGTCTTCGCAAAGATGTTTTGGCAACTGAAATTATGTACTTGTAATACCTCAATTTCCGGGTCTTGTTTCGGATGTTCAACTTAAATAGATACATTTCAAAATTTGGTTTAAAGCCTATATACATTCGACAAAACATATCAAATATTTCCGAGATTTCCCTCAGAAAAACTTCTCGTGAAAATTTTTTGCTCATACAAATATAAATTTTAGTAATTTTTGTCCACCTCTTTCCTTTCTCCTCTTTAATACTAACATTTTTTTTGGTATTTAGGAACTATGGATCAACAACTCAAAGCAGCATGCTTATTGGCAACCTTCTACAATTCTTAGTTTCGAAGAAAATCTCTAAACAAAGAACTAAACTAAACAAAGCAGTGTCTAGAGCAAAGTCTTGTTTACATAAATATGAGTCTGTTATTGCGCGTTTCAGTGATAGATACCTGACACGCATTGAGCAGAATCCAAAGTTTGAAGTGATCAAACTCTTGGACAAGTGTGAACACACTTAACAGACAAGATGTGCTAGATTTAAGATTTAGATTTATTTAACAGTCATTGTGAACAGACTAAACAGACAAAATGTGCTAGATTTAAAATTTAGCTTAATTTAATAGCTGGAGAGCTGAGTGGCTTTTTTGAGTACATATTGGAGGCTCATTGAAAATATTACAGTTGATAACTTGCGAATGTGTGGATGGTGAAATCGACAACCTGGCTGGGAGGATAGGGGGCGTCAGTGACCTATGAAATTTTTAAATTTTTAATTTGCAATTTTTCCTATGTAAAAAATGTTCTTGAGGCACTTTGAAACCTACACTTTTTTAAAGTCTTATATTCAATCAAACGAAATATCATCGCCTGGCATGATTTGGTGGGGGCTAAAATAGCCTGGCAGGTGATTTTAATTTGCAATTTTTCCTATGCAAGAAATGTTCTTGAGACACTTTGAAACCTACACCATTTTAAAGTCTAATCTTCAATCATACGAAATATCATCGCCTGGCATGATTTGGTGGGGGCTAAAATAGCCTGGCAGGTGATTTTAATTTGTAATTTTTCCTATGCAAAAAATGTTCTGGAGGGACTTTGAAACTTACACCGTTTTAAAGTCTTATATTCAACTAGCTTTTGCCCACGGCTTCGCTCGTGATAATGATTCATTTCAAGGTATTCTTTGCATGATTCATTTAATGAATCATTGATTCGTTTTGAGAATCAATTTCAAAGACCAACAGCATGTCTTTCAATCTGCTTTTCCTACCATAGCCCGTCTTCTAAACATCAACTTCACTTACATCATTTTGAAAAATTCCTTTAAAGAATGAAATAAAAAAGTTACACAATATACCTTTCTCTCATTCGTTTGTGATAATGATTCACTTAGTGAATCATCAATTTATTTAAACTTATGCCCTTTTATCTCACTTATGCCCTCCATATACACAATGTCCACTTTGAAGGCTCAAATGCTACCCTTTAGCCCGCTTGCCTGCGCTTAGCCCGCCCCATAAAGATCAACTCTACTTACATCCCGTTTGAAAATAAGGCGGCAATCGGTGATGGACTTCGCTGTGTTCCTATAAAGAATGAAATAAAAGAGTAATACAGTATACTTCTGTCTTAAACCATGAGCACATAAATCAATTTGTAACTTCCAACATTAAAAAGTGACAACGTTTCATACAAACTTTCACCACCTATTTGCCCCTTGAAGAATGATTTTTTTGAAAATAGTATGTAATACAGTAAATTTTGTTTTGAACACTGAGCTCATATATCATTTTTTGTATTTCTAACATCAAAATTCATAAAGTTTCATGCTGTTATCTTTCTTCTGATACCAAATTCGATCAGTTAACAGATTGGCGTAGGTCTCTTGATAACATATGGGCCGGTGTAAATCAATATAGGTTACTACATCGATCTGTGAACCAATCTAATTGATATCAGAAAAAAGATAAATTAATTAGAAAAATAATGATATCGGTTTGCCTGATAAAAAAATGGAAAATAATTGCTTAAAATTAATTTAATGAAAAATAGTCATGAACACTTTTCGATAGAAAAAATATAAAAGGAGTATTCAAAAATCAATTAAATTTCGTAAAAAATATGTCTCATCTGGATATCATCAGATGGGTGAAGAACGACCTTATACCGCCACTTCTAAGTGCTGCACATGTGATTTAAGAAATATGTTTGTATAAAATTTTATGCTTCGATCAGTCAGTCAGGCAGTTCCTACTTTAAATTTTTTGGTTAGTGTATCAAATATTTATTTTAATGAACAAAAAATTGGATGCCAATTTTAATACTTAAAATATGAATAAAAACATAGTTTTCATGAGAGGAACGGAAAAACTCTATTAGTCGTTCTGTATTAAGTATTATTTTGTCAAGGATATTTGATTTTGTAAGAAACCTATTATACTGTTTTTCCTTTAAAAATAATTCTAATTTCTATCTTCAATCTGATTTTGTTCTTGACTTTTTCTGCTGGTTAAAATTATACAGCTGTGTAATCATTGTTTGTACAACAAATATTTTGTACAGACTTTCAAATTAAAAAAAAAAGATTCACTACATATCACTTGTGCGAAATAATAATTAAAATTCTCTGTAAATATGATAAACCATATGAATTTAAAAAAAATTATAGTAATACTAGCTGGGAACTACCCGCTTTGCTGGGCAACATCCCCACTTGCACCCCTCCCTCCACATTTCCTTGCGTTGGATAACAGTTTTGTAATGTACACGTCAAACTCTTTTATTTGATACCCCACTTAGGTATATTTGTAAATATTCGATATTTCCTTCCCACTTTCTCGCTACACCTTTCTACTCTCCGAAGGTTAAAAAAATTTCTAAATGTAATTTAAAACATTCTGACCAAGTTTTGAACTATTAAAAGCCATAATTGAAAAATATGAATTTTTTATTCATGAACACCCCCGCAACCCCCTTTGTGGGTGGAATTTCGTAAAATCCGTTCTTAGCTGACCTCTACTTGGCAAAAGGAATATTCCTGCCAAATTTCAAGTCTCTAGGTCTTATAGTTCCAGAGATATCGTGATGAGTGACTATCTATATCTATAGAAAGTCTCCTATATATTTATAGATGACCAACATGCATACGTTGATCTATATTTGTGTATAAAATTATTAACATGGGTTTTTCATATACATCATCCGATAAGAGAGAATTTTCCAAAATTCACCCCCTCAGGGGGTAAAACGGAGATGTGAATTTTGGAAAATTCTGTCTTATCGGATGCCTACGTTATACAAAGAACACACTCTCCAAGTTTCAAATCTCTACGATCGGCGGTTTAGGCTGTGCAATGATCCGTCAGTCATTCAGGACAAAGCATTTTATAGATATAGATTAGACGAATTATGATCGCCGGGCACGATTTGGTGGGGGCTAAAATAGCCTGGTAGGCGATTGAAATGCACTATTTGAATCATTTGCCAGGCTATTTTAGCACCCACCAAATCATGCCAGGCGATAATGTTTCGTATGATTAAATATAAGACTTTAAAATGGTGTAGGTTTCAAAGAGCCTCAAGAACATTTATTGCATAGGAAAAATTGCAAATTTAAATCATCCGCGTGGCTATTTGAGCCGCCATCAAATCATGCCAGGGGATTATATTTCGTATGATTGAATATTAGACTTTAAAATGGTGTAGGTTTCAAAGTTCCTTAAGAACATTTTTTACATAGGAAAAATTTCAAATGAAAAATTTCATAGGTCACTAACGCCCCCCATCCTCTCAGCCAGGTTGTCGATTTCACCACCCCCCCCCCCACATTCGCAAGTTATGAACTTTAATATTTTCAATTTGCCTCAAATATGAACTCAAAAAAGCCACTCAGCTCTTAGACTATAACGTAATCATTAGATACATTCATATACTTAACTTAATCATATTAAGATGATCATCAGTGGATAAATTACCGTTCAAGCCAACCTTTTAGTCACTAGATCTATTTATATATATATATATATATATATATATATATATATATTTTTTTTACAATTTGTATAAAACTGATAAACTTCTAGTTTTTTTGTAATTTGTAAAAAACCTCCACCTTGTTTCCTTTGAGATATTTAGCTTGATTGTGCTAGTATTAGTATTTAAAGATATATTATTTTGGACAAGGTCATTATTATTTGTATTCATTAATAAAACTCAAGTTAAAAGAGACTGTTATAAATAACAAACCGCAGTTATAAATTATTAATAAATTGAGGAAAGTCTCTATTCTATTGCGTAAAATATTTATTTTAAAAACTCATATCAAATAATTAAAAAAAATTATAATACAAAAATTATTATATAATGATTAAAAACGATAAAATATCCAAATAAAATAATCTTAACGTCTTTGAACACCTCAATGTGGCGAAAATTTGTTAACAACAACGTCGTAGGATTCCGTTTACAAAATGCTCCTGAACGTAAAAATGTAAGTTGCCAGTGGGTAACCCGATAGGATATTGTTTTAACTAATTTTTTTTAAACAAATAAATAATATTGACCGTATCACTTCAGATATGATTGGGGTCAAAACTAACAAAGAATGTTCTTCTTCAAAACTAACAAAGAATGTTCATTTTTCTCAGAGCCTTCCACTAGTTCAAGCCGCTTGGTGAAAATCCCAGCTTTCTAACATGTATAGAATAGAAAATTAATATTTTTGGTTGGGTTTTTGCCCCCTCTATTATCAATTAACAATCAAGCACTTAGAATGCAAGTAGGACTAAAATTTTTGTGGGATCTTACTGAGTAAGCTTTACACTGCAAGTAAAATTTATACATATTTAAAATATGATTTTTTCATACACTGGTTGAAAATCGTAAGAATTGCATTTTTTCACATTTTACGATTTTTTTTATTCGAAAAGTAGAGGGCTTAGAACATCAATTATATGAATAAATTTTTTTCCGAAGCGATTCGGTCAATATTATTTATTTGTTTTAAAAAAATAAGTTAAAACAACATTCAACCGGGTCCCCTTCGACAAACTGACAACAAAAATTTTTTTTTATTAGTTATAAAATTTATTATTTTAATTACTTAGTAAAATAAGTTGACCCTCATAATTCAAATCTACTGGAGTTGTTTATTCAAACACTCTAAATAATAAATAGAGCTAATTGACCTTCAAAATTCACTTGCTTCAAAAGATAAATCACTATTACTAAAACAGTAAATTATTTTGGAATATTAATTTACAGTTACGAACAAGTGAAAATTACAAGGCACTGACAAATTTTTAGGTTACGAAACCCTAAACTCGCATCTGAAACATATCTAAGAACACTGTCCATTGAATAATCTTTCAAACGAAACAAAAAAATCAAAATCAGTTCAGGCGCTACGATGCCATAGACAGACACATACACACACACACAGAGCGGTCAAACTTATAACGCCACTTTTTTGTAATTCGGGGGTTAAAAAAAATCACAAATGGCACATATTATAATAAAGGATGGTAGTCAGTTCGATATCCTCCTACACTCCAGTTTCAGTAATGGGAGATGATTGTTCTAAAGGCACTGGTTCTTTTGACTGCCGATCCATTAATAATTTCTGTTTAGTCTTCTCTTCATCTTCTTCTTCTTCTTCTTCTTCGCCCTCTTCTTCTTCTCCTACTTTTTTCTTTTGTTGTTTTTTTGGTTGCTGCTGAATTGGTTGCTGTTGTTGTTTTGGTTGATAACGGTTTGGAGTATAATAATAATGATCAGCAAGAGGTACAGTAGGTTGTCTTGGAGTAGGGTCATCTGCACAAAGCCACCAGCAACATGGGTCGTTTTCGCAACAATCACAATCATCATCACAACAGTCACAATCACAGTCACCATCACCACAATCAGCATCACCGCAATCAGTATCACCAAAATCAGCACCACCACCAGAATCGTCGCCGCCATCATAACCACCGTAATCTCCATCACCACCACCATAATCTCCACCTCCAGAATCATCACCACCACCACCAGAATCGCAACCACCACCGTCGTCACTCATTTTGTAAAACAATTACTTCAACAACTATTTATTTTGTAATTTTTATTTATAAGAATTATAAATATGCGTATAAATATATTGTTAAAATACTACTAAGTTTGAATGGTCATTGATACTACATTATAAGCGCGTATAGATACAACAATCATAATAATTAAAAATAAACTAAATAATTATAGTCTAGAGATTAGAGTATACAACCTTGCATTTTTTTTTTTTGTTGAAATTAATTTTTGAAGGGAGCTGGTGTTCACGAGGACAAGACAACATCCTATATCATGATTTAAAATTATTTTCATATTAGTCTTGAGTAGTTCGCGAACGACCTAGTTCGTAAGAGCGCTCCTTTTGGCAAACTACGCGAACTAGTTCGCCAATGTTTCCACTTTTAGTTCGTTAGTTCGTTTTTACCATAGAAGTAATAACATAAAACCGTAATGTGGCTATGCAAACGGTTGATCGTTATAGAGAGAAGCCTAAAAAAAGTACGCGTTTAGCTGTCGTCGTCTGTCTTATCATACCTCTAGACACATATATGCACGTATTTATACAGCAATTCTAAATATTAATTTTCACGCTTTGTCAGGCTACGAGACAAAAAGGGAAGACGGTCCCCTTTTTCGATCTCTTTTTTAGCAGACAATAATTCACTTATTGTGTTTCCTATGCTTCTAAGCCTCTATGTTATATAACCTCCTTGGTTTTTACAAATATTTCGTTTTGAAAGCGTCTGCGTATGTGGTTGCGCCAATTTTGAAAGTTTGAAATATCCGACTTATGATTTTTTGTTTGCTAAAATTGAATATATTTTAACTTTAGCAAAAAGCGCTTTTTGACAAAGATCGAAGATATGTGATATGTCTTTACTTGATTGAAATCTATCTATTTCTAAAACTGATTTTGTGTAGATACCAAAAATAAAAAATTTCCAATATTTAATTATATAATTTTAATTTTCTTTGATTACAATCGTGATTTTATGAAACATTAATTTAATATAAATGTACATTTGCGCTTTATAAAAAAATTTGGAAAGTCAACTTAGTTTGTTTTCATTAAAAAAAAAGAACTAGCGGACTAAAAGAATGAATTTGTTCGCAACGAGTGAACGAACTAAACTGAGTGATCCCAAAGGCGAACTAGAAGTCCCAAGACTATTTTCAGTTAGCACACATACATAGATTTGGAATTGAGGTATGTAGCATTACAAACAAATTTGAACACTTTTTCACTACATTTTAACTACTCGCCAACAAAAAAGGTTTCGACCGCCTGAGCCTGACAGTGCATCATGACTATTGCAGGATCTCTCGCAGTGCGGTGGTGGAAAAAACGATATCTGATCTTTTCTGTCACTGTCCAGTTTGCATATAATTGCATTAGTATAATTCTGAAAATTTCATGTATTCATTTAAAAAGTCAAACACTTGTTTTATTGTTTAAAAAATTAAATATTATAGCTACTTTACCTCTATATTTAATTGTAATATTAAAGTTTAAAAAAGACATACTTCTGATTTAGTAGTCAACCCAATATGTGCGTACACTACCACCGATTTCTTTGATCAAAATATTTAATATGACATAACATAAAATTTCCTTGTACTTACTTTAAATTATTTATATTATGTTTAACTTCTTCTGATAACTCACAACTCATTTTTTTTAATGAAAAACCATAAATTTTGGACAAACTCACATTGTAAAATATTTTGCATATTCGCAAAATTCATGGCAAGCTGAATCGATTAAAAAAGTTTTAGTTTCCTTGGTAACCTACATCGTCGGATTTTGGGGTAGTTTTAAATTGTAGCACTTTTTTTGTATTACCCCTCAACCAGTAAACAAATCATAACATACAATAATGAACATAGTTCCAAAAATGGCGGTGAAGATGAAGAAAAAATTACTACATGCATTATTATTATTACTACAGTGATCAAGACCATAAAAAATAATGATCAATTTATAAAAAAGTTGTCGTAAATGAAAAATTTCGTACTTTGAGACACTTACAAATGTTATTTTCTTTTTATTTGAAAATAAATGCTTATGGATAATCATTCTCTGCGTTGCTTGCCTTCTAATAATAAAACTTTATCTTGCATATAATTGTTATTCGGCATCAATATCTGTGGATAAATTAGAGAATGAATCAAAGTACATTGTACTTTGTATTATTGTACTACCCTGTTTTAACAAAATTCTTTCTTATATGGTAAAATAATTTCTATGAATTAACACTCAAAAAAGTACTGATCTTTTACTTCATTTCAGCAAAATCAATTGTAAGTTAGTGGGACTAATCCGTATCACTAACTTCTGAACTATAACAAAAATATTTTAACACACGCGTTCGTTGATGACGTTCATAATGTTGGATGGATCAAGGTCATTATTGTTGTCTGATGAGGAAACAGTATATGTGTATATGATTAAAGTATTTCGGTCGCAGTTTTTACACATTTAAATATTTACAATAGATGAATATTGTATAGTCCAATCATTTTAAGGGAAATAGAGAATATTCATGTATTTTTTTATATTTTTAATTCATTGTTTACACCGTTATAACAAAGTTAAAAATATAAATACTGCTTTAAAATGCTGTATTTAAGTGTAAAAAAAAAAAATTTTTAATACATTATCATTTTGAGATAATTAAACGAAGTTTTTAGGCGCTCTCTATTGATGACTTATAAGTACGTGATCTGTTAATTGTGACTGTTCAATGTATAATTTACACTTAAAAAAAATGAATTTACAACACAGAATTTACACTCGTTATTATGAAGTTTTCTAACAAAAAGTCGTAGAATAGTATAATTTAAGGAAATACCATATAAAATGTAAGTAATTAATATCATACAGTATGTCAACAAATTTGACAAACCCGTACTATAATGTCACGTCCGTAAAAAAATTTGTATTTCCGTTTTAGAAATTTTTAAATGCCTTCACTGAATTTGTACTTTTATTAATTAATTTTAAGTTATTAAAAAGATATTAATTACTAAAATAATGGTTTAGTTGAAATGTCCAGTCATTAAAGTTACAGAAAAGAAAAATATTTGATTGAACCAAATTTAAATTTCATGAATATTCCCTATTATCTCTCACAAATTTCGAACAGGTATTTTTTTTATAGGATTTTAGGTGATAGTTTCATGCAACCATACAAAAGCTTCAAATTCAAGGAATGCATATCCCCTCACAAACGGGTGTTTTAAAAAAATTTTACAAGAAAAGAAACAGTTCAATCAATTTGCTATAAACAGGGTTTCTTGTATTTTTTTTTCGATCAGTCCGCTTTTACAACGTTTTCGAGAAAATCGTGATTAAAAAGTATAAAAAAACAAGTTTTTTGTTCAGCACTCAAAAATAAAAAATTTTAAGTAAATTTGACCCCTTAACCTTTTTTTAATTCAATTTCATTTATGGGAACTTCGGTCGAAACAAAAAATCTTATTTTTTAATATTTTTTAATCACAAACTTCTCTAAAACGATTAAAGATACAAAATCATTTTTTTTACAGTGATTTGATTGAATTTTTCTCTTGTAAGATTCTGATATACGTGCATCATGTCGAAATATGCCTTTTTCGAATAAAACACCTTTTTTAAGACGAATATTTCCTCCCAATTTAAAGGGTTTTTATGATTTTATAAAGTAACAGCTATCCCATAACTTGCAATAAATAAAACTTTTTTCCAAATTTGTAAGATTTCAGAAACTTTTTTTTTTGGTAAATAACTAGTCTAGTAATACGAAACTTAGCTTCACGCCAAGCACATTTGAAGGAGGATTGACTTCCCACTCGGTTAAGTAATAATAATAAAATAAATTAAGATGAAACAAAAAAACGAAAAATGGTTCCACACAAACTTTTATCTACTTACCTTTTGCATTTTCGTTCCAACTTTTTTTTTTTTATTAGAATTAAAGATTGAATTCTGCACCTTACGCCATTAAAATCTAACAACAAAAAAAAAACAACTAAAATAGCAAAACGCGATGCACAGCTACTGTTTTGGTATGTTTTTGAGTAGAGGAGTGTGAAACTACGTTTTGCAAGCATATAAAAGTTATACAACCGGAGTAAGATTTCTTTGCTAAGTTAAAAAAATAACAAATAAATTGAAAAGAAAATGCAAAACTTGGTTGCTGGAAAATGCAGTTTCACACTCCCTTAAGGAGTCATAAAACATTTCAAAAAAACACCTTTAAATCGCCTTCCGACCGCCATATCAGGGCAACCAACTTTCTGGCCTAGAATCGTAAATTAGTATGCAACCAATGTCCATAATGCTAGAGGCCATAGCGTATGTGATCCATAGCCTAACTATGAAATGTAACTTTCTGGTCCTGGGTAAGAGACAAATAGAGAAGGACTTTCTGATCTAGAGTATACTATGAAAGGTAATAAGGAAAGAGTTGCTTTTGTTAAAAAAAATATATTTGTAAAAAATTGTTTCGTTCTTTGCGACGAATATTCTTGTCTTTCCAAGCAAAAACGAGTTCTTCATTTCCCAACTTACTGTGGTGTAGTTGGTAATTAAACTCTTTTTCCATCAGTCCTGAAATTAAACAAGTAGACAATCTCAAATAAAATAATCTCACAAAATATATTACAATCAATAAATAAGCTTATGATTTTTTTATTATGTACGATTTCCGGGGAATGATAAATTTAAGGAATTAATCGCAGATTAATTCCTTAATGGGGAATCCGGGGAATGAAAAATTTTTTCGTAAACATTATTGTTTTCTCGTGCTGGGGCAAATTAGAGCAAAACTATGGTGTCCATTTTCTCCAAAAATATAAAAGATGGAGGAGTGGAAATTTGTAGGTAGCTTCACCTTGCGAGCCTTATGAAAAATTTATTAAAATCCAAAAAGTTTTCTTGCAAATACTTCCAAAAATTTTCGACACCTGGTACAAATGGGGCCGAACAGCAATATAAAGCTGCTTTTTTGGTGTGTTATTTGGACCCCTTAGAGGAGTTTGAAACAACGTTTCGAAAGCAAAAAAAAGTACCAAAAAAGCAGCCTTGTATCGCTACTAAGACCCATTTGTACCTGGTGTCGGAAGTTTTGAAAATTTTTCGAAGTATTTGCTAGAAAACTTTTTTGAATTTTTTTCAATAATTTTTCGTAATGCTCGCAAGTTGAAGATACCTACAAATTTTAATCCCTGCTTCTAGTCTAATATCAGCCATTATTTTGCTTGGGTTATACTTTAAAAGCATAAAATAATAATAAATTAGAAAAAAAACGTATTACAGTATGTATAAATTTTTTTGGGATGCTAACCATTGACGATATTATAAATGTATGTGGCTGCAAAAGGCACTAGTCTTAGGATATCTTAAAACTAAATCGATTAATCTGAATTTATCTTACAAAGCTGTACCATTTGAGAGCAATGACATGTTTAAATATTTAAATATAGTTAACCAAAAAGATAAAAGCCCTATTATTGTGGATCCTATTTTAAATTAGATCTAATACGATTCAATTACCAGAAAATTGTGAACGCAATTCAAATTTCAGATATTGGAGATGGTTGACCTTGTTGAACTTGTTGCAATGGCTGTTCCTCTTCTGGATTCTTTTTGGGTTGTTGTTGAATTGGTTGCTGTGCATTCTGTTGGACATAAATAGGATCAGTAATTGGAATAATAGAATGATTGGGGTGAGTGGTAGCTGCATTATCCCAACAACACAAACAACAGCAAATGTCACCATTGCCAGCTATTTACATTCTTGATACTGAACCTATTTAAATAAAAAAATAACTTCCGTAATTTAGTGCATTATGTGACAAGAGTTACGAACTCCTATATTACCTATTTTATGTACTTTTGATAGGTACTTATCCTGTAAACAAACTAAGTGCACTCCTAGTTTTAACGAGTGGCCCCAAAATGTTCCAATCTATTATTAAATTGTTGTTCTATTTTAGAATAATCAAAACCTCATACTAATCAGTTTAAAGTTTGTGGCAATATCGAGAATTTTTTCACGAGTCACGTGAAAGTGATTTTTAAAATGATTCTAAAAATATTAACAAATATAATAATCTGTATGAACAATGTAATTTACAGGATAAGTGTCTTAAAAGTTTCCACCCTTATATTTCGAAAACGAAATGGAAAGTCAAGAATGAATATATCGGCTAATTTTTAGAGGAAATCGAAATACTGTGTTAAGTTTTTTTATACCAGGTGATCTTTATAATCAAATAGGTGATTCTTGTTCTCTTTGGCTAAAAAACAACTTTGGTTTGAAATGTTTTTTCCTAGATCTTAATTTTCGATGACAGATTTTACGATTTTTTAAGGCTTAAAACTGTAAGTATAGCTAGAAAAAAAAGTAAATGACTTGTTTTTCGAAAAAAAAAAATATGTTTTTATTTTCAGAATTTGTTGGTTAAAAACTTTCTTACTGGAAACTTTTTTACCTGTTAATACTCAGGTATCAAAAATTGAGATCGAGAAAAATACAAATATTTGTAATAGTTTTTGAGATATTTTCAACAACCCCCACTCTCTTGTTCGTAACTTTCGAAACTTTATTTTTCGTGGGAAATTTTTCATAAAACTGAATACAATTAAGCATCGAATGACACCTGGTCATAATTTTTTGAGAAGAAATTCTTAAAAATGGCACATTTTAATGTAAATATCTAACTTAAGGAGGATCCCTCACCAGTAATAGAAAAAAATAAATTAGTAGAAAATGATCCAAATTTTTATGTTGTAGTTAACGAAACATATTATTAAATTAAAAAAAAATTTGGGTATCTTATCGATCAATTAAGAGAGTAATTAATTAATTAAAAATACACTAAATAACATAGCATGATATGAGGATGGTATGTTATTTAGTGTATTTTTATACCATGTATATATGAAATATACATAGTATATTAAGTTTCGTCCCAAGTTTGTAACGCTTAAAAATATTGATGCTACGAAAAAAATTTTGGTATAGGTGTTCATAGAATCACCTAATTAATCCATTTCCGGTTGTCTGTCCGTCCGTCCGTCCATCTGTGGACACGATAACTCAAAAACGAAAAAATATATCGAGCTGAAATTTTTACAGCGTACTCAGGACGTAAAAAGTGAGGTCAAGTTCGTAAATGAGCATCATAGGTCAATTGGGTCTTGGGTCCGTAGGACCCATCTTGTAAACCGTTAGAGATAGAACAAAAGTTTAAATGTAAAAAATGTTCCTTATAAAAAAATAAAAAACTTTTGTTTGAAACATTTTTTTTGTAAACATCACTGTTTACCCACGAGGGCGTTAATTAGGTGCAAATTTTATAGTATGTATTAATATAGGAATATCAGTTGTGTGTGTGTCTATTTAAAAGTGAATATCTTTTGTTATTTACGTGACGTCAAAAAACAAACGATTGCGCATCAACACTGTCTGTACATGGTATTTCAACAATTAACTCAGTCAATTGTTTGTTTTCACTTGTAAATTAATAAAAACTCTCTTAATTGTTCGATAAGATACCCACATTTTTTTTTTGATTTAATAATATGTATCGTTAACTACAACATACTAAAAATTTGGATCATTTTCTACTAATTTATTTTTTTCTATTACTGGTGAGGGATCCTCCTTAACTGAACTAAAATAGCTAACTTAATGGTTTCTTGTTCTTCATGCATTGTTGTACTTGATTATCACCAACTTCCATTTTCACACTGCACAACAGTTCCTAAGCCTTCACTTATTATCATTAAAAAAAAATGTCAAAACGCTTTCCATTTTGATTGCAGTTTTCGTACTTTCGAATGACAATATGAGTTTTTTTGGGAATAATTATTTTTAGGAGATATGCAAGAATTGAATAATACTAGGAATTTCAGTAAAACTTTATAATAACATTTTTTGAATAACAAAATTTCCAAAAGTCACAAAAAATTCCCATGTCATCGGGTTTTTTATTATTATTTTATTCCTATGTTATCGTTCAAAGTTGGCTGAAAAAATGATGAATCATATAAGTTATCCTTTTCAATTGGATATTTCTATATCAAAAAATCTAGAGAGTGTGATAAAAAGCTAGCTAAAATATTTAGACAATATTGTAGTTTATTATAATACCATAAAAATATAAGGTTGTCGATGATATAAAACCAAAATTTTAATTTAATTATGAGTTCATCGAAGTTCCATCATTTGATGAACAGAGACGACTATACTTAGAGTATTGATGATTGAAGAGAGATATATATATTATCGAATTTATAAGCAGCACTTGCACACAATATATTATATATTTTTGTAGTTGCGTGGTATTGTAAAGCTAAAATTAACACATTATTTGACTACAAAGCATGTATTTAGTTTATATGTATGTACCGTGCAGTAACCCAAAACTTGTTTACAATACTGTAGGGAAAAAATCACCTTAATAGATTTTTGACAAAAACGTTCAAGGGCTGACATTAAGGATGACTGGAAAATAAGCCAGAAGCACTTCACTACATATTATAAAACAAAGTCGCTTTTTCTGTCCCTATGTCCCTTTGTACGCTTAAATCTTTGAAACTACGCAACGGATTTTGATGCGGCTTTTTTAAATAGATAGAGTGATTCAAGAGGAAGGTTTTTATGTATAATACATCCATATTATAGTAGAGTAAGGGGTTGAAATAGGGGTTGAAAGGGATATGCTTCAAAAACTAAAAAAGTTGTGCATCGATTAAGCTCAAATATTGACACGATATACAACCAGCTTCAAAGCTCTATTGTTTTTATCTACTTTTAACCTTTGGAGGGTAGAAAGGTTTAGCGAGAAAGTGGGAAGGAATTATCGAATATTTACAAATATACCTAAGTGGGGTATCAAATAAAAGAGCATGACGTGTACATTACAAAACTGTTATCCAACGCAAGGAAATGTGGAGGGAGGGGTGCAAGTGGGGATGTTGCCCAGCAAAGCGGGTAGTTCACAGCTAGTTTGTTACAATTTTTAGTAAGATATTTTCGAATGTATAGAGAGGTGAAAATGGTTGTTTGTCCCACTATTAGCACTCAAACAAATAGAGGATAATAAAAAAATTAACTCAGTTAATGGTTATCTTCACTTCTTTTTTATTGAATTTATTTGTGTAATAAAGAAACACTGAACATTTTTATTTATTTATTCTTTTTAAGTATGTATGAACACGGTAGCGGGGGTGCAAATTTAAAAATATATATTTTAAATTTTAATGGTGAATTACGTTACCATTTGATAATATAACGACGAAAAGTCGAATATAAAAAAATTTTTTTATATTCGTAATTTTCAAAATATCAAAAATTGAAAATTTTGTTTAGTTATTCAGATTTCGATATTTCGAAAACCAAGCTATTTTTTTTCTACATATATACATGAAGTTATAATAAAATTCATCATTAAAGTTGAAAATAAGATAAAAATAATTTCAACCTTAAATTTGGCCTGCCTGAATCCCTTATTTGGATGGAGACACTTGGTTTTTTTTTCTTTTCAAGGTCATTGCTTATATGTTTACTTTCTATCAAAGATTTTTTAAATTTGTTTTAATTCGTTCCAAGAAAATTTAAAAAAAAATTTCAAAATATGTCGTTTTTTGAGATATTTTTACATGCAAAATATTTAAAATCGATTTTCAATGATTTTTTTCTTAAAAATTTGCATGGATACCTAAGCTGAAATTTTAATCACATATTCTTTGAGTAAAAATCTAAATATACAAAAATTTTGAGCCTTTAAATCAATCAATGTTGTCATGCTCATACATCCTTGAAGAAGTAAAATTTTTTAAATATAATAGTTATAGACGTAAGTACAAAAAATATTTACTTAAAATTATGTATAGTATAGTAATTTATAAAGCGTATTTATTTCGTGTATATATACTGCCCAGCCAAAAAAAAGGCGGACATTCTAAAAAATATTATTAATGTTTTCGATTTTTCAAACAATTATATCTCGACGAAAAAAGATTGGATCGAAATGAAACATATATGATCCGGTAGCTTGCAATTTCTAGTTTCAATAGAATCAATATCTCAAATATAATTCCTTAATATTTTTTGCGCAGAGATGTTATGCTGAGAAAATGTATTGATTCATTTGATATGAATTTTAAGAATATATACGAGGTGCATAAGTATTTATACAAGAAATTGACCGTGTGCAATCGAATGTTTGTTTTTTTATTTCTCTTTAAAATGCATTAAATATGCCTTTATACGAGCTTCTTAGAACCAGTTATTTGCCGATAAAGAAAATATACACCAAATATTCCAAGGTTCTTTAT
Source organism: Chrysoperla carnea (assembly GCF_905475395.1). NCBI lineage: Eukaryota > Metazoa > Arthropoda > Insecta > Neuroptera > Chrysopidae > Chrysoperla > Chrysoperla carnea. The sequence continues at coordinate 69,030,966 of NC_058341.1, forward strand.
TATTAGACCATGTATATATGAAATATATCAAAGCATACTAAGTTTAGTTCCAAGTTTGTAATGCTTAAAAATATATTTTAAATATAAATTTAATCGAGAAAAATGCTTCATATTTTAAACTGACATTTGATCTTATTTTCAGGTTCAATTAAAACATTGCTCTGATTCCTAACTGACAAACATTAGATGAACACTTTAAATAAGAAGTTCTCCTTTATAAATACGCAAACCTTTTTTTTTTGAAACTTTTTTTGTAAATCGAATAGTTTATAGACAGTAATTGATAGCAAAAATCTAGCTTTTAATTTTTGATAGCAAAAATATAGTGTGCTTTGTTCATTCTATAGTTCAAAATCTATAGAAAAACGAACCACTTTTAATGGATTTATTGAAAAAAAATTTTCGAAGAGTGCCTAGATTTACGAAACACAATTATACGAAATAACAATCTTAATTCTAAAAAACAAGTTTGGGTAAAACTTTTCAGTCCGTTTTTGACTAAACTGTACAGTTTGCAGAAAAATATTTCGAACAAAAAATGTTCCTTTTTTAATCCCTAACAACTTTCTAATTTAAATATCTATCACCAGTTAAAAATGTTGGGTCCACAGGTGCTTATTTTACGCAGACAATAAAGTTGGCCAGGGTTTTCAGTCTCAATGAATAGCTCATTCTATTTCATATCTATCTATTACCAGTTATGAAATAGAGTGAGCTATTTATTGAGACTGAAAACCTGGGCCAAGTTTAATGTCTGCCTAAAATAGGAACCTGTTGACCCAGCATTTTTTGTTTGAAAGATTTCAATGGGTATAAAGCTTTTTTTCAATTTTCACGCATATGTCAATTTAAAAAAGCCACTCTGTACATCCCTTCTGTATTTATTTCCTTAAGAATTATTTGTAGTGTGATTTTCCCAACATTGAATTGTATACTTTTGTTATTGGTTATTTCGTCGAGAGATACCTGTTACGTGCTGCGTAATAGAAATTAAAAAAAAATATTAAAAATATGACTGTATATATTAATATTATTAGTATTAACTTATTAAAATCAAATAGAAAAGCATTTTTCATATATTCCTGAAAGAAATTACCACTAATAATATTTGGAAGTTAAAATAACATACGGGTAAATTATTTCTTTATCCAGCAGATGCATATTTAAAACAATCACAGCCATTAAATAGAAGCAATTTACACCGTTTTCTTTCGTTACTAAAGAAAGTTGAGCAAAGCTGTAATTTTTCTCCCAAACAATAGCACTATTAATGTAATAAAAAAGTAAGTTTATTAGTTAAAAAAAATTTTTTTTTGTCAATATATGTTTCATTTTTTTGAGAAGAGAGTCCTTATTTTCCTGAGCAAATAATAGTTCTTCATTTTCACTGTCTTGCATCAGTTTTGAAAATTGTAATTGGTATTTGAGCTGTGACTCCTTATCCATGAGTCCTGAAATTAAACAATTTATTAATCTCACAAAATGTATTGCAATGAATAAAATAAAATTTCGATTTGGCTATTTTAGCGAAAGAAAATGGGGCTATTGCTTTTATACTGATAGAAGAATTTTGGAAAATTTTTTTCAAATGTTCATCGATTCTACCTACTAGATGTCAAAAATGACCATAACTGATTAAAAAATACAAAAATATTTTTTAATTTGGAAAAATTCAAAATTTTGTACTCTACAGATCCCCTCCCTCCTTGTTTATCGGTTGATTTTTCTCATTTACGAACTTGACCTTTCAAATACCAAAACCCTTCTTGATACCAAATTTTAATCTAATCGGACTTAAATTTAATAGAAGAGTTTTGGTATTTGAGAGATCAAGTTCGTTAATGAGAAAAATCAAGCGATAAACAAGCGGGGGGGGGGGGGGGGTTGTAAAGTACAAAATTTTGAATTTTTCCAAATTAAAAAATATTTTTGTATTTTTTAATCAGTTTTAAGCAAAAAAGTACTCTCAAAGATTGATCTTCTAGACGCTTAGTTTTCGAAAAAAAATTCTTGAAAAATTAAAAATGTAATATTAGATTTTAAGAAAGAAAAATGTGTTATTTTTTCAATCTCTGAGGGTATTCACTTAGCTAACGCAGCTCCTGCGCTACGAATTTTTTTTATGGGAACTCAGTTCTTTATTCACGTTCGGCGAGAGCTGGATACAAAAAGTGTCCTACTGATACTTTTAAGAAAATTACTTGAAATATTAATATTCTTTCATGAGGCCATGGTCTTGTGATTACGATGCTTGCTTATCATGCGGAAGTTCGCGAGGTCAAAGTCCATCTATATGAATAAATTTTTTTACATTCTACTTTGTTAACGATGTTACCATGAACAAGTATTATTCTGATGTTTGGTAATTTGCCTATAAGGTTAACGTATTCCTAACTGATCTGTTTAATCAATTAACTGTTGTATTAATATAGTAATTAACAAACCCACTGCCAAACAACCCAACCCTATTAATTAAGAAGAAATACCTATACGGCTCTATTCCTAGACAAGAAGCAATCAAATTAAATTACCAACAAAATTGTTGACGACTCAAGTTTCCGATAGTTGGGGCGATTTTTCTACGGTGTCTTGTTGCAAAGGCTGTTGTTCTTCCTCTTCTTCGTCCTCTTCTCCCTTTTTTTGTTTTTTGGGCTGTTGTTGAATTGGCTGAGGTTTCTGTTGTTGTTGGGTAGAAGTACCATCAATTATTGGAATAAAAGATTGGTTGTGCTGCTGAGTGGAACTTGTATCTAAGCAACATAAACAACAACAAATGTCATTATTTGAATCACCAATCGAACATAATAATGTTTGATAAATGCACTTGAAACAGATAAAATTCCAAAAATCATAGCAGCATTGACCACAATCGTCTACACAACAATTACAACAATCATTGCCACAACAATCGTCGGTGCAACAACAACAATCACCCCCATCATTATTTCCAGTACAATCACAATCGCAATCGCCACAATCACAATCACAATCGCCACAATCACAATCACAATCACTCATTTTATTAACAACAATTATTTATTTTCAATAATAACACTTAAAATAATAATTTAAATGTTTATAAAGATAAGAATAATTTATTTTTAAAACGTAGAACGTAGTGTATTAAACTCAATATCAACAGTAAAAATGTTTGGTTAATATTATTGAACAAAAACACATGTGTTTGTATGCGCTGTAGTCATACGGAGCAAGTAAGGTCAACACATATTATTTAATACCACAAAACAAGCATAATTCTAGGTAATGGGTGGACGTCGCATACGTATGATATCATCTTTTTTGAAGTACACGCCTGTTTAAACAAAATGAAACACGATTATGTAATGTACTAGACGGAAATCGGTAAAAATAGGTTTAGAAAAATAAATACGGAAAAAGTTCACCGAAAATATAAATAAGACTCAGAAAAAATAGATCCGAAAGAAAAAATTTACGACTTTATTAATATTTAATACTTATTAATAGTCAGTTACTGTTTTCAGGTGTTTTTTTCCGAATTTAGTTTTTAAGAATTTTAGGATCTATTTCATTTTTGTTGCCTTCAACATTTCTTATATTATTTTTTTTATAACTCTGTATAGTTGTAATAATGTGAGTTGGATATTTTTTGAAGTTTTTAGCCCTTGCGTTCAAAAATGGGACACTATTACAGAAAAGGGAGATGTTTAAAAAAAAAATGAAGATATTATAAACATAAACATAATCATATAATAAATAATTAAATTTATTATCATACCATGTATATAAAATATATCAAGGTAGAATAAGTTTAGTCCCAAGTTTGTAACGCTTAAAAATATTGATGCTATGAACAAAATTTTAGTATAGGTGTTCGTTCATACAATCACCTAATTAGTCCATTTCCGGTTGTCTGTCTGTCCGGTTGTCTGATTGCTCAAAAACGAAAAGAGATATCAAGCTAAAATTTTTAAAGCGTGCTTAGGGCGTAAAAAGAGGTCAAGTTCGTAAATGAGCAACATAGATCAATTGGGTCTTGGGTCTGTAGGACCCATCCTGTGAACCGTTAGTGATACAACAAAAGTTTAAATGTACAAATGTTTCTTATAAAAAATGAACTAGTTTTGTGGGAAACATGTTTTTGCAAACATCTCTGTTTACCCGTGAGGGCACAAATTAGAGATGCAAATTTTATAGTATGTATTATGTGGGAGTATTAGTTATGAATGTGTGGTTATCTAAAAGTGGATATCTTTCCTTACTTACGTGTCGTCAAAAAACAAGCGATTACTTCATCAACATTATCTATATATGGTATTTCAATAATTTACTCAGTCAATTGTTGGTTTTCACTTCTTTTAGAAAATAAATTTAAATCTAGTAACATTTGATAATATCACAGTTAGTATGCTTGGTTCGGCAGTCACTAGATCATACCACACCGTCGTGAGACGAACTTATTTTTTCCCCGATCTATTTTTCCGGTCTATTTTGCCGGATCTATTTCATTTATTCGTTTATGAATAAAAATTCGGATCTATTTTTTCCCTGATCTATTTGTTCACAGGTCTCCTTTTTCCGGAACGATTCTTTCTTTTCTTTTTTTCCAGTATATTTTTCCCAAATCCTTATAGTCCAAGGTTGTTTTAGCATTCCATTTTTGCAATAAAAAATTATAGCATATAAGCTATTGTAATCGTGCGAGGAAAAAAATTTGTTTTGATTTATACATATTAGGAAAGTACTCTCTTTCGTAGGAAAAATAAGTAATTGAGGAAGTACGGCAAATGAATTAGTCCCGTTTTCATAGAAAAATGCGTATGTAACTCGTGTATATTGTCTCTTTAATACTTGCTGTAAAATGAAATAATTTCTTCACTCAAAATTTGGAGTTTTAAGTTTGGAAACACGTAAACGAAGTATTGAAAAAAAAAAAAGAAAAAAAAAAACTATTTAATAGCTCTACATATAGTTTTTTCATGCCAAAATATTTAAAACAAACAGGGAAAAAATTGACAAAATTTCGATTTTTTGTGTTTTTTTTCTTTTTACCTGTATCTCTTTTTTGAGCAAAGATAGGTAAGGGGATTGTAAAAAAATTAGATTAAATTTCCTCTTAAATGGCTAAATGAAAAATTATTTGGTTCAAAATTTACCGAGATATAGCCATTTCGACCTGGTTTTTTTTTTTGCTTTTTATACCATGTGCGCAATTATTGCAAATATTATTATTTAACTCAATAAAACAAGTGAAAGAAACAATTTACTGAGTTAATTGTTGAAATACCATGCATAGTCAGTGTTGATTTCTTTATCACATAACACATACAAACATGTGACACATACATAACTGATAATCAAGTATAGTACATATTATAAAATTTCCGCCTAATTAGCGCCCTCACGGGTAAACAGTGATGTTTACGAAAAAATGTTTCAAACAAATTGTTTAATTTTTGATAAGGAACATTTTTTACATTTAAACTTTTGTTCTATCTCTAACGGTTTACAAGATGGGTCCTACGACCCAAGACCCAATTGACCTATGATGCTCATTTATGAATTTGACCTCACTTTTTACGTCCTGAGTACGCTGTAAAAATTTCAGCTCGATATCATTTTTCGTTTTTGAGTTATCGTGTTCACAGACGGACGGACAACCGGAAATGGACTAATTAGGTGATTTTATGAACACCTATGACAAAATTTTTTTCCTAGCATCATTAGTTTTAAGCGTTACAAACTTGGGACTAAACTATGTATATTTCATATATACATGTTATAAAAATGTATTTTCGTTTATTATTTAGGGATATATGGCAACTGCCGGTACTCTCCCTATGTGTGGTTTCCAACAATGTATGTTATCATACTGTTCCGGCAACAGATATAAAATAATAAGATATCACGTTGATAACATTATTGAGGAAATATAATAGCACCATTCTTCCAAACATGTCGTTATTGTCAATTTCCACCCTCTCATTTAATTCTAATATAGTGCTTTGAACCAAATGATATACCTAATCTTCTTTTTATACCATGTATATAATGAAATATACATAGTAAGATTAAGTTTCGTCCCAAGTTTGTAACGCTTAAAAATATTGATGCTACGAAAAAAATTTCCATTTCCGGTTGTCCGTCCGTCCGTCCGTCTGTGAACACCATTACTCAAAAACGAAAAAAGATATCGAGCTGAAATTTTACAGCGTTCTCAGGACGTAAAAAGTGAGGTCGAGTTTGAAAATGAGCATCATAGGTCAATTGGGTCTTGGGTCCGTGGGACCCATCTTCTAAACCGTTAGAGATAGAACAAAAGTTTAAATAAAAAAAATGTTCCTTATGAAAAAATAAACAACTCTTGTTCGAAACATTTTTTCGTAAACATCACTGTTTACCCGTGTGGGGGCCAATTAGGCGGAAATTTTATAGTATGCACTATACTTGAATATCAGTTATGTATGTGTGACATATATGTATATGTAATGTGATAAAGAAATCAACACTGACTATGCATGGTATTTCAACAATTAACTCAGTCAATTGTTTGTTTTCACTTGTTTTTGTTAATATTTTATATTAAGCCTTTCATATATTAAAAAGTCTACCAATTTTGTTTTTATTATTTTGTGACGATTTTGATCGTCAATTTATCTTTCATGTCTATGGTTTGTTTATTACGATAAGAAATTTGTTGACACCACAATCGTAATCTGAATTCTAGAACGACAGCACTTAAGGGAAAAATTAGCAATGTTTTTAAATCATCATTTTCAAACAAAATAACAAGTCATATAAATGAATCAGTCCTGTTTTACTTTAGTTTGTTGCATTTATGCATACTTTCTTGACTAATTAACAAATTAAATTGACATTAATTAAACACATTTTTATTTGCTTAATTAATATTAATAGCTTCCACAAGTTAACGCTCTCAAACTTGAATTAAATTGAATTTACCTTTAACAATATAATAATATTCCTCCATCAAACAGCAGTTTTGGTTGGTTGTTGTATTATTGGAGGCTGTGAGCCTCCAGTATTTGCAGCTGTAAGAGCACTCTCCACACAACAACAACAAATTTGATTACATTGATAATCACAACATAAACTAACTAATCCTTCATAAATACATTCAATACATATCATATGTAAACATTCACCAAAACATTCAAAAATACCATCCTCCATATTTGTTTGTTGTAAGCCAAAACAAAACTATGATTGTTTTAATTTAATTGTATTAAGTATTAAAACTATAGGTGTACGCGCTGTGAATTATTTATACTTATTAATTGCAAAAACAAATAATTTTTGTTATAAAATGAAGTGGTGCCGGTAACATATTGTTGAGTGGCATCAAGGTCATTGTGAAGTATTTATAACAGCAAACTAAAAAATTTGGTGTGAAACATTCATAAGACTACTATATACAACACAAATGTTAATTCTAATGAATAATGTTCCCAAAAAAATCTTTTTCTCCAAAAAAATGTAATAGACACTTCCAAAAAAAAAAATTTATTTTCCCGTTTTTTTTTTTTGTTTTCAAAGTTCAAAAAAAAATCTTATCTAAGCTACCGAAACCATTATTTAATTGTTCGTTATTTAAAAATTTAATGTTCAAATTTTTGCAAGGTAATAAATATAAACCTTTTTTATGATTGATTTTGAATCCAAACAGTTTATATACATAGAAAACGCAAGGAATCTAGTTATATAAAGTTTTCTATTATTTTTTCTGAAAAATGAAAATGTCTTTAATATGCAGATTGCATATTCTCCAATATGTGACCGCAGTTTATACTAAGTAAACAATATATTAAGTACGCAATTTATTTTTTTCAGAAATATTGTGAGTGAAATATTGGCAGATGAAAGTGAAATTTAAATAATAAATAAACTCAATAAAACTTTTAGTTAATTTTACTAAAAATTAAACTGATTATATTGTGTTTGTTATGTAAATAAAGTTTCTTTTCACGTTTCTACTTTTTTGAATAATTTTCAATGTATTAATTAATATTCCATAAATCGTTTTTTAACTATTTACTAAATTTTAATAGCAATAATGTAAACAATATGTAACCAATGACATACAGATTAGACAATAACACAGAGGAACTCGCCGACAGGTTTGACCCCTGACGTTCTCTAGTTGTATAAACTCTGGTATACTATGTTTTAAATGGAAATTTCAAAACAGTTTTAAATGGAAATATTTTATTATAGGAATTATTTTTTTTGGTTCCTGCAATGGATTCGACGTGTTTTTAATGCATTGAAAAATTTACTGGAAGTTCTATTGGTAAACAAAAAATTTTCCAAAAAATACTATATCAAATACAATAAATGAGTAACGGGTTCTTCTTTCACAAAATAAAGGTCAAGCGCCAAATAAATTTCGATTTTGCCGTAATTTCCTCGATCAATTTTTGAGCCAGTATAAATTAGCTAATCGTAATTACTCTTATTGAGTATGTTACTCGTTGGTAATTTGGTGACTGTCTACACATTGATGACTTCATGTGCCTACAATTTATACGGTCCTAAGTATCCATTAAATTGTAATGTACATGATCCTTATGGGCCAATAATATTCGAGTATTTCATCAACTGATTTTGACATTTTAAATCAGAAATCAAAATTAAAAATAAAATTCAAAAATAAATCATGAAAGTAAATAATTTTTCACAAAATCTACTATTAATTCTAGAAATTCAATCTTGACTTTTTATTTTTCTTAAATAATCTAAATTTGGAATAGATCCCTTATCCAAGTTCATTGTTGCATCATCCAGTTTTTGAATAAGCATTTAATTCGCTAGGTTTGGGTACTGATTTTAAAAATTTTAAAATAGATTTGTCGACTTTATGATAGATAATTTTTGATTACGTGACATCTTATAACAATTTGTTGCCTGCTTTGGCTCTCATATTTCTTCGAACAATTTTGACATCCAATGTCATAAATTCCCGACTGTTATTCGTTGTTAACCGTATCTTTTGGATTCCGAAGTAATTGATTTAATTTAGTTCTACTGATGAGAGCTATTTTTTTTAGATTATGTTTTCCAAGTTATTTTGTAATGTATCAATAAAATAACAAAAAAACTTGGAGACATAATCTAAAAATAGCTCTACGAGTACGAATCGAAAAATACCTCTAGAACATCTGATGCGTTTCTCCACGGTTGTTTATCAGCAGTCTCTCTGTCTCTCACAATTTCTATTGTTCATTCTAGGTGTCCAGAATAAAATTCGCTTTGTCCGTCGATCGACTTTTGATGTTAGAATATGCCCTATCCAGGTCTACTTTAGCCTTTTAGTAATAAAATTTGCAGAGCGAATTTGGCTTTTGATCGTATCACCTTGTTTTTCATTTTGTCTCCTTGGTTTATATTCAGAATACAGCCTTACATTATTGTCTCGCAGATATCAAGTTTATTGGTAATCAGGTCTGTTAGAGCACAAGATTGACAACCATATGTTAAAACTGGTGTTATGCATGTTTCAATTATTTGAGCTTTGACACTTAGAGAATGATCATCTCTTAGAACTTCTTTTAGAGATCAAAATTTCTGCCAGGCTTGGGCACAGCGACGTTAAATTTATTTTCTGTAACGATTTTAAAAAAATACGATTTGACCCATAGTTGATACAGACGATAACCAGCAGAAAACCTTAACTGTAAATGTTACCGAAAATATGCATAATAGCTAATACAAACAACTTCAAGAGTCGAAAATTTTGTATTTTGCATATTATTCCGTAAGTTTCCTACTGATATAGTGTTTCTATCGACGGCTAAAACAACATTTCAGCCCTGTTTTGCGCAGACAACTTAAGCCTACTTACTTATAATTTTTTTCATCACTACAACAAGCACTGATTGCCCTAGAGGAGTACAAGAAAAGAAAATACATGGAAGTAAATTCTCAGAAATCAAGCGGTATGATATTTAGAAGAACTCCAAAATTGTCTAAAACCTAGAAAGTTATTAAATAAACAACAATATAATAGCAATAGTTTCAGAATTGAATTATTTAGGTGTAAGCTTCCATTCTTCTGGGCAGTTTTTGAAGTGCTGGAGCACGCAATTCAGAAAGGCTAAGCTGCTTTGGCAAACGTCAAATCCATTGTCTACAATTCAAATATAAACTTCATAAATGCTATTAAATATATCTATGATTCTTTCTTGCATTTTCTTCTATACACGAAGTTTGAGGTCTCCGATATCCAGACGTTTGAGGTAGGTTTCTTTGAATCTTTGTTCCTTCTAGATAAATATACACTCAGCTGTGTTATTAGATCTGAATTCTAATTAAAGTAATTACCAGAGTGTTTAAACTAACTAGCATTGCATAATTTTGCAAACATATGATCAAGAAAAGGCTACAATCGCCCTTTGTTTGTTTTGTAACTGGTAATTTGATTTTCCTGTTTTTCAAATTCACGATAAATACTTCCTTACTAAAGTCTAAATAAATACTTAGTTACTATTTCGGAAACAGGCAACGAAAGCAACTTTCAGATTCTAATACAAATTTTTTGCTATTACAGCAAGTTTTTAGCGCAAACTTGTTTATATTTTTTAATTAAACTTTTTATTACTGTTTGTGTTTTTTGTCTTTTTTTTTTCATATCTTAAGAATAAAAAATTGTTCGGTGTTTTAAAATAAAGGATATATCAAAAGTCATCTAACATTAGAAAAAATAGGCATGCGTGTAGAAAATCACTGACCACGATGGCAACTATGAAAAATTTTCTCGGAGAGTGGAGCAGCCTCAAAGGTTTGTGTTTATACATATAAGTCGAATATAATCTTTGCATACTGTGTTTTTTGTTCTTTCAAGTGATTTTGATAATTGCAATATTTCCACACACAACAAAACTCTTGAGCAACGAAGATCAATGATTAAGGTCATACCCCCCGTTAGACGAATTTTATTATTTTTTTCATTGAAATGAGTTTTTTGTCTTTCCGCACTCCACAGAAATATTTAATCAGTTCGCTAACAGAAATTTAGTTAATAGCTTTTGGGATTGCGGAAATTTTTACTGATTTACAACCCCTCCCCCAATCTGTCGATTAAAACCGGTTCTGTCCTTTCTGGAATCAGTTCAAACTTGAGACAAACGCTACGTTATTGGTACTCCATTGGGATCAAAGTCAGAATAAATCAAAGTAAGCTTGCGATAGACAGTATATTATAGGCAGCCTAAGTAAACGAGAAAGTAAGCAATAAAATAGACTACTTTCGTATCCAATCAACCTTAAGTATCAAAATACATGCACACAATGGCCCTCAAAGTTTAATCACTCTGGTTTCTCAGTATATGGATGTAAAAAACCTATGATGAATTAATGTTGATTATGTCATCACACTGTTTTCATAAAACTTGTGTGTACAATATTGTTAAATAATATGTAACATATTTAAATAAAAAGCCTATACAAAAGATCCAAAGTTATTTATCACTTGAAAAAATTTGACGTAAATACGTAAATAAATTTAATTTAAAAAAAATAATAATAATAAATTTTATGGAACTTCAGAAAGATTCATTTTGGTCTTAAACCTCGACTAAAAACAGAAGTCTTAAAGTTGGACTTATATTGAATCTTTGCATCTGTCCGTTTCATCGTAGCTCTTGTATTTTGTTTGTTTGTTTATTTGAAAGGTAATTTGACACTTCTTAGGTATGTTTCAAGTGCGAGTAAGGGTTAAACAACTAGAAGAGAGGCGATAATTCTCAAACTCAGTAAAATTAAAACACTCGATCCAATTACCATTCAAACAAACAAACAAAAAATCTATATCGGTTTATTCGTTTTGTAGCTGGTGGCACAAACGAGTCAGACCATTTTGTAGCATCGTATTTTGAGTTTCCTGTTTTCTAGTTGCTAGTATCACATAATGCTAGCAACGAAATTTTGAGTATTGACTTGCGGTGTAGGTAACAGCACCTAATTTTTGGCTTTGGTATCTAAATAGCACCCAAAAGCACCTAATTTTGGTTTTTTTTCTATCCGATTTTCGTACTTTACGTCGCTGGCTTAACCGAGCACATATAACTGATATTCCCATATAATACATACTATAAAATGTTCTGACCTAATTTCCGAACACACGGGTAAACAGTAATCTTTACGAAAAAAATGTTTCACACAAAAGTTTTTTATTTTTTATAAGGAACATTTTTTACATTTAAACTTTTGTTCTATCTCTAACGGTTTACAGATGAGCTCTACGGGCCCAAGACCTTGAACTATGTTGCTTATTTACGAACTCATCCGCAATTTTTACTTCCGGTATAAAAATTTCAACTTGACATGTCTTTTCCTTTTTGAGTTATCGTTTTCTCAGATGGACAGGCCGTGGACAGACAGACAGACAACTCAAAATGGCCTCTTTAGAGGTTTTTATGAACACATATAACAAAATTTTTTTCGTAGCATCTATATTTTTAAGCGATACTAACTTGGAAATAAACTTAGTATACCTTGATATATTTCAAATATATACATGGCATATACAGTGAGTAGCGAAATCTTTAAATAAGTATAAATCTGTGATCTTTACATTTCATGCAAATGAGCAGCTGCATGACCAGATAAAAGGTTCATTTTTTTGCTACAGTGAATGAGTCAGAAAAGGTGCCGGTAAAGTTGGAAAACAGCTCCGATTTTTATGAAACTTTGTGTAAATTTTTTTTTTTTTTTTGTTCACTTTGGAATATAAATGCCACCTAGTATAAGTATTGCTGGTCTCTGAATACGAATCCAACGCCAAATAACATGGATTCTGTCACTTATTGTGAAAATCATTCCATTTTGGGCAAAGAATTTCACTTTTTAGGCACACAAAAACACAATATTTTTTTGGCACAAAAAATTATTAAATATTGACCTTGGAAATTCTAATTTTTACATTTAAACAATTATACCAAGGTATCTGTAGTGTATAGAGGCTATGTTCAGAAATAATATTTAATTTTTAGTTACTGGCAAAATTTTCTCAAGATGTGGCAGAATCCTTGTAATCCGACATCGGATTCGTAATCAGCGGCCAAAAGTACCTACTAGATGACAATTTCAAACCAAAATAAGAATTTAAAAAAAAATTTGGCGTACATATGCCCCTGCTTGGGCCCTATGCCTCCTCTAACAAAATTAAGTTGGCAGAATGTTTTTTGGGGGCTTTTCAACACTTTACAAAAAGTTTCATTAAAATAGGTGCTGTTTCCCAACTTGTCCAATGCATTCCGGCTTTTTAAATGTACTGTAGTTGTACCAATTGTCATATAGGTTTGTAAATAGAAACTGAGGGTAATTTTATAGTCGGGTTGAACTGAGAGTAGTGAAGGTACTTGTTGGACTTCAAACAACTAATTACGTGTATAGATCCTGTAGTTTTCCAGTAAAATATAGGTAAATTTTTTATTGCAATATTAATAAGTAACAAATGTTAGTTTTACTGTTTTATATTTAGAAGTTGTCTTTTTTTTGTGTAAATCAATGTTTGAATTATATAGCTTTTATGATCCAGTTTCTAAGAATAATATTATAGTTTCCTACAGTGGCGTGCACAGAGTTTTTAAACAGGGTAGGCAGAAAATTTAAAAGACACTATATATTCAAAAATACTTAATGTTGGTTTTGGTTCATCGTCATGGTGAGTAAGTAATGATGTAGGTATTTGTAACCACAAATATCCATAGATTAGCTGATCTTTAATGATTACAATTAAATAATAGCAGTGAAAAGATGGTGGTGTGAGTATACTGATTTTTTCTAAAGGTGCGACACTTAATGGAAGCGTCTAAGTGTTTTTCAGATTGATCGTGTTGTTTGCGGTCGTAGAAAAGTTATGAACATTGTTGTAACCGGTGGCGATGCAGACGGTTTTATTGTTAGTTTATGGTAGACAAGGGAAACAAAAAAACCGATTGCAACCGGTCGGCCAATAATAAGAATCACATTGTTTTGTATTGAATTTACGATTCACTTTACCTTTAGTTTGCAGTAATTGCAAATCAGGTGTACAACGGCCTTTCACGATCACTTGATCCGTTTTGAAAACGTACAATTTTTTATTTTTTCTACACTCATCATCTGAACAAGTTTCGTAGTGAATATTATCCATTTTCTCTATTATCAACGCTAACATCTCAACACCTGATAAATAACCACAAACAAGCCAAAACAATCAATAATGGCGACTCGCCTCAATATAAAAACAATAAGACGAAAAAGTAATAGTGCTTTATGTTCGTAGATCACTGATCGTTATATGAAATATGGAGATCAACTAATCATTCAAACTTGTAGTGTATGTGTATTTAAATGAATAAGAAACAAAGTTACTTCGGTAAATGTCGGAATTTGCCGTGTTGTAAAAGACAATGTCTTTCTGTACGTTCGTATGTGTGCACACGTATTTCTGCAAGTGCACATATAAACATACACATATAAACATTTAGGAAGGAATAGTTATTGTCTTGCCCGACGCATGGTCTGGGGACACCCAGTAGCGCTAATGTAGCGCAATGTGAAGTTCTTAAAATTCACTGAACGAGCTAAGATAAACTGTATGCCGGCCGCATAGAATTAGAGATGATACCCGTTAAGATATTGTGTTTATTGATAGTACTCGTATATAAATAATATTAGATATCAGTACAAGATTATACATATTTGTCTGAATTATGTAGGGTAGGCAGTGTCTTTCTGTCTATATGTAATGCACGCCAATGGTTCCCCACAAATAATTATTATATCTATAAGTAGAAAAACTTTAAATAAAAATCAAACTTCAGTACTTCAAAAGAAAACTACCTAAATCTCCACATTATTTTGCAGTTTATTATGATTTATAGTTCTCGTTTATAAACTATTATCAAAAATAATATATAAACGAGATTATAATTTTATTTTAAAATAAATATAAAATTTTCCTCAATTTATTTTCAATACATTTTCTTGACTCACACATGCAAATAAAAATAAATACATTTATTTTCATATAACGTTTTTATTATTATTATTAATATTGTTTTTCAACGAAAATATTTACACGCAATTGAACTCTTATATTTTATGATTATTGATGTCGAAAATCTTTTTTAAAAATAAAATGCTATTAATGTACTAACATTACATTTTCTTTCAAAAAAATAATACATTTCGATTTATTCGTTGCAAGCAGAATTCGACACCGCTAGCGTGAATATAAATAATATTAATATTTATAATAATAATAATAATAAATGTTTATTTGTGTTAATAAAAATTACAATTTTGTACAAATAGATTGGACACCTGTAGGCTATAATTTGAGAAAAAATGGATACAAATTACTATAATAAACGAACCTCCTTCGAAAAAATTTTTTGCTGGGTATATCGATTTGCGGTTTTTTGCATTGGCTTCAGAAAATTATCCAAAAAATAGTCTTAAGAGTTTCAAACGGAACTTTTTATTTTTAACCCTCGTGCCATTGGGGTGAACGGTGAAGAGAGTAAATCAGATAGAATAAAATAACTTTTCAAAGATTTTAAAAAAGTCAAGTAGCCTAAAGTAATCCAAAATTTCAGATATTTTTATTAATAACCTCATTTTTGCATCCCTCCCCTTTCGGGGGTCTGAAAAACTCTCAAAATAAAAAAGACCATTTTTTTGTAAACCAAGACTTTTAATGACGAATAAGGATGTTTTTTGGGTCGGTGATCTCGAATTATCCCCTCGAATTATAAATACCATTTTTTTTCAAATAACCTAAAGTAACCCTAAATTTAAGATATTAATAACCTCATTTTTGCACCCCTCCTTTCTCGGGGGTCTGAAAAACTTTCAAAAAGAAAAATGCCATTTTTGTGCAAATTAAGACTTTTAATGACGTATAAGGGGCTTTGTGAGGTCGCTGATCTCGAAATTTCAGTTAAAACTATTAATTTGTTAACCCTAGGCCTCTTTTAGCCCACACAAATAATGGCCGAAAAAAAACATAAAAAAATTAAAGCCTTTGTAAGCCATGTAAGAGGTTTTTAAAGTTGCTGATCTTGAAGTTATGATTCAATTTTCACCCCCCCTTATCTTTAAGCTTATATAAGTAGACCCCCGAAATAAGAAATACCATTGCTTTGAAAATTTAAGATTTTTTAAAGCATTTAAGGGAGTTTTTAAAAATAAAGGTAAATGTATTGTCACTAGATTCGATGTCAAAGACACAAAAAAACTTTTTTAAAAACTTTAAAGAGGATTAAATACCAAAAAATGGTGATTTTCAGTTCAAGGGACTTCTAATAACCACAAAAAAAAAAAACACAAGAGCAAAGACTTAAAAACCCCCTAACATGAATAAATGTTCAAAAAATTATTATTTCGGAGTCTACTTATATGGGCTAAAAGAAGGGGAGAGGTAAGAAATTAACCGTTTTGACTGAAAATTCGAGAACAGCGAACCCAAAAACCCCATTATACGTCATTAAAAATCTTAATTGGCAAAACAATTGCTATTTTTATTTCGGGGGGCCTACTTATGTAAGCTAAAGAAGAGGGGTGTGACAAATTAAACATTGGGACTGAAAGTTCCAGATCGACGATCCCAAAAATCTTTTTATACAAGATATTAATTTTCAAAAAAATGGTCTTTTTCATTTTGAGAGTCTTTCAGGAGCATGAAATAATTTATTTATAATTTATGTATTTTATTCTATCTGATTTGGCGCGGGGGTTGAAAAACCATGCAGACTTTTTTAAGGATAATTTTCTGAAGCCAATTAAAAAAAATGTCGACACACTCACTTAACATGGAATAAAAAAATTCTAGGTTCGTTTATTGTATTAAATTTATATAAATAAATATGAAACAAGTAAAGAATTATAAATCATTATCAACCTAATCAAGTAGAGTGGTCCTAATTAAGCTTTTATAGATTTTACAAAACTTAAGACTTTTTAACAAATTAAAAAAGTTCAAAAAACAATAATAACAATCATTAAACTTTCCAACATTCAACAATTAATTGCAATGGAAATATGGTCGTTCATGGAAATAAGAATAAATGAATAATTAAATAGATAAATAAAATAGAATTAAATAGACAATTATGGACCATGCATCTGTAGACGACAAGTAAAGAATGTGTACTCAATCCATAAATATCAAAATACTAGTAGGGTATTTGTTTCGTATTAATATACGCTGCTTAACTGGAGAATTTTTAAACTATAACATTAATGACAATAATAGAACTGATTATGACAACAAAATAAAGAAAGGAAAAACGAATAATTAAGCAAAATAAATAATAACATCAATAATAATTGAACCGCTAAGCGATCTTCTTATTTCACTATCTATATTGTTCCTTGAAGGCGAAGGAACTAGTGCATAAAATTGTCTTATGGTAGGTTAGGTTAGGTTAGAGTGGCTGTCCTGGGATGGGACACCAACAAGAAGGGTTGGCCCATGAACGGTCACTACTCCATGAACCGTTTGGAGCCGTTTAAGAACAGGAGAGCTTTGACGTCGACGGAATTTAGGTCGGAGAGATCGTCAAAGAGAGGCTGGCTCAAGTATTTCCATTTCTTTTTGGCAAGAGCTGGACCGTGACAGAGAAGGTGAAACATCGTTGCATCCTCCTCTTCCACATGGTGACAGCTCCTGCAATAGTCATGATACACTGCCAGGTCCAGGGTCTCAGCATGCCTACCGCCTAATCAGTTTCCTGTAATAGCTGTAACAACTTTGCTAACAGAGATCCTTCGAAGTGATATAAGATCTACGGAACGCCTATGATTGTCCTCGGGCCATTTCTTCCTTTTAGTACCACAAGTGCGCTCCTCCCTCCATTTAAGATTGATTTTTTTAAGATATCCTCTTTGAGGAGCAACTAACAGTTCGCAAATGGAACCCCCGTATATTTATTTCATCCCGGTATCCATACCAGGTTCACATTCATTTGTTCCGCCAGCTCACTTTAGGGCGTATGGCAGTCCTTTGCTACCTTTGAGGTTAGATGGACTGAGCTGAAGGATTGATTTCAGCGCTGCTTGGCTGTCGCTGAATATTGTATTGTCCCTGCACCTAGTGGTGTTCAGTCTTATACATTCACATACCTCCTGAATAGGCATCACTTCCGCTTGATACACGCTACAGTGATCTGGCAGCCGAAATGATAGACGCAAATCGAGATTTTCAGAAAAGAAAACACAACCTACCCTCCTCTCTAAGTTAGATCCATCGATATAAAATACCAAACCCTTTGGCTTGACCAGGTTCCCATCCCAATCCTGTCTGAAGGGGATCTAATCTTTACTGAGAACTTGTTCCTGAGATTAGGAGAGCGTTACACGTAGTCAAAGGATCTAGGAAGTGAATACCTTCTTAGCATCCGTGAGGTGTTTTATTGCAGCAAACTATTATTTCGACAAAAAGCCAGCTCATAAAAAAATGCTTATGGTGTAAACTTTAGTTTTGTTGAAGATAACATACTGTATAAATGCTTGCGACGTCAAAGACAAATGCGATATTATTTATAGAAAAGCGAATGATTGTAGAGCCTGATACACTTAGTTGTGCCACAAGCAAATAAATCCGATTGGAATCAAATTGGCACAGAATCTTAAAGAGGCTAGAAAGTCCTAAGGCTGAATTGCCCAGTTGTATCTGTTGCTTTGGGTTTGTGAGCTCAGAAATCTGAGAAGTTTTTAACAAATCTTAATAATTAAAACAAAAAAAATATACACCAAATATATTTATTTTACTTTTGAATATGATAGGATATTGTTTAATACAAATATACTGCCCACCTGTACGGTAAGTAGTGCATGGAGTTAACTACAATGCTGGTATGGTGAAGAGACAGGTATATAAAGTATCTATGTTATGTTATAAAGTATCTATGCATAAGTAATACTACAGTAATAAATATGGCTATCTACCTTAAGTATTGTGGGTATCGCCAACCAGTAAGGGTCTTTCGCCCAAACTGCATTAACTTTTGCTAATGTTACCATTCCCTCAATGCGATAACAGTATGGCGTTCACACCGATACTGACGTAGTGATATCGACAAAAATAACTCTAACCGTGTGGAACTCATACAAGATCCGGCCCAAAGTGCGAAAAAGGTAAACGGATTCGTCTAGCAAAGAATTAAGCGGCCACGCAATTAAATTCTTGGTAGATGTATTTCTTAACCTTTTCTTGACTCTGAAAAGCCTAGATGAACTCTGAAATGGGTTTTTATACGCAATTCAATGAAATTTGAATTATGAATTCAATATTCGAGTAGTTAAATTACTTGAATCTTCTAAAAGTGTAAAACATATTAAAAATTGAAAGTTCAATGATCGGAAATATTAAACCACCCATTTTATCGTTTTTTGACCATCGGCTTACCGGGGTTTTCTCTAACTCACATATGGCCAGCCCGCCCCTGATACAGACAATATTTCTTTTTTTTTTAAATTGATAAAACTAAATATAACAAACAAAATAATAATTAGGGATCGAATTATATGGCAAAAATGCAAAACGGCATAAAATAATGATATGTAACACGATATGACTAGATAAACAGAAATAAAATGATTTTAGTAAACACAACAAAATAATCAAAAAAATAACCAAAGTAATGTAATGGTATATAATAGCTTAAATAAAATATCAGTGTTTCAAAAAGGAAAGAATATGTGTGGTTCGTTTGGTCTTTAAATATTTTCGAGGATTACTTTTATGTATGCGAACCTCTTACGATTCTAAAAAGGACATTTTTTCATTTTTTGTGGTGTGCAGTATATCAAGATTTAAAAGTTCGGTTTGTGGACAAGTTCTCTTAAATGGCCCGCAAAAGTTGAGTCCAAGTATTTCGGGGTTCATTGGATGTTATATGCTCTCCTTTGCGAATCTGAATGGATCTCACAGTCAGTCTGTCCGATGTACGTATCGTCAAACCTGGTGCCCGATTCTTTCGCGATATTCGTCTTCAGCCTCCACAAACCTCCGAGGAACGAATTTGGAAAGATTATATAACGAAATTTCCGCAAACTTGGGAAAACGTTAAACCTATGCACAGGTATGTTGGACACCAATTCTGAAAACCCCGCATTACAAGTTTGGAATCATTTTCATCATTATTAACTAAATTGTGAATTAAGTAAATTGAAGGTTAATTTAAAATGCAATTATAAAATGGATATTATTTACGATCCGGTCAAATTAAATAACCCCACGAAAATTTGGTTGGATCGATCAAAACACCTTCTAAAATGAAGTCCTCATTGAATGGAGATGTGGAAAAAAATTTACGGGGGATCAAATGTTACAGGTTATTCGTGATTTTCAGCAAAACGGTATGTTTTATTTTATCACCAAATCAATTTAGATCACAAAATTTTCTCTAGCTCTAACGAATCGAATGACGAAAACCGCATTTAAATCTGACTTACTGTTCAAATTTTTGGAACTCCGTTGCATCGTTTCTTCGACTATACTTAAGTTGACTTCATATAGAAAACTTATATATTAAATCGGCTTACGAAAAAAGTTTTCCTTTATAAAAAATCTTTGCTTTCGAAAATATTAACATTCAGCTAATCACTTTTGACATGGAATGTTAGTTGTCGTTTAGAAATGTCAACCATTGAGAATAGATTATACGGAAAACGGGTCAAAAAATCACTTCTGAGATATGTAAGAGTGTATTTAAATAATTTATAGAAGAAGACTTACATGTATACTACACGAAGGTAAATACGTTGAGACCAAATCGAGCTAAAGATAACGGTTTAGGAATGAATT
Organism: Chrysoperla carnea; assembly: GCF_905475395.1. Taxonomy (NCBI): domain Eukaryota; kingdom Metazoa; phylum Arthropoda; class Insecta; order Neuroptera; family Chrysopidae; genus Chrysoperla; species Chrysoperla carnea. Next base: position 69,051,763 of record NC_058341.1, read on the forward strand.
GTTAGCGAAGGGAACATTTTGACCACTTCAATTTTAAATTTAATTTTGCAAATCGTACTACACGTTATCCGTTATCCTAATTAACCAGTCATCGTACTTCAAATTTTTGTTTGCTTTTTTGAAACATTTGTAACAAAATAATTAATACAAAACATTTATTTTTCATACATTACGGTACAACTATTATTGTTGATGTAAATAAATACATTTATTTTCCGTTTGTTTTTAACTTAACCATCTTCGAGTTCCATACATGTAATTTTTATACACAAAATTCTTTAAATACACTCCTACATAGCTCGGAAATGATTTCTTGTTCGTAATTCGTAATTTAAATGATCATGGCTGACTTGAAAAATTTAATTAATGATATGTTACAAAATAATTAATACAGAGCATTTACTTTTCTATCAGTAAGTAGGACTAAATATTAGTTATTAAATTAATACTAAGTAACTGATATGATAAGGTTTTCTTTGGAATTTCTCTAATCGACAGACATATACCGTCGTATGTGTATCTTTCCAAAATAAATTTTGGTGTTCTTTATTTTATATTTTTAAAGGGGTGTGTTCCATATTTACAATCAATGTTAAAAACTTAGTTATTATTATTAAACTTTGTTTCACCTAAAATTTATTTGATAATAATTTTGATATAGTCTTCACTAAATTAATAATATTGTTAATTAATATCTTATACACATGAAACGTTCGAAACATTGCCATTTTAGCAAACTTGGATCTATATTAGTCTACAAAATTATTTATATGGGGTTTCCAAATACAAACTATCATTACCCCTTCACCATCTTAGGGTGGGTGTAGGAAGACGGAAAATACTTAACGGCCTATTATCATATCATACCTACAGAATGTAAAAAATAAGTCGTGGCGCGTGGGTAGAGTCTGGTTCGACCCTTGAGGTCCACACACAAACACATACTTCTTCTCCAAATTATTGTTAATATCTTGTCCTAACCATGAAATGTAAAGATATATTCAAAACTTCGATTTCGAAAATCAGACCCATGACAATAACCTATAGTAGGAAGTTAAAAATTTTTTAAACGCAAACACCGTAACACGATATTTATATATTATATAGTTAATCTTATTAAACTAATTTTTAATTCAAAATATAATCTAGATTTACCAATTAAATATTCAAGTTTGGTAGAATAAAAAATAAAATAGATAGTAAAATTATATACTTAGGTATATTTTGATATACTTAGGTAATGGAAAAACCACATCGAAAATTGTATTCTTATTTTTATACTATGCATATATGTAATATGCAAGGTATACTAAGTTTAGTCCCAAGTTTGTAACGCTTAAAAATATTGATGCTAAGCAAAAAATTTTGGTATAGCTGTTCATAAAATTACCTAATTAGTCCATTTCCTGTTGTCTGTCTGTCTTATGTCGTCTTTCTGTCCGTCTGTCATCACGATTACTCAAAAACGAAAAGAGATATCAAGCTGAAATATAGCTTTTATAGCGTACTGAGGACGTAAAAAGTGAGGTCACGTTCGTAAATGAGCAACATAGGTCAATTGGGTCTTGGGCCCGTAGGATCCATCTTGTAAACCGTTAGAGATAGAACAAAAGTTTAAGTGTAAAAAATATTCCTTATAAAAAAACCAACTTTTGTTTGAAACATTTTTTCGTAAATATCACTGTTTACCCGTGAGGGCGCAAATTAGGCGTAATTTGTATAGTATGTAATTATGGGAATATCAGTTATGTATGTGTGACATGCATGTAGGTGTAATGAGTCTTCAACCCTGTCTATGCATGGTATTTCAACAATTAACTCAGTCAATTGTTTTTTTTCACTTGTTTCTCTACATTCATGATTTTATAATAAAATTCATCCTCAAAGTTGAAAATGACATAAAAATAATTTCAACCCTAAATCTAGCCTGCTCGTACATCCATTATATGGATGTATACACTTAGTTTTTTTCTTTTCATTTGTTTTCATTCGTTTCAAGTGAAAATTATCAAAACCTTTCAAAATACGTATTTTTTTCTCCAGACTTCTCCATAAGAACAATGTATTTTATGTCTATTTTCAATGATTTTTTTTTCATAAAAATTTGTATTAACACCTAAGCTGAAATTTTAACCACATATTCTTTGAGTAAAAGTATACCTATAAAAAAATTTTGAGCCTTTAAATCTAACAATGTTGTCATACTCATACATACTTAATATTATTACATTTTTATACCATGTATATATGAAATATACATGGTATATTTAGTTTAGTCCCAAGTTTGTAACGCCTAAAAATATTGATGCTACGAAAAAAATTTTGGCATAGATGTTCAAAGAATGACCTAAAAAAGATGCTCCTATATGTAAAAGTAATTGTTTAAGTGCCATGCGTTCAGTTTTGCACGATATAGGTGAGAATTGAGTGTCACGGGTGTAAATGAGAAGTTACAGTAGGTATTACGGTAAGTATTTATGTAAGGTTTTTTTCCATTTTTAACATTATTAATTATATTTACAGACCGTGGGACACCACGGTTTTTATAAAGTGTTAAATACATTCTTTAAACTTCGTGAGTGGCTTCCTTTTGACCAGTTTATCAAACTTTCCTCTATGATTTTTTTCGTTTTCGTTATCGTTTTGAAAAAACGCAGCAGAGAATTTGTCAGACGCAATAACCACTTGACAACATTAATCATTATTAAACAATTCAGCAAAAGTGAACCATGTACATATTGAAAAACAAAAGTGCCTACAGCATGTTCGAGGTGGTATAAGAGCTCATCTGTGCAGTATTTTTATCGGTCAAAATATTTTAGTGTTTGATAATCATTAATTCGTTTGTTCAGACCGATAACTCTAATATGACGTCAACTAGTTTGAAAACGCAGCATTTTCGAAAAAAATCATAGAAAAAAGTTTGGTTTAGTCGTCAAAAAGAATGCTTAAGAAGTTTCAACAATATTGAATTTATCATTTAAAAAAACCCGTGGCGTCCCACTGTCTAAAATTGTGGTTGATGTCCGTGTAAATAAATAATTAAATTTTAGGATGTAATTAATGGTTGAAGCCGTGAGGTCATTTACTTATGTACGACAAGTTGTTTTTTGGTAAATTATATTAAAATGTAATCAGTACCTGTATCTTATAGCCGTAATAATAAATAACTCAGGAAAATAAAGGTTGTTCTGCTTAAAAAATCCAAGCGAATTTTTTTCACCGTGATTATCTTTACTCGGATGCAAGAAATGACCTATGAACAATCTATTGCAAAATCGTGCGGAAAAAAATTCAAGGTAAAAGGTCGCGAAAATGAATTAAGTTTATTGTAGTTTTAGTTATTATAAAATTAATTGCGAGCTAATTTTACAAAAAAAAAGATTCTGTAGAAAAAAAAAAATTAAAAATAATTAATTCTTTTAAATATTATAATATATTTTTTTAGTAGAACTATTGCTTCTACAGATATTTTGTAAAGAACCCTTTTTTATGTAAAATTAACTCACAAAAATTTTATAATAACTAAAACTGCGATAAACTTAATAGTTTATGACATATTTGTAAAATTTTCGCGATCTTTGACTTTGTTTGTATACTTCCGTTGTTTGAAGTTTAGTGATAAAATTTGTGATAATAATTAATAATAATTATTAATTTTATTAATTAATTGATAAGTATATTTATTTTCTATATAAAATATTTGACGCATGTACAGAATGTGCGGCAAATCTTTCATCACGCTTCTGAAGATTACCAAACGATTGACGCGAGTGCTGGCGGGTTAATTATACATTGCACAAATATGAAATAAAAATTTTACCTACACTATTTCTCTTATAAAATGATTGATTATTATGTTTTTAAAAAATAAATATACAGGCATATTACGATTTATAGGGCGGAACACCCCCTAGGCCACTTTGAAAATTTTTTGATTATACATTGCACAAATATGAAATTAATATTTTTTTTTCCGTCTGTCCACCAATTCTGCAATAATATTCTATGAATTAAATCATCTTTAAGGAGAAATTATTTTTCAAAATCAAGTGTATACAATTAAAGTTTTATAATTTTTTATTTTTATTTTGTTCCTATGCATATTAACTTACAGGGATGTACAGCACTTAAGTTTTTTTAATGATTGATTTAAGTATAAATTAACTTGACCCGTAGTGTTTCGGGCATTGACGGGAAATCAAAAATTACCTTCCGGTACCGCTGCTTGTGTAGGGCACTAGGTTAAGTTTCCCATAATTTTTTATAAGGTTCTCTCACACGGAAGAAGGGCTTACAAAATTACTTCACCGTAACTTCTCATATGTACCCGTGACATTTAATTCTCACCAATACTCACCTGTACCATGCATAATTGACAGCATAGCACTTAAACTTACTTTTACATATAGGAGCATTCTTTTCAACATGATTCCTGGTGAGTCATTTTACCCACAAATTTTTAGCATAGACTTGTAGTCATGTCTTTAAAGTAACCTGTATAATGTTTCCAATTTATTTCGGTAGACAAAGCCTTTCTTAGCCGATTGTTGAATAAATAGATTGCCGTTTTTTTGAGATGTTCCTTAGTTCTATGATTTGTATAGTTTCAAGTCGAATAAAAGCCATATTTTTTTGCATACTCAAAGAATATCAAAGTTTAGTTTTTTATGTAAGAGGCTCCCTCTCTCTATGAAAAATTCTCAATAATACCCTCTTTTTGAACACCTATACGGTGCGCCAACTTTTACGTCGGTATGTAAAATATTGACAAACTTTTTTGAATGCAAATGGTCGCCTGTATTGCCCAAACCAATATATGTCCGCTGCGTTTTTGCTGCCTGGCACACATACTCATCTTTTTTTTTAATTTAATGGCGTTTCATGGATGTCGTTTGGATTCTCCGTTCCACAAATACGTCATTTTTGCTTATTAACACTGCCAGAGAGTGTGAAAAGGGCCTCATGAATTTTCAAAATTTGAACAATGTGAAATTTTTGCGTTCTGGGCAACGGTCTCTTTGACCGCATTAACAAGCTTATTTGGACGCGTCAAAAGAAATAATAATGTTTTCAGATAGGACAATCCCGACGGTATGCACGTTGAACGGCTAAAAAATATGTTGAAAATTGTAAATAAACGGTCCGAAACATCGGACAAGACTTTATTATATTATGAAATTGATATATTATTCTTGTATTATTTTTATTGAAAGCAGCAAATTGTAAGAATTATTTAAGAACAAGTAATGAGGAACAGGCTTAGTATTCATTGGATTTAATATAATATTTAGAAGGATGTAGTTTGGTAAGGGTGAGGTTAAGCAAAAATTACCAATTTACAAAAGTTACTTAAAAAGACATTTTAAATAATATTTGATCAATTTTGGGTAGGGTTTGGGTTCATCCACTCCAGCTCAACGGCTCCAAGGGAAGAGGTCCCGACAGGAGTTATACCAAACCTAGGACCTTATTGATATAAACCCTGATACGAAGTTTCAGTGCTGTCCTCTCAGGTTCTCCCTAGAAAATCCCAATTTCCTATATTTGGAAAGGTTTTCCCTAGGGTGTGGGCCTTCTCGAATTTTTCCGGATATGTGGCTTATACCAATCCTAGGAACACCTAAAGGTCTAGCCTTGTGCCAAGTTTAATCGAATTCGTTATAGTCGTTTTTGAGAAAACCCCAAATATCCTGTTTTGGCCTAAAGGGTAGTATCCTTGAAAAAAGGCCTAGGGAAAAAATGGAAAAAATCGTCTGGAATTATGGCTAAGTTGAACCTATTTACCGAGTTTTAAAACCACTTTTTTCGAATCAGGGACCCTCAAAACGTGTATTTCCGTTGAAACTTTGATATCTATTTTTTTTCGATCGCAATACTTTATTATATTTATAATATAATAAAGAATAAATTTTACTGAATTGATGTTTCAAAAATATGTCTAATTAACTCAATCACTTGACAAATGTTGCACCCTGCAAATTGGAACATGATTTTAAAACATGTATTTGTTTTTTTGAATTTTCACTATAGGGATTTTAGAATTAAAGTGTGAATCATTTATTTATCATGGATTTTTTGTTATTACTTATTCGTCATTTATATAATATTTATTATGAATTCATAGGCCAGTCAAAGTCCTACAGAAATAGAGTCATGTAGTCAACAATATTTCTGCCACATATCACCAACAAATATGGAAATATTCCAATTTCTTCAAAAATTGTATTAAATATGTAGGAAAGTTGCAGGCAAGTATTTTTGAACATGCAATTTTTTTATAATTTATATGTTTATTGATCATATTTCTAAAACAGCCACAAAGTATACAAAAATTTATCAAAATCAATTTATCAATCAATTTCCTGTTTTAATTCAAGTGTGATGTACAATATATCAACGGATTGAATTTATTATAGGAAAAAATGTTTTATTATGGGTTTTACGCTAAAAAGTCATAAACAAAAATTTATTGAAATTTAGGAAAGTATAAAAGTTCTAAAGGAGAAAATCATCTTTATTCTTTATTTTATTCAAAACTATTGTATTTTGTTAATGGAAAAATTTACTATTTTTGTTCTTTGTTGCTGTTAAGTGTCAATTTCTTACGTAATTAATTTTTAACTTGTCAGAACTCGCGTCAATCGTTCGGTAATCTTTAGTCGCGTGATTGGAGATTTGCTCATGTGTTCTAAGTTAAAAATTTCGCGCGTTAAATATTCTTTAACTTTATAAATCATAACCTCTATATAATTTTTCTATAAATTTATTATTTAATTCATTTGCTATTTAAAAGAGATTTTGAGAGTTTTTATCGTTACAGTGTAAATTAATGAAGTCTTCTTTCCTTCTTGCAAAACCCTTTAAAAAACACGATTCCTGTATGCTATCCCATAGGAACCGTGCTTTTTCTCGGGATACAAATTAGCCTTTGTCATTTTCTGATCGCAAAACTACTGCTATTTATGCAAAAAATCATTTCAATCCTTTGCTCTATGAAAAATTAAAATAAATCTATCCAATGTAGAATTTCAGATATAATCTATTTCTGTGCCAAACATCAAAATCCGTTTGGTAGTTTTTGCGTGAAAGAGTGACAAATATCTAACCATCCATCCAAACTTTCATGATTATAATATACAATCTGTGAACAACCCGCTTCGCTGGCGACTTTAATTTTAAATACAAAGATTATTGTATTATAACGTTCACTTCATATTCCGTCACTTAGCCACAATTTTGTTCACAATTTCGCTTCACCTCAAAAATTATCAGTGTTTCTCTCCTATATTATGCATGTCTTAAAAATAAAAATCTTCCTCTTGAATCACTGTATCTACTAGAAAAACCGCATCAAAATCCGTTGCGTAGTTTTAAAGATGTAAGCATATATAGGGACACGGGGACAGGAAGTGGGAAGCTTTGAATATATTTTTCATTAACCTTAAAGATGTTTGAGTATGACAACAATGTTTGATTTAAAAGCTCAAAATTTATTTATAGGCGGACTTTTTCTCAAAGAATATGTTGTTAAAATTTTATCTTAGCTATCCATGTAAATTTTTAAGAAGAAAGTAATTGAAAATCGATTTAAAATACATTGGCTCTTATGGACTAACGTCAAAAAACGATATCTTTTGAAAGTTTTTGATAATTTTCACTTGGAATGAATGAAAACAAATCGTTAATAAAGATTACATTTAAGCAATGGCATAGAAAAGAAAAAGCCAAGTGTCTCTATCTATATGGGATGTAAGAGCAGGGTAGATTTAGGGTTGTAATTATTTTTATCTTATTTCCAACTTTAATGATGAATTTTGTTATAACTTCCTGAATGTACACGAAAAATAAGAACAAAATTTTTCGATATGTGCCTTGGTTTTCGAAATATAATTTATCATCAAACTTGAAAATATAAATTTTTTAAATTTGTGCCCCCACTACGGTGCTCATACATCTTAATGTTTATAAATAAATATAAAAAAAGTATGACGTGACCTGTTTATGATTTTATTTGAACAGGATTTTGACTGGTTTAAACATAAACTATAAGCTTGCATAATTTTATAGTATATATAAATGTCAGAAGGAATGTAAAATTTTACTATCATTTGATGTTACTTGTAGTAATTGTATATAAACTATTTATCTTTACCAGTAAAAGTAACAATGATCATTATAAACTTATTAATCTGGTGTTATTTAAGTTTTGTAGTGTGTATTTCTGCGGGTAAGAGAATTTTTTTTTACATATATTTTGAAACGGTATATACAGGGTAGGTCATTTTAATATATAAATGTTAATGGCGCGTTTTGTAGTTAACCAATCAAAAAATAACTTCAACAATAGTTGCAGAGTTCTGACATCGGATTAGTCCTAGTTCTACGGATTTCTTTAATAGCCAATTTAGATTCTTAACGGTAAGAGATAGAATAACACACAAATTTAGAAAGTTGATCTTCATAAAAAACTACCATTTTTCATCTAAAAGCGTCAACTTTCGGAGCAAATGCGACTTAAAAATATGTCATTATTCCATTAAATCGAAAGAAAATACGCTACGGAAAAATATTTTAGTAAAAAGTTGCCAAGGGCAATAAAGGACATTCGCCTCTGTCCATGATTTTGACCTAAAATTATCGAAAAACTGCAAAGGCATTTCCCTTCGACTAAATTCAATAATGATATATTTTTATGGTACATTTTTTCCAAAAGCTGACGATTTTCGAAAAAATGGTTCCGATGTAAAATGTTACTTTTTTTTTATGAGGATCAACTTTCTAATTTAAAGTGTAATTTTATCTCTTACCGTTTAGGATCTAAGCTAGCTATTAAAGAAACCCGAAGAAATATGTCCAATCTGATGTCAGAACATTATGTCAACCATCAAACTCAGCAAATTTTGTTGAAGTTATTTTATACTTCCTTAACTACAAAACGAGCTGTTAGCCTTTATTGATTAAAAAGACCCATCCTGTATAGAAAGCATACCATAAATCACCCTACCAAGCAGAAACTATGCTTTATGAAGTTGTAAGCTAAAAAGCCTTTTGAAATTTTTGATCTGACGCACTGTCAATGACGCAAATTCTCGACGAATATTCGGAAAACTTACATTTTTCTGATCAAAAAAAGCTGTAGAAAATTAAGTTTAATATTGTTAATCGCCAGGGAATTTTTCTGTAGGTTTAATATTTACATAAATAAATACGTCAAAGTTCTAGCATATAAAATTTAATTTAATCTGAATATAAATTTCTCTGTCAATGTTAAACTAAGCCAAAATGGTTAATAAAAGATAAATTATAGAAAATTTTATTTCCTTCAACGGTGCTCACTATATATGTCAGTAGAGAAATTCTTGAAATAAAAAACTAAAATTAAGGAAGCTTTAAACACAATTAATCTATAAAACGGGTGAAAAAATTACTATCAGAAAAAAAAAACGTTGTTATAGAAGGAAACAAGATAAGAAACATAGCGTTTTTTGTTAACGGCTAATCAACGGCTAAGTTGATTGCTAAGCTGAAAAAATTCGCAAAAATCGAAGATCAGTTTTTTTGCGATTCAAGAAAAAAAAAGTTGACGCCCAACATCATATTCGAGTATGATATTTTAGCGGCAACTGAAATTTTTTTAATTTTATGTAAAAAGTAAAATTCGTAGAGCTCTGAAACTTGCACACGTTGCTAATAAATACTTAGTTTACACTAAAAAAATATTTGCTATCTTTCGTGTAACGACGGCTATGATCCCGTTAAAAACAAGTGTTTCTACATCTCAAAAAATAGAACTTTTTCAAGATTCGATTCCGAATTCAAAAAATTCAAAATTTCACTTGCGGCTAAAATGTTATGCTCGAAGAAGTTTAGATGGAAAGATTAAGTCTCGAAAAAACGCTCTACCATAGTCCCTCGACCAAGAGGAAAATCTTTACGAAAGGTGTTTCTTTTAAAAAAAAAAAGCGATATTTCAAAAAAATTTTTTAATTTTTTGCTAAAAAAAAAGTGAAGATTTGTCAACCTAGTAATCATAACTTCACTATATATCAACTTTACTTTTTGCTCATTTTCTTAAACTTTTTCAAGTCAACTTTTTTTTATCGCAAAAACAACTTTTTTTTTACTTTGCGAATTTTTTCGGTTAACTTAGTCATTGATAGCCGTACACAAAAAACGCTTTTTGGCTTGTTTTCTTCTACAACAACGTAATTCTTGATTTTACATAATATACAAAACGAATCATTTTGAAAAAAAAATCATCAAAATCGGAGCTGTTATTGAGGACTCCCGAAGAATGGCTATTTTATGTATTCCTTTATCCGACTAGAATGCCTTGAGCCCAAATAGGATGTAATGAACAGTAAAGTTCACGAAAAAACAATAAACAAAGATTACTTTTTGACGAATAAAGAAGTCTTATAAAGAAGTGATTGATACAAACTTCAACATCGTTCAAATTACTCTGTGTTCTAGTACCTGTTTTGATGGTATTTATTGTAGAGTTGACATATTTACTGTACTTGATTTTTATGTCCTTTTATATATGAAATATCTATCAAGGTATAATAATTTTTGTCCCAAGATTGTAACGCTTAGAAATATTGATGACACGAACAAAATTGACCGTCTGTATATATGTAAACGCGATAACTAAAAAATGAAAAGACATATTGAATTGAAGTTTTAATAGCGTGAACAGGACGTAAAAGGTGAGTTTGAGGTCGTAAATGAGCAAGCCATTTTGAAAACCGTAAGAGATAGAACAAAAGTGTGAAGATAAAAAAATCTTGTTTATGAAAAAGTCAACAACTTTTGTCTGAAAAATTTTTTAGTAAATATCATTGTTTTTCTGTGGGGTAGCCAATTGGGCCAAAATATTGGAGTCCGAAACTGTATAAAAGAGAGAGTTGAAAATTTGTAGGTAGCTTCAACTAGTAAAAGATTTTTGAAAAACTAAAAAAAAATTATAGAAAAACTTTCAAAACTAAAACAAATCGAGACCGGAAGGCCGTCATAAATATGTTGGTTTTTTTTTTTTTTTATAATTAATAAAAATAATGCAGGCAATGACAATGCATGGCAATTCAACATTGTCTACAGGGTGAAGTTGGCTGAATATGGAAAACTTTTTTACTATAAGGTTTACGAAAAAAAGTTACCCAAAAATCTCTGCTTTCGAAAATAATGACATTCTGGTATTGACTCTTGACATCGAATGTACAGGGTGCCACAAATTGAGACAGTTCGATAGAAATGTTAACGGTCGTTTAGAAATTTAAACCATTTTGAACTGATAATAATGGAAACGGGTCAAGAAATCTGTCCTGAGATATGAAGGAGTGTATTTAAACAATTTTGTAAAAGAAAAATTACATGCATGGAACACGAAGGTGGATACGTTGAGGCAAAGAGAACTATATATTTTATCGTTATAAGAAATCACGTGTTTCCTTGTGCCGATCGACATACCTTAAAAATCTTCATTTATGGTTAAATATAGGCAAACACAAAACGGTAAAGTACCAATTTATTTTCTGTTTCTTCCAGATTCTCTGTTTCTTCCAGCCACTTTTGTCCATCTTTTTTTTTAGTAGCACATAACGAGTTTTAGTGTTTTAAAAAATTTTTTTGTATTATTAAGAAAGAGTAAAAAACCAAATGTTGGAAAAATGTAAATTCATTCATGTTTTTCTAAAATTTGCAATAATGATTATGGTCAAATTTCTATCACTGGTCGAACACTATAATAAATAATTGAAACATTATTACTCATTCGGGTATTTAGCTCGGTTAATTGTTATCTTCACTTGTTTAAAATCTATCAACTTTTGTTTATGGAAAGAACTAGAGTGATACCCACCCGCTTCGCTGGGTTTAAAAGTAAAGATTGCTCTCGCTTATCCCATTTCTATAACACTCGAAATAATGGTAAGGACTGTTTTACACAGGTAAAATATATGTATGGTTTTCTATTTTTTAAAATTTATAATTGTAAATATTCATTGAGTATATCAGAAAGATGCCCGTGAAAAATTTATATGGACTATTTTTGCAGAAATCTGTAAGTTATGGTAATGTCAAATGACAGCTTTTACAGAAATCTGTAATTTATGGTAATGTCAAATAAAATTAATTTTTAAATTTTTTTATTTCTTTATTAATATATCTTTATAAATTATATCTCATGTGTTATTCTGATATACCAGCTATATTACTGTACAGTTTCATTAAAAACCATTCGCTAGTTTTAGCGTGAAAACGTAACAAACAAACAAACAAACATGCTTACTTTGGCATTTGTAATATTTAGAGATAACGGATTACTTAATGTAATGTTGTAGCTAGGTATAAAGCTAGCGTATATTTTATACTCAAATTACTTGCAATAATTAATTGTTGTGAGCTTTAATTTGTGGAATTAATTGGTCACCTGTTGTATTTTCTTAATTAGTTTCGACAATGGGATAAAACCCGAAACATGTTAACATATTTTTTAAAATAAAATTAGTGGAATTGCAAATTATAATAAATAAATAAATATTTTTAAATAATTAATTTATAAAATTTTATTTTTCTAAAACTAAATTACTTGCAATAAGTTTAAAATTTGTGTGGATGTAGACATAAAAAACTTGAGAAAGGGTGTTGTTGAGAGAGCGTCGTTATTTCGGCAGCACTAGCGCCAATCATTCGATAATCTTTAAGAGCCTGGTTAGCAATTTGCCGCTCGTTCTGCGCATGCGTCAAATATTTCCCGCGTTAAAAATTCTTTAAATTTGTAAATCATAACCTCATGATTTTATATAAAATGCATACATGATTATACATAAATTTATTTTTTGAAGCAGAAACTAATACAAAATAGTAAATTCTTCATCTAAGTGATATAAGTTGAAGTGAATTTAAAATATCTAGGGCAGATATTGTTTTTTCAAATTTGACTAGAAGTACAAAAGTCCCAATGATTGTAAGCGAATCTACAATAAAACAATTTCATAATGAGCAAATGATTAATTTCAGTTATTAAATTATAGAAATTATTATAAGTTCATCAATTATATTTTAAATACTTATTGAATTGAATGATAACGAGAAAACTTAATGATAACGAGTGTAAATTCTATGTTGTAAATTCATTCTTTTAAAGTGTAAATTATACATTGAACTGTCACCAATTGACAGATCACGTACTTATACGTCATCAACAAAAAGCGCCAAAAAACTGCGTTTAAATATCTCAAAATTATGATGTATTTTAAATATTTTTTTACACTTAAAATTACAGCATTTTTAAGCAGTATTTATATTTTTTACTTTGTTATAACGATGTAAACAATGAATTAAAAATATAAAAAAAAATACATGAATATTCCCTATTATAATATAAATAAATTAAAACAAAGCGCACTTACTTATCGACATTTATGAACATTTTTATTAAAATTAATTAATAATTATTAATTATTACCACAAATATTTTAATCAAAGAAATATTGAAATTTGATTATTTATGCAAATAAATTCGGGAACAGGTCCAAGCGGAAATAATAATAACTATTCAAGCTACCGTAAGTACAGGAACAGGGCTTGAAAAAAATTATTTTTTAAAACTGTACATTGGTTGAAAAAATTTCGAAAATAGATAAAATTACATGATGATAGAAAAGTTTCAACCACTTTACAATTTGAAAAATAAAAGTTATGTCTGTTTTAAATCAAGCGTGCGTATGTTTGGAATTCGGTTTTATTAAAAACCGAAAAGTTTTTTCTCATGCTAATAAGATGAATGTAAAACAAACGCAAACTATTTTTAAGAGGAATTATTTTAGAGTTACCTATTTGGGTTCTAGATATTGGGAATCATTTTGCTATTACATGCTTAAACTGGCTATCACTGATAGCCTATCAACATGTGTTGAATAAAGAGAGGGACATTAAAAAAACCATAGACATTTGGAGCAAAACTGTTGAAATGTGTGAATGAACAAGTTTTCATTCAGAGTTCACTCTTTTGCGGTCTTTTTATTCTATTACTCAGTTAAAAGATCCCAATATCAATCGTATCTCTCTAAAATTAAATTAGTGAAATTTCACTAATTCACAGTGAAATTTCACTAATTTTTTTAGTTGAAATCCAGCAACTTAGAATTAGTGAAAATTCACTGAATGATTCGGTTAAAAAAGAAATCACTAATTCATCAGTGAAAATAAGATTCACTAACTGATAAATGGAAATATATTTCACTAATTTATAAGTGAAAATTTAAATCACTAATTTGTGAGTGAAAATAATTAATTTAAAAGTGACAGTACTTTTCACTAATCCATTAGTTACATCAAACGGTCTATTAGAGAAAATCGCCAATTAAATTAACAGAATTTACTAATTCTTTTATTGTTGTGAATTAGCAAAATTCACTAATTTATCAGTTAAAAATACTATTCTATTCAATTGGGTACTTGTAAGTAAAATAATTTTTTATTAGGAAAAGGAAAAAATATGTTCATTTAATAAAAATTTTATTGTCTTTGTTCATCATATATTATAAATTTTCTAGTTGAAGAACTAGAAAGAAAGTAATCGGTTACTGCAAAAGTACATTTTTCATTGTTAGAACTTATGTGAAAACTATTATGAATTTCATTATTAATTTTAATGAATTACATAGTTATATGAATAGCTGATACAATATTTTTGGGTTTTACTCCCATTTTAAAAATAAAATAATCGATTAAATTATAAAAATTCATTAATACTCCAAATTTAATACATAATAACATCTGTATAGTCAATCAAATGCAAATATTGGTTCCAGTTTTTTGCCTACTTCCATCGCCTTGAATAAATGAACTGTTTCCAGATTGTCCCGATTCTATTATTATGTAGGGTTGAATGTTTTCTTTGGAGTTCGCAGTTACTTCTTCGGAAAATTTTTTCAAATTCCTCTCTTTTTAGAAACATATAAAATAACTATTGGATTAAAAAATTTTGTGTGCCGGCGCTATGATTAAAACATTGCAATGTAACTGATTACAAGAGAAAAAACTTCACTTACTCTGGATCAAAAGTTTTAAATCAAAATTTGACAGTCTTCTTTGCACGAAAGATCATTTGAAACTGTTGAAGTAATGAAAGAATCATAGGTCATAAAACTAAAATATTCTTTTATTATACTGTTATGTCTTGGTTCATACAAGTATGTTATATGTCTCCGTTGGTACAAGTAAATAAAGAGCATACTTTAAATAAAAAGGGGGAACAATCACTGATAAATTAGTGAAAATCAAAGCCATCAATGCAATTAGTCATAAAATCACTGATAACCAAGTAAAAATAACTGCATAATTAGTGAATTCTAATCTGACTAATACAATTAGTGACAAAGCAACTGCTAATTGATGAAAACTACTATTGAATTAGTGAAAATTGAAATCACTAATTGAGATAGTGAATGTTTCACTGATTAATCTAGTAAAATCACTAATTTTACAGTGAAAAAAATTTCACTAACTGAATTAGTGAAAATTTCACTAATTTAATTTTAGAGGATATATAAAAGTAGTATCAAATGCGGTGAACGATATCAAACCTAAAATTTATCAAAAAATTAACTTCCAGAATCTACCACAATCACAATGGGCCGACTCAGAAACGATAATTTTTTACTTTAATATATACTTTTACTGGATAGAAAAATATCAAAAAAATTCATATTTCATTGTTTGCTGTTAAAATAAAAAAATAACTTAAATTGGCTAATATTCTAAAAAAATAAACATTCTTAATGACGTCTGCGCACCTATTTAAAAAGTTTAAATCCGATTTTCGGTAAATGCATTCCAAAAAGTTTGAGCGAAACAGAATAATTTTTAAAAACAAATAACCGTCCAATTTAATAGTTTTGAAATCTAATTGTTCTTCTAATTAATTCAAGACAAACACCAAGCTTAAGGTTTAATTTGTACTTTATTCAGTTTCTTCTGGAATCATTAATATTGCAAATTTCCGAAACGATCGAGATGTTCTAGAACTCTCTGTATATGGTCTGATACTTTTAAAAATTGCGCATATGTATACTTGAGATACTTTTAAAAGTTGCGCATATGCATACTTGAGATACTTTTAAAAGTTGCTCATGTGTATATTTGGGAAACAATGAAACAATTTTGTGATAAGTAGAATTTTACACATTTCTATTTGGAGTTTCAAATTTCAAAGTCGAGCTCCAGGTTTTTAGCACCCCAAGTTGCAATATTCGTGGGCTAAACAAGTTAGACCAATTGGTCACGAAATGGTCCTAAATGGTCAGTTATTATGATCAATTGGTCAGCAATACTGCCAAAGAAGGAAATAGATAAATTTTTATACACTCCAAGTTGCAATATTTGAGTGGTCAGTCATAATTTGCTAGTTGTTTCAAGATGCAGATGAATATCAAAACAAGTGAAAAAACACAATAGACTAAGTAAAATGTTCAAATACCACTCGGTATAGAAAGTGTTGAATGCCAATGCTTGCATTATCTGTAATCAATATGAACCATTATGGAGGCCTAAAGGCCGTCATTTGTTTTGGCCGCCAATGCTTACATGATTTTTAATAAATTATAGAAATTTTAAAACCAATACAATTATTCGCCATTTGTTTTGGTCATTCTAAGAATATTGTGAAATATTTATTCTTAAAATCTAGTATTGTTACATCAATATTACGAAAGTAGTGCATGAACAAAAAAAAAAACAGATATATTACTTTGTCTCCTAGACTAAAGTATAGACCTTGAATGTTTCACAAGACCATTTGAAGAAATGAACACCAAAATTTTGTCTTAATTTGCTCTCTCCCGGAGAATAGTATTTTTTTTTTTTTTTTTAAATTAAAAAAAAAAAAAATTTATACTTTAAAGCTTTTGTTCTATCTCTAACGGTTTACAAGATGAGTCCCAAGATCCAATTGACCTATATTTACGAACTCAAACTCTTTTTTTTTTGTGTTGAGCACTCCCTAATGTTCTAAGCACGGTATAAAAATTTCAGGTATTTTTCAGTTATCGCGATCATGGGCGGACTGACGGACACCGGAAATAGACTAATTTTATGAACATCTATACCAAAATTTTGTTCACATCATGAATATTTTTGAGCATTACAAACTTGAGAATAAAATTAGTTTTCCTTGGTATTTGAGGAGTAAAATATTTAAGGAAATCAAAAATCATGAAGTCAGACCAATCAGGCTCTAAATTTTAGCCAGACTATTTCAAATTCCCACAGTTAAGTTTACTGACTCACTCACCTACTGACATATACAAATTCTAAGGCACTTCTAGATACGATAGAACGATGCGGTTTTTTGTATTTAAAATTGTAAATCCTCCAAGAAAAATGAAAAATTTTTTTATTGCAATCACCCCAAATATTATTTTTTTCTGCTCTATAAATGTGAGAAAGATGGGGTTTTCACCATCCGACCCCTTGTAAAGTTAAAATAACAGAATACTTTGGCAAAATTTCATGAACCACAGCGTAGTCAAAATCTCTGTTGAATACATGCTAGAACGATGAGATTTTCAACGATGTGACTGGGAATAAAGTCAAATTAACAGAATAGTTCAAAAGTTTTTTACCCACATCGAAACCCCCTGAAATTAGGTTTTTTTTAGCAATTTTGCGTCGAATGCAAATAACCCCATCTTTCTTCCATGTCTAGATGTGCCTAAGAATTTGTATACGACTAATTTGTTTGACTTCTTGATTTTTTAATTTCTTAAATATTTTACTTAAGGATATAAAAATATCAAAATGTCTCAAAACCATTTAAAAAAAAAAATCTTATAAAGGGGTTTTTCAAAATTTTCCGTAGTGACCAAAGAACGTCCTCCAAATTGTTCACCAGCTCTCGGACTATAACACGCTGTTTATTTAAAAAGTTGTAGCGTTGCGTTAAAGAAATAAAAGACTTACCTAATCATAAAATATTATGTTATTCGAGTAATATATTCCTAACCCTCTGTGATATCGGAGCTATCAAAGAATGTTCCAAACAATATCACTTTTCACAAATCCTTGTGGAAATAAATCTGATCTGGAATAGTTAGTTTGAAATTCAGAAAAAGAATATGTGAAGTAAAAATATCTCTGAAATGTCAGAAAAATTCTGAAAAAATTAAATAAATTATTAATCAATCATTTAATGATAGAAAATGGTTATAAGTTTAGAGTGATTTGAGCAGGAAATATTCTGAGTTATTAAATAGTCTTTTCGAAAGAAGTATTCTAAGTCAGAAAAGTAGTCAATCTATTACCATTTTCTGCTATTAAATGATTGATAATATTAATAATTAATTTATTATATTAATTTATTTAATGTTTTCAGACTTTTTCAGAGATAGTTTTACTTCACATATTCTCTTTCTGAATTTCAAAGTAAGTCTTCATCTCTTATTCTTATTAAGAGTTCCAGTACAGATTTATTTCCACAAGGGAATTCAGAGTCAAACTCTTTACACTTTATAATGCTGCTCATTCACTACATATTTCAGATGAAATCTGCTCCACAAAAGGTCAGAAAGGCAACTGTATTTTATTAAGAAATTGCCCTTCATTATTTAAACTATTCCACAAAGGAAGAACTCAAAGTGATAATGAAAAGTTAAAAAAAGCGGAATGCGGACAATCAAAAGTTTGCTGTGAAGATCAAGTATCTGCAAGTGAAGATCAAGTTGCTGCAAGTTTAACACCTATTTCAAAATTTTTACCAACCTATAAACAATGTGGCATTGATTTTGGCAATTTTAAAATTAAAGGTGGTGAAGAAACGGGATTAAAAGAATTTCCTTGGATGGCAATGCTAATCTATCTTTTGGATAATTGTACTAATAAAACTAGAAATTGTGAAGTAACTTCTTGTGGTGGGGTGTTGATTAGTAAACGATATGTTTTAACTGCCGCTCATTGCTTTCAAATGCATTGGAAAAAATTGTAAGTTGAATGATTTTAATAGTGGTCAAACGAAAAACCCAAAAAATATATATTTATTGTACTTTGATTACTTAAATAATTAAACCCGTCAGCACTCGCGTCAACCGTTTGGTAATCTTTAATCGTGTGATGAAAGATTTGCTCACGTGTTCGGCACATGCATCAATATTTCAAATATTATATATTTTTAATTTACTGAGTACGAATTTGAATCAGTGTATATCTTCACAAAAGCCTGATAAATTAAGAATTCAATTCTTTTTTAGAGTAAAAGTTCGTCTTGGTGAACATGATACTACTCAACCGATCGATTGTATTAAAAATCAAGGATGTAATAATCCTCCCGTCGAAATTCAAATCGAAAAAATCATCGCCCATCCTAAGTACAATGCAACTGACATAGACCAACAAAATGATATTGCATTGATTCGATTGGCTGCGAATGTTGAATTCAGTGGTATGTTTTTTAAAACTTTTATTTAAGAAAAAGAAAAGATACCAAATTTTTGTTTCAGACTTCATTCAGCCTATCTGTATACCCAACACCAATAAAGAAATAAAAATAGGTGGAAAATTATCACCTATGTGGGCCTCTGGTTGGGGTGCTACTGAAACAGGTTAGTTTTCTTAATAATAAATAGTAGGCATCGTAGAACAACGACGTTTGTTCTAAATATTTTTTGCAAAAACCCAAGGGGCTCGACATAAATCTTAAATGGTGAAACAAATTTGTGATGTCAAGCATCTATGTACATCCACTTGTTTAAATCTTATACAGGGTTTTTCAGCAAAGCACGTCAATGGGCGTTTTTAAAAGAAGTAGCCACATTTACTTATACAATGTCAAAGGAGCTGAAACAATATTCTTATTAGATCCATTTCAAACAAACTTTTTTATTTGGTGCGATATTATTTTATGTATTAAGAATACCACTTGGAAAATGTAATTTAGTATATTTATATATATTACAGGATTATTTTATTACAGAAAATAATCTTCCAATAAAGAAAAAAGTTTGTTTTAAATGGATCCAATTCTCCTTTTAAAAACGCCCTCCATGGACGTGCTTTGCTGAAAAACTCTGTATCCTTAATTTATAATTACTTCGGTAGGTAATATGAACTTTCGAAACAAAAACAAACGTGTTATCACTTTCAATTCCCTTGCCCTCAAATTAATATCCCTCTTGTTCGCAATTTCATGGATTTTAATTTATCAGTGTGGAACCCTAATTATTTTTCTAAAATAATAGTACAAAAGTAGTTATTCCCTATTAGTCCGGAATAATATTCTATAAGACACGCCTATACTACATTTAAAGTAGCCTTGTAGTTCCCTTTTAAAATCACACAGAAACTGTGTGGCAAATTTCATCCAAATTCATTCGTTTTAGCGTGATTGACTAACAAACATCGAAACACACAAACTTTCATAATTATAATATTAGTAGGATTTACAGTTTTTTAAGGTTCTTTTTCACTCGAGGTTCAATAAGACTTTTCAAAATTTAAGAGGAATTTTTTTCACTTGGGATTTTCAAGTGATTTTTTCATTGAGAATTTGATGAAATTTCTCGGATTTTCAAGGATAATTTAATCTTTTACAAAACTACAACTTCACAAAATCCCGAATGGCAGCTAACTTTTTAGTTTTTGTTTAAATCTAGTTTAAACTTAACCAGTCGTTCCCTTTTAGTTGTAATAATGCGCCAATCATTCAAATACACTTTTTCTGCTCTTCTTTATTCCTTATATGCATCATCTGATTTACACTTCTTTTTTTCCATTGCTCTCTTAGTTCTCGCAGCAGTCTTTTACAATCCATTAGCAAATGTTCTTCACTTTCACAACACAAATATTTCATTTCATTCTTTATCTCTTGGACTTTTATTCAAAAAGGGAAGTGAAGGCCTTAACGCAGTGGTCTTTACCAATCAGTATTTTTAAGCCCAGTGCAGCGGGTGGGTATTAATCAAGTTATTAATATCACGCAAAGACAAAGCTTGAAATAATAAAAAATTTCGTTTTAATTGTTTTTAGGTCCTTATAGTAAAAAAAAATTGAAATTGAAATTGATGCACCAAGATACAACAATGTGTCAAAAAAAGTTCGGCAATATGCGAAAAATTTCTGACAGAATACAATTTTGTGCGGGAGGAGAGAAAGGCAAAGACACGTGTAATCGTGATAGTGGTGGGCCGATTATGTGTCCATATGGAATAGAAAAGGATGTGAAATGGTTTACTACAGGTATTGTTTCCTATGGTCCAGATCCATGTGGTCAAGAAGGCAAGCCAGCTGTCTATACCCGAGTAAATGCCTATACGGATTGGATAATTGACAATTTAAAAGAATAAGTCATACTTGGAGAAACCAGAAAATTAACCATCTTAGTATACAACCTACGAAATAAAAATATTAAATTTACCTAGAAATTTTTTTTCAACTTCTTAATTATAAGATTGTTTAACCTCGCATTAGTTCACTTAACGAAAGTCCAGTACTTTCGTGAATAAAAAAGTCCTGTGTAAGGCGAATTATGCCAATCAGGAAATTTCGTATCTCAAAGTTAGATTTTCGATTTAAAATAAAATAGTTATGTATTTAGGAATTCTAGATAATAAAAAGAGCATGTCGATTATCCGGTTATGAGCGATATGTAAAATGTCCAAAAAGCTTTAATGATTTTACACTGGGTTAAAGAGAAGGATTTTTAACAAATCCTGAATGTTAATTTGCTTAATTTATTTAATTTATTTATTTAATTTAATAGAAAATTTCCAGTAAATTTTTCGATGTACCAAAAAGACGTCGAATCGATAGGGGCCAAAAAAAAAAATATTCCAATATTAAAATATTTACATTTAAAAGAGTTTTGCAATAAATATACTCGCTTTAAAAAATTGTGTCATTAAAACACTTCAGAATCGTGCGCCATAAATCATGACGTCATCTGTTATGACAATTCATAGTATACCAAAGAGTTTATACAGCTAGAGAACGCCAGGGCCCAAAACTTGCGATATGATGAATGAGAGAGAAGACAGCCAGTGAGTTCCACTGTCTAATCTATATGTCATTGGCTACATATTGTTTACATCATTGCTTTTAAGTAAATAATTAAAAAGCGATTTATGAAATATTATTTAATACGTTATAATGTCTTGGGCAGACACAAATCACGATTTTTATCTAGTGATCACTCTATTCACACTTCTTATTAGAACTGATAATAGTTAAACTTAGGACGCTAAAAAAAATACATTATAAGTTATTCAAAAAGGTAGAAATGTCAAAAGAAACTTTATTTACATAGCAAACACAATATAAGCAGTTTAATTTTTACTAAAATTAACAAAAAGTTTTATTGAGTTTAATTATTATTTAAATTTAAGTGACCTTTCAGCTACCAATATTTCAATTATAATATTTCTGAAAAAACAAATTGTGTGCTTAGTATATTGTTTACTTAGTATACACTGCGGCCACATGTTGGAGAATATGCAAATCTGCATAATAAAAACTTTTCCATTTTTCAGAAAAAATAACACAAAACTGTATATAACCTCTTGTACCAAACAAACATAATAGCAGACACAAAATCTGTATGCATCATATGATTATGACATATGACTATGACAAGGACACAGGGTAACTCCGTGGCAGTATTCTCTCTTATTCATCATATCGCATACACTTACAGCCTGGCAGGTCCCTCGCGTTGTCTATGATAATAATTCTTTGGATTCAACATCCTTCATAAAAGATGTTTATATTAGTTTGCAAAAATTTGAACTTCAACATTTAAATTTTTAATTAAATAAACGATTAAAAACGGTTTCGATAGCAAAGATAACATGTTTTGTACTTAACTAACTTTTGAAAGTGTCTATTATGGTAACACAAGTTTATAAATAAAAGAGGTGTTATAACTCGACTACATAGAATCAGTATATTATTATTAGTTTTAGAATTACAAACTTAAAACTAGAATTATCTATAAATTAATAAATAAATACAGTACAAAGTAAAAAAAATTAAAAAAACTGTGTCTAAATCGTGTAAGTTCAAAATCAATTATCAATAAATTTCAATAAAATCATTGAGTGTTCTCATCCAGCAAGTAAATTCTCTTTTCAATAGTTTATTAGAATTTATTAAAACAAGACTGATTTAGTTTCGTGATTATTTTAAGTGTAAATGATATTGAATAGCTTATTTTCTAGCTGAGACCCTCAATCAGATCAGGTTTTTTACGGTACACTTTGTGACCATAGAAGATGGGTTCTTCCTCTTATCAAAAACAAAAATTCAAAAAAGTTGCACAAAAATTGGCCACGGTACGACCTTTTTGGAGCGTTTTCTGAAAAAAGGCCAATTGCAAAGCTATTGATTTTCGCTAATATTATTAAATGGGAATGTGGAAGATAAAATTTGAAAAATGCTTTTCCTGCAATTACTACCATACAAGCTAAAAAAATTTAATTTTTTGATATTTTGTAGATATTATGTCAAACCTCGACCTGAAGGGGTTTATTTTGGTCACTAACTCCCTCAATTGCCAGCAGCCGTCCATCAATTTTCAAAAACAAACGGATATAAACCCGTTTATATTCGAAAAAATTCTAAAAAAATATCATTAATCGTACATAAAAGTACTACCTTTTCATACTATTATTATACCTCCTTCCCGCCGTTTTCGGGAAAAAATAAGTCAATTTTAAAATTTCAATTGCTTCAAAACCCAAAAAAACGCCTTTTTCAAAATTTTCAAAAATCCGCTAAAAAATATCGTTCCGGGGAAAATTTTTGTGCAACTTTTGTTTGTGATAAAATTACGAACCCATTCCCCATGGCCACGAAGTGTGTACCTTAAAAAATTTGCCCTCCAAATTGAGGGTCTGAGCTATTCTTCTTATTTATTCAAACCTTATTCCGTTTTATTTTTAATTCTATTATCATTTATTTGTAATTTTATATTTATCATTTTTCATTCAATAATAAATAGTAAATAGTTGTTATAAAAATTATTTTAATTATTTCAGTTTACTTGAAGTTTATCCAGGGAAGCTGTTTTTGAAGGTATATAAACAGATTTAGGGAAACAGGTTTTTAAAATGCAATTTTAACGGCAATTTAAAAAAAAGATTATCTTCTTTAAGAGTTTTTCCAAGAACCTCTGCATAATTACGAATCTTGTAGACGCACGATGAATTGATTGATCATTAAAAAAAAGGTACTCCAATGTGAAAATGATAATCAATGGAAGAACTGTTACGATGTCAAATCGCTAATTATGTGCTCCTGTTGTTTTGCAAAAAATTTTCACTTCCCAATTCTAGTAAATTTTTTTTCTTCAAATTCTTGCAATGAATATTCAAGGATTAGATACCTTGATAATTTATTCATAAGCTAATATTTTAGATGCAGCATAATATGCACCTAATTATTTAGTTACGTTGGAAAGTGCACGTGCCGATAAAATACAAAGCTTTGATAGAGCAAAAATCGAGAAAGCGTCTAATTCTGTGAGTAATGGACTCCGTGATTTGGTAGAAAAATGATGACCCATAGCTCGAAAAACTAAATGTTAAAAACCATATATGGTATGACAATGGGCTAAGCGTGTCCTTCGTGGACAGCCAATATAACCTAACCTAACCTTCACAAGGCCACTAGTTAAAGCTATATGCAAATTTTGACCTTATTTGCGCCTTCATAGGTAAACAGTGATGTTTACAAAAAAATGTAACCATAAAAACTTTATTTTTATAAGGCACATTTTTTTAAATTTAAGCTTTTGTTCAATCTGTAAAGGTTTACAAAATGGATTATACAGACTCAATATCCAATTGACTTATGTTGCTCATTTAAGAACTCAAACTCACTTTTTACGAGCACCTAAATATGCGTTAAATTTCAGCTTGATATCTCTTTTCATTTTTGAGTTATCGTGTTCACGGGCGGGCGACAGACGGATTTACACTAATAAGGAGATTTTATGAACATTTATACCAAAATTTTGTTCGTATCATCAATATGTCAATCGTTATAAACTTGGAACTAAACTTACCATACCCAATATATATTTAATATATACGGAGTATATAAATAAAGTAGAATAAAGCAAAGTAATCATAATATATAATAATCTTTTTAAATATGAATCTTTACAGGCAATACACATAACGTAATTGTGGAATTTTTGTAGAAAAACTGGTTTCGATACGCTCATTCATTAGTTGAAAGTTAAACATTTCGAAAAACTGATATTATTTTTGGATTGAGGTATAAGTTTTATTTAGAAAAACAAAAACTTTCTGCTGATTCATTATACTTTTTATACCATGTATATGAAATATATCAAGGTATACTAAGTTTAGTTCTAAGTTTGTAACGATGAAAAATATTGATGCTACGAACAAAATTTTGGAATACGTTGTCTAATTAATTCATTACCGAGGGCGCTACTTAAGTGCAAATTTTATAGTATGTGTGTGGCTATTTAAAAGTGGATATCTTTATTTATTTACGGGACGTCAAAAAACAAACGCTTGCGTCATCAGTACTGTCTATACATGGTATTTCAACAAATAACTCAGTCAATTGTTTGTTTTCACTTGTTCTAGTTTTTGTTCTTGTTCTTATTCTTGTTCTTGTTCTTGCTCTTGATTTGATCTTGATCTTGTTCTTGTTCTTGCTCTTGCTCTTGCTCTTGTTCTTGTTCTTACTGTTGCTGTTGCTGTTGCTGTTGCTGTTGCTGTTGCTGTTGCTGTTGCTGTTGCTGTTGCTGTTGCTGTTGCTGTTGCTGTTGAGAAACATAAATGAAATGCTTCATATAGCAATGAACGATACAGTGAATTTTAGAACGGACACGAACAATCTTAGCTCAATTTATTTATCTAAACCTCTTGCATGAGTATATAGGAGTGCGTACCGCGTAAATAATAAGAACCTAATACGACCACATCTTGGTGTAATGAATGGATCACTACATAATAAGTCTATGGATAATAGTATATCTATCATCTATTATCTATCTGTACCAACTAGTTTGACAGATAACACTGGTCAACACAAATTGTGTCACAGAAGCACGACTTTACTTTTTGAAAAGTTTTTGACGTGCTGAATATGAATCTGTTTGCAAAATTGCTTCAGCATGTCACGTTATCGAGAAATTCGTCCCTTAACATGAAAAAAACTTGTTTTCTTCTTAATTCGAGGTCATATTTCACCAGTGAATATTTTTTCCTCACGAAAACATTTACGTCATCAGAAAATACCATTAATTCCCCCTCAAAAACCATTTTGCAAAATCTTTTTCCAAGAAATAGAATAGGTACTATATAAATATATAAGTATAGAATTAATTAATTATATATAAATATTTATATTATTAGTAATACAATGTATAGGTATTTTAACTATAATAAATGTCATCTGATTTCTCGAAGAGCAAAAAGGATATCAGAATGATTCAAAAAGTATTTTAAAGGAAGAAGGAAGGAAAAGGAAATCCTCAAATTTTTCATATGAAAAAATAATTACATAGTGGCGTTACCAAATTTCAAATATAACCAAAAAACGAATTTTTCCCTATTTTAGCAAAAAATATTTCGAAAACCTTATGTATTAGAGAAATTCTGAATTCGAATTCGAATTTAGCACCCTCAAAAACTATAAGAAATGTCTGTCGCATAAATGTGACAAAAAAAAATCAAATGTTGTTGACCAGTGTAAGTTTTCACTTTCATTTTTTTACGAAATTTTAACTCTATTAATTAGTGTAATTATTAAAAATTATTTATTGGCTGTTTTGTTGTAGAGCCTTGAAAAAGACCCAATTGAGGTCGAAACGTAGGCAAATAATAAATTTAAATACAAAATACACTTTATTTGTGTCCTTCCTTCCCAAGAAAGAGGCCTACAACTTTAGATGAACTGGAATTTCATAAAAGTTGTTACTATAAACATACATCACCTAACAATGTATCAGCAGAAGTTCAGGAAGTTCAAAAAAACAGCTCTCCTCAACCGAACACTTCTCGTCGGTCGTCATCTGTTTCTGAAATTGAATTCGAAATCGATAAATTCGGGCATAAGTTTCAATAACACAATTTGTAATTATGCGTCAAAATATAATGAAAACAGTATATTGCCTAGTATTTTAATCAAAGCTGATTTTGATTTGACGAAAGTTAAAGCAAGATACCACAATATTTGTCAAAAAATTTTTTTAAAAGCTATGAATAAATTAGAACACGATAAAGCAGACCAAATTATGTAAAAAATAATAAAGATAAAGACATTTTTTCGTTCTTAGAAATAATCGAACTGTATTCATGAGAGAATAATGAATAATGATAATTATTAACACTATATTTACAGTGTATAAAAAGACTGTTGTTAGAACATTTAAATGATGATATTTTTATTGCAACTAATAAAAAAGGCGAAAATATTTTATGGCGACGTCGGGTGGCGATAGACATGCTTTAATATCTCTAGTGAGAAATAATCACCGGCGACGAAAAAATATCTCATGTTGCAAAAATGGCTTTTAATAAAATAAAAGAGATTTCTTACTAGAAAGACTACTATCCACCTATAGATACTTCTTACAATTCTTGTGAAACATTTATACCAACAAAATTAAATCATTTTTTAAATGAGCTTATGGTAAGGAGTAGAAAGAGTGACACTTCTAAAAAAGAATTAACTCATGTTAAAAACAATGTAGCACATATTATAATCTCGGTATTAAAACCAAGGAGTTTCTTATCTCCTATACTTTTAGGACTTGGTACATGTTTTATCATGAGCACGGATCTAGACATCTGGTAGATATTTTATCTTCTTTTGGATTTATTTATACACCATACAGTGAAATACGATTATTTGAAGCATCACAATTAGTCTATTTACCAGAACCGTCATTGTTACCTTGTTTTATGCAATTTGCTTGGGATAACGCCCATCATAATACAAATACTTTACATGGAGATAAAACTTTCCATTGTTTAACCGGAATAATGGCGATTACTCTCGATAACTGTATAGTAAATACAACAATTCCGCGTTTTTGTAGACTACCACCTTCGTCATTGTATGCTCAAAAGGGTACTATAAAAGTTCAAAGTTTTCAAAGAACTGAAATTAATAGTATGAGAAATTATTTTTAGAAGAAATACAAGAATATGATTTTAGCGATAACATGTTTTTAACAAAAATTCATGTAACTAGTGATGACTTTTTTTGGTTTTTATTAAAAGATGAAAAACCTGAAACAACAGAATGGAGCGCTGACAAGGAAAAGGTGACACAACACAAACCTTTTCAAAAGACCAAAATTATATCTTTACCAATTATTATGGCGCAAACGTCAAATCTAGATACTCTGTATACAGCTATTATAAAAGTTGTTGAATTAGCCGAAAAAAATAATCAATCATATGCTTTTATTACTTTTGATTTACCATTATATGTGAAAGCCATGGATATAAGACATTCTTCAGACGATGTACGATTAAAAAAAGTTGTACTGGTTTTAAGAGGATTTCATACAGAAATGTCATATTTAGGTAAATGAAATGTGTTAAAAATTTATCTAAGGGTTATGTTGTTAATTTATATAATTTTATACATAAAATTAATTTATTATTCAGGTGGAGTATAATGCAACTCTCGTTTATACTGAAAATTCAGTCAAACACATGCTATTCAGACACGCCTATGCAAGAGCTATTAGAGGCCAATACTGCAATAGCCAAATTAATTTTAAAAGAAACTAACTTAAGTGATGATGAAAAATATTTGTTTTTTGAAACTTCATAAGTTGTTGGAAATGAATCGTTTTTGGAAATATTAAAAGAAGAAAATTTTGAAGCCATAAAAAAACATTTGATTTAAAATTAATATAGTTAGCAACATTAATAATCCTACAGCTAGGTTGTGGATTCAGTATTTTCAATGGATAACAGTATTGAGAAATTACATCGATGCTCAGACGACAGGGAACTGGCAGAAGCATGCAGAGTGTACCATCCAAATGTTGCCCATATTTCATGCGTCCGCCCATATGTACAACAACGAGATATCAAAACTTTCAACAAGACTTATGAATTATGATGAATACCGTTTTATGGATCTTGGTTCTTTTACAAGCAGGTTCACCGACAAACCTAGATGTGGCATATCGTCTGATTTAGTCGTTGAATCGAATGATTCTTTTAAAATTTCCTCAGTGGGGTTTAACTCATGGAAGAGGTTTAGAAGCAAACGGCGTTGGAAAATAGATGATAATACTAGCATCAATTTTAGGTTTATACGATGGCTTACAAAATTACAGTAATTTATTATTTAACTCTAGTGTCAGATTAAAAGTGAATAACGCTGATTTAAAAAAACTTTATGAATGGTTAGAAGAAAGAAATTCATTTGGCTCAAATGGCAAATTAATTTCTCTTAGCCCTGGAATTGTTGGAAATGCTTCGATAAATTGTCACAATGCGTATGATATCGGTTCCTTCCTTAGCAGTCAAAAATTTATTTGCTAAAAGGTTTGTGGATATAACCATTAAAAGAAGTTCAAAAGTCCAACCATTAAGCCAAATGTTATCTAAAATATTTATAAGAAATAAAAGTGTTTCCTTAGACCCAACTGCTATATTTCAAAGAATTGTTTTATTAAAAAAATAGTGAAGAACAACTTAAGTATTTTTGAATTAGAGTTATGCCCTTTTCGACTAAGGCTTTTTAATAAATATGGTTCCATGAGAAAAACCGATAAGTCGTATCTGTATGATTGTTTGATCCTATACCGTTTGAACCTACTTTATCCAATCCGATAGTTATTGATAGTGGTTATCTGCTACATCGCGTTGTATGGACAATAGAAGAAACATTTGAAGAAATAACATTCGAATATATAAATTACTAGTAGACTCGGCGAACTTTGTATCGCCCAACAATCGATTTTTTTTTAATACTTATTCTGCACATTTTACCATAGACAACTTGTTTTTGAGTAATGTTACAATAGTATAAATATTGACATTAATATTGTGTGGAAGGCACTCAGTCGATATATTGCTGCGACCTTTCTCTTTGTCTCTCGGACTTCTAGAGCCTCAGTCCAGATGGAGACGCCATAGGTCAACACTGAAGGGAGCACTGTCGATAGTAGCACCCTCCTGCTCTGTTTTGGACTTCCTATATTGGGCATCAGGCGCGAAACGTTTGCTCTAACTACAGATGCTTTGGCACTAACATGTTCTACCTGCTGTTTGAAATTGAGACGGGCATCAAGCATCACTCGCGGGTGTTGAATGGACGGCTGTGAAGTAATATCGTGCTCTCCATCTCCAAACGTGATGGTTTCCACTTGCTTTCTACTAGTAATGAGCACTGCCTCAGTCTTATTCTGTGCTAGTTGCAGATTTCCTGTAGTCATCCACCGGTTGATCCTCTCGAAAGTGATATCAAACGATTTATTCCCTCAAGATGCTTTGCGGCAATCAATTTGCATTTTTTTTCCAGCAAACCATCATACATGATGTTCCACAAGAGTAGGCCTAGAACCGAACCCCGAAGTACTCCTCCAGTTATTTTATAATCCATCGGGCCGTTCTTCGTGTCGTATTTCAGGAGCTTATAAGTGAAACGAGACAAAAATTCTTTATTAGAACTTAATAATTTTTTAATTAGAACTTTACGAATATTTGATTAGAACTGAAAAAATTGTTTGAAATGATTTTATTTATACAAAAAATATATTGCATATTTTTGCTAAGTAATAAATTTCACATAAGAATTAAAAAAATTAATTTATAATATTTTTGCAAATTTTTAACAGGATGTGCCATTTCCGATACTCCACACACACATATATAACTTGGGTCGGGGGGGGGGGTGCGGGGCGGTAAGACTAACCCCCCCCCAAATAATGTTTATTTTACAACCATTACCACAAATCTACCAAATTTGGATATGAAAAACTCCAAAGTTTCGCTGCCCGAACTTTTGATCCATACAAGTCGTAATTTTATTCTAGTACTCCCAAAAATTTACAGATGGGGGTTTAGTATGAAATTATTAACAATAGGCTAGCTATATGAAGAGATTCATTTTTTTTAAATTTTATTAAATCATAAGTTTATCTAGGTGATGGGCTTGCCCATCATGCCCATATAGGTGGATCCCCCACTGAATTGTCGGTTCAATACTATGCTGAGTGTGTAGGTACTATCAAACCTACAACATATGCAAGAAAACATACCTATTACAGTATCTTTTTCGTAAACACATTGATGAAAATAATGAAAAGATTAAAATTGCGAATATTGTCATGAAAATCAATAAGGGTATGAAAAAGTATTCTTACAATTTTTTCTAATAGTTTTTTTTTTGATAACTCTAACCGTGTCTGACGCTAGACAAAATATAAAGAATCGGTCCTATTTTTTCAATTTGTAGTACGCTAAGTTGAAAGTTCAGATTTCGGTTAAGTATCTTAAAAAATGTTCCTAAAATGTCTTTCTTAATATCCTAAAAAAACTAAAATGACTGTACAAAGTTCCAATTTTTTTAGAAAATTTTTTAGCTTATTTGTTGGTGGTTTTGTGAAGAACGGGTGTCCTATTCTTTCGTCTGTATATGAAGATTTTGTTGGATGTAATGTGTGTATTTACGTCTCTTTTTGAGTCCGTCTGTCTTTTAGAAATATTACGTTATATTGACTAATGGAAATTTGATGTTGAATTATATCGTCATTATTATTATTATTATTATTATTATTATTCGGATTATTATGATTCATAAAGTTACATACAGTTCGTCAGATATTGAAAGTAGAATAACGATATAAATGACAATAACTGTCAAAAAGTACACACAATTAATTTTAAAGCTTTTATTTAGTTTCACCTTTCCCGTTGTCTGTCTGTAATCAAATCTTGAAAGTCAAATTTATTCCACTTCCCGGTTTCCGATTGAGCTGAAATTTTGCATGCACATTTAGTTTGGAGGACAATAGCAAGGTTTTGGCGTCCTGATTTTCCCATCGCTTCCGCCATATTTGATATGTATACATGTTTTTAAGTCTTAAATTAGAAATTTTAATAAAAAAATATTTTTTAAGGGGGAAGCTCTTATTGTACTAAAAAGTAGAAAATAATTTTATCCACGAGTCACTCATTCCCGACTATTTGTAAAAACTTGAGGAGCTTAATATCAAGAATGGATCGAAAAATAATTAGGCATGTGGAGTAGATGAGGCGTTCCGATTCATTTTTTATATTTTAAATTTAGCGCCTCAAGTCTTTACAAATAGTCGGGTATGAGTGACTCAAAGATAAAATTATTTTCTACTTTTTAATACAATAAAAGCTTGTCCCTTAAAAAGTATTTTTTATTAAAATTTGTGAATATATATTTTTTTTAAATCTATAAATTAATAGTAGAAATTTTCTACTATCATCATACAACTCGGTGGTAGGAGGTTCAACTCTCGGAGAGTGTACTTTTTTCGTCGTTTTAATTTTTAAACAAATTCGAAAAACGTTTCATAATTGAGCGCGCTTATTTTTTAATGGCCAAGAAAGTAAAAACTAGCCGTTTACGTTCCTAAAGTTATGAGTCCCGTGAAAATAGAGCCCACAAATGCCAATTTTCATCAAATGCTGATAAGATTCGTTTGTCCATCATTTTTCATATTTGACCACCCTCTACTTGAAAGTTATGCGACCAGTCAAATTTTTGACATTAGCATTCCCAGATTCAAATTTGCATAAAATGCAGATGTCAATCGTTTGAAAATTATTTGTACACGTTTGTCCACCCAAGGTTTTTATTTGTCTACCCTTCAATTTTAAGTTATGAGGAAACTAAAATTTACTTCAGCACCCCAAATGCGGATTTTCAGAAAGTGAAAATGCCATTCATTAGGCTACGGTTTGCTAAAGTTTGTCCACCCAAAGTTTTTGGTCGGTAACCTATCAATCTCAAATTTTGAACAAATTAAAATTTGACATCAGCAACCCCATTTTTACAAAAAAACAGAAGTTATTCGTTTGGCAACGGTTTGTCTTAAGGGGATGAAATAGGATAAGGTTGTATGAAAATCCGGCATTTTTGAGCCGACTACTTAACGGATTATAAAAAAAGCCTTTCACTAATAGAATGCTACAATGTCAACAAGTAACATAGGCTGTATTTTATTTTTAAAAAAAAAATATGGTCCCAAAAAAAAAATCATTGTATGGCGACCAAAAAGGGAATAAAGTAGTAATAGAAGAGAAGGCTATAACGCGGTAGTCTTTGTTTTTAAAGTTGAAATTGCCTAGCGACGCGGTTGGGCAACTGCTAGTTATAATATTTATTAATTAATAATAACAGTGAAAATCTTCTTAAATTTTTTAGCGTCTCTCTTTCCTTATTTCTATTTTTTAGTAACCTACCTTCGATAAAAAAAACTTAAAAGTTCATTTATATAAAAAAATACTGATCGCCCTTTAAATATTCAAATTTCTATTTGAAATTTTCGGGGTCTTCATCATTTTTATGGTAGCAAAAAGAAAAGCGCAACGAGAAAAAGATTTTTGTTTGATCTGTCCTTTGGAGTGGACTCTTTAGACATGATAAACATATTTAAACATAGTGTAGGCGCTGAGTGGGTTTCGTATACATTTACTGGTCCCACCAAACAAGGAGTGTATTTCGATATATTTTGGCCCGCTGAATCCAAATTTTCACTTGATCATCGTTCAGAGTGAAGAAAAATTTGTTATAAATAAAATAATTGTTTATACGGCCGTAGCTCCTACGCTATTGAATAGCCCCTACGCTATTTTGGCAAGCAGTTCGGTTGAAATAAAAAAGATTCTTAAGCTAGAACAAATTTAAAATTGTGCGAAAGAAAACCCCACATAATTAAATATGAAAAAATTGAAAATTTCTTCAAGTTTAAGAATCTTTTTTATTTTTTCAAATATCTCTATTAAAATAGACTTATTGCAACCGAACGCGAATGTATGATGAAATTTTGGGTAAAATCGTGTTATTTGAAAAATAGGCAAATTTTGACAAGTTGTCTCTTCGAAACTAACGGTCCCATAAAAACCAACTTGATCTCAAATTATTGCAAATTCAATCTTCTTTTGATGAAAAACCAGTCCATCTAGGTCAAAATCTTTTTCTTATTTTTTGGCATGATCCGATAATGAGATCGAAAACTTGGATTTAACCTTTAATTGCTTTTACGTTGGAAAAAGACATATCAAAAAACAAGCATACCTGATTTAATGCAACGTTCGCCTCCTTGTCATGTTTAATTTGATTGAATCAGAATTGATTTATACATTTGAATATTTGAAAAAATAAAAAATATTCTTAAACTAGAACAAATATATATAATTATGTGAGGTTTTCTTTCGCCAAATGCTCGTTTTCGACATATAAACTAATAGCGGGCCGGAAAAATTCGTTGCTATTACATAAAACGTATTACCTGTTGCATAAAACGTAACTACCAACATATTATTTACTGGCTAATTTACGGACGTTTCAAGCCAAACATATCCCCGGTTGTCTTGGTCGTATCAAGACGAATATTGTTTTTTCATATAGAATAAAATAGTACAGTTTCTTAACAAAATTTTCAAGAATCTAGGAGCTATGGCTGTATAAAAATTAATTTGTTTATAAGAAATTTCCACCCACTCTGAGCGAAGGGTCCTTGTTCGGTAGGACCTGTAAATCCATACGAAACCCACTCAGCGCCTACACTAATAGAAAACTTGAATAAATAATATTGCTTTTTTGGGCCACCCTTATATACACACCTTCGATATATTTGAAAAACATTGTACTGTTATGTACTATATGAAAATGTGATACTTATACCTACAGCCTCATAATAATAATCTGAAAGTTTTGTGAATTTTCGGTCGTAATAATGTATATACAGTCATAAATTTTGTAAAACCTAATAATATTCAATATAGATGTTATATATAATAATTATTGTCTATATATGGTAGAAGATACTTGTTTGAATATTTTCAAACTTAGTATGAGATGTACCAGTAAAGAGGGTTGAAGTAAATCCTTGTCAGATCTACATTATTTAGTACTCAGAGTGAGTCTACAGAGAGTGTTATGGTTCTAAGTTAGCTAGTTGTAAAAAATGGTATTTAATATCCTTTTCCGACAACCATAAAATTCAATATTTAAACTTTTTGAAAACATTGAGAATTTTTTTTAATTTTCTCCCAATTTCATACCACAATTTAAAGTGTAAAAATAGGAAAATTCAATATAGTTGGCTCGTTACCAAAAAACAACCAATTTTACTTAAAATTAAATAAAATTATTTATTTTTTTCTTGCACCAGAGATCTCAGAAAATTAATTAAATTTAAACAAATTATTTTTAAACAATTAAGGAAATTTGGTATAACAGAAAAAAATTTAAATACAAGAAAGCATGTCGGCGAGGGTGTCCCACAATAGTCCGCCTAAGAAAAAACGTAATTTATAGCCAAACTATTCGACATATGTATAAGTGATGCAATAGTCGCATATCATTTTTTTTTGGATTTGTTCAAATATTGAGAACTATTAAAACGTTTTTCCGGCCTTGTAAAAATAGGTGGATTTAAATGATCCCATTGCGTTTTTTACCCTTTTACCAAACAGTCAAGATATTAATTGTTCTTTACCATTGCATCTACGATGAGTAAGTATAAACAAAATATCAACAGATAACATGAACCATTTTATTTATTATAAATTTACACACAAAATAGGCATCATTTTAACCAATATAAAGGGGATCACTTTACCAGTAACGACATTTTTTAATATCGTCATAAAAACTGACCTTAAAATCCATTGAACACCTATAAAAATGTCTTACAACAGAAGCCAAAAGTAAAAAAACCAGCCCGAGAAAACGAATATAAAAAAAGAAATTAACATTTAAATTTGTCTTACTATACATAAAAAACACTAAAATTAATATTTTTGCAACGAAATACCAAATAGCTTTTACATCACCATAAATCTTTGTTCAACGATAAATTTAATCATGTGGAAGCCTTCTATCAATGAATATAATACATGACTTTAATGGTTCACTTAAAACAACGAGGAGTCATTTTGTAACCCTTTTCCCTAAACTTGCTATACTAATTATTGTTCAGGTTACATGTAACTTGTACAGTAGCTTCTAAATCATCTTTCGTCATACCATGAAAATGCAAGCGAAATCAGCAAAAGTGGACTGAAAAAAAAATTCTTAATAAAACCCGATAGAATGGTACCATGAATGTGATGCAACTACCGTACGGGGTTGAGTGGTGAAGTTGACACAATCGCATGAGTTATTTGTATGAAAGTAATATACTGTCTAAAAATTTCAAAAATCGTTGTCTTGAAATGCAACATGGTATTAAACAATCTTTTTTGATTGGTTCTACCACTTATAAATATTATTATAACAAAATAGTGATGTGATTGTGCCAGCTACATGAGCAGGTAAAAAATAAAATGTTTGTACCTGTTAATAGGTTTATTTAAAAAAAAAAAAAAAAAAAAACCATTTCTTCGAGTCTGGTTTGAACCCTTGAACCAGAGACATTGATTTTATTGTCCTAAGGTAGCAAAACCCTCTACAAATGAGGATAAATCTCTGCGAATTTCGTCTGAAACCTTTTTTTATACAGTAAACCGTTTGTCAAATAGAGGAATGAGAAGATGGAGCGCTCAGCTATACGTAACTTTTAATTATATGAATCCCTGTTAATTATATTTATTATTATAAATGGAGTGACGCCTTGAAGATTTGAAGATGCTGAAGGCGATTTTTGACCTTAAATATCTTAGGACGCTAACTTGAGACAACATTTGTACTATTAAAATAAATTCCGAGGTTGACCTCTTCTATTTAATAAGATGGGCAGATTAACAATTAGCACATTTAATAAGACGGAAAATACCATCAAATGTGGAAAAGTGATGAACAGATCCGATTTCAAAAATTTTTTTTGTACGTGTTCCTTAGACCTTCAGGAACATTCAGCCGCATTGCAAAGAAAACTGCAAAAATTAGGGTAGTTTTCTCATCCCCAAAGCACTCCAAATAGTAACAATGAAAAAAAATAAAAATTTCAATTTGAAAATCGTCTTCCGAGGGCTTTTGAAGTCGCTGATCATGAATTCACACCCTAATTTTTGCAGTTTGTAACGCCTTCTTCTTTTGAAATCGGAGCTGTTCCACCACTTTTCCACATTTTGCGGCTTATTAAATGTACTAAATACAATCTGCGCAGAAACAATTAATCTTCATCATTTTTATTAAATTCTTTTTTATGTACTCTAAGGTGCTTAAAGGAGGAATTGGAAAAATTGTAGATATCTATTAATAGAATTTCCGAAATCACACACTGCTCTGCTCCATCCTGTATTTTTTACCGACGCAAAAAGCAAATTGAGAAGAGTGTTTTTTTAAATGCCTGTACTTTTTATTCAAGGTAATGGACAATATTACTCTAATTAGTTATCAAAATAAAAGGTTTATTCCAAAATTAATGTTTTAAGATTCTAAACATCTAATTTTGCAATTCTGGTACACCTGGTGGAAATACTCTCTCAAACACAATTATCCGACGACAAATCACTTGTCGAGAATACAAAACATTAAAAAATTTATATTACAAATAAGTTGTTTTAGTTTGTTAGTGATTACAACAAAATTACACCTTTGAGTTGTTAAATGTGTACATTCACTTCTATTATATATGGACCGGTCGTCTTGGTATGTATCTGGTCATAAATCCAAGAGACCTGTTTTCAAAATTGATGATTTTATCATTAAATGTATCGGAATATGAGAAACAGAGTGCATGAGCCGATGAAAGTATGGGTGTCTGGTCTATACTGACTGGTATTATCCACAATACTTCAGGCGAACAGAAATATTTAACACTGAAATATCACTCATGCTACTAATGGCATACCAGCAATTTTTATTAAAATGACAAAATAGGTTAAAAATAATACAGTGACGAGCAGTGTTACAACAAACATAGCGTTTACACCTATACTGAATAGGATCTTACTTCAACAATCCATATTGATAAACTCGTAGCGGTAAAAACAAATAGCATGGCGACATCTACAATGTGGTATGGGACTCAAGATCATACTGTCGGGTTGAACTTACTATTTACTTATATAATGGGCCCCATAGTTTTTATACCACACAGTATTATAAATAACGCCATAGTTATGGATCTTACGGCAATATTATACTGAGTATTATCAGATACTTCTTGAGTATAGGTTCCTATACAATACCAGTATTGTAATAAACGCCATGCATTTTTTACCGTGTAGTAATCTTGTTCATTATATCCCCATAAATTGTAAATGTGAAAGTAAGCATGTTTCTTTGTTTGTATGTTACGCTTTCACGCTAAAACTAGCGAATGGTTTTTAAAGAAATTGTACAGCAATATATCAGAATAACACATAAACTATAATTTATAAAGATATATTTAAAAAAATTAAATTTGATTTGACAATTACCATTTTTTAAATTTTTACAGATGTATTTAATTTATGGTTCAAAATGATGATTATAGATGGAGCAGATCTAATAACGAATTCTGTAAAATTTAAAATAGTAAATGTCAAACAAATCATGGCCAACTTTTCTGATATACTCAATGAATTATGACTATTTTACATTTAACAAAATTGAAAACTGTGTATATATCAAGGGAAGGTGGAGGCTATAAAGCGGTGGTTTTTACTTTTAAGCCCAGTGAAGCGGGCGGGTATCAATCTAGTTATAATATAAATATTATTAATAATCGAAAGACGGCTCATATAATAAACAAAATTTAGAACACAAACCAATAAGAAATTTTAACCATAGACTAGTGTTCAACAAATAGTCCCCCAAATTGTTTAGTTTTGCACCTCCTCCAATCCTAGTAAAACGGACACATACCGAAATTAAAAGTGTTACATTTAATCATTCGGCAACGGAATCCTAAAAAATTAATTTTTTTAGTTTTTCAAGTTATATATAGAGTTATTTTTTTAAACTTTCCTTTACATTCTGTAAAAATATAACAAAAGTGTGTTGTAGATACACGTAAACAGTCAGTTTTTGCTAAATTTACCTCCGTCGTCATATTTCGAATATCTAAAACAGATATTTTAATTATAGATGGTGGTAAGGTGAACTCCGTAAAACTTTATAATGCATGAATTGTTTGTTCGAAAATTTTCTATAACAATTAATGTTCCAAATCTTTGAACACATATATTCGTATGTAGAAAACCAAAGCAACTAGATGGGTACTTCATATACTTTTAATACATAATAATATTCATAATATATAATAGCACAATGTAGTTCAAATAAATGTTAGACTGAATTTAACAATTCTAGAAGCATATACGCCAGACAACTTAATACAGCAAACTCACCTCAATCCGACAAATATTTTACAAGCCGGTTATCGATGAATTATGAGCCGTTGTTCGCATTACAGTCCCATGTAGTCCAGAATCCCAATCATAAATTACTTATGAAAATGCTAAAATAAATTGCATTTTATGACGATATCGTCGATTACAAGGGGCGCTGAATTAAACAAAATTTTTAAGAAATATAGAAATCCTCTTAGTTAGCTTTATACAAAAGGATAATTAGAAAACCAGTCTTTATCAAATATTGATTCAAACACAAAAATCAAATAATATTAAATGAACAAGACTTTTGACATTTCTTGAGACCGTTTCTAACGAATTAAATAATTCACTTACTCACTAATTGTATTTTTAAAGCCTTAATTATCTAGGAATGTTATTTTCAATTCAAGTAAATAATAAGAAATTTAAGGGATTAATTTTAACATTTGTAATACAATCTAGTACTTACTGTAGTTAACGCCATACTAAGTTAACGCTATTGCTGTGTAGTAAAACATAAACGGGAAAAAATACTATTGGATAAATTATGATAGTTACTTTGTACCCAAAAAATCTAAAATTCTTAAAAAGAAATTCTTACTTATAATAAATTAAAAATAAAATAATAATTTCTTAAATTTCTAAATTTCTTAATCAGAAATTATTACTTATAGTACTCCCACAAGTGATTGAATTCGGACCAACGAAACACGAGTTTAATGTATTAGTATTAACCTCACGGCCAAACATAAGACAATAACATGTATGTTACCCGGTAAACCGTTCGTGGTTCGTGAGTAACAGCTCAGACGGATATTAATCAACCCGGCCCTCATTAAGGTTACTTTCTTAATCAAACTTGGTGCGAAAAGCAAACCGATCAAATATGAAATAAGACCACCAGTGACAGGAAATAGAACACGAAAACATTTGTACATCAAATAGATGAGAGAGAGCTGGCTGCTATTGCAGTACACCCTCAATAAGTGTTTCCTGCTCGCTATCAAGCATTGAGAAGCATTGATAAGATACATGCACTAGCTCTTGTCGGAAAAAAACTACTTAAAAGGGACATCGTATTAGAGAGAACAAGTCTTTTCTTTCGAATCTTTCCCAGGTGTTTGCAAAGCCCCTTCAGTGGAGGACAGAAACGTCTGTCTTCCACACATGCGCTAGTCAGGCACTTCATACATGCATGGGTGCGCAACCTTTCCAACTTGGTTCGCAGAGGGACAAACATTATTGACCCACAAGAAAGGAGACCTTTAAATTCAAATCAATAATCGAGCAATAACGTGTCTGAAAACCATGTACAAAGCGTTCACCTCTATTCTCAACGAACGAAAACGCACAACCGTAGACCCGGTTGGAAGATGATATACACATAATACACATAACTTTTGAAGAACTAACTGAAGAAGCCTGTCATACAAATCAAGAGAGATTAAGAAATGCATCATCTTCTAGAATTTCCTGATTACAATAAAGCTTGGTGTAGTTAATACATCTTATCCAAAACTATATACGCCATCAAATTTGTCTCAAATTCTGGCGTGAAGGTCTCGTCTTTGCCACGATATCACATCTATGCAGAATTCTGTCACCATTGGCACCCTTCGTAAATTGATATCGCACATTAGCCTTCAAGTGTACCCCTTTAACTTTTTATTTTATTTTCTTTTGGACGTTCCGCATCGCTGCGATGCACGGGCTTACCTCTGTTTCATGAGAACAGGGAAACATATTCACTTTTAAAAGGTCACATAAATATAAGCCAATACGATCCAGAAATATGTACCTATGAGGCAAAAAAAATTCCAGAGTTTTTGAAAAGACATTTAACTTAAAAAATATCAAACAAAAACTTCCCGTTAACATTTTTCTAAAGCTGCAAATGAGAGGCACATAGTTGTAAATGAGAGGCACACACTGACCAGAACGAAATTGTCAAATATATTTCTTATGTGAAGTTAACATAGACCATTTAATATAGTCCTTGCCATGTTGTCAAAAAAAGTCCTTGCAACTTTAGCAAATAGCTCATCTTTTTTGGTTATTTTATTGCTAATTTATTAATATTAAGCATAGAGTCCCTAAACTCCTAAAACGGCTTTGTTAATATACCAATCAAGAATAACTTATTAGCAAAAAAAATTAAGCTATATTAAGTCCAAAAATAGTTAGCTCTTGACGCAGGGTGTGGCGGAGAATGAAATTGAGTGGGGAGTTTATTCTGTAAATTGGGAATCTGCAAAGCAAAATATTTACGAGAAGGATATACTCTGAATTTTATTGCATTTATAGAAAAAACATCATTTTATTATGTTTAGGAAAAGGATAAAAAACATATTGTAAGTGCATTGGAAATAACCAAACCACGAAAAATAATACACAGTTATTTTAAATAAAAATGATGACTTTAAATATTTATTTTGATCCAGTGGAATTTTTTAACTCAAATGTACCTGTTAAGCTAACAACTTGACACTATTAAAAAGTTAATTAGCTAGACCGATCGAATGCTTTTGCAATCCTCTTCAGAAGCATTACATAATTAAAATTAAAAAAAAAATCAAAATAAAATGAAGCAAAACAAAATAAGGCCAATGAACAATTAACGAACAACGTACAGTCTATTCGTAAAGTAAACTAAATCCAACACAAAATATTTTTTTACACTATAATTATAAAAATACCAAGCGTACTTGTTTGAGAGCCACTGCTTGTAATAGGAGACGATACGTTGAGTAGATAAATGGGGAGTACTTTGTGAATGATGTAATTTATGATGGGGCGCATTATGATTTTATTGCTTCTGACTTTACCTTTAAGGTAGTACCAGCATGAAATCACTTTTCGACAGATTTGGCCGAATTTTTTTTCTCGGGTTTATAATAGCTTTATTTATGAATTCCTAAAATTTCATAATTTTTGACCGTTTAGATCGCGAGATATTTAAAGACAAAGTTCGCGATTTTGAGGGTCATGTCCCATTTAAAGCATGTAAAATGTCCGGTCTCTCCAACTATTTTTTATGATATTATTATATATTGAAGAAAAAGTAGAAAAAAATGTTTATACAATACAATTCTAAAAAAAAAAATTTAGAAATTAATTTTCACTTTCGAGATATTAATTTTGACGTAAATTGATCGAAATTGGGACGTTGGCATAATTATTTCCCATTTTAAACGGTCAAAATTTCTGAAACTTTGGGAATTAATAGTAAGCATTATTAAATTCTTAAATTTAATTTTTCG
Organism: Chrysoperla carnea; assembly: GCF_905475395.1. Lineage (NCBI taxonomy): Eukaryota > Metazoa > Arthropoda > Insecta > Neuroptera > Chrysopidae > Chrysoperla > Chrysoperla carnea. The sequence continues at coordinate 69,094,493 of NC_058341.1, forward strand.
TTAAATTCTGTCGAAAAAAAATTGTACCATTGCTTTAACATAGAAACTGCAAATACCATGCTGGAACATCCTTAAACAAATATAGACTAGTATGCGCAGTAAAACACGAATTTTGAGAGCCGAAGAAAGAAAAACTACACGTCGTTTGTTGTGACATGGTAGCTTAAAAGGCATTAATTATAATGTGGAGCCTTTTTGTGATACATGTAGTTTAATAATAACAATTATTATTAGATACCATTACAAGTTAGAATATTATATTTATTATTATAAATGGATTGGTGAGTTTTGTTTTTGAACATAACGTAATAATATTACTAGTAATAATAATAATAATAATACTAATAGTATAATACCTAATACCTATGTGATGTTAACTTACTTAATACTTCTTTTAAAACTCAATAAATAATAATTCTACTTCGAAAATTCAAAATACGTATTAATAATAATTTCCAATATTATTAAAATAAACCTAACTCAAAAACTCATTCATTATTGATTAGCTTTTGTATATTAATATTTTACAGTTCAAGTCAAATAAAATATTTTTGTCCAAGGTCTTTTATAGCATATACTTTCAGCCCTTATAACATAAAATCTCCACAAAACAAAATTTTACAAAATACGGAAAATGAATTATTCACGTAAACTTTTAAAAATGCTTTTCATATGTATCAGTTTCTTTAATGTCCGAAAATTAATTCATTTTAACAAAGTTCATTTTTAAGAAAATACATTTTACGACCATCCAAAACAATATCAAACTAAGGTTGTAAGGGCTATTGTTAATTTCAACATGACTGATGACTGCTAATATTTTCAGGTTGAATTAAAAAAAAAAGTAGTCTGAAATTATAAAAAACCTCAAACTAAGGTTGCAGCGGCCAATATAAATTTCATTATAACTGATCAACTTTTATTTTTCGAGGTTCCTGGAATTAAAAACATTTTCAAACTAAAGTTGTAATGGGTTATATTAATTTCAATATAACTGATTTTCTCTTAGATTTTTAGGTTTTAGAAATGATAAAAAATAGTTGTTTGTGTATTCAGTAAGAAAAGTAATAAAGTCTCGGGCTACTTTGGAATTTGCCAGCAATTTTTGCAACTCATTGAATTTTTATTTTTGTTTATTAGTCAACAACATTAACTTATTTATTTATTATTTATGTTTGTTTACTAAACTTTGTATACAAATTTACTTACCGTCGAAGTCTCTCGATTATTCATTGGCAATGGCGGCCTTGGTCATAGGCTGAGGCAGATGGCATGAATCTAAGAGGTTCGGCAAAACTCTTGGTGCGAGTGAATTATTTTTTTCAATTCTCTTTAATTAATATTGATTCGCAAGTTATTTGTGTATCTATATTTTACGCCATTTGTATCATAATTATAATCGAGAAACTTTTTCGGTAAATAAATTTGTATACGAAGTTTAGTAAACAACCATTAATAAATAGATTAATCACTTTAAAAAATAAAATAAAATTCTAAGTTGAAAAAATTCCACATATCGAGCTATACTACCTTCAGTCCCAAGTTTGTCACGCTTAGAAATATTGATAATATGAACAAAATTTTGGTATAGGTGCTCGTAAAATCGGACGGAGGCGCAAATTAAGACAACAATTTGGTGTCCTTAAAAATCGTTCAATCGTTCAAAACTATAAAAAATACGGAGTTTGGAGTTTTGGAAAATTTGCAGGTAGCTTCAATTAGTGGTGGTGTCACAGACAGAAGTACTTTCTGAAATATTCAAAAACCAAATAAATAATTTACTCGGTTTTTTTTTTTTTAAATCTTGTAATTTATATAAAATAATGCAAGCAATGGCATCAAAACTTTCTTTACATAGTATTTAAGATCAGAATCAATCTTTAGTCACTTATCCCCTTATATACTAAAATATACACAATGTCAACTTTGAAGACCCACATGCTTCCTTTCAACCCGATTGTCGTCGCTTAGTCCGCTCCCTAAATATCAACTTTACTTACATCCCCTTGGAAATAACGCGGCATTCGGTTATGGAGTACGCTGCGGTTTCCCCCTTTAATGAAGGAAATAAAAAAGTGATACCGAATAGTACTGTCTCAAACCATGAGCACATATATCAATTTGTATACATTTCTAACTTAAAAAATGACCAAGTTGCATATAAATTTTTACCCTCTATTTTACCCTCTTGAAGAATGAATTACACAATACATAAATCCAATGATAAAATATAGTTTCAGACTTTCAATTTATAAAGAACCATTTGTTACATACACCATGTGAGAAGAATAATTAAAATTCTCTGTAAATATTATAATTATTTAACCACATGAAGTTAAAATAACCTTAGTAACGTGACAAACATGCTTTGTCTATAAAATATTTAACATGGATTTTCCATACACAAAATTCACATCCGCTTTTAACCCCTTAGGGATAGAATTTCGGAAAATGCTTTCTTATCGGATGCCTACTTTATACAAAGAACACACCCTTCAAGTTTCAGGTCTCTACGATAAGCAGTTTAGGGTGAGCAATGATCCGTCAATCAGTCATTCAGGACAACGTATTTTATATGTATAGATTAATTCTTCATACATATGTATTGTGAACTAAGTATGTATCTAACAAGAATAAATTCATTCAAAATTACATTACACGCACTGTATATTTGGTAGCCAGAAAGAAGTTTTTGGAATAACAATTTATTATTTATGATTATTAATATTATTTAAAATAAATGTTTTTAGTTTAAACTGAAATTATAAGTTAAGTTGTAAAATAATATGAAATTTGTTTAATATTAATGTAGGACGATATGACAATATACATTTGTTTTCATTTAATAATAATATTAATTGAAACAATAGAGACATTGTGTGTAGGCTGGTTGGTTTACTACGTCTGTCTGTATTGGGCTACAGAGTTACAGTACAGCTAGCTATATGCTGCGAGAGCTGGCCATGATGTTTTTAGTATTTAATGCTTATATCGGATACGGCATGTGTGTGTGTTTATAATTAATTAATATTTAAATTTTATTTGAACATTTATATGTATATTTAGTTTTAGTATAATTTTATATAGTTTTCTATTGGGTGTGTCAGAGTTTGAAGTAAATTTTCCGCAGTATAATTCAAAATCAAAACTCAAAGGAGGGGATAATAAATTATAATTTCAAAAGATAAATGAATCAATTTAACAGATCATCTAAATATGAATTTTTCTTAAATTGGTAATGGAAAAATTGCTACTTATTCTTATAGAAAATACAAAAATTTTGAATCTTCTTTCAAGAATATATTTAAACATTTCCTTTTCAGGGATCTATAGCGTTATGAGTAGCCTTGTATTAAAAACCATATGTTACGATGTAAAAATATTATTATGAACAATTTAATAAAAAAAAATATTTCTGTTGCGATAAGCGCAAACAGGACATAGATTTCAATAAGAGCAGGTATAAAGCACCTTTTTAATACTGCTTGTGTTGTTATGTGTCGAGTTGTATCTGTTTGAAATTTTAAGATCGGTATCAGCGAAGAATTATATGCTTTACAAAGTTCCACGAAATTTCTTATATATTTTTATTTTTCCGTTTCTACATGGACTATACATAAAAATCACCTTTTACTATAAATGAAAAAAAATTTCAAAAAAAAAATTTACTGAGATATTTTACTTTTTACGATAAATAACCATTTCGAATTTGTGCTAAGTTGAGTTTTCGACAAAAAGTGTCAAACAAAAGTTGTTGGTATTTGAACGAGCTGTAGATGCTGTACGAAACTTTTTGAAAAATCCCATGGAATCGGCACCATTCTTGAAAGATGGACGAAATTTGTGGTTAATAATGTGCTTGTCCGTCTATGTGTTAGTTCCTATATGGCACACCATAAACCAAATGCGTGGGCCGATTTTGATGATTCAAGCATCAATCGATTTGTCTTAACCTTTCGAGTGCTACTGCAGTTATTGCAGTAGTGAAAATTCAATATGGCGACCCCCAATCGCTATATTGTGAAAATAATGTATATGTGTTCCTATGTGGCGCAATAGAGACCAAATGACCAACAGACGCCATATTGAAATATGTCAACTATATCAAGTGGGGTTTCATTGAATAGCTATTAAATAGGCATACATACAAACATAGACTGAAAATGTAAGTCGGCAAACTATGGTAAGTGGAATATCGTTGTATGGGTATTTCAAAAGCTGAACTAAAAAAAGTAAAATAAAAAAAATTATTTAAAAAATAAAAGAGTTAAATATCAACTGAAAAGAAAAAAACCCGACAGTTTACATTGCGACTTTAACAGGCGGGACCCATTAAAATCTACACCGGCTGAAATATTCCCAATAATGAGTCCCGACGTAAACTGCTGAACTTCATTTTGTCGTTCAGTTTATATTTAAGGTTTATATTTCTTTTCAGGTTTTTATATTTTTAAATAATTTTTTTAATGAACTATTTGTATTGTTTTGACGTCAAGAATAATTTTCTAAAGTTATGTATAACATACAAAAAAATTAAAATACTATCTACAAAATGAAATTAATTTTTGAGTTCTCGTATTAAAAATTTATTAACTTTTCTTTAACGATAAAATTTTTCTGAAAAATGGTAAGAAACAATCTAAACAAAGTCTGGAGGTCCCTAGTTGTGGAGAAAAAATGACAACATTGACGAAATATGGGTTACCCTGATCAAAAAGGGAACAACTAATAAAGTTTGTAGGAATATTACAAAAATAAGACAGAAATTTTAATAAAAACAAAATATAAACTAGAAACTAGTGAAAGGGATTGAACAGAGTATTTTTGGCCAACTCGGTTAAATTTAAAAACATTCATGATTTAGCTTTAATTTTTTAAAAATATAATTGTAACATACCTTGCTTGAAATTTTAAAAGTTGATTGATTTTTGTTTCGCGTAGTTTAATCATCAAGTTACCATAACTTTGATAATTTTTTGACCAGTTTTCCTTGCTATTGGGTACTAACACCATGCAGATTTTATTTAGATGATATAACCAAACAGGATGTACAGCAGATTTATAGACTTGCAACCAATAAATATAACACTCGATCTACTAAGTTATTTATGACCCTAGTAGCTTAGTTGGCTAAGGAATAATCAATTCGTCACAACATTCCCGCCGTCACAACAAAATATTATTTTAATTTATAGTTGTAATGGGCTGGTGCAGTGAGTGCATGGTATATTCATGATGAAGGTGCACTCAGCTTTTCAAGCGTGGTTAAAGAAGTTTTACTTCTAAAATTTACAAATAACAGTGTTATGGAAAGTGTAACTAGGCGTGCGTGATACAAAACAGAGGAGGATACCTTAGTGGCCTGGCTGTCGTTTATCAAAGCAGTATAAAAGGTTTGACAATTGAGGTAAAAAAGGTGTAAGAGATCGTGTGGCTATTTGTTGAGAACAAGAAAAGACGAGTGTTGGTGGATGTCGTTTGCAGCGTAAGATATGGTATGGATGAATGTGTAAGGGCATATGGGAAAACATTTTTAAGTATGAGTAAGGAGATCGATTTTGTCATTTTGAATGGAAGAGCATCGAATGATAAAAGTAGCGAATGGGCATATGTGACAAATTGAGGTAAGAGTGTAATTGATTACGTATGTGTATCGAAATATTTCTGGAATAATCATATACATTTGAAAAAGGGCAGAATAATTTTTGTACTAATAATAATTAATTAAATTTGAAAAAGGGCAGAATAATCATATACATTTGAAAAAGGGCAGAATAATTAATTATAGTAATCTGAAATAATTAATAATTATAATACGAACAAATCACTCAGAAGTAAGAAATAACATTTTAAGTAATTAAGTATTCCAAAAGGTTAAATTTGATACAATATTTTAGTATTGGTTCCAAAAATGACTAAATGCCCTCTTGCATTGGATTTGTCTGTGGGGTACGTTCAAAGGAAATCATTAATACCTAAATAATTAAAATATTTTCTTACTTTTGACTTAAAATTTGCTTAAATTATAATTAATAATTATTTTGGACCAGCAGGAGACACACCCAATTTGCTGGAAAATTTCAATTCTAACAGTTTAGAGTACGGCGCTTATATAAAACAAGGAAAGATAAAAATTTCTTTGGAAAACTAATCAAACAGTATTTACTGCAGGATGACAAAAAATTCCGGGAGTTTTTTTAGTCAAATGCCGCTCAATCGCTTTAATTATATTTTGGATGTTATTAGAACAGATTCTTCACACAGATATCAGTACCCTATCACATCTGCAAAAGCTTCATCGATACTTGAAACCGCTACTTTGGAAGTCATTTTTGTTATGTAAATAAATAAATGTAAAACTAGACTTGATACCATGACAAAAAGCTATAAGCAAGCAAAGATTGCATTCAAAGGTTGCTCATCACCTTTCAGCAAAACAAAGTTTTATTTGTAACCTCTACGGCGATACGCACGTATGACGTCACTAGTGGAAATCTTCCTCTTTGTTTATTAAGGAATTTTAAACTTTCATTTATAGCACACCAGTAAAGATTTTTATAAGCCAACGTCCCTTTTCTATTCAAGAAATAAGAATTCTTCATCTGAAATGATAAAAAAAATTAGTCCGATCCCTTATTATTTATAACTATATTTTTATATGGGTTCGCCTGCGTCAATACTGCTCAAAGAGCTCAGTTGCAGCCGCAGCACACGCAGTGATGCGTCTGAGACAACGCTTTCATTAGATTGCATACTAGATGAAAAGGAATCATACCTTTAAAGAGTCTGTTTTTATAGTTTGATCAAATGCAACGAAACAAAATAAATTTCGAACTTACTAAACACTCAGTAAATAACTGTTTATATACTGTGTTACGTTATGTACGTGTACATTACCTATATTAAATAATATTTGAAATAATATTTAAACTAGCTCTAACCCACGCTTGACTGTACACTTTCAACTATTTTTAGCAAAATATTATTTCTGATTTTACAATTTTCACATATTTGATTAACTATCGAAATTAGTTTTTTCTTAAAATTATTCAGTTTCGTTGTGACATAAACAAAAGTGATTTTTAACAGATATATGGATGGCAACGAATTTTGCAATCTTTTCATACAAATACATATTTTAAACCTAAGTTAAAGGTAACTTTCCTGTTTATGGTTAAGTTAGTTAGATTAATAAATCCATTCATACTCAATATACCAAGATAAAAACTATCGTCTATATCCCGCTAATTGTGTAGCATATTATAGTGTCCATATTGTATGGCACTTGAAATAGCCAAAAAATTGTCTTAGAAATATAAAAAAATTATTTAGTTGGGAATGTTTTGAGCTAATTGGGCATAATTCCGATGTTGAATTGGCCGTATTACCCATAAAGATTTAAAATTAGGCTTGATACTGTAACCAAAGTATGACAAAATTTGAAAGTGATATTAAAATTGATTAAAAAACGAAGAAGTAACAAGCAATCAAATATTGCATTCAAAGTCTTATTAACACTTCGGTGGAAGGAAGCTCTCCCAAAGAAGAACAAGCGAAAAATATTCTCAGGCCTAAACCTGTCAATATCATCACTAACCACTATACTAAAATCTCGAACACCAGAATATACCGTATCCTTATAGATGTCAAACGTACTGTGGGAGTTCCTAAAATCACACCAGCACATATTGTTTCAATGTCTGATAAAGGCAACGCTATGAGCTGCCTATCTTTTTTTAGCAAAACAAAGTTTTATATGTAATCTCTATGGCGATACCCACGTATGAGATCACTTGCGGGTATCTTGCTCTTTGTTTAAGTAGCAATTTTAAACGTTCTTATCTATACCTATAAATGCTTTGTCCTGAATATGACTGGCTGACGGATCATTGCACAGCCTAAACCACTAATCGTAGAGACCTGAAACCTGAAACTTATTCTATGCATTTTCCGAAATTCTACCCCTAAGGGGTGAAAAAGGGGACGTGAATTTTGTATACGGAAAACCCATGTTAATAATTTTATAGAAAAATTTAGATCAACGTTTGAATGTTTGTCATGTTACTATAGTTTTTTTTTTAAATTCATGTGGTTCATAATATTTACAGAGAATTTTAATTATTCTTCTCACAAGCGGTGTGTAATGAATGCTTAAATTGAAAGTCTATATTTTATCGTTGTACGAAATATTTGAAATGATAATTACATAGCTGTATAACTAAAGTTCTAACCAGCAGAAAAAGCCGAGGGCAAAACCATTGAAGATAGATATTTGAATTATTTTTAAAGATTTTTAAACGAAAAACAGTATAGTAGTTTTTCTTCCAAAATCAAGTATCTTGAAAAGAATATTTAATAAAGAACTACTAATAGATAGTTATATACATTTCTATAAAATATCTACTAAATTTTTTCTTTCTTCTAATTTTCCTCAACACTATGTTTCTATTCATATTTTAAGTATTCAAATTGGCATCCAACTGACTGACTTGACTGATCGATCAACGCACAGCTGAAACCGCTGGATCTAGAAGCACGAAATTTTACACAAACCTTTCTTAATGGTCTAAGAGACGTTATAAAGTCGATCTTCACTCATTTGATAGCCAAATGAGACATATTTTTTACGAAATTTTCATTAATTTTTGAACACTCCTATTATATTTTTTCTATCGAAAAGTGTTGATGATTATTTTTAATTAAATTAATTTTAACCAAGTTTTTCCACGAAGAGTTCCCGTAAGGTGTTAAAAATAGGGTTGAATCAATTTTGAAGTTAAAAATGCAAAAAATGATTAGGAGCTCGTGGTTCAAAAAAAGTTTACTGTATTACTATTTAAAAAAAATCTTCAAGGCACTAAATAGGGGGTGAAAGTTTTTATGAAACTTTGTGTCATTTTTTAAGGCAGAAATGTACAAATTTTTCATGGTTTGAGACAGAAGTATAATGTACTACTCTGTTATTTCATATCTGTAAATAAAGTTGAACTTAAGGGGGTGGACTAAGCGAAGACAAGCGAATTGAAAGGTAGCATTTGGGTCTTCAAAGTTGACATTGTGTATATTGCAGTATATAAAGGGAATAATTGAGGAATCACTAAATGAATCATTATCACAAGCGAATAGAAAAAGTATACTGTATCACTTTTTTATTGCATTCTTTAAAGGAGCACAGCGAACTCCATGGCTGAATGCCGCTTTATTTTCCAAGTGGATGTTAGTAAAATTGATGTTTAGAGATCGGGCTAAGCGACGAAAAGAAGGTTGAAGGATAGCATGTGGATCTTTAAAATTTGTTCTCTTAATGAATCCATGGTCCACTAAATAAATCATTTATAGAATACATTGAAATGAATCATTATCACCAGCGAAGCCTTGGGCAGAAGCTAGTCTTGCATATTAGTAAAGATTTTTAAATACTAAAATTTACTCCAATTCAGTATTATTTTTCCAATGATTATTTAAAGTTGAATTTTAGTTTTTGTTATATTTTATATTTTAATATTTAAACTTATATTTTATATTTTAATATTTAAACATTAGTATACTCAGCCTAATGTTCAACAACTAAAAACTTGCCTTAATATTTTAATTATAGGGAAAAAAGTTTATAATGATCCTTAAGAGTAAAATGATCTCTCGTTTTTTTAATTAAACCATGTAGGTCCTCGTGTATATTTATCACTAGAGGATTTCCACGTGATCAAATTTGCTTGAAACATTTTTTTTTTGTAAACATTACTGTTTACTCACAAGGGCGCTAATTAGGTGCAAATTTAGGTGCAAAACGATTGCGTCATCAACACTATCTGAAATACAAGGTATTTCAACAATTAACTCAGTCAATTGTTTGTTTTCACTTGGTTGTGTTAGTTTTTGCCGGCTGATTGTTTGACTCTTGACTTCTGTTGACTTTTAGTAATATTATGTCACATTTTGATAGTCGTATAATGACGTTTAAGTTCAGGTTTTCTGACGATATTGAAATATGTTGTTTGAGGCAAAATGTTTTCTCTATATACGTTAAAATAACCGGCTCAGTAGCTTAGCTTTTAAACGTTTGGCTACTGACTTGGAGATTGCGGGCTCTAATTCAGGCAGCAGCAGTATGAGCAATTATAATTAATGGGGCGGTACAATTGATCACACTGTCGTCGCTTGTATAAGAACGAAGTAACCGACTCCACCCACGTCATAAAATTTCTTTGTATATCAAATATATACATATGTTGTTATACTTTATCACGGACTTTTAACTTCAAAGTATGAAAACAGGAAAATACTTTCACCTAAATTAATTACAGTCGGGGATCCTTTTTTCCGCACAGTGGAAAACTTTTAAATCTTGGTCCTTGTAAAATATTTAATCTTAGTAATTTAAGTCCCCCGACTGTAATGAAGATTTTACTAAATATTTGCTTGTTTTCATACTTAACATAAGAGCGTGATTTTCATGTGGGCGGGGTTTGGTTTTTGAACTTTTAATTTTTGTATTATTACAACTATTGCTATTTTTATTATAGTAAATCTCACATCAAATTTTATACATGTATTTTCTCTATTTATTGTATAATACTTTTATTTTTTATGTCAAATAAAAATGCATATTAAAAGAAATTAGGAAATAACAAGTTTTCAGCTAGTTGCAACAATATACTAAGAAGGGACTCCTTCTTTTCAGCTTGCAACTATACTACTATAGAACATGAATGAATTAATTTAAAAAATAACCAAACAAGGACATTAAAGGGATTTCCACATGTTGCGGTTTTTCAGTAGCGTTCCAACAGTATGCAAATTGTTACTGGTAACGTCACACCAAAGGACATAAATATGTACTGGACACCCGTTACAAAACGGTGATATACATAAATATAAAAAAATAGTCTTCATAAATAAATATTAACAAACCCAGCGAGAAGCAATTAATCAAAATGTGACAATTGCAACACATTTAATGGACAAATCGTATATCGTTTTATGTTTTGTACGAAGAGAATAAATACAAATGAACTTCTGGATGTGTGTCGGTTCCTGGACGCAGCTACTCTGTCTGTATATAAAAAATATATTTCTATGCAGCCGTCGTAGATACAGCATATATTACAAACAGTACCCTGTGACTATCAAGTCAAATCGAGGAATAAATTCTCGTTTGAATTTAGAAATAAAAAATAAAATTAAAACTAAAACTCGACTACGCAGAAAACGAAAGTAAAATATAGATGAATATGAATGGTTTGAATCAAAAATACTTGTACTTCAGGCTCGAAAATTTAGAAGTATGATGAAAGGGCCTTCAGCTACAACTATTTTTAATCCAAAATATTTCACATGGAACCAGGATTTTATCTGAATAGTATGCTTGTATTAATCTTTTGCCGTCAAGTTTTCGTTTATAGAATTTATTTTATCCTTTTAAAAATTAATGAAAGAAATATGGTGGGATAAGTATAGGTTTTCTCGTCGTTTTGTTAATACATCTCTGACCATGTAAGGAACAACATACTAAGAGGTATAAACCATAGTTATTCTGCTTAATTTTTATACCATGTATATATGTAATATACAAGGTATACTAAGTTCAGTCCCAAGTTTGTAACGCTTAAAAATATGTGACGGTGCAAATTAGGCGCAAATTTTATAGTATGTATATGAGAGTATCACTTATGTATGTGTGACATGTATGTATGTGTAATGTGATAAGAGTCATCAACACTGTCTATACATGGTAGTTCAACACTTTACGCAGTCAATTATTTGTTTTCACTTGTTTAGTCGTCCGTTTTGTCGAATATCTCTTAAAATAAACTTATTTCTTAAAAAAACGAATTGTACTGTCCGAAAGTACCGAAAATTTTTCATAAAAAATGTGAATACGGTTTTTTTTATCGTCATATATCAACTTTCAAATCAACGCCTTGTAAAATGTAGAAACGGTAAAATCATAATGTGCAAATTTCCAAAATTTAAGAACGATATCGAATATGCTTTCCCTCTATCTTTCTTATTAACTTCCCACTATAGTAAGTTATTGTAATGGGTCCGATTTTCGAAACCGAAATTTTCAACATATCTTTTCGTTTCATGGTTAGAACAAGGCATTATCATCAATTTGGAGAAGAAGTATCTGTGTGTGTACGTACGACGTCCGTAGCCAGTTTTTTCGTCGTCGATATCGCACGAACAAAAATGATATCCACTTCGTTCAGGTGTCGATCGATGCTTATTAAAGGCAATATGATTCGAACAGAATATCATAAAATTCGCTCGAGCTTTCTCTTATATTTTATCCTGATTGATATCGCGCGAACAGAAAATTATATCGACTTCGTTGGGGTGTTGATCGAAGCGTATTAACCGCAATATGATCTCTAAACTGACTTTTTACGTCCTTATCCCGCTATAATAAATTCAGCTCGATATCTTTTTTCGTTTTTGATTACAGGCAGACATGCGGACTTACAAAAGGAAATAAACTAATAAGGTGATTTCATGAAACCTATATCAAAATTTTGTTTGTAGCATCAATAATCCTACGCGTTACAAATTTGGAATTATACTGAATATGCTATGATATATTTCCTATTTCGGGTATAAAAACACGAATTATACTAGCTTGTTGTGAAGTTGTGATTCGTCTTATATTTTTATATTCATTTCATTTCTCAAATTAATTATTCTTTTATTTATTATCATGTCGGAAATGCATTAAGCTATAAATTATTTCTAAGTTGCTATTCATTTTTTTTTTTTTTTTTTTTGAACACACTTAATCAAACGAAGAACTTTATATTGATTTATATTGAGTGTCAGAATTAACACGTTCAAAAATATTTTGTTTTAAACGACTCAAACAAACTAAGCGTCAAACAAATTCTTTCGGCGAATATTTCCGTTTGATGTTGATATGATCATGAAAGGTTCTGTAAATGTCAACTATAAATTTTATATAGGAGTTCGATTCATGCAGAAGAAATAGAAAAAAACCATTTATGTTCGATATCATTTTTTTTAACCGAATATTTTTTGGCATTTTTTCTACCTTTGAGGCAATGCAACTGGATATTTTATTGGGTAACGTTAGTCATTTAAAAAAATCAAAAAAGTTTCCTTGTTTGTAACAAGGAACCAATCCATTGGTTACCTTGATTTTTGCGTTAAGCTTGAGGCGTCAAGATTTTGAGAAATTATTCTTCAACATGTTAGGTTACCTAAGGTTATATTGGCTGTCCACGAGAGACATACTTAGCCCATAGGGCCTATTGTGATACCATATATATGATTTACCACCTTTTCCGCTGATAATTTCATTTATCAACACCTCCATTATTTTGAGAGGCTGTGTGCACCTCCTTCATGCACATACCATGCACTACATCAGCGTATTACCATTAATTAAATTAATTTTTGGTTCGGTAGGAATCGAATCCGCTAACTAAAGTATACGGCGTACGGAATGGGTTACGATTTAACTAACTGAGCTATTGGGGTTGACTTAAACACGTTAAGAAGTCACAATTAAATTATTTAAATGATTGAACAATGAATTAGATATAAAATTACTTTTTTTGTTTCTACTCGATTAGGCATAAAAACATAGAAGTTTCTATTCAAAATTTTGAGGTTGAGGATCCCGGCAAAATTCGTCATTGAGCAAGGTTAATTATCGCATGGAAAATTTTTGCAGGATCCCCGTTAAAAACATGCTCTTGAACGTAAAAGTGCAGGTTGGCGGTGGGTCCGGGTAGGTCAAAAGTAAAATAATGTGTTTTTAAAAAAACATAAACAACTTTTATTTGAAACAACTTTTCGTTAACTTCACATTTAACACATGAGGGTGCAAATTAGGACAAAACTTCAGTGTCCATTTTCTCCAAAACTATAAAATATAGGGAGTTGAAAATTTGCAGATAGTTTTAATTAGTGTTCTTGTGAAACATTCCCGAAAAATGAAAAACATTCTGGAAACGTAAATGACGACGTAAATGACGACCTATATGCCTCTTTATAGAGAGGAAAAGCAGACGTTAAAGCCCATTATTATTATATATAGTTATAGTTTTAGCTAACGTGCGAAGAATAGCTAAACATCAGCTTGTAAAGTGAGGTCTTCCGGGAATTGGATAGTCTAAATGCCTAGTAATCCGATTGTTGCACATGAAAAAACTTATTCCTAAGTCCATTTAAACAGAGGTCTGCAGAGCTGAATATCAGTGGCGATGAATCTGAATTCAAAGTTTCCATTTTTTCTTCGATCATTCCAAGATATTAATAAAAAGGGGGAAATTATAAACTTATTTCTATTTTCGAAGTGAAAATTTCTGTAGGCGCGATTTTTGTATGGAAAAGTCTTATAGGTTCGTGTCAGCATACAATATTGAAAACAACGATCACAGAAATTAAATTAGGCTACATTGGGCACACTTTATTCTAGAAAGACCGCTTGAAAACACTATCTGTTGTTGCTTTTATTATTATTTGTAATTTTTTGTAATATACACACGTTAATAGTTTTAATTTACAAATTATGCAATTTTTATTATTTATACTATAAATATTTAAAAAATAAATATTTAAAAAAAAAACACAGTTATTCCATGGTTTTAAGTTTCCATCGATAATACTGGTTTACTTTAAACTCGATCAATCGTTTTTGGATGCGGTATCAGAGTAAGTTGAATATTTACAAAATTGGCGAACATCAAAACATATTTTTATAAAGTCAAGACCTGTTTTTTCGTCTTTCACCCTCTTAATGAAAGAAACCGACTATCTAAATTTTTACACGAAAGGAAGATTTTCTATCGTTTTTCTGAATAACAAGGTCATTGAATAAAAAATTATTTTTATAAGTAAACACAAACTTTTATTTATATTTATTTGTTTTTCTAAAAAAGGGTTACATTTATACCTTCTTAACTTATTACAATTTTTTGTGAGGTGTTTTCGGTACCATTTTGTGGATACCTTACAAACAAAAAAACACAACATAGCAACAACTGATGACAAATTCCCGTAAATATTAGTTTTTTAACTTTTTATTAGAAAGTTACTGTTTTTATCTTGAAAATCGGAATGAAAAATTTTACGATAGGCTTTCATTTTGCGATGTCTGCAATGATTTATAAAGTGCTGGTTATATGTTTAACTTGAAATTTTAATTATCGATGAGAAATTTCGAGCACATTAAGTTTAATGTTAAACTGGAACGTAGAAAAGGAGAAAGAATTTGAGAAATATACAAAATTTTACTATAAATTAGTTTTTGAATATACAATGATATTTAGTCAGCTAACTGTTATAATTAGTACTAAATGCAAATTTAACCATAAATTTATTTGTAGGGAATTAACGTTAAAGACTAATCAGCTACAGAATAGCATACCAGAACAATATATCCCGGTACATAATCCACATCGATCAATAATATTCCAGCAACAAAATATCCCATTACGAATTCAAATAATTACATTTCAAATTCAAAATTTATATTTTTTGAAGAAGGAATGTTTTTACGGGATAAATTCGTTGAAATATTTGGTTGAGCTATTTTGTCACGAAATATTTTGTCAAGGGACTATTAAGACAAATCATTTTAATTTTCTTATATAGAAAAAGTTTTTTATAATTCTAATATTTTCAAAGATAAGAAATAAAATAAATAGTAATTGTGTAATTAAAATAAAAAGTAAGTACCATTTTTTACCTTATCTCAACGTTTGAAAAATAAAATTGGGGTTTTTTCCGAAAGTTTGTTATTGACGAAAAGAAAGAT
The DNA here is from genome assembly GCF_905475395.1 of Chrysoperla carnea. Lineage (NCBI taxonomy): Eukaryota > Metazoa > Arthropoda > Insecta > Neuroptera > Chrysopidae > Chrysoperla > Chrysoperla carnea. The sequence continues at coordinate 69,110,271 of NC_058341.1, forward strand.
TATTACTATTCTAAACTCTTTTTGACCCCTGAAATTTTATACTTACTTCACTTTTTCGATATATATAAGGGTTTGTAGTGTGTGGATATATATATAAATAAATAACATCGAAAAAATTTTAGATTTTTGCAATGAATTGAAAGAAAAAAAACTTTTATTATGATATATATTTCGATGATGGTTATTTATTTATACAAAAAGAGAAAGAAAGAAATTAAAAAACAATTGTCATGATCGATACGCTGGTAATAATATACTGATATCATATGCGCAATCCTGATATGGCACGATATCATGATGAGAGTCAAATTTTCTTCTTTGCAAAAAGCGTAAACATTTTCAACTGATTTTTATAAGACGAAGCATTTTTCACTTGGGATAGAATGTACTTTAGTAAAACTATGTAACTTTTATAAAATGTCCTAATTTGGGTGTGTTAGTCAATTTTGAAACACATTTTCATAATGTACACATAAAGACCTACAACTTGCACTAGGTCACTTGAAAAGTGCAAAATCACTGCACTAGAACAAGGTAAGTTATCATTCCTATAAATAAAAGTCATCATCCCTTTTATATTATATGTATTGAAGTTTATTTGACGGCTATGATAACAAGTGCCATTACTTTGTAAACATTGCCATGTGCTTACTGCATATATATACCCATCGGTGACAGAAATTGATGAGTGTAATAATTAATAATAATAATTGATGACGTAGTAATTATACTTTAAACATTGATTTGTTGTCTTAAAAGAGAAGGTATTAGAAAAGCATCTGTGTAGTATTGTCCACTGAAAAAAAATTAAAATATTTACAATCTCATTCCGAAGTTGACCGTTTCATATTGAAATGAAGTAAAAATACTTTCAAACAATTTAATAAAGATAGGAACAAATACAGCTAAATATTTGTATTTACAATAGAATGGGATTGCATTTAAATTATGAATTCATTGATACAAAATCACTGAAGTAAAATAAACAAATTCATAACTTCTATGAAAGAACTAGACTTAAGCTTAAAGTCATGCATTTTATTGATTTAAAATAAAATTGTACTTAGTTGGAATATATATCCGGTGAAAAAAATCGAATCGATGAATTAAAAGAAAATTTCTTTGCGTTTGCTTTAAATAGACGATTTGGTTTTTATGATCGCATATCTATCATGTCTAGTCCATATGTGATTGAGCTAACTACATGAAGATTGCCGTTACTAACTTATAGAAAGTTTGAAATAAACTTCTTGATAATTTTTATAATATATACCATTTTTTAGTATATATATAACAAGCATCTGTAGGGCATTTGGTTAAGCTTTAGGAGACTAAATCAATAATAGTTAATATGTCGCTGGTTAAAATCTGATTCGAAGAAATCATTTTTTTTTTTTTAAATAAACCTATTAGCAGGTTTACAGTAACAAATCAAAAAAGATTATGATGATCGAGTAAAATTACAAAGTGTGTGTTAACTTTACAAAGTGTATTAGTACCATAAACTACTATTGCTATTCTAAAATCGATGTTCTCAGAAGCTCAGTTCCTTGTCCTTCGGATGAATCATGTATAACCAATCTCCCTAGGTAAATTTTTTTCTTTTAAAATTCAGATTTTATGCCTTTAATAAAGTTTTTTTTTTTTTTAAATTCAGATTTTATGGCTTTTAACAAAGTTTATTTTTTTGGCATAGTTTAGACTAACTTTAAACTGGGTGACTAGTTCATCAAGGCATACAATACACTTTGTTAGAAAATAATTGATCGGGTCTGCAGGGATCAAATCCACCTCGCATTATTTTTCTGTTAGATAGCCTATCATAAAAAACAGGCGTTAAATATATTTATTAATCAAATAAAAAAACGTAAAAAAATCTACCTACAAAAATATAAATATAAAAACAACATATAATTCATTTGTTTTTGTTAAAAACGTAATGACGGCGCCAAAACCATACCTAAAAACGACATTTCTCACTAAAATACACATTGGGATATGATATCGTGTCGTTCGATGTCGAGTCTAGCTGCTTGCTTTTACTAGAACAACTATACCGGTATATTATAAATGTTTTGTGTTGTGTGTCCTATCATAATACAAATTCGAATTCGTGTGTTAGTTTTTGTATAGTTTGAACCGAAGGCATAAGCAGGTAGGAGGATTTCAATTAAACTAGTATAGGAATGTCCTCGAGTTTGTTCACTTTACCGCGATTTTCAGCGAAACGGTAAGTTTTACCATCAAATTAGTTCAGACAAAAACTGTAGATCAGATAATTAAATATAAAAAATGCTCCACTTTTTCCCCTGAGAGCCACCGTTTCTGAGATATAACGATTCAAAAAGTTGGAATAGTTGTAATCTTCATATGATTTCATGAATGGACATATGATTCTATGTCTTACATTGAAATTTTAATAATCTTTTCTAACAAATTTAAATAATTAACATATACATAATATTATTTATATGTGAATTATATTATCATATATTTCAATAATTTTAACTGGGCATTTACTATACCACTTACATGTAAAGAATTGAAATAGTTATAACAGAACAGCCACCTTTACGCCAAAATTATCCACTGCAAACTGGTGTCGATTTGATTGTCCCTACCATGATTACGCATCCAACGGATATATGTAAGTTAAAATTGTATATATGTAAGTTACACTAACCGATAAAAAAAGTTTTTTACTTGTATTACAGCTTCAGTGATGTACGTGACGCACTCATGTATATAATGACGATTGCAACTCTTCCGACTGATTGAATCGTTATTAATTATGTGATCTACAATTTTCGTCTGAGCTAGTTTTATTATAAAAGTAACCGTTTTGCTGAAAATCACGAAAAACAGGTTTTTGTGACCTTTGATCCCTCATAACACGCCTCGGATCGATGAGGACTTTTTAGATTTCATTTATGATGGTGTTTTGAACAATTTCCAACCAAATTTCAACCGGGTGCGAATTTTTGCACCTTCACTCATATTCTTTTATTTAATTTAACTGGATAATCATGACATTGAACATTGATTGGAAGCTGGTTTTCTCGTGTGCAAACTTTAACATAACAATATTTTTTTCAGTAACTAATATTCGCTTTGTTAAAGTTTGTACACGAGAAAACCGTCTGCCAATCAATCTTTAGTATATTGAACAGTCTTGCTCTTTTATTGAAATGAATGGCAGACTGTAATTTTGAACTCTGGATTACTTCATTATGAATGTTATTTGATACATTTTCTGTTGCTTGTCGCTGCATAAATGCCTCATATCATTGGCAGCTTGTTTTTCTGTTACAGGTTGACAGTCTTTTGGGCCAGATCGTATGAGGTCAGTTGGACACGATCGGGAGTTTTGCAAATTTAATAATGTGTGCAGGTATTTCACTGTTTTTAAAGTCAGTTTATTTTTCTTCTAAAAAGTTTGTAGGTAAAATATGTGTATTTTATTTTATATTAAATAAAAAGCTCTGTATTACAAATATATGTGAGAGTTTTATTCTGTTAGTTAGTTAGTTAGTTAGTAAGCTCTGCTGCACTGTGTATACAGGGTGTCGCTAAAAGGTCTTTATAATGCTTTACCACATATAGCTTAGCTCAAAGTAAGTAAAAAAATTAAATATAATCTGACATTTTACTGCTCCATCTATGATCGTCATTTTGAACCATAAATTGAGGATTTCTGTAAAAAGTAAAATATTAAATGTAAAACAATTCATGGCCATCTTTTTTGATACACAATAAATTATGACTATTTTATACTTTAAAAAAAATTGAAAACTGTGCATATTTTATCTGTGTAAAACAATCCCTTCGGGTGTTATGAGGGAGGGATAAGTGAGATCAAGAGAGGTGAAAGCTATAAAGTGGAGGTTTTTTCTTTTAAGCTCAGTGAAACGTCCGGGTATCAAACTAGTATGTAACATATCAAGATATACTTGAAGTTTAGTCCCAAGTTTGTAACGCTTAAAAATATTCGTGTTACGAATAAAATTTGAGGATAGGTATTCATAAAGTCAATTAAATAGACCATTTCCTGTTGTCCGTCTGTCTGTCTGTCCGTCTGTCTGTAATCACGATAACTCAAACGAAAAGAGATATCAAGCTGAAATTTTTTAAGCGCAGGACGTAAAAAGTTAGGCTAAGTTCGTAAGTAAACAACATAGGTCAATTAGGTCTCGCGTCTGTAGAACCTATTTTGTAAATCGTTAGAGGTAGAAAAAGAGTTTAAGAGTAAAAATATTCCTTATAAAAAAATTAACAAATTTTATTTGAAACTTTTTTTCGTAAACATCACTGTTTGCCCGCGAAGACGCAAATTACGACAAAATTTTGGTGTCATTTTTATCCAAAACTATACAAGATAGAGAGTTGAAAATTTCAGGTAACTTCAACTAGTGGTCTTGCAAAAAATTTGGAAAAAAAAAATATTCGAATATTTTCGAAAATCAATTAAATGGCGGCTGAGAGGTTGTGTTGGTTTTTAACCTCTTCTTTATAATAAATATAACGCAAGCTTTGATATTCGACACATTCTATACAGAGTATTTCAACAATTAACTCATTCAATGGTTTATGTTCACTTGTTTGTAGTAAACAGTTAGCTTTTTCCTAATTCCGTATTTAAATTATCCCGTAACTCATTTACCTCCAGGGCGTAAAAATTTGGGGAGTATTAACTACCAAAAACTCCACATTCTACGCCCATGAATTGATATTACATATACGAATGAGATGAGTGTTTTGTATGAAAAACAGTATGTCCACACCAATATTTAGCAATATTGCGCTATCCGTTCTAAGTTTATAGAAGAAAAACTCTTTCAAATTTACAATTTCAAGATATAACTTATTTGGAGATAGGCTTTATATGGTAGAGCATTATTAAGACCTTTTTGTGACACCCTGTAGTGTATAGTCCATACTGATAGCTAGCTACTCTACTAGTGAATTCCAGCTCAACCTACGCGAATGAATTTTGAAGTGTATATAGTTAGCTAGGTAGTATATATTTGCTCTTTGGTTATTTGGCTCGATGTAATACACTGAGTATTAGTAGAAAAAAACAGTGTTATTACAGTGAAATAACAGTATCTTTTTCTACCCACACTAAGTGTTAATGGTGTATACACCATTGTACAAAAAGAACAAACTTATGATGAACTAAATAGCTAGCACATATTACCGGTAAATACCATACCCAATAGGGTATACTGTAGTGTATGACTGTCTACATACCAATAAAATTATTATCCAACACAATGGTTTAAATTATGGTTTCAACTGCATTAATATGGATTAAATAATTATACGGAAGTTAATCATTATATTTACGTAGCAGATCATGGCTAACAATCAATTTAAGAACATCATTTCCGCAGTTCAAGAAAAATTTAAAATATTTCGGGATGTCAGCAAACCGATTGTTTAAATCCTGGTGGCTCGCAATAAAACAACTTCTAAGAATATAATATATTAATATTACTATGTTTAAAAATCATACTTAAAAGGCAGACACTTTCAAGTCAAACTTCAAAAATTCAACCTGATTTATTATAACATGCATATAGGAAATATATCAAGGTAAACTAAGTTTAGTCTCAAGTTTGTAACGATTAAAAATATTGATGCTAACAAAATTTTGATATAGGTTTACCCGTCTGACTGTCAACACGATAACTCAAAAACGAAGAAATATCAAGTTGAAATTTTTATAGCGTGCTTAGGACATACAAAGTGAGGTCGAGTTCGTAAATGAGCATTGTGTCTTAAGTCCGTAGAACCGATATTGTAAACCGTTAGAGATAGAACAAAAGTATAAATGTAAAAAATGTTCCTCATTAAAAAATTAACTTTTGCTCGAAACAGTTTTTCGTAAATATCATGGTTTACCCATGAGGGCGAAAATTTTGTTAAAAATATTATGTAGTATGTATACAGGCATTGTATATATTTCAAATTTATACGTTATATGCATTATGTGTTTGTTTGCTTATAGCATATTCTATATCCACTGAGGAAGTAGAAGAAAGATACTCTTTTTACTTTGTGTGTAGGAGTGGCTATCATTCATTCGAGGTTTTGAAAAAAATTTTCAAACAAAAGTTGTTTTTTACGGCAAAGTTGCTTTACCGTAAAATAGCTCTTGTATCAAAAATTAGTACTATATTTTTATTCATTTTTAAAAAGTGCTAATGTGTAATTTCGCGTTTATTAATTTTCCATTCCGTTTTCAAAGTATAAGAGTGGAAAGTTTTTCCTAAATCACATAGATTTAAACACTAAGAATTAGTATTTTACAATTTCGATTTGTTGACAATTTTGACCTGTGGTAGATTCGTATTCAAAAATGGTGAATGAATATTAAAAAACTATAAGAAATGATTATATATAAATTCGAGGGTAATCCCAGAAGAATTCGACCTTACGAATAAAAAAAAATACCGACTACCCAACTTATCCCTATCTCTATATATTATAAACGTGAAAGATTGTTTATTTGTTTCTTTATTTCTTTGTGACGCTTTCACGCAAAACTACTCAATGAATTTGATTGACACTCTACAATAATACAGCTCATACATCAAAGTAACACATGAGCAATAATTTATAAACATATATTTATAAAAATAAAAACATAAAAAACTAAATTTACTCTGACATTTCACAGCGCAATCTATGGGTATCTTTTTGAAGCATAAATTGAAGATCTCTGTAAAAAAGGTAGACTTTAAAATGAAAAATGGCAAGAATAAAATTCATGGCCATCTGCTCTGATATACTCAATGAACTATGACTATTTTACATTTAAGAAAAATTGAAAACTGTACATGATGTATTTTACTTGCGTAAAAGTGTACATGTATTTTTCTTGCGTAAAACAATCCCTACCCCTATTTAGTGTTATGGAAGTGGGATAAGTGAGAGAAAGGGAGGTGAAGACTATAACGCGGTGGCCTTTACTCTTAAAGCCAGCGAAGCGAGCGGATATCAAGAAAGTGAAGCATAATTTTGAAGTCGTTAAATACCGCTTCAGAATGTTTTTATCCAACAACCTTCAAGAGTATGAAAGAAGAAGATTACGTCATTTAATTTTAATAATTCATCTGTGATGTGTAGGATTTCTTCTAACTTTTTTGTGAACCTTTCAAGTAGTGCAATAAATAAGCCGGAAAATGTGGAAAAGTGGTGGAACAGCTCCGATTTCAAAAATTTTTTGTGTGCGTATTCCTTAGACCTCTAGGAACATTCAGCCGCACTAACCTTCGCATTTGAAAAAAAACTGAGAAAGTTAGGGTAGTTTTCCCATCCCCGAAACTCTCCAAATAGTAACAGTGAAAACAAATCAATATTTCAACTCAAAAATCATCTTCCGAGGGTTTTTGTGGTCGTTGAACATGAATTCAAGGTTAAAAAGCAACTGAATATGGTTGCAACCCCAATAAAACTACCCTTAAAGTGATAGAGACAAAAACTTTATTAAATTCAAAATTTTGTCTCAGAAATCGTGTCTCGTGAAGCTTTTAGGTTCCGTGTTCACAAATTTAAGGTCAAAAAGAAATTGAGGATTGTTTCAACCCCATTAAAACTACCCCTAGAAGTGTCAATGATAAAATAAATTTGAAAATTCTGAATTTCACTTCAGAAATTGTCTCTCTCTTGTTTTAGAAATCATTGATAATGAATTTGAGGGCAAGAAGCAACTGAATGTAGTCCCAAGCCACCCCTAAAGGCCACCCCTAGAGGTGACAGAGAAAAAATTTAAAATTGTTCCTCGAATATCGTCTTTCGGGGGGTTTTTGGGGCCGCTGATCACGAATCCACGGTCAAAAAGTAACTTGGATGGTTGCAACCCCATTAAAACTAACCCTAGAAATGTCAATGATAAATTAATTTTGAAAATACTGGATTGCACCACAGAAATTGTCTCTCTGCGGTTTTAGGAGTCGCTGATCATGAATTTGAGGTAAAAAAATAACTAAATGTCACAGCATCCTTATAAAAACCTCCCCTAGAAGTGATAGACATAAAATTTTAAATTTGAATTCTCTCCTCGAATATCGTCTTTCGGGTAATTTTGGGCGCTGATTACTAATCAAAGGTCAAAAAGTAGCTGAAGGGGGTTGCAACCCCAAAAAATTACCCCCAGATGTATAAATGATAAACATTTAAAAAAATTCAAAATTTTCAAATTTTTTTAATCATTCACACTTCTAGGGTTAGTTTTAATAGGGTTGCAACCATTCAAGTTACTTTTTCACCTTGAATTCGTGATCAGCGATGCCAAAAACCCCCCGAAAAAAGATATTCGATTAAAAATTTTAAATTTTATCTCTGTATCTTCTAGGGGTGGCTTTTAGGGGTGGCTTGGAACTACATTCAGTTGCTTCTTACTCTCAAATTCATTATCAACGACTTCGAAAACCTCAGAAAGACAATTTATGAGGTCAAATTCATCTTCAAAATTTTTTAATTATTGACACTTCTAGGGGTAGTTTTAATGGGGTTGCAACCATTTTCAGTTGTTTTTAAACCTTGAATTCATGATCAGCGACCTCGAAAACCCTCGGAAGACGATTTTTGAGGTGAAATATTGATTTGTTTTCACTGTTACAATTTGGGGATGGGAAAACTACCCTAACTTTCTCAGTTTTTTTTCAAATGCAAGGGTTAGTGCGGCTGAATGTTCCTAGAGGTCTAAGGAATACGTACACAAAAAATTTTTGAAATCGGAGCTGTTCCACCACTTTTCCACATTTGATGGTAATTTCCGGCTTATTTACTGTAGTAAAGGCCACGATACATTTCGTAATTTAATTTTAATAATACAGCTGCGATCTAGGATTTTTTATAACTTTTTTGTGAACCTTGCTGTGAGATATAACTTATAATACGATAGATGTGACACTCGTGTAATATCACACAAATATAACGTTGAGTTTGGTATATATGGTATAGAAGTAGGATTTACTGAGACTGTCTGTGACATACATCTTTTTTTTATTTTTATGCTGTTGTTTTGTTTTTGTATGTTATTTTCATTTTGAATAACATGCAAGAGAAAGGCCGATAGAGATGTAGAGAAAGACAAATAATGAAAATTTTGTGTAGTAAGCTGAACTGAAAAAACACATTTCACTGAGTGATATTTTATGTTTATTATTTCAAAAACAACAAAAATAGAAACAAAAATACAAAAATCATGTATCACATCTAAATCAAAATTATAAAAGAAATTTTTTTCATTTTTTTGGTGATCCTTACATACGCAATTTTCTAGAATATTCTCTGTTTCATTTCTGGTGTTCGCTGTATTGCCGAACCGTAGAATATTTTAACACAATATATTTAATCCATTAGCAACTATGGGGAAAAAATGAATTGCATTGTATTTAGAAATGTCGTCCTGGAGCCAGAAATTTAAATTTTGTTAAAATTAAGGTCCCAATAAAACCAACTTTCACAACTTTGTTTGTCTCTTCTTATTTTTTTTTAAATCTAATAGATTCTGTTCTTAGACGAACAAGTAGTTGGCTAACCAATAATTCATAAATTATATCAAAAAGGTTTCTTGGGTGATGCTCTAATCCCGCTGTGCTACTGAACAGCAGAATATTTTAACACGATATATTAAATCCATTAGCAATTATTAGGGGTGTCATGTACGTATGGCCTTTAAATTAAAAATATAATTTCAATGTATTTGGGACACTGAATTTGAATGGAATCGTCTCCTAGGCCGAAATATGCTCTAAGGGCCAGTAGTTCACAAATTTTATCAAAATTAAGGTCGCAATCTAACCAATGTCACAAATTTTTGGTGGTAAGGTCTTTTCTGATGTATTATTTTTACACTGAATCGAATATATTCTGTTTCAAAGCGAAAAAGTTGTCGGCTAACCAATAATTCACAAATTATATCAGAACTAAAGGCTTTTTGGGTGATGCTCTAATAAGGTCCTAAATTTGAAAAATTGGTTTCTACGTAACATTAGTATCTGATTTACACCAAGAAAGTATTATTTTAATAACAAAATTCTATTTCCCTTATGTATTTTGCATTTTAAAAAACCAATTCAAGTTTACTAAGACAGCTTATAAGTATTTGCAAGTGTACATCTTTTTTTATTTGTAAGCTTACATATGGCGTGACGTAGTACCTTCAAAGTCCATCTGGTTGGTGTTTGTTGTCACGTGACCGTGTGTATATTTTAAAGAATTAATTTTTCAAACAGCCCCCTGTCGAATGAATGATAAAAAAGATATAGTGTGACAAACTTATCTATACTCAGGCCGTAACTGCACTGGATCATATAGGTATTTTGAAAGTACAAAAATAATTCAAAGTCGAAAGAAATTTAAATTTCCCCTACTGGTTATAGCTAGAGAGCCAGTAGACGGCAGATGAAACATATTTGAAGAAAGCCAAAAATTTCCTTAGTTAGTCTGTTGTACTTGCAGATCATGAAGTAGGATCTAGCTAAGCTATTACAGCTACTTAAAAATGAATGGCAGTGGACTGCCACAGTGATAACGTGCTGGCAGACGCTTACAACAAGAGGTACAACAACATAGAGGTACAAGAAACTAACTGAGGAAATTTTAGGCTTTCTTCAAATATATTTCGTCTGCCGTCTACTGGCTCTCTAGCTATTAGAAGGCTTTACGAAACTTTAATTTTGATTTATTTTGTGAATTACTGATTCGTCGATCACATACACCATTTAATTTCTGAATAATTTAATCCATCAACAAAACTACTGAGATATGTTAAAAATATAGAACATAAGACATTATTCAAAGTTTACAAACGGACAGATAAAGAACAGAAAATGAACTAATCGAATTTTATGAACATGTATACTAAAATTTTGTTCGTAGCATCAATATTTTTAAGCTTTACAAACTTGGGACTAAACTTAGTATACCTTGATATGTACACATGGTATAAAATTGAAAGAGTATTTTTTTTCTTTGTAAAAGTATTTTCTTTTCATCGGGTTATCTGTTAAGTTATTATCGTAATAAACATAACATACCTTTTGTTTTCTTATTATAGGCAACTTATACTTCATAAAAATGAATTCAAACATGGCTTATAACTGGTTAAATGTGATTACAAGGGGTCTCTGTTATTTAAAAAAAATTACAAATATTTGAATGGGTTTTCATTTTCATTTGAAAAATTAACTCCTACTCAAAGTGGCGGACTTCGGATATCTGAGTTAGTGATTATTTATTTTTGTAGAAATCTTCGATTTTTTTTCTAATTCATTGATTTAACGCGATAATATGGATTTGTACTTTCAGACGAAATTTGGATTATAGTTTGGGTGCCAGTGACAGTAAAACTGCACTTACATGTATTTCGAAATTTCGCATATGAATTAATACTCTTTAATCATAGGTACAATATGGGCTAGGTGTGCCAGAAGTATTAGGCACTTTTATGGTAATTAATTGGTAGAAGACCATTTCATGGCAGATTTCATCTATTTTCAGGAAAACATTTCTTACATGGCAGAAAATATCACACCAAGTTTTAATATTATAAAGCTAATAAAATTTTATCCTGATCGCGGAATTTCTTCTTTTTTTTTTTATTTGTTAGTTCGTCGAGTTCTAATTTCGAAATATCTCGGTGTGACAGCTCAAAACTTAACCAAAATATCTGTCACATCAGTTTATAATATAACTTCAACCCTCGGAAAACATACAAATGTGAAGAAAACGTAAAAATGGGTTGTATTTAAATTTTTTTTCCGGAGTAACTGCTCAACTATACTACTTGGTCTGTTTTTAATTTTCAACACACAATTTAGTCTTGTGTACAAGTGAAATTTACAAAATTTAAAGAGCCCCCGACAAATTTTTTTCGGTACGGAACCCTAAACTCGCATTTGAAACATATATAAAAACACTCTCCATTAAATTACCTATTTCCTTAAAGCATTTTGAAGATCGTCGCCAATTTTTAATTTTTCGGATACGGGACCCTAAAATGGCTAAGCTTGAAACATAGTAAATTAAAATTAACTAAGAACCTTTTATTATTCTTTCTATTTCTACTTTCCATAACTTTGGGGTTGGACTATCCTTACTGAAATGCATTATATATTGAACCTGGGCTACCGTGGAAGCCTTGAAATGGTCTAGGTCATTTTGTCCCTTTTGTCAGTTGCTTTGAGGCCTGTTGTACGTTAATTACAATCACATATTGTTTCACGAATGAATAAAGTATTTTGAATTAAATAAAATAGAATTTCATTTGTAGTCTTAGGGCTTACGGTGATATTTTCATCGGAAGCTGCATTTTATGCAGAAAGCAAGCCACTTTACCCAGTAATACTAGGGACCAATATGAATGATTTCATCCGAGAAAACACAAATTCCATCCACTGGAATTCAAGATGTCGGACCTTTTCCAAAATGGCGTCTGCATAATTTAAAAAATTTGTAGAATCAAAACGGCTGCACCGATTTAAGTGATTGAGGTGTCAATCAATTCTAATTGACATATCTAATCAAAAGAAAAACATACCACTTAAAAATATAAAGATGGCGGCCGAATATTAAAAAAAATGTGTAATTTTTCCATAAATTTTTTCATTCAAGTGAAAATAACAACTAAATATCCTATGATATGGTCACATATTTTTTTATTTAAATAAAACCTGATAATATTAGCTACAAAATAAAAAAAATTGCTTGACAATCCGTCAAGTAGTTTTTGAACTATACGCATTACAAAAGAAGCGCCTGGTTTTGAAAGCCTTCATTGCACGTAAGTGATGCAATGTACATACTCTAGTAGACATGAACTTTCTACCTGGAAAGTACTCCGAAATTAATGAAATTTTTACAGGCTATTTGGGGGTACTCTAGGATGTCTATAACAAGTTTTCGACCCTGAGGACCCCGTGCTAACTTGAGGGGGAGGGGCAAAAACACCAAAACTTTCGGACTTCTTACAGTTTTTCGCTTATATCTCGTTACTTAAGCCAATTTTGTGTTTTGTAGTCGGTTATAAAGTTATGGAACATTAAATTTGCTAAAATTTGGTATTTAAAAGGATTTTTTAGACCCATTAGTACCCGAAATATAGCAGAGCAAAGGTAGACAAAGTTACTCGAAATGTAAAAAAGTAGCCGAAACATGAAGGTTTTGTCCCTATAACTATTTATTATCATCATATCGTTTTAATTATATTAATCGCACATCGATATCAACAGTTTAATACCACTATGGCCACAGTCCTATCCCCTACCCCTTCCCCAACTTTCGGCTTCCCTAAACGTGAAGGTGTCTCATTTTCATGTAAAAATTGCAATTTTAGAAACCATCACCCACACCAAATACTCTTACGTTGTATACACATTGTGATGTCATGGGTAAAGAAAAGGTAATATAATTGATTTAAATTTATTTAGTTTACAAAATTAGGATTAAACTTAGTATACCTTAATATCTTTATTACATTTATACAGTCTATACAAATGATGGTCACACAATTGAGCTTTTAACAAACATTACATAAATTATTATTATTTAACGAAAATTCACTCAGAATATATCTTAAAAATCGGTGTGACACACTTTTCTGTCACACCAAATTTTCCTGAAAAAAGATGAAAATTGCAATAAAATGCTCTCTTACAAATCAATTTCCATGAAAGTGCATAATACTTATAATTAGTAAAAATATAAAAGTTTATAAAAATATTTCTGCCAGGATAAACCTTGGCACCCTTAGCCCATATTGTACCTGTGATTAAATAGTATTGATTCATATGCGAAATTCCGAAATCTATGAAAGTTATGAAGTCTTCACTAGAACCTTCTTCTGAAAGATAAATTAACGCGCAAATAATAAATCCAACTTCAAAGTTTAGAATTTATTAATCGAATGAATATTTCTACAAATTATGTTGTTATGGTAAATGCAACGTCACAGCCTTCCTCGTCCCATTAATTACTTGAAAAATAGCCAACGGAAAGATGCGTCCGTTACATCTACTCCCCCCCCCCCCCACAAAAAAATGTAAATATAATGAGAAAACTTTAAAAAAAACAAAAAAAAAAACAAATGCATAAAAAAAAAGCGGACCAAAAACAATTTAGAATTAAAAAATTTTTTTTAATCTAATTTGGAAAAAAATTGAGATATTTCAACTTAGGTGAATAAGAAATAAAATGTAATTATTGATGAGGATTGTTTTTGGCCAGGGGAAAAAAATTAACGATAAAATGAATAATTGAACAATAATATATTCTTTATTGATATACAAAAAGCAAATCAATTATTACAAAATTACAGCTTGTGTTACAGAATAGTGCAAAATTATAAAATATGTATTTACGTAAAAATTAAAAAAACAAATTAAGTAAAATAACATAAATTCTTTACAATTTACTAGTTAAAAGTCAGAATGGCTCATATATACGTTTTCATGTTTTAATGTGTGTAAAACAACAAACTTGGTCATCAAAACAACAAACTTATCCTCTTCGATAGTATGAAATTTGTATAAGTCGTCACTACTCCCATAGCATGTTTCGGTCGACTGAATCGAGAGCTTTTTTTTGAGTCAATAATTGAACAATAAAAGAAAATGAAAAATAATACATTGGTTTGAATTAGGAAAATGATATTGATATTTAAAAGTAATATCACAAAATTTTAAAACGATATATTATTTTCCACTACAATATTTAAAAAATAAATGAAATTAACTATCCAAATAGTATGCTGGTTTGAGTCGATCGATACTGATGGAAGTTGGTTTGTTTTTAACGTCAACAACAAAATATTTTGAAAATTTTTGTATTATAGAGTAAGGTCCTCTATAATTACAAGTCAAAGGAGGTTTGACACAATCTTCGCGAATATAAACATTTTTTGTTTTGGCCAAATCTTTTGGTAAATAAACATTTTTGTTTACAAAACGTTTTGTGAAAAAGAATTTGGCGTTGACCATTCTGTTTTTCAATTCTTTTGTGGATTCAAAAACAGAAGAATGTATATCAGTAACACCTCCAAAGAAATTATATGGAAGTCGAATTTCTGTTCCATACAAAATCTCAGCAGATGAAAAACCAATATCCTGCCTTACCGAGGAGTGTA
This sequence comes from Chrysoperla carnea, assembly GCF_905475395.1. Taxonomy (NCBI): domain Eukaryota; kingdom Metazoa; phylum Arthropoda; class Insecta; order Neuroptera; family Chrysopidae; genus Chrysoperla; species Chrysoperla carnea. Next base: position 69,125,407 of record NC_058341.1, read on the forward strand.
AATTTAATGTAACCCATGGAAGAATTTTGTGCCAGTTATTATTTTTTTTACAGCAATCAAGGGATGTCTTGACGGTCCGAATAAAACGTTCGACAATCCCGTTGCTGATTGGGTGATAAGCAGTCGACAAAATGTGTTTAATTCCCAGACTTGACAAAAAATCATTCCACATACGAGATCGAAATTGTGAACCTTGATCAGTAGTGATCCGCATAGGTAGACCATAACGCGAGAACCAGGATGCGATCAAGTTGTCAATAATTTCTTTCGATGTAGCATTTTTGAGTGGAATCGCCTCAACCCAACGTGAAAAACGATCCACAACAGTGACGATATATCGATAACCCTCACTGGAAGGAAGAGATCCCACAAGATCCAAATGTAAAAAGGAAAATTTGGTATCTGGTTCTTTTATTGGCATGAATTGACTTTTGGTGTGGCTCGTGATTTTATTTAACTGACATATGCGACATGACTGTGTCAGTTTTTTAATTTTTGAATTTAATTTTGGAGAAAAAAAATATTTGCATACCTTTTGAATAGGTGATTTCACTGATGGATGACCTATACCATGGACGGCTTTCCAAACATCGGAGATATCTTCATCCGGGATGACAATTCGTGGGAGAAATCGTGAACATTCACACAAAACCTGCAAATTACAAGCAGGAACAGTAACAAGTTCAAAACGAAGTTTTCTATTATTAATCAAATTTTGAATTTGTAGACTGGACCTCTGATAATCCGCAATCTTTGCTAGGTCAATGACATCAATTTGTGAGGGTAATGATATTAAATTTATTCGTGAGAGGAAATCAGCCGAAATATTTTCATTACCCTTTATGAATCTAATAGTACATTGGAATTGTGAGATATAACTCAAATGACGTAGATCACGATTCAGTAAATTTTCATTACGAGAATTTATTGCATCAATTAATGGTTTATCACCGAGTCCTGTAGATGAGAAATCAGTGACGATACAAGTTTCAGCGTTCGAAACTGGATGTGCCAATTTGACAACATCTATTAATTTTTGTTTTGCCAAGTGGAAAGCTGAAATTGCTCGATCATCAAGTGAAACTGGCTTCGTTGAAGTTTTGCCGCCTTCAACAAATCTATTTAATGGTGCTAAAATTGTTCTACAATTTTTTTTCAGTCTTTTCTGTCACCGCCGCCTATTAGTATGCCTATTATAACATATACAAATGCCAGTTCCAAAAATATGATAAAAATCCTTCTTTTTTTTATTTGGGAAACTATTTGGGAATATTTTTTGCCAATATTGTGATACAAAGTCAAATTCTGAATTAAAAGTGGTTCTCTCATTTGATCGCTGAAACTACATTGTTACAAAGATTTGAAAAGGAAAATTGAATTTTCAATACAATAAAGTTAAATTATTACGTATGTTGGAGGTAATTTGCAAGCAAATTGGCCAATAAAACTGTATGCCTAAAATAAACGTCTCTTGATTTTGAGGATCTACTTATGTGGGTTACAAGAGAGATGGAGAGAAGAAATAAAACATTTTGACTGAAAATTCGAGATCAGCGACCGCAAAAATCCTCTTATACGACATTAAAAGTCTTAATTTGCAAAAAAATAATGTCTTTTTCTTTTTGAGAGTCTTTCAGACACTCCAAAAGAGGGGGAGCTGCACAAAGAAGTTTATTAATAAAAATATATTTTAAGGATGTATGAGCGTCAAGACAATTTGGGATAAAGGGGTTGATTTTTGAAGATGTGCAGTTGGACTAGGTTTAAATCAATTCTGAAAATTTTAGGAGGGTGTCCGATTATTTAAATAAACAAATGGCTTCAAAAGTAGCCTATTTAACATTGGACTTATGGGTACAGTGGATGGATGATGTTTTCACGGATTTCTTTCCAAAACTAGCCGATGGAAAAAAAAAACTATTTTAATTAAAGTTAAAACCTTAATAATAAATTATTGAAAACAAAGAAAACACCCGTTTGCCTGACTAATACATCATGGATGAGCAGGGTAGTAGGGACACAGATTAAAAAATATATATTTTTCCGATTTTGATAGTGAATTATGTCATAATTGACAGATTTTTTTAGGATAATTTTCTGATGATAATGCAAAAAACTGCAAATCAATTCACCCAGCAAATAATTTTTTCTTAAGAATCAATAAATTCTAGATTCATTTATCGTACTATAAGGCTTTCAGCTCATAATAGAGTCTGTTAAGCCGAAATAGAGTTTACTTTGTTTAGTACCAAGTTTGTAATGCTTAAAAGTATTGATGCTACGAACAAAATTTTGGCATACGTGTTCATAGAATCACCTTATTGGTCCATTTCCGGTTGTCTGCCCGTCTGTTCGCCTGTGTGTGGACACCATATCTCAAAAACAAAAAGATACATCAAGCTGATATTTTTATAGCGTGCACAGGATGTAAAAAGTGAGGCTAAGTTATTAAATGAGCAACATTTGTCAATTGGGTCTTGGTAGGACCCAACTTGTAAAACTTGTAAACCGTTGGAGATAGAACAAAAGTTTAAATGTAAAAAAAGGTCCACATAAAAAAATTAACAACTTTTGTTAGAAGCGTTTTTTTGTAAACATGTGGGTAAACATGTTTACAAAAACATGGACCCACAAGGGTCCAAATTAGGTGCGAATTTTATAATATGTTTTATATGGGAGTATCCGTTATGAATGTGTGGCTATCTGAGAATGGATATCTTTCTTTACTTACGCGACGTCAAAAAACAAACAATTGCCTCATCAACACTGTCTATACATGGTATTTCAACAATTAACTCGAGAGTAATTTTTAGAGTTTATTCAGAATCTAAAAAATATTTTCGAGTTCGTAAACGAACAACGTAGGTGAAATGGATCGTAGGCGTATATGGCCAATCTTTGAAATCATAACAGACAGAATTTTAATATTTAGAATTTAGAATATTTTTAATTAATTATTATTTTGTAATTATTTTGTTTTATATTGATAATTTGACTTTTAATGTCAAGAAAATATGTAAAATAGATTATTATGTCAAATAAATGAATGAATAAACAGACAGAAGAAAAGTTTAAATACATAAAAAAAACTTTTAACAAAAAGAAAACCGACTTTTCAAAACAAATAATATGCACTAAAAAGTAAAAAATTAACGATCATATAATGTAGTTAAAATTATTGTTATTTTTTGAGTCGGTGTCAGCCAAGGAAACAACTCTGACCGAACAGTTTGCTACATTAGCTTGGCTGACACCGACTCAAAACTAACTTGAGTCAAAAATAACTAAATTTTAACTACATAATATTATCGCTATTTTTTTACTTTTTAGAGCATATTTTTTGTTTTGGTAAAGTTTTTTCTTTGAAGTCGGTTTTCTTTTGGTTAAAAGTTTTTTTTATACGCGATTTTTAGTGAATCTGAAGTACACTAACTAATTTGTCTTAAAAAAAGAATCATCGAAATCGGTTGGCGTGATATTGAGTTATTCGTCTTCTTGTCTTAAGACTTTTATGGTTTTCTCATGGATGTCGGTGTAAGAACTATGCCGAAATAAAATGTGACCACACGGGAAGCACCACCTTTTAAATAGATAAAGAATCATCAAAATCGGTTCACCCAGTCGAAAGTTATGAGGTTACAAAAAAAAAAGTCGAATGAGAACCTCCTTTTTTGAAATTGGTTAAAAATATGTACATCTTCAAAAAAAAAAAGGAGAAAATAAATATTTTTTTTAAGCATCATAGTTTTTCTATTAGGGCTTTAATTAAGAGAAAACTGTGTCCAATTGGTCCAAAGGAAGAAAGAAGAATATGTAGTCCCATACTTCCAATAGTGGGTTTTTTGTTTCTTATTCCATATTAAATTTATCGAATAATATTAAGGGGATATAATAGAAAAATTATCGAAATTTCAGTCTATATAAATATTTATATTTTTTTTAAAATTAACATGATTTAAAAGAGTTAATTTAAGTCTTAATTATTATTTTTTTTATTTAATGAAGTCCTCATGAAGATATCATACTGAATGAAGACTTCATAATGAAGAAAGATGCCTTGTTGAAGTCATTCTGACTTGTGTGTTCGATGGGAAACTGTTTATTAGGTACGTAAAGATATACTTTAAAAAGAAAAAATTTACCATTTACATATAGTGTAGGCGCTGAGTGAGTTTCGTATGTATTTACAGGTCCCACCGAACAAGGAGTGAATTTCTCGTCTTTTGCCCTCCTTTTGATCCGATTTTTCAACTTGATCATCGCAAAGTGTGGGAGGAATTTGTGATAAACAAATTCATTGTTTATACGGTCATAGCTCCCAAACTTTTTAAAATTTTTCGGAATACGTATCATTTTATTCTTCATGAAAACATAAATATTTCCATTTTTTATTCGTCTTGATACAACCAATAGAACCGGAGATATGGTTAAAATTGTAACAAAAACTGATATCGCAAAACGACAGCGCGCAGCGCTTGGTTTGAATCGTTCGTAGATTGGAAAATTAATAATATTTTGGTACTTTAAGGTGCTCATTTTAAATGTATCAGTCGATAATTTAATTTTTTGCACATAAAATACGTTTTATGCAATAGCAACGAAGCTGGCACGATTGCTTATCTAAAGAAAACCCCACATAATTGTATATGATAAAATTGAAATTTTTTTCTAGTTCTAGAATCTTTTTTTTTTTTTTTTTTTTAATATTATACTGCGTGTTTAACTACTATGGTCATATACGCAGTATCAGCAGGAATGATGTTGTTCTCTTAGGTGTGGTTAGTAACTGGTCTTTTCATTGATTATAGCTGATGTAGACTAGAATCTTCATTTTTTCAAATATTCCTATTAAAACTTGAATTTTTGTAACCTAACGTGAATGTATAAATTAATTCTGATTCAAACAAAAAGCTCGAAAATTTTGACCTTATTTCAGTTTTTACCGATTTTGACCTGGAAGGACTGGGTTTTCAAAAAACTGTATGACTTATTTATTATTTTTTAACCGACTTCAAACAAAAACGGAGGATGTTATCAATTCGACTGTATGTTTTTTTTTTTTTTTTATGTTTGTTACGTCAGAACTTTCGACTGGGTAAACCGTATTTGATGATTCTTTATCTATTTGAGAGCTCGTGCTTCCCATGTGGTCCCATTTTATTTTGGTCCAGTTCTGACAACGGCATCCATGAGAAAACCGTAAAAGTCTTAAATTTGCATTAAGTATGCACGGCAAGAAGACGAATAACTCAATATCACGCCAACCGATTTCGATGATTCTTTTTTTAGTGACAAATTAGTTAGTGTACTTCAGATTCACTAAAAATCACTAAATAAAAAAAAATTTTAACAAAAAGAAAACCGACTGCAAAAGAAAAACTTTTCCAAAATTAATATGCACTAAAAAGTAAAAAAATAATTTATAATATACTTAATGTAGTTATTAAAATTATTGTTATTTTTGGAGTCGGTGTCAGCCAAGGAAACAACTTTGACAGAACAGTTTTCTACATTAGCTTGGCTGACACCGACTCCAAAAATAACAATAATTTTAACTACATTATATTATAAATTATATTTTTACTTTTTAGGGCATGTTAATTTTGGAAAAGTTTTTCTTTTGAAGTCGGTTTTCTTTTTGATAAAAGTTTTTTTTATTTATAACAAATCCCCCTCCCCACACTGAGCGATGAGCAAAATTCGGATTCAGCGGGTCAAAATAAGTCGAAATACTGTTTGGTAGGACCTGTAAATGCATACGAGACCCACTCAGCACCTACACTAATATGAAGATTTTTGTCTCACGAAAAACACTGCGAAAAGGTGGTATCTTTCCCGGATGAGCAAAAACATGTTATTATCAGTCTGGAAAATAATTTAAAAACAGAGGATTGAATTAATTACTTTAAATGTATGTAATACAATATATTTTTAAAATATTTTTTAATCTGTAATACGTGAACTTGTATAAGTACTATAGAATATGTATCATACTATGGATTTGCCTGTAAGCAACATTTTATGCTGATTTTAAAATATATATGACACTAGTTGTAATCCGTCTTTTCGATGATTATTTTCCATATAATATTAACAAATATTAATGCCCAATGTTCGTCCTTACCCTCTTCATTTTTAAAAGTCCTTCTTCACTTACGTAGGCCATCAACCTCACTTCGCTACGCGCTTTGAAGATCGCGTCACTCGTAGCGTGACACCCATATTTACATTTATATACCTAAATTATATTCAAGGGCGGAGTGGAAAAGAGATAAGATACCTTCAGGCTTGCTTCGGATTTCTGCATCAGAGCTCGATATGCGTGCAATATGATATTAACACGCTCAAATATATAAAATTTAACTGCACTGTAAGACCTAAAAAAGAGTTAATCAAGGATAATTCAACACCACTTTAATGTGCTATTTGTTGAATTTAGGCCCGCATAATTTACAATAGGTCCACGACGGGCCATGAGTCTGACAGGTTATGGACTAAATCTCACTTCGCTGGATAATTTACATTGCTAAGGCCGGGCTTAAATGGGAGGGGGGTGCTAATATAACAAAGAACAATGGCATCACAATGGCATCAACAACAAAAATATACTGTGAGAATTAGACATGGACACTACAAAACATAGACACTCTCAACTTAAACGAAAGAATTGACAATTTATCTACGAAATTGCAAATCTTTTGCACAGAAGTGAATATATAGTATAGTAAATAGGAGTGAATTGATTCCATTATTATATTTGCCTTTTTGTTTGATTTATTTTTAGAAGTAAATATCTGATTCAATAACCTTCTTAATTGATTTAATTCTCTATCACAGTACAAAAGGAACACTACTGTCATCTTTTTTTTGGCAGATATTTTATTACATGGAGTAGAGTATCCTTGTGTAGTGTCCATGGAATTAAATCGTAATCCTCAATCGGTCAAATCATTTAGAAGATACTTATTCAAACACAGACACACCAACGATTATTATATATTGCTTTAAAGATATATACGTATAATAGTTTTACTTTTGGTTATACAATATTTCAATATAATAACCTAGTTGAATAAACTTTAATATATAATATAATAATATTTGATATTATAACATAAAATATACTGTTAAAACGGTTCAATTATAATAGATCTACTCCATTTTATTTCAAATTCAATTTCCTCTTTTAATATACTAGCACCTGATTCTGTGACTTACCTTTTTTACCCTACTGTTAAGGAGTGGTTATGTTTTTCGCGCGTATCTTGTATGTATGTATGTATAAAATGTATTAAAACTCAAGTGTTCTTAGAAAGGTGTTTGAAAAAACAAAACAAAATGACGGATTTTTGGAGCAAAATAGTAAAGAGTTAACAAAATTAACAAAACCTATCGAGTATAATATAATAATAATAATAATAATAATAATAATAAGGGCAGGCAATCCCTAACCTCACGCCCGAGCCTTACACTAGGACACGTGCCATACCCGGTAACCATCAATTCCGCTCAAAGTGATGGGCTAACGAGGTGGGTCCGTGCTGACTCAGCGGAGCTAAATGAGTCAAATCCAAAAATGTCAAATTTGAGAAGCAGATTTTTCGGTCCTCAGGCGGGTAGTAGTCGACCCAGTCCTACAGAACCCCGCCCCCCTGCAGGTGACGCTTCTACCTTACCTATAGGGAGTAGCTCTCACGGATATGAGGGAGAGCAATCAAATTTGGCTTTGGATCCCAGGCTAGTCTCGGAGACTAGACGTGCCGCTGACGACGAAGAGCCATCTCAAGGCACTTCTCAAGAAAGTCGAGCGAGCACACAAAACAGTCGTCTTCAGCGCTTTCAATGGACGAAGGCATTTAAGGCTGACCTGCTCACTTGCTACGAAGCAAGTGAACCATCGAGACGTGGCTATATGGGCAGGATGCACACCCTCTGGTGCGAAAAGCATCCCGAACTTTCCCATATGAAATCGCAACATCTACGCGATCAAGTATCCCGTCTCAAAAAAACCGGATTTGACAAACCCCGAACAGGACAAGAGAAACGATGCAGGACTACGCAAGCGGAAGTGAATCGAGGTGATGAGATAGAGCCGGCTGCTATTGGTGTAGTTCATTCTACACGTGAGACATTAGTCGCTGAGACGCAGGATGGAATATCTCAGGATGAGCCAGTATTAGAGAGTGAGAGATCTGATACTGAGACACAGGAGCGGGTATATCAAAATACCCCACCACCACCTGTGTTAGAGGCTTCACCACCTACGCCTCTAATACCCGGAGATATCCCAGCACTACCTGTGTTAACGGCGGAAACAGCCACGCCACTCACTTCGACCACGGAAGCAAACGTAGAGGAAACTCCGATCCTTCCTGCTGAGCCACCAAACACTCGTTTGGAAGAGCTTAAAGAACGGTTTCAAAATAAAAATGCAAACGTCCAAAGTATCGCAAAACGTTTGCCAAAGCACAAGACCTTGCTTTAATCAACCAGATCGTCGACGATTATCTAAATCACACAAGTAGCCTACTCGAAATCGATAGCTCAGTCTATGCTGCAATGTGTGCTCTTTCTCCTGCCCCCAAGTCTACTGAGACAGCCGAGGAGAAAGCATGCAAGCGTATAGAGCAACTTGACTCCAAGTTGACGCCTCTTCGACAGACGGTATCACGTATCGAGTGTGTGTTAGAGTACAAGAAAGCTGGTAAACCCTTCACCCCAAAGGTGCGAGCCTTCGCGCGTGAACTCAGGCACCAACACCACACACTAAACAAGGGTATCCTGCTCACTATCAAGCAGCGAAACATTGAAAAGATACGTGCACTAGCTCTCGCTCGAAAAAAGCTAGTTAAACGCGAGAAGTGTATTCGAGAGAACAAGATCTTTGTATCGAATCCTTCCCGTTTATTTGCAAAACCCCCTTCTCTCGTCGAGAATCCACCTTCGATAGAGCAAATCGATGGCTACTGGCGTGATTTATATGAAAAGTCCACCAGTGTAGATAAAAATATAAGACCAATCAAACTGTTCGAAAGGTTCTGCAACGCGCGCCTAGCAGAACAAGCGGTCCTAATATCTGTTACCGCTGATGAAGTATCCCTTGCTTTCAAAGGCAAGAAGAATCATTCGGCGCCTGGCATGGATGCTGTGTCCAACTTCTGGTGGAAACGTTTAACTTCCACACACGCGCATCTTGCTAGGCACTTTACTTCATACATCCTTGGGTACGGGACCTTTCCAACGTGGTTCGCGGAAGGACGAACAGTTTTGATTCCCAAGAAAGGAGACCTTTCAGTTCCGAGCAATTATCGCCCGATTACATGTCTCAATACCGTGTACAAAGCGTTCACCTCCATTCTTAATGAACGCATACTCACAACCATAGAACCGGTTTGGCAGATGATATACGAGCAACGCGGCTCCAAACGAGGTATATCAGGTTGCAAAGATAATCTTCTTGTTGACAGATGTATCTGTCAAGACGCTCGTCAGTATCAACGCGACCTGAGTATGGCCTGGGTGGATTATAGGAAAGCATTTGACACTACCTCTTACCAACTCATATTGGTGCTGCTCAAATGCTTGAAAATTCACCCCGATATCATCAGATGCATCGAAGAGCTGTTACCTTTGTGGAAGACCAAGTTTACCATTAGATGTGGTAAACGTACTGTCTCAACAGATCTGGTAATGTATAAGCGTGGTGTCTATCAAGGCGACAGCCTTAGCCCGCTTTTATTCTGCATCTCCCTTATGCCCCTTTCCTTGCGCTTGCGAGAAGAAACTGGTTACCGTTGTGGTCCCCCGACAAATATGAAGCATCAGGTAACTCATCTATTCTATATGGATGACCTGAAACTTTATGCTTCTTCTGAGAGCAGTCTATCTCAAGCTCTCAAAGCTGTCCATCAGTACACGAAGGCTATTGGCATGGAATTCGGACTCGATAAATGTGCCGTCATTCATTGTAAGAGGGGTCGTGTCCCTGATTACGATTCAGACGTGCAGCTCACAGATGGAAGCATCGTGAAACATCTCGATGAAGAAGAGCTCTACACACATTTGGGTGTCGGTGAAAACCACATTCAAAGTGTGTCTACTGTCAAGGAAGCTCTTCGCGGCAGGTATATTCACCGTCTTCGACAAATCTGGCAATCAGAATTGTCTGGGATCCATAAGATCCGTGCTACTAATATGCTTGCAATACCCATCCTTCTCTATTCTTTTGGTTCCATCAAATGGACAATAGAGGAGCTTAAGGAACTTGATAGAGGCACTCGCAAACTCAGGAACGTCAATCGAAGTTTGCACCCACGTGCTTCTGTACCGCGTAATTGCCTCCCACGCCAGCAAGGAGGTAGAGGTCTCCTATCCGTTGAATGTCTACATGATAGAGTAGTTTTAGGAATAGCTTGTCAGGTCATAAATAGTCTGCAGCACAACATGCAGCGTCTAAATTGGGCCTTGCTTTTGATCCGTCTAATCGTGATCTTGACGATAACGTGGTCCTTCTCTCCAAATCTCGACTTCGTTCAGCTGTGAAACGAGCTGAAATACGCTCCCTCTTCGAAGATCATCGGAATCGTGACCATCAGGGAATGTTCTACCGTCATCTAGACACCTGTAGTCTTTCCGTTGATCTTACGTTCTCTTTTCTGCGATCAGCTGGACTCAAGTCCGAAACAGAAGGCTTTATCATCGCTGCCCAAGATGGTGTGATAGCGACGCTAACTCACCAAAAGTATGTATGTAAAGAAGCAGTCTCCACCACTATGTGCAGAGCGTGCAAATCTCAACCGGAGACGCTGATGCATCTCATCTCGGCATGCCCTTCTTATGCCACGAACACCTACATACATCGCCATAACGCTGTCCTCCGCGTGCTGTACTACTTCTTGAGACACAAGTATGAAGTGGACCCTACACCAGTCCTACCATATGCTCCAGGCGAGATCGAGTCCGTCGTCAAGAACGAGAAATGCATTATCTTCTGGAATTTCTCGTTCCCAACTACCAGGCAGCTCTCTGCTACTAAGCCTGATATAGTGCTCCAGGATATCTCATCTAAGACTATGTACGTCATCGAGTTCTCTGCGCCTGCAGAAACGAACATAGTCACGAAGGAGGAGCAAAAACGTACTAAATATCTTGATCTCTTACAAGAACTACGACAACTACACCCTGGCTACTCAGTCAAAATGGTTGTCCTCATTATCGGTTGCCTAGGCGGAATTCGTCCCACTCTCGAGACGAATCTATCTCAAATTCCGGTCTGCAGGTCTCATCTTCGTCACCTTATCTCTTCTATGCAGAAGGCTGTCATTATAGGCACCCTTCGTACATTGAGATCGCATCAGACTGTCTTCAAGTAACAGCCCTTGAAGTTTCTTTTTCTCTATTTTTTCTTCTTTATTTTAGTAGGTTCCACATCGCTGCGGTGCAGGGACGGAGCCTGCTTGACCAGGACATCAGACAGACCTACGTACCCGCGACTCGGAAGACAGACGGACAAACGGACGTCGCGTTGACTGACGGACGTACAGACTACACGGCCACAAGTCAGTGAACTTTCTTCAAAAGACGTAGCTGCCTTGTGAAGATTTATGTCTCTCAAGGAGATGGGAGGCTCTGGGGTGTAAATCCTGTATCCTCTCTCCCTCCTTGGCAGGCATGAATTCGTTAATTTCAAATTTTAAATAATAATAATAATAATAATAATAATAATAATAATGGGGTTTAACCTCCGTTTCTCTGACATATACGCCTATTACAGAGGCCACCCACATCATTATTTGTTAATCTTTATTTATTCATTTACAAACATATTTTACAATAAAATTTTGATGTGGGTAGAGTCGGTTACTACGTTCTTATCCAAGCGACGACAATGTGATCAATTCTACCGCCTCCATTAATTATATATTGTTCACACTGCCGCTGCCTGTATTTGAACCCGCAACCTAAGTCTAAGTGGACAAACGATCGTAGACTAGCGCCTTAGACCGCTCGTCCACTTAGGCTCTTATCGAGTATTATATCAAAATAAAGAAAATTTTAAGGCGTTACCAAAATATATATAAAACATATTTTCAAATTTAATTTGGAATAATAAATTGGCTTTAAATTTTTGAGAAGGTTTTTTTAGTGCTGGGACACTAAAAAGCTTAAAATAATATAAATAACTAGCTGTGAACTACCCGCTTTGCTGGGCAACATCTCCACTTGCACCCCTCCCTCCACATTTCCTTGCGTGGGATAACAGTTTTGTAATGTACACGTCATGCTCTTTTATTTGATACCCCACGTAGGTATATTTTTAAATATTCGATAATTCCTTCCCACTTTCTCGCTACACCTTTCTACCCTCCGAAGGTTAAAAGTAGATAAAAACAATAGATCTTTGAAGCTGGTTGTATATCGTGTCAATATTTGAGCTTAATCGATGCACAACTTTTTTAGTTTTTGAAGCATATCCCTTTCAACCCCTATTTCAACCCTTTACTCTACTATAATATGGATGTATTATACATAAAAACCTTCCTCTTGAATCACTATCTATTTAAAAAAAACCGCATCAAAATTGCGTAGTTTCAAAGATTTAAGCGTACAAAGGGACATAGGGACAGAAAAAGTGACTTTGTTTTATAATATGTAGTGATTAAGAAAATAAAAAATCCGAGTGTGTTAAATAAATTCTGAAAAGAAAGAAACAAGTCCAGTAGTTTACAAAGCGACTTTAACAGTAGGGGCCCATTATTGGAAAGATTTGAGTTGATCTAGATTTTAATGGGCCCCGAATGTAAAATCGCTTTGTAAACTACTGGGCTTGTTTCTTTCTTTTCAAAATTTATTTAACACAGTCGGATTTTTTTTTTTTATTATTTATTTTTAGGACCAATTGCTATTTGTATATTTGGATCACAAAACATTTAGGTAGACCTACTGACTTTTTTCACTTTAATTGAATTTTGGCAATAACTGGGATATGATCACTTGTTTTTTATGTGCTTTATAATCTTAGACAAGATTTCCATACCTGTTGAATTGCACGAACGTTGAATGAGTTGAAAGAAAGAAACCGAGTGTGCTAACCGTATTCTGATACTTACTGAAACATTGAAGTCCGATTAATATAATTGTAAAATCTAGACAACAGCAACATACTACAGGTGATTTCGAGTCAGTAAATACGTGGAAATGACGAGTCAGCGGCCGCAGTGTGTTTGTGGGAGGATGACTGTGTGTGTGTGAATGTTTGACCCAGAAAATACAAGAACCCATGGCTCATATTTTGCACGTTAATGATACAATAAAGTACTACAACTGACCATTTTTAATTTCGATCAGTTCGTGAAACAATGGAATTTATGTTTTCGTTGTTTTGGCAAACTGTTTCAAATAATTTATTACTCGAACTCCTGTCCCATTTCATAAGTAGCATCACTATCGCCCTCTATGGAGAACTGGGTGAGTGGTTTTTCTTTAAACGATAAATATTTTAGTCACATTTAATTCATGAAAATTATATTCCTCAACCGTATAAAAGTTGCCGTAATTTCCCCGTGACTGTATTTCATTTATTACTCTCGAAATCGTCGAATGATACTTATCTATATTAAACAAAAATTAATAATTATTAGTTATATTATAATCTCGTTTCAATTTTTACAATAAAGAGTTTTTTATAATATAACTGCGAAATAAGAACCCACACATGGCGAAAATTTTCGAATATAATAATATTTTAATAGATGATGTTTACTGCTGACTTAGTCAAAAACATTGTTGTCCTAAATAGATATATATTTTATTCAGATATTCATGTAGTTAGTTTAGTCAAAAAATTTGCATAGAGCAAGATGCCATGAAATTTTTTTACTTTTAAATTAAGCCTTTAATTTTAATTTTGGTTTTTAAAGATAAGGTCATGTTAGGAAAATTTATTTTTTTTTTAATTGACTATTACAGAATTATTTATCTGTTTTAATCAAGAAAGGAATTTGTATTCAAAGTGTTGCATTTTTTTAAACTTTTTTTTGTCTGTTTTTTAATCAAATAAAAATCATAAACAGAGTTTCTTAATGAAAAGTTGTAAATTTTTTATTAATTCATAAAATTTGCAATATAGGGTTATGTATAGGTATTCGGTATTATTCGTACTATAAATGTCGCTGAATAGTAGTGATACAGATCTGATTTTTTTTTTGCTCAAGGCTTAAGTTTTTACAGAAATCTAATACTTCAAAAACTTCCAATAATGTTGTGATTTTGGCGGTTGATCATGGTTTAATCTATCTGAATTTTTCTAAATTTATCTTTTCACATTTAAAGAATCAGAATCACTATACTTTATACGAAATTTCGAGCTCTAGCTGCCTAACTTTATTATTTATAAGACGTTTACCAACAGTGAACTGCTTTCTCGTCAAGTCTTTCATTAAAAAAAAACTCAACTGCCAGCTGACACGCAAACGTCATTCGTCTTTGTTTTTTCATTGAACGCCTCAAGCTTTTACAATAATCATTTACGAGAGACTCCTAAAAAAATATTTTCTATTTTTTAGTACAATAAAAGCTTGTACTTAAGAAGTATTTTTTATGTAAATTTTTAATTTAAGACTAAAAAAGGGATGTGTATAAAATATGATGGAAGCTATGGTAAAATCAGGACGCAACTTATCCTACCAGTCATTGTCATCCAAACTAAACTTGTACACAAAATTTCTGCTCAATCAGTTGAAGATAACTCCTTCAAAATTGAGTTACAAGATTCCAACCGGACAAACATAGGTACATGCATTGCAAGTTAAATCAAAACTTGTAAAAATGGAAAATTGTAATTTTAAGAAAAAATTTCATAAAATTCCGAATTTGTTAGTTTTCTCATATAACAAATAATTCATAAAATTAAAGCCCAGGAAAGATATGTTAAGAAACAAAATGAAAAAATAAGAAAAAAAATTTTCATAGTTTTAATCAAAATTCGTTATCGGGTATGTAATTCCCACGAAACATTTGCTGTTTAGCTCAATAGAGATAGATCCCGTGTATATAATTTAATATTTGGAAAAATAAAAACTGGTCGTTTTCATGGATAGAAGAGAAGGTAATTAAATGAAATTTTTGCTTTCCCAAAATTCTTTCTACAATATCTTGACGCATTTCACAAAATTCGAAAGAGTAATGAGATGTAGTACCAAAGATTTCATCTTTAATCAGTTTCAAAAAAATAATAGTCTTCAGAATGACACCACCCTCAACATTTAGATTTGAAGTGGAATTCAACCCAAACGATTTACTTACTACTTAAAAGTAAAAAACAAAAACTTCAGAAGAAAAAAGGATCAGCACAAATTCTACATATTTTTATAATATTTATAGTTCCCAGATTCGACTGCGCACGAGTCATCTATGCATCTCGACGAAATTTTTGCACACCCAAGTATGTACCCGGTTTACCTTTAAGTAGGAATACGTTTTATACATTGGGTCCTATTAAGTCGGTACAATTTGGAAAAGTTTTTATTATTTGTTTTATGAAAAATAGTTATTCTGAATATAGAATTTTATATGGCCTAAAACGCAAAAAAGAAATAAATCAGGTATCATTTAGAGTTAACTTTTCTTAATAAATATTTAAACTAAAATTTCAAAAAAAAGTTTAAAACACCAACAATGAAATTTACTATGGCGTCATGTATTTCCTTTTCGAAAATTTCGGAAATTATTTTCTGGAATTTTTTTTCAATTTCTAACAATGTTTTACAAGATCACTAGTTGAAGCTACCTGTAAATAGGGAATATTCATGAAATTTCAATTTGGTTTTTCCGTAACTTTATTGGCTGCACATTTCAACTAAACCACTATTTTAGTAGATAATTAATTACTTAAACTTAATTAATAAAAGAACAAATCAGTGAGAAAAATTCAAAATTTCTAAAACGGGAAATTCAAATTTCTAAACAGTGACATCATAGTACTGGCTTGTCTTCGTTGACATACTGTATGGTATTAATTACTTATATTTTGTATGGTTATTAAAAATGTTAATGATAACGAGTGGAATTTCTGTGTTGTAAATTTATTTTTTTAAAGTGTAAATTATAACATTGAACTGTCACCAAATGACAGACCACGTACTTATACGCCACCAACAGAGAGCGCTATAAAAGTTCGTTTAAATATCTCAAAATTATAATGTATTTTAAATATTTTTGTACACTTAAGGTAGTACCAGCATGAAATCACTTTTCGACAGATTTGGCCGAATTTTTTTTCTCGGGTTTATAATAGCTTTATTTATGAATTCCTAAAATTTCATAATTTTTGACCGTTTAGATCGCGAGATATTTAAAGACAAAGTTCGCGATTTTGAGGGTCATGTCCCATTTAAAGCATGTAAAATGTCCGGTCTCTCCAACTATTTTTTATGATATTATTATATATTGAAGAAAAAGTAGAAAAAAATGTTTATACAATACAATTCTAAAAAAAAAATTTAGAAATTAATTTTCACTTTCGAGATATTAATTTTGACGTAAATTGATCGAAATTGGGACGTTGGCATAATTATTTTACATTTTAAACGGTCAAAATTTCTGAAACTTTGGGAATTAATAGTAAGCATTATTAAATTCTTAAATTTAATTTTTCGTTAAATTCTGTCGAAAAAAAAATTGTACCATTGCTTTAACATAGAAACTGAAAATACCATGCTGGAACATCCTTAAATACAGCATTTTTAAACAGTATTTATATTTTTTACTGTGTTATAACGGTGTAAACAATGAATTAAATATATAAAAAAAATGAATATTCCCTATTGTTAACTCCCCATCTTTTATAGTTCTGGAGAAAAGATATCTAATTTTGTCCTAAGTTGCGCCCTCACGGGTAAACAGTGGCGTTTACGAAAACATTTTTTAATACACTTTTGTTCTATCTCTAACTGTTTACAAGATGGATCCTACGGACTCAGGACCCAATTGACCTATGCTGCTCATTTTCAAACTTAACCTCACTTTTAATTCCTGAGCACATTATAAACATTTCAGCTTGATATCACACACACACTTAATTTTTCAATGATGTATAAATCGGAAAACGTTCAGAGGTAGAAGAAACGTTCAGAGGTTATGAAAATTTAATAATTAATAGATATATAATTTTCAATTTTATTAGCGAATTTCTGGAATACACTACATCTACTTAAATTGTACTAATAAAAGAAATTCCGCATAATTTTTCATTTGTAAATTGGTTCTCGATTCTACCTACATGTTTATTTGAGTGTTTCTTCTAAAATTTGAATCTCGTTTAAATTTTTTTGCTGTTTGATATGAATATATTTGAAAGGTCAAATGCGTTAGGGAGCGTTATGAGAATATTAAAGTTTCAAATTTAAATTTTTTTGCAATATAAAAGTTAGTTCAAGTGATTGATAAAAATGTTTAATTTCAGTTTATAAAAAAAAAATCACGCATGACAATAGGAACTGTCATTATTTAGCTACTGTTGAAATGTGAACTCGATCGTGTGCAATTTGAAGGAGCTAGTTGGTCTCCAAACTCTAAAAAAGAAGGTTTCGAAAATCACGTTTGAAGTTTTGAAGTGTTAAAATCTTAATAACATGTGATCAGATGCTCGAGATAAAATACATCTTTTTTGAAAAATTATTATTAGTTATCAATTTGTAGGCTGAGTTTAAAGTTCTGATTTCGGTTAAGTATCTTAAAAATATGACCCATCACTCTGTGTGACTGTGCAAAATAACAAAGCGATATTCTTGTAAATAACGAAAATATGAGGGTGTTTTCATCTTAAATGCGACGCACTGTTCAACGTAGGGGATGAAAAAAACTCTTTTCCGTAACATGCTACAGATAGAAATAAATTGGCAGTACATAGTCAGTGTGGTACTGAAGTCGTGTGAACGCGACCTCTGCAGTCCACACGACTCACGAAGTTCCCAGAGGGGGAAAAAACATTAAAAAAAAGGTTTTGTTAGCCGTTATAGATTATTCTTCGAATATGTACTGCAGCTTATGCTGGAACGATCATTATCTCCATAGATAAATGATGTGTTTTATCCACTTCAGTTTTTTCTAACTTTTTTATTACCATTAAAAAATGGCTCAAGTAATTCTGCTGAAAACTGTTTCAGTTCTTAAATACGCGATTACACGTCGGATAAGCCCAGTCACGTGTTAATATCATAACTGGTTCGCGAGATAATTGAGGCGAAGGAATCCGAACGAACATACGCACATACGTACACACACACGCCCACACACACACACACACACACACACACACACACACACACACACACACACACACACACACACACACACACACACAGACATCACATTGAAAAGTTTGATTCGAATAATAAGGCCTTGAAACCGCGGAAATATGTAAAATCGGAGATTTTCAAAATCGGCCCCATTACATTAACTTCCTCTGTGAAGTTAAAAATGTTCCAACATTAATCTTCATTTCGTACAACACAACTTTTATATAAAACGTTTCTAAAAAGAGTTGTTTGAATGATAACTTACTATAGGAATTTGCTTCTATCCATTTTTAATCAGGAGAATTTACCTAAAAATGTGAGCCTGTTCTATTATGTTGTTAATTAGGAACTTCATCTCTTTTGAGTATTTCTAAGGGCAGACTGAACTATGGCATTCAATTTTTTTGTTTTTTTTTTGTTTTGTTAAAATCGCCTAGTCTATAAAGCATAATGTAGAAACTGTCGAAAATTTTGATCAAAATTGAAGTTTAGAATTTTGAAGACATTGCACTCAATTATCTTCGTTTATAATAAAATTTAATTTACCTAATATCAATAGAGAAATTCTCCAAATAGTTTGCGAAACCCTATCTTTTTAACTTGTTTCAGGAAATTTGATAAGAGTACGCAGATCTTGCAAGGGTGAAAATTTTTTATTCGAATGATTGAATGAAGAGAGTTTTTTTCATGTATTCATTTTCGTAATGTGATTAAATTTTTAAAAAATTCTACGCATTTTTCATTGAAATACTAAAAAATAAATACGGTAGTAGGTGTACATTAATGAGAAATGGGGTAGAAAATTATTTATATTAAATTGTTGTAATACATTGTGCTTCACAAAAGGTCGTACATGTTATGAATAGCAGAGGCTTGAAAACAGATACTATAAGAAGATCAATAATTTTTGTCTTTTACTTTTTATACCATGTATATATATATGAAATACAACAAGGTATACTAAGATTAGTCCCAAATTTGTAGCGCTTAAATATATTGATGTTACAAACAAAATTTTGGTAGATGTGTTCATAAAATCACCTAATTAGTCCATTTCTGGTTGCCTGTCTGTCTATCAATCTGTCTGACCATCTGTCTGTTCGTCTGTTAACACGATAATTCACAAACGAAAAGAGATGTCCAGCTGAAATTTTTATAGCATGCTGAGGACGTAAAAAGTGAGATAGAGCTCGTAAATGAGCAACCTAGGTCAATTAGGTCTTGGGCTCATAGGTCCCATTTTGTAAACCGTTAGCGAAGGAACAAAAGCTTAAATATCAAAAAAGTTCTTTATAAAAAGTAAAATCTTTTTTATTTGGAATATTTTTTCGTAAACGTCACTGTTTACTCGCGAGCGTGCAAATTAGCACAAATTATATGATATGTATTATATGTTAATATTAGTTATGTATATGTGGCTTTGTAAGAGTGGCTACCTTTCTTTACTTACGTGACGTAAAAAATTGCGTAATCAACACAGTCTATAGATGGTTTTTCAACAATTAACTCAGTCACTTGTTTGTTTTCATTTGTTTATAGATATTTTTTGACCAAGTAAAATTTTGAAAACGTGCCCGGTCCAGCACACTTAGTTAGTAGAATAGATTAAGTTCATCATCAGCTCATTTTCTGTATGTGAATATTTCTAGCTTATCAACTTCGTTTGTGGCTAACACAATACATTTCCAGGTGGCAAAACAGTGAAAAATTAGCTAGTCAAGGATTTTTATTTTTTATTTACTGAGTGGTAGTTTTCGAAAATAAATGATAATGGCTTAGCTGTTATAAAGTTACTATTTACAGATACCAATTATTTCTAGTGAAACGTCAGCTCATAGATATGGTAGTGTTCAAGAAAAATATAACTGGCTCATCATTGGTTCCCAGATGCCTTACATTTATTTTTTATCAATTCCAATTATTTTTAGCAAAATATTAGCACTTTACTGAACATTTGTTATTTATAGATGGTAGTGTTCAGGAAACAAATAATAGCTTATCAAATTACTTTCTTAGTATACGAAATATTAGAACTCATCGGCTCATATTTTGTAATCAGCCTCTGGTCAAGACCACATGAGACTGTGAAGTCTAAGTCGAGGACTGGTCGTGAGTGAAGCTCATGAATTGTTGTTAAATTGATGTATTGATGTAGTTGCATTATATAAAATAAAAGTTGTCACCTTACTTGCCCAGTGGTTATTGTCTGGTTGTTGTTAATTAAAGGTGGAGCTACTTAAATATCAAGCATATCCCAATTTTCAGCAATTGAGCAATTGGGAGGGTAATCGAAAGAGAAAACTGCTTTTTCGATATTTTTATGATATTATAGTGTATGAAGATTTGGCTGACATTTTCGATATTTATAGTGTATGAAGATTTGGAAGACATTTAATGTTTTCCAAGTATAAGAAAAAACAGAAATTCGATTTGAATAAAAAGCATCCAACAACAATAAACATTAAATGATGTGGAATGTGTTGTTTTTTTTCATCAGTCATGACATTAGTACTTAGAACGGATCATTTGACAATTCATTTGTAAAAACATTTGTGCGATAGAACTCGCGAACATTACCCTCGTTTAGTTGGGTAAATCTACCGGATTTTGGTAATAAAAAAAAATAAGTTTCTTTCTTTCATTATAAAAAATGCAGAAAATGAGTTTTCCGGTACCGGAACAATCCACACGACCTTCTGCACTCGGTTTTTATTTCTACATTGTTTTCTTTGGTGACGTTTTCTTGAATATCTCTGCTTCTCTAATAAGTTTTCGAAACATGAAGGACTAAAATTGCAATTCTGTACAAACATGTAACTTATGAGCATAAAAATGGGTGGTTTTCTGAAAAATTTCAACAGCTCGTATAGTTCAGGCAAATCATAGGATTTTAACTCTTTTTCTTAAATTGCAGGTTTGTTAATGTTCTTTCTTAACTTTAATGCCAAATGTTTTTTTTTTCTAAGCCTGATTATGAGAAAAAATTTCCCATTTTTTTGAAAAAAAAGCCGCATTTAAAACCTGAAAACATTTGAACTCAATTGCTTCATTTTTCGAAAATTTATCAGAGAAAGTTGAAAATATAAGGTTGCGCCGATTCACTTGAGATTTTGAAGTTATTTTGCTATGTTCAGGGTTCGAAAGCAAGCAAGGTCGATGCAGAAATTCTGAACAAACAATTATTTTCTTTATTCGTCTCACAACCGGAAAACTTCTGTTTGTTTTTATTACAACGTAACACACCACTTAAAAAAAATTCCTCAAATTTACTATCAAAATCCGGTAGATTTACCCAACTAGCTGTGGAATTGTAAAAAAATACAAGTCTATTCTAAATTATAATAGAATATGTGATAAAATCTTACTTTTGGAATACATTGTAAAATATATAAATAATTTAAATAATTACCATTTAATATGAAAGTAAATTTTTTCTTGTTTATAATGTGGAAATTATTTTTTTATGTTCTTCTATTTGTAAATAGGTATATGGGTGTCTATCTGCATGTATAGCATGAAGTAAGTGACCTATTTAACTACATTATTTGGCGAATATACATTAAACTTCGGGCAAAAAGGAGGTGTCGTGGGTTACCCCGTAGGAACAATGCTCCTATCGTATCTTCGTATATTATAAATGTAGCGCTTACTTCTTAACTCAGATTTGCTAGTTTGAAAGATTGATTATGCACATGTTCAATTTTGTAAGATCATTTTGTGCTTTTTTTCATCTGTGTATTTTTTTAAATATTCAGTGTGACTTGTACTCGATTTGTTATAAAAAAAACACAATTCCAAAAAAATGAAATATATACAACAAGACAAAAATTATTTGAAAATAAAAATAACTGTATGAATAATTAATTATAAATATTAGTTTTGTGCTACGCTACCTTGCAGATTTAGTGTAATTAGTTTCTTGTAAATAATTTTTTTTTGTTTTTTGTCGCACGACACTGTTTCTGTGCGTCTCTGTGCATTGGTAATTCGGAAAATTTAAAGTATTCATTTAAAAAGTCAAATACTTGTTTTATTGGATAAAGAATTAAATATTATAGCTACTTTATCTGTATAAGTAGTTTATCAATTTATTGTAATACTAGCTGTTAAACCCGCTTCGCTGGGTTGTTTTTGCACATTTAAATATCAAAATTGTTAAATGAAAGACTTTTTTTTTAATTCTCTCTGTGTGTACGGAACAGTAAGATTTTTTTGGCCAATCCCAATATTATGTCTACACTCTCTGTGTGTACGGAAAAGTAAGGGAAAGATCGATAGAAGTTCTAGAAAATTCGATAGAAATCCATAGAACATTCCAGAATGTTCGAGAAAATTCTAGAAAATTCGATAGAAATCCATGGAACATTCCAGAATTTTCTATTGTACTATTAGAACTATTTTTTTAATCTATTTTCTATGAATTTCTAGATCATTTTTAATTCCACCCCCACCAAACTCCCTTATTCACAATGGGAGCCTAAGGGCTACCCAATGACATAATCCCCTACCGAAGGTCAATGGTTAGTTTTAGGGAAAATCGGGGACATACAAACAAACACTCTCTTTTTATATATATAGATTAGTTTAATACTTCTGATGTAGTACTCAACCCAATATCTGCGTACATTACTATCATTTGTAGTACAGCTATAAAAATCAAGAAAGTACATCTGCCATTGCTTTATTGCTATTTTGTTCTGATCTTAATTTGTTTACTCAGATGTGCAAACATTATTTAAGCAATAAACAAAGGCCCTTTGTGAGCCTTTTATACATCATATTCGATGTATGTTAACTCAAATGTTCACTCAAATTTTCATCGTTTGATGCTCAAATTAAAACAAATGAAAAAAGAAAATCAGGAAACACCCGGTATACAATATTTGTATGAAAGTTAATATTTGAGTATTTGAGGCATGAATAAACAGATTAGGCAATTTACATCTAGTCAAATTATCATAAAATAAATATTTTCTGAACAAGGCACTTTCCAAAACGGTGTCCTTCTAAAAGTTGCCAAAACTACCAACTACCAAAAAGAGTCGATAATTTTAAGCTGGCTAGTAATTTTTGGGAAATCATATTCCTGGACAGATGTTTTATTAGGTAACGATAGTGTTTCATTAAATTACCCCATCTTTAATTCAATATCAATTTCTTCATAATTCAGACAACAGAGAATTTTTTCCTGCATTAAATTACAGGAGTTTTTTTTTTTTTGTAAACAGGTTCAGTATTAAGTACTGCATGTAAATTTACAAAATCGTTAGAAATAAGTGCATAATGTGCCTCCCTTTTTTTAAAAACCGATAAACTGATTAAAATACCTCTCCCCCAACTACTCCCCAAAATTGGGGTTTAGCCCTCTCCCTTGAGAGGTCGATTTTTTGAACGAAGTTTTTACAACCTTATAAACTGTTTTCTTGACGACTATGATTTTTTATTTAATTTTACTATACCTTCTGTATTCCAACCAGCAATCCCAAGTAACAATTTATGTGCTATTTAGCTTTGTTGAGTTATTTTAAGGTTTTATTAAGGTTGTGAGAATGTAAAATGGTTGTATCCTGGATTTTTAACTTTCAAAGTAACCTTGAGAGTAAATGATTTTTTTTAAATATTCTCCCAAAGCATCTTACGTACCTAATAATAAAACCAAGTTGCTATTACAGCCTGATATTCTTAAATATGTTTTGTCAGAGTCATTAATAAGCCATCATAATACCATGATAAAACTGATTTGTCTCAAATCGTTTTTAATGCTAATTAGTTTTATTGTGGTAATATAAAATCTTATCTAGAACTATTCTAGCTTTATTCAAGTTTTATAAGATAATTTTTAAAACTACTTCATAAATCAAAGTGATTCAGCCATATTTTTATTTTGACATTTAACTCAAAAGGGCATCCAAATTGAAAAAAAAAAATGAATAATTATATGAATTTTTGATTATATTTTTGATTTGTGGACATACAAACACACAAATTATAACAATTTTTTAGTATATAATAGAATAATGTTGTTTTAAACAAAAATAATGGTCTTTATTGAAGTTTTAATTTTTCAATAAATTTTATCTTCATACCATGTATATATGACATATACATAGTATATTAAGTTTAGTCCCAAGTTTGTAACGCTTAAAAAAAATGATGCTAGGAAAAAAATTTTGTCATAGGTGTTCATAAAATCACTTAATTGGTCCATTTCCGGTTGTCCGTCCGTCCGTCTGTGGACACGATAACTCAAAAACGAAAAAAGATATCGAGCTGAAGTTCTTACAGCGTACTCAGGACGTAAAAAGTGAGGTCAAGTTCGTAAATGAGCATCATAGGTCAATTGGGTCTACCCATCTTGTGAACCGTGATAGAACAAAAGTTTAAATGTAAAATATTTTCCTTATCAAAAATTAAACAACTTTTGTTTGAAACATTTTTTCGTAAACATCACTGCTTACCCGTTAGGGCGCCAATTAGGCGGAAATTTTATAATATATACTATACTTGATTATCAGTTATGTATGTGTCACATGTTTGTATGTGTAATGTGATAAAGAAATCAACACTGACTATGCATGGTATTTCTACAATTAACTCAGTCCATTGTTTGTTTTCACTTGTTTTTTTTTTTTTTTTTTTTTTAAGTTTTAATCATTTTTAAAGGGTATTGTCATTTTTCAGTGTTTTTATACATTATATACAGTAAAATTTGTTTACCCAAAAAAATTCGAATATTCCAAATACTATAAACTAATAATCATGTAATATCACATTATACATTTTTTCTTAAATACTATTTACTACCTCCATTTTACGTAAATATTTACATAAAACCTTTTGGAATCAGTATTCATTATTTTATTTTAAGTACAGCACGTTTAAATACTTTTAAATGTGATTGCCTTATTAAGATAAAATGGTTTTTCCAAGATTCTTATAAATCTTTTTGGTTTCAGAAATGTTTTAAAAATATACCATATGGAGATAATAATGAGGTCAAATGGTTTTATTTTAGGTTTTAAGAATAGACTTATGGAAGACAGAATGAAGTCAATGCTATTGGTAACAAGTGAAAACAAACAATTGACTGAGTTAATTGTTGAAATACCATGTATACTCAGTGTTGATTTCTTTATCACATTACACATACAAACATGTGACACATACATAACTGATAATCAAGTATAGTACATATTATAAAATTTCCGCCTAATTGGCGCCCTCACGGGTAAACAGTGATGTTTACGAAAAAATGTTTCAAACAAAAGTTGTTTAATTTTTGATAAGGAACATTTTTTACATTTAAACTTTTGTTCTATCTCTAACGGCTTACAAGATAGGTCCTACGAACCCAAGACCCAATTGACCTATGATGCTCATTTACGAACTTGACCTCACTTTTTACGTCCTCAGTACGCTGTAAAAATTTCAGCTCGATATCTTTTTTCGTTTTTGAGTTATCGTGTCCACAGACGGACGGACGGACGGACAACCGGAAATGGACTAATTAGGTGATTTTATGAACATCTATACCAAAATTTTTTTCCTAGCATCATTATTTTTAAGCGTAACAAACTTGGGACTAAACTTAATTTACTATGTATATTTCATATATGCATGGTATAATAAAACTACATAGACTTAAGAGTTTTATGACATAGGCTTGAAGATCAAATGTAGATAGGCACTTTTAGCTTTATGACGATTTGAATATAGTCGTATGAATATTGTATAGTTTTATTAAGACATGTGAATATAAGCCTACAGAGTGTTGTGTAGATCATAATAAAACTTAAATTGTTACTTGGAATATGACGTGAAATTGGGATACCATGTTAAACTGATCATGAAAACGTCATATTTATGGCTGGGACGCTAGCCGTGGCGTAGCTATCATAGGGCCAGGTGGTGCAGTGCACCAGGGCCCCGGAGCTCAGGGGGCCCTCAAACGAAGAAAATCTAAAAAGCATTTCGATGAATTGGCTTCTGATCACTGATTCGAAAACCAGGAAGAAGTCTTTAGAGTAACTATTTTCAACAATGTACTCGACATAATAATCAATCAGTTAGATGCGCGTTTTATTGGTATGAGTGCAGTTTGTAAATCGTTCGACTTCCTGATGCCAAAAAACTTGCTTAGCTGGAATGAAACGATTTTACTCGAGAAATGTGATCAGTTTCAGAAGAAATATTGCGATATAATTGGACCCAATTTCTTAATGTATATCATCTGATTCTCCCTCAATTGATGGAGACGTGGTCTATTCGCCAGCTTTGCAAATAAATTATAACAAAATTTGGCGTGCTCGAATGTGACCTTACGGAAGTGTATACAGCGATGCTACTGTTTCATACAATTCCTGTTACTTCCGCGGCAGCAGAAAGATCTTTCAGTAAACTGAAGATTATAAAAAATTATTTAAGAAACAGCATTCGACAAGATCGCCTCCGACATTTATCGTTAATTGCAATAGAAAATGAGGCGGCATCAAACTTGGATTTGAGTGAAATTATAGACGAATTCGCAAAAATTAAAGCGCGCAAGAGATTGTGAATTGGGCGGGGAATTCTGTTAAAAATCGTTTTTTCCATTAATTAATCTCATCTGTATAATAAATATTCTATATTGTCATGTGCGTCGTTGTTTATTTATTCCCTTTTTCTTCTATTAAACACATGGAGATTCTAATAGAGACGACGTATGGATTTAGCCTACTAGGGATAAGTTCACTTACTGTTTTCTATTCTTATTCTTATCAATAATTTTGAAGGCAAATATAAGTTCAAACTACGCGGAAAGAGAGGAGGAGGAGGGCCCGATTCTTTCCCTATGCACCAGGGCCCTTGTCCCCCTAGCTACGCCACTGGACGCTAGATTACAAATTCATCCATGAGAATTCGAATTAAACACACTTTGGAAGCTGATTTAAAAATATTAAAAGATGTTTCTTTTACTGATTAATTAATAATTTCGGCTTAAATTGGCTTCGATAAAAATTGGCTTTTTTCTACCGCTAGATAGAATCTTTCTTAGTATTAAAATTCATCTTTTGAAAGTATACAAACATGATCTAAGACGACACCGCATACATATATCAAAGTGACCGACACAATATATTTATGATAGATCCTTGCACACATATTTTTTTTTATTGTTAGGTAATTGTTAAATTTTACAAGAACTTGAAAACAAGACGAGAATATTTCAATATTTTAGATTGATTCTATTTATCATAGAAGATAGAGTGAAATAATTTTTATAATAATATAAAATATAATATGTTTTTGGATCAATTCAATATTAGTTTTAGTTTCTTATTTTCATTTTGAAGTACAACATTCAGTTCAGATTAAAAGAAGGAATATTCATATTGATACAAAGAAAGTTCATTTATTAAAATTTAGTTAAGAAATTCATTTTTTTATCTCCGAACTAAAAAAAAGGGGTGTTATATGTTTGACTGCTATGTGTGTGTGTCTGTGTGTTTGTTTGTCTGCGGCATCGTAGCGCCTCAACGGATGAACCGATTTTAATTATTTTGGTTTCATTTGAAAGGTAATTTACCGGAGAGTATTCTTAGCTATGTTTCAAGTGCGAGCTTATGAGATTCAGTTTGGAAAAGGCATGATATATAAATAATTACTATGGAAATGAATGGTCAAATAAACCTGGTTCAATTCATTTTAAAAAATGGAATGGTAAAATATTTAGGTAATTTAAAACAATAATTCAAAAGAACATAGTCAATTCAAATATTTCAATTTCAATTAAAAAATATTTCCAAAAATTTGTCCCAAAAAAAATGATAGGTCTCGAAGTATCCTTTTCATCTCACCTGATGTCCTTGACCATCATTTTGATACTGATTTAAGAAAGAGTGTTTTAAGTTTAAAATGTTTATCTGTGCGTATGCGTGTTTCTCTGTGGCATCGTAGCCCCTAAACGGTCGAGCCGACTCGATTGAGAACATTTTATAGCAAAGTTTCCAAAAATCGGTTTACAAGGAATAAATCGCATTTGTCGAGGGTTTTTCAAATTTTGTAAATTTCACTTGTTATTTAATTCAACTTCAAAATAGATTTTTTCTTTTCTTATACTTAATATGAAAATATATTTCAAATGAAGGATTTGAGGCAAAAATTAAGATCAATCAAAAATTTACGATATGCCTGTAAAGTGAGTGGAAAAACGGAATTGGATGTTTGGATTAATTATGCACAACATTTTATAAAAACAGATCCATTAAGTATTGAAAATGTTTATAGAGTCGCTTTACGTAACTTAGATCAAGACAAACATCTAATATTCGAATTTCGAATTAAATTGTTGAAATGTAGGATCTCAATATTAAAATATTTTTCAAATATAGGACCTGAGGCAAAAATTAAGATCAATCAACAATTTACGATATGCCTGTAAAGTGAGTGGAAAAACGGAATTGGATGTTTGGATTAATTATGCAGAACATTAATAAAAAAAGTTCCATCAAGTATTGAAAGTGTTTATAGAGCCGCTTTACGTGATTTAGATCCCGACAAACACAATTTTGTTTTTTAACGTACAAGTAAGTCATTCATTTACATGACAAATAATTATTATTACACCTTCTATAGATTCTATTATTTATTAAGAAAAAGACGTGAAGAAATTCAATTATTAGTTATGATATTGTTATAAAAGTACAGTAATAAAGTGGTCAGAATTTGCAATGGAAAAATACACACATTTTGATTTTACAAAGTTTAATGTAAAAGTTATATTTTTTGACAGAACTCTTCTATTTATTTTAGTTTAATGGAAGCAGAAGCATTTAATTTATATTAAAGCATAGAATCTGGAGATAGTGATTGGAGATTTTCAAATCCAGATAGCGGAGGTGCGAGATTTGGCAGAGGAAATGTAGCGGATGTGACGGGAATAAACCAGAAGGAGGCTGTGGATGCTCTGGTGGGAGTTTTGCTGGTAGGGGTTAATCACGAGGAGAAAAGGCCAGAGGATCACGCCAAGGCGGTGGCGGTAGCGTCAGTGGTTTCGAATTTGGTGAGGTCGATGGGCTGTCGGATCATAGTGGAAAGTTGTTGTTGGTAGATATTGTTCGTAGGCGGATGAACAGGTAGTGGAAGAAGACTACGAATGTGATCTTGAGATCACGGGAGCGTGTAGGTTAATGGAAGCAGCAAGCAGTGTTAAAATAAAAAATGTCTAATATTAACGTTAAGTTCTGTAACTAAAAAATAAATAAGTCAGTGTGGGAAAAGATATCGAATATGGTGGTTGGGAGATGCATTGTAAAATTAATCTTTGAATAATAAACCAGTTGAATTTTATATTTTTAAATTGAATAACAACATTTATAAGGTAAATATTTAATTCATTTAGAATCATATAGTTTTTTAAATAATGAATCAAATTGAGAAAAATATGTGCCTATTAATTTTATCTCATTGTTAATTACTTTTATATTATCAATTATTAAAATATTATCATTAGTTATAAACAACAGTTATTATAATTTTTTTCTACTCAAAGTAAAACCATTAAAGATGATATTTGATCACTATATCTAACTATTTTATCACTAGATAAGATTGAAGGCCTTCTTTAATCACTCGTAAAGAGTTTTCTTCATGTATTCTATGTACTACTTGTTCAAATGGTTTCGGTACATTTTTTACTTTATTTTTAATTTTAGACATATAGTTTTCAAATTTGTATTCCCTAAAACGTTCCAAATTTTTTTGGCCCAAATTTTTCACAATCATTTATTATATGGATTGAATTGTGAACATTATATTATGACACTTAATTTGATCCCTATAAATTTTTGTGTTCTCGAACAAACCATCTCAACAATTCTTCAGCATAATCAGTGTCCATTAAATATCTTTGAGAATCACATCAAATCCGAATTGCAACAGGGAAAGCCATAAAGTGATTGTAATGTTTCGATTTTAATACATTTTTTAGTATTATGTGACCAGTATATAATAGAAACGGACGGCACTCAAAAGCCTTCCACTTCGCAACAGTATCTAAGGACCTTGGCTGTCTTGCGAACTCGGTTGGAATGCAGTTTTTTTATATATTTCAAAAACTTATTAATAGTTTCTAATTGATCATTTGATAATCTTTGATTTTTTGAACCACCTACACCAACGAAGCAAAAGTCGTTTCATAACTGCCAGACAAATTAAATGCTGATAATCCAAAGGTATTTGTGATACCATCCCAATTTTTAAATGAAGAAGCAAAGAATATCCTTGATGGTAATCATCATCTTTTTTATTTTTAAAAGTTTCATCTGTACCAAGAGGGTTATCCATTTCGGGAAAGTGAACAAAACCGTTTCATTGTCCTTGAATGCATTTAGAGCAACCAAGGCATCCACTGTGAGATTTTGTCAGTGTTAAAGACGCTCAATTTTTCGATCTCCAATTTTAATGCCGTTAGTTTGTAACTCTTTCATATCTTCTACAAATGGATTAATATAGACATTAAAATCATTTGGCTTCGAAATAATATGAAAGAGGTCACTTAGAAATGGCTCGGTATAAAAATCACCTTCAATGACAGCTAGCAGAGGCCAAAATTGGCTATTTGATGACTTCGAAAAAGACATGCCATCACAATTAAGCTGGATGAGAATTGTATCAGGACAAATACCATAATATTTATTAATAGAACGCAGTAATCCATCATTAATCTCAAAATGAAAATAAGATCCACCATTACCATGTATAATTTTTCCTGTAACATTACGATCTGTTTTCATTAATGATATCACATATTTTTTCAGTTCGTCTTGATGCTCGTGGTTACAATACCACGATTAAATTATCTGCTGCTTTCTGGGATATGCTGTTTTCACACACCCAAAATCGCAAATCTTCAGATAAACTATTTCTTGAAGAACTTCATCTCGGTAAAATTCTATACTTTCAAGACCATTATTTTGTTCAGTTTTATTATCCACTGATACAAGATTAACATTTTCTTCATTTCTTATTTCACTATGTTCTTCATATTCCTCAGCAGTAACAAAGAATACAGAATACCTAATAGAACATCATTTTTATATACGTATCCGAACTCACCTTTTTAGTAGTTTGAACTACTCCTCCAGAGGGTTTAGGCGTTACATATTTATAAGGATAGATGGCTCTACGGGCATAACAGGTATTTTATAATAAAAATACATGTCATGCGCATATAGTGATTTATCGGTGAATATAACAAACCAACGCATATCTAGTCGTCATACATATGTAACGTTTAAGCCCTCTGGAGGAGTAGTTCAAACTACCAAAATGGTGAGTTCGGATATACATATATATACAAATGATGTTCTATTAGGTATTCTGTATTTTTTGGCAGTAGGTAATGTCAACTCTATTTTCATTTTCACTTGATAAATCAGGGGTAACCACCGAAATACAACTCATGTTTAATGGAAAACTGTCTAATGTTGGATTATTTTTTTGTTGACAGTAATTTTTTTTACAAGCTCATGCAGAGTTAATTTCATTACGAATTATTTGACGCACTCGCCGTTTAGTCATATATCGTATTAAGAGAGTACCTAAGCCAAACAAAACTTATTAACAAAGTACTACGCCTGAGCCAAACAACGCTTATTCCCATCATCATCACCTTGACCAACCAAAAGGAACCCAAACAAAATCGGATTGTCTTCTCAATATTCTTAATGGTAAAATTATTAACGAAAAACTTATGAACTCTTTGTTAAAGTATATATCCAATACTTGAGGTTTTAATTCTAAAGTTATTAATTTTATTGTTTTCAGATAAGATAGATGGCTGCTTAAGGCTTTTAGGAGCCATATCAGTCGAAATTAAAGATCTTAAGCAAGAATGGTGGCGAATGACGGCGGCATGCTTCTCAATATCAATACCGAAATTTATTCTGTAATAAAAAACGTTGTTCCCCCCTTAGAAACAAAGAGAGATGTGGCTGAATTTGAAAATAAATTATAATCCTCTAACGATTATGAAACTGCATTCGTAAGTTGATGTATATGATTAAGTTATTTAATTACTTTGATTAAAATTTAATTTCAAAAAAAAAAATCCAAAATCATTTTAAAGACGAAAGTTCAAACTTTTTTTAATGACACTATTTTTTATTTCATAATAAATACAAAAAAAAATTTTTTTTTCAGTATTTATTATGAAATATAAATTAAAAAATTAATTTTATTAAAAAGTTGATTGATTTTTTTTTATCCGTAAAAAAATGACGAAGTTATACTATTTTTAATATAAAGTCGATAGCCAAGATATGTAGCACTTATATACCAGCAGACTCACTACATCCCGTCAGCCAAAAAATGGCTGCGTACACTTCAATGGTCCATCGTGCCTTTAACTTACCCTTATTAGAGAAAAAATTTGAGAAGGAAGTTATTAAAATTTAGCAGATTGCTGTATCAAATGACTTTGGAACTGAATTAATTGAACACCTGATAAAGAAAAAACAACGAAAAATGGCATTCATATCGGCATGTCCTGGTACAACAAAAGAACCTACAACATTTGAAACAAACACGTCTAAAGTACACGGTTACGGAGATATAGATCAAAACGGTTTTCCTTAAAATGGAGATTCTTCCGCCCTCTTTTTATAAAACGATTTTGTGCATTTACATTCAGTACGTAAAACTGAACCTATTTAAATAAAAAAAAATAATTCCTGTAATTTAGTGTATATTAATTTATTTTATACAACGTCACACAAAAAGTATATAGTTAAAGACTGTTTTAGCCAGTAATAATTAATTAGATACTTCCTAACTCCTACAAATACCTACAACAATAAACAACTTATGGTTATAAAAAAAAGTTGTCGAATTGCTACCCTCAATTAATGTTTTCAAATTCACGAATTGAAATAATAAACAAAAGAAAAGAAAAAGGTTTTAGGGAAATTTATTTATATATTTATTTACACTTTTTAAATACACTTTTCCTGTCTGTTCACAGATATAATAAACAAATCGAATCGACCCTTATCCATTTTTATTTTATTTATTTTTTTAATCCATTTCAAATGATGAGTGTTTTGTTTTTGTAGTGAAAATCGATTTTTACACAAACCCACAATAGCAACAACACAATGCAATGTGAAACCAAAGAAGTAATATGGCGAGGAAGAGAATTTTTGACAAAAAATGGCACCCCGTTATTATTTTAGCTTCTTGCTTTAGTTCAATGTCATATTAATGGTATATGTAGTAAAAGTCAAATTTTCTTAAACCCATCTTAAATATATAGGTTGGACCATTTTGATACATGAATCTGAATATCTCATCAGATGCGCCACTAATTAAAAGATAACCTCAACAACAATAATAGTTCTTCGGGTTTATTTAATAGCCAATTTAGATTCTAAACAGTAAGAGATTAATTAAGAAAGTTGATTCTCAAAGAAAAACTAGCATTTTTCATCGAAAGTATTTTTTCGAAAATTGTCACCTTTCGGAGGAAATGCAACTTAAAAATCATTGCATTTAATAGAAACAAAAGCTGGCTACGGAAAAATGCTTCAGCCAAAAGTTGTCAAGGGCAGTAGAAGACATTTGTCTGTGTCAATGACTTTGACCTACAATTATCGAAACTTACTAAGTGTATTTTCTTTTAATTAAATGCAATAATGACATATTTTTAAGTCACATTTCTTCCCTGAGCTTACGTTTTTCGAACAAATGTTAAAACAAACATTGTAAGTTTTTTGTATGAGGAACAATTTTGTAATTTAAAGTGTTATTCTATCTTTTACCGTTTAGAGTTTTAATTGGCTATTAATGCAATCCGAATAAATAATAATAATAATGGGGTTTAACCTCCGTTTCTCTGAAATATACGCCTATAACCGAGGCCACCCACATCATTATTTGTTAATCTTTATTTATTTAATTATAAACATATTTACAATTACATTTTGATGTGGGTGGAGTCGGTTACTACGTTATTATCTAAGCGACGACAATGTGATCAATTCTACCGCCCCCATTAATCATAATTGTTCACACTGCCGCTGCCTGGATTCGAACCCGCAACCTAAGTCTAAGTAGACAAACGGTCTCTGACTAATGCCTTAGACCACTCGGCCACTTATGCAATCCGAAGAACTAGGTTCAATCGGATGTCAGAACAAGATGTTTCTCATCGAGCCCTACAATTTTTGTTCATATCATTTTGTAACAGGCATGATATTCAGATGCATTGTTAAAAATATCCCACTCTAAATGCAAATTATATTTAACGCCAGTTAAGAATTTGGAAAGGATTTTTTGGTGCGTCACTAACAGATTATAACCAAAAATTTGTGTTCAGTCAAGATACAAAGAGCTAGACAAGGTTGACAAATGATTCATGACCAAATGCAAGTAATTGAAGTCATAGTAAAATGCAGCAATCGAAAAATTAATGTACACTTCCACTTCTTACTGTTTCCACGAAAGAAAGAAATTGAAAATTATTACTCAAACAAAACTAAAAAATAAAAAAGTTTGTTTTTTCGTAAATGATTGCACAGTTTTATTTTTTTTGCTCTGCTATTTTATTACTTGATGTTTATTAAACTTTTTCGTTTTGTGAAAAAAGTATTTAAGTATTTTTAATTTCAGATAATTATAAATGTAAATAGATTTATGGATAATGTCAATGACATAAAAATTAGACGGCGTTAAAAAAAAAAAAATAGTGACCACTAGAGCTTTATCACTAAAGTCATATTTTCTAACATCTTTTTCTTATATTATATAATAAAGTAAGCCCACTTAGCCCTTGGCTGGGCATAGACCTCCTCGAAAGAGTCCTACATTGTTCTATTCTTCGCAATCCTTAATCACAGCTGCTGGCCTACCTTTTCTCCTTGTCCCATCATACGGCAGCCAGACAATGCTCCACATTGTCCACCGACCGTCAGTTCTGTGCAACACTTTGCTTAGTTATTTTAATTTTGTGTCAAATGTTTGTAATGTGTTATATGAATAAATTTTGCTACTGACGATGATTGCGCTGCAATCGAAATATCGATATTTAGCGACATGTAAGTCTGTTGTATGTTTTTTAGTTGTATTTTTTAAATAGAATTTATTAATATACAATTTTATTTCGAGTATCGTGGTATTTATGTCAATAACTAAACAATAATTAGTTTACAAGCATTTCGTCTTGTCAATCAGATCAGAACGGTTCGGATAGGATCGAATGCATAACAAGATAGTGAAAGGGGAATTTGATACAAAAAATTGCCCTAGCCATGCTAGCTTCATTTAACAAGAAATACTCGATATTTCCAATCTTACTGTGTATATCCTTGTTGTGGAAATGTATATATATTGTTGTAAAAGTAGGTAAAACTCTTATTTAAACCACCCTTCGGGAAATATTCTATTGTGTGTCTGTTATCCCTTTCAATTTACTGTATAGCATATGGATTCAATACTAGAATACCTTCGTATACATAAATGGTTATCCTTCTTTACTATCTACATCTATCACTAATACCTCATGGTTCGAATTCTATTCGCACGGGAAGCACTCATACGGAATTTTCTTATTAACGAATTGCCGAAGGAAATAGAGCTATTGCTTCTGTTTTGATGAAGGAATTTTGTACAAATTTCTTCAAATATGCATATGCATTTTCTCAGCGGTTAAGCAACTTAAGTCCGATTTGAATAAAGTTTGTTATCAAGAAGGGTGTGATTTTTGATATTGGAGTGGTCAAATTCGTTAATGAGAAAAATCGACCGCTAAACAAGGGGGGATGTTCACAGCACAAAATTTTGAATTTTTCAAAATAAAAATTATTTTTGTTTTTGATCAGCGAATTACCTCAGAGATTGAATAAGTAACACATTTTTCTTAAAATCGAATATTGCATTTTTAATTTTTCAAGAATTTTTATTTTGAAAAATAAGCGCCTAAAGAAAAAATCACTAGAGTGTAGGTATATTTTTTCGTTAAAATTATGTATTATTTGTCTAGCGTGTTTTTCCCTAAGGGGTACAATCTTAGTCTATGAGTATAGTTTTCGTCAGAAGCCAACATGCTTGAAAATGAGAGGTGAATCATGGAATTTGATAAAGTAATAAGGAAGATAAGGTATGGACAGAAAAAATCATATGGAGAAATAATATATAAGGATTAATTAAGTTATTACCTTAGAATTTGTGAGCGCTTCATTTGAAAGTTATCATTCACATTTGCGAATATTGGAAATAAACATTCGCACTGTACAAAATTCAACATTCGTCACATCACTAGTATATACATACACATATATATGCATTAAATTTTAACGATGGTCATTTTTGACATCTAGTGGGTAGGACCGATGAACATTTACCAAATTGGCACAAAAGCATTAGCTCCATTTCCTTCGGAAATTCGCTAAAAGTACTCTTGTGATGTTATCTCCAAACGCTTAGTTTTCGAAATAAAAATTCTTGGAAAATTAAAAATGCAATAATCGATTTTAACAAAAATGTATTATTTTGTTTAATCTCTGAAGGAATATGCTTAGCTAACGCCGATCCTGCGCTATGAATTTTTTTGCTCAATTTCTAAAAGGAAATTACTTACTAAGAAATTTTATGAATTTTATTGTGAATCTATAAAAAAAGGTTATTACGAAAAAGGTTATTACGGAGAGTAACAACTATATGAACAAGTGGAAGCGGTGAAACCTAAAATACTTTTCAGTTTTAAATAAATAATTTTTAATTTACAAGCTTTATTTGCACCATTAGAGAAGGCAGCATCCCAGGCTCATTTTAACTTTTTCTCAAAGGGGTGACTAGACTTATATCTAATGTCACAAGTCAATTAAAATAAATCCAAGGCTGGAAATCGCTCTATAGCTGTTATTCATGCCAAAGTTAAAATGAACTCAAAGAAGACTTCCAAACTCAATAAAATTGCGTGAATGTATATTTAAATTCTGTGTGATAATTTGAACAGACCATAATGTATAATATGTAAAGAAGACTATGGAGAAGATATAATAAGCACATATACAAGTTTAAACTCACCAATCGTATGGGATCAAACTATTCCCTTTATTCTCTACTCTTATAACGTAAAGATATCCTCTTATGTGGGTACACAACATTTTGGTTTAGTAGACCATAGATATACTTTCCCACTAACATACATATACTTATATACAACATATATACATATACATTTATTTATATTTAACTTAGCGTTAATTCTAATTACTTAAGGTTCGTTTTATGTGTTATTAAAGTGTTCCCAAAATTTAACTATTGTATAAATATATTGTATTTATAATATTATGTTAGAGGTATCAAAGGTAATTTGGTATTTGATTTCATGTCTCGATATCAAGATAACACTTTAGGCATCGAACATACATATTGCAGAGTTAAATTTATCTCTTACAAAAATGGATAAAATTGACTCTATTATGGACCCCATTCATATAAATTGTGGAGATTATTTCAATGAATCTGAAACAAGTACACTTATAAAACATTTAAAATTATTTGCCATAAGCATGGCGACCCTTGATAGGTCGAATTGAGTAGTTATTGAAAATCAGACTGCAGATTGGGGTGTAATTACAAGACGATTAAAAAAAAACTTGTTGCAGGCTATAAAAATCTATTGGAACTATGTTTCTTATCGCACGTTATAATTTGTTTGCTGGTTGGGAGATAAAACCAAAAAATGAATCACAATTTGAATCGACCCCAAAATCCGGCGACGTGTTACCTAGGAAAATAAAACTATTTAATGGATTCAGCTTGCCATGAATTTTGAGAATATTTTGAAAATCATTTACAATCTGTCAATTTATATTTTTTGTCCAAAGTTTATGTTTTTCATTCAAGAAAATAAGTTGTGAGTTATCAGAAGCAGTTAAACATGATAGAGATAATTTAAAGTAAGAACAAGAAAATTTTATGTTATGTCATAATTAAGGTAGTACCTACACGAAAGTGATATTCCAAGAATTTCTCAAAACTCAGAATATAAAATATTTAATTCATAATACACTTGCTGTTAAAATTAGAAGATGATTTACCATGCCATACATGAGATATTAGCAATTAAAAGTGACGCAATTTGTACGTGTACATGGGAGAAGTGTATAAAAATACACAAATTTACAAATATTATATTTATTTACCAATGAATGACGTCCACCATCTCTATGAAAAACTAATATAATGTAGAATACTATATTTAGAAAATATATAAATAAAAATAAAAATTATTTACCATATAGTTTCGATAAAAAACTTAAATAAATAACTCGTTTTAGCGATGATTTTTGTGGAAAAGATATGAAGACTAATGTTAAAGGCATATGTCATAGTGTGTGTGCTTATA
Organism: Chrysoperla carnea; assembly: GCF_905475395.1. NCBI lineage: Eukaryota > Metazoa > Arthropoda > Insecta > Neuroptera > Chrysopidae > Chrysoperla > Chrysoperla carnea. The sequence goes on from NC_058341.1 coordinate 69,164,092, forward strand.
TGTATACTAGAATCAGTAGTGAGGAACTACAGTCTTGTCAAAATAGTATATGGTATATGTATAATAGTCATAGCACAGTTAATGCACTGAATGATAGTATTAGTCCAAAACTTTTTGACTGGACGGTCGCGGAGGAACTACCTTAATAGCTTGATCAAGCCAAATAAAGGTAATGCACCCACATATTGGGTTGACTACTAAATCAGAAGTATATGTTTCTTAAACTATTATTACAATTCATAAAGTATAGAGTTCAACTAGCTTTAATATTTAATTATTTAAACAATAAAAAAAGTATTTGACTTCTTAAATTAATACTTTAAATTTTTTAAATTACCAATATACTTAAAATTGCCAATGCGCAGAAACGCAAATAGTATCGTGAGAAGAAAAATGAAAACCATTTACAAGAAACTAATTACACTAAACCGGCGTACCACAAAAGTTAGCGTACCACAAAACTAATATTTATAATTAATTACTCATGCAGTTATTTGTATTTTCAAATAATTTTTATCTTCTTGTATATTTTTAATTTTTTTGGAATTGTGTTTATTTTTAATGCAAATTGACTATAAGTCACGCTGAATATTTAAAAAAAAAATAGAAAGAAGACAAAAGCGCAAAATGATCTTAAAAAATTGAACATGTTCATAATCATCATTCAAACCAGCAAAAAAATCAAAGCAAATTTGAGTAAAAAAGTAAGCGCTACATTTATAATATACTAAGATACGGTAGGAACATAGTTCCAACCGTGTGTCCCACGACACCTTCGTGTTTTTTTTAACATTGAATCATTTTCGAACATTTTCTCGTTAATTAAGATTATAATTATTATAAATAATTAAAGTACATTAACATATTTAGGGTTGGGTATTTGTAACAACCAATTGAATTTATTGCACTTTAGATTACACACACGGGCCCCTATTGCTTTTTTTATAAGGTCAAGACATTTCATATTTTGTTTTCTTTCACCGAGTTCAAAAAAATGTGCATTCACTGATCTTTTTGTAAATCAGAGGTTGTTTACCAAATTTAATCAAATATATAAAAACTTTTTTCACATAACACATTCGTATATAAGAAATATTTTAAATATTCAATATTTAAAATTGTTATGATGTCCGTCTTGAAATTCTTGAAATAATTTCTTAGTTCGCCGTGTTAATACAAACTTCTTTAAAATTAATAAATAAATAAGTTTGATTTGAATAATTATTATAAAATTGTTATTTCATATTCACACAACCAGTGATGGATTTAGGCCTAGGCCCGTGAGGCCCGGGCCTAGGGCGCCAGATTTTGAAGGGCGGCAAAATTTATGAAATGCCAAAATTCACAATAAGAGTCACAGAAAAGTAAAGACAATTAATTATAAAAATTGGTTCAGAATAGTTTTTATAAAAAATTTTCGATAGAAAATATTATAATCCAATTCATTAATGTACTTCTCAATCTGTGTGGGTAAGATGTTAATTTTTTAATCGATCAATGATATTCTTTATCGAGTAATGTTCTTTACTTTTTAATGTTCTTTACTAAGTAATGTTTTGATAATTTATCTGAAATAGACACGAATGAATTAAAAAATCTTGCCAATAAACTAATCAGTAAGTATCCTAATGATTTGGAAGAGACGTTAGGCAATGAATGCATTCATTTACATTGTCAACACGGAATCTTCGAGATGTTTATCCGAATGTGGACATTGCTCTTCGTATTTTTTTGAGTATTCCGGCTACAAATTGTTCAGGAGAAATATATTTTTCTACTCTTAAAAGGGTAAAACCTATTTTCGCGCAAGCATGGGCCAAGATAGACTTAATGCACTTGCATTACTGTCTATTGAAGTCCAACTAGTCCAAGAAATTAATTACGACGACATAATTGACGTTTTTGCACGGACCAAAGCCAGGAAAAAGAAATTTTCAAATTGATTAATATTAAAAGAAATATGAATTATTTATCTGTCTTGTTTATCAGTAATATTTAAAAAATTATATTTCAATAAATTAAGTTACTTTAAAATAAAAAACTGGATCAAAATTAATGTAATTCATTCTATCAAAAAGGGCGGCGAATCGAACGGGGCCTAGGGCGGCAGCAAGCCTAAATCCGCCACTGCACACAACAAATTAATACAACAATCAAAAAGTTTGTGTGAACGGTTCCAAAGAAATCAACCAGGACGAGCTTCATAACATAAAAATTCCTCACATAAAATAATAATTATATTAACTTGTCAAGATCAAAGTTGTTTAGAAAAAGCTTAAAAACTCGCGAAAATCTAATCTCATAATCAAAGAAACCCGTATTTCAGTCTCTAAGGATCCACCGCAGTGCAAATACACTTTAAATATAAGTGCTGAATTTGTAAGACATCTTCGCCGAATGCACGTGGTGAAAATTAATAAAATGTGCAATCGATTATAAGTTTCTGTACATTTGTATTACAAAATGTATGTAAAATTACACAGCATGAGTTAATGTAAATTGAAATTAATTTGTTCATTAAAATAAAGTTTGAAAATGATATTGGTTAAACATTGTTAAAAATCAACTTGATCCCCTAGGTCCTAGTGAAATCAATCAATCATCACGAACTGATCTTTGCTCTATCGCTGACTAAAAATGATTATTCAAATACGTTAGTCTCGTCAATATCCTGGAATAATGGACGTAGCTTGGAGAATAGTGAAAATTCATATGAGACAAATACTTGAGTTTTGCATCGCGTCGAACTTAATCCGACCTAGTGCAAATTCGTTAACTTTTCTACCTGTAAGTAGAGACGTTTATCATTCCAAAGCTGAACTGATTGAAAAAGTTCTAGTTTCCTAAAATACCTAGGTGAAAATAGTCAATTTTTGATGTCAGGAACGATACGGAACAACTTCGAAATTTTCTAGACAGAATTCTTATTATTGTTTATATGCCTAATTTCTAAAGCTATCAGATTGCTAGAATAACTAGATGCCTACAACAAATTTTCTTAAGATATAGTTCATAGATATAACATAGACAGAATCTTTAACTGTGTCACTTCATCTAATTAGTAATTTTCGTCACAATAATGAGCTTATTTTACACAAGGTATTAGTTCATGTATATTATGTATGTATATTACCATGTCAAATATTTAATTTGTTTCAACATGTACCAAATTCAGTAACAAAAAAATTTAAAATTTAACGACTGTGCGTTTGTGATCTTTTATAGGCCACTGTAAACTGACAGAACAGTGAATATGATGAATGCCAGAAATAAGATTTTCGAACGATAAAAATTATGTTAATCTCTCTTGACAAACTAACAAATATTCACAAAATTTATACTTTTATTTGTGCTTCTGAGAAAAACAAATGAAAAGTTAATATTTCCATTTTCAGTTTTCCAATTGTTATCCTTAAATTGTATATAAAGTTTAGAAGGATGAAATAATTTAAAAAGTTATTTTAAAATAAATCTTCTGAAATTACTCTAAAGTTTTTTTATTTTTCTTGAAAAAGAGCTATAAAATATTCCCGTACGATCTTTTTGACGCGAAAACGGAGAAATTACTGGTTTTAAAATCTTGTATCTTCTGAAATAATCATCGCACTGAAATTTGACTCATATCATTGGAAAACTGAAACTGCGTTCATTTAATCCTAACATATTGTTTTGAAAAAAATCACACTTCCCTTTTTTTAACAGCATTTTTTCCATTTTTTATGCGTTTTTTGATTTGGCTGCGATCTGTGAAAAAAGGCGGTATGTAAAATCTCATTATGGTTTTTTTAGCTGTTTATATCTCCTGAAGCTATGAAAAATTGCAGATTCCTGTGCCTTCATTATCTTGATAGTCTCAGCTGCTAATTAATCAGTTTTATACACAGGTTTTTAATGAAGTTTTTAAAGAATTTCAATTTTGTTTGGAAAGCGAATATCTTAGCTCAAAAAGCGCTTATGGACAATTTTTATAGCTCATTTGCAAAAAAAATAAAAGGACTATCGAGTGGTTTTAGCATGTTTGTTGTAAAATAATTTTTAAAATTTTATACAGTTCTAAGCTTCATAATTTTTAATACATATGTCACGTGACCAGCGGATCGTGTCTGACGTCTTCAACCGTGCCATGGCCTGCGTATACTTTGGAGAAATTCCCAAAGACTTCGCAACCCTGTAGTTCTGTGCCAGCCAGGACCCGAGCGAACCAACGACAAAAGCATCCACATAGTTTCTTTAGTCCTGCGAAGATAGTTCAGCAGCAAGTTGGTTCTATTTGTCGAGCTTTTGCTGCTGAGCTCAAACGGCATGCAGATGTCGATGATCTTTATTTTGCTAGATTCATACAGGACCACCAGGTCAGGGCGAAGAGTACTCCGTACGCCGGGTACGGGTTTGTTGATGTTTAAGACAGCACCCGTGGGTATCTTTTAGTTTGACTGATTGCTAGCAAGAATCCTCTGATGGTATAAGCGAGGCTAATTCAAAACTTTTCTTTAAATTACTTTTCATTGTACCTGAGACAAACATATTGTACCTATGCTCGGACACCCTTTTGCAAGTTAAAGAAGCGCCGTAGAATTGGAGCAGGCATGTTTTTCCTGCATGTAGGATGGTTTCTACGTTCTGGTTTGCAAGCATAAATTTTTCAGCTTCTTTGTGCAAACCGGCTTTCTTGTCAAAATTTTTTATGAATGTGTTTTTACCTTTATTAAAATAGTCACAGCCGGTAAAAAAATTAAGAAAACAAACATATTTACCTGCATTCGGATAATTTTGTAGAGGCTTTTATTGCTGTACGTTGCTACAGTTACCAGATCTTCCTTGCTTTGGCTTATAAAAATAAATTAAATCTTCTTCTGGGCATAGTTGGTTAAAATAATGAGAACGTCTACATCACGCATCCGATCCGCATCTAAAACGGCTTGGTAAGCTTTTTCAAATTAAGGTCAGGTAAAAAATGAAAATAATCAATAAACTCTTACAACAGTCTAAAATATAAACATTTCATTATTTAAATATCAAAATTAATAATTAATATCAACAAATAAGCTTAAAAACATATATTTTTTATGTATAGCTGAAATTGAGGCCAAAATAGACGTTTTCGAAGGCTTATTATATATATCGAAAACGGTGAGGCTAGGCAAAAAATGTCAAGAGTCAAAAAGTGTTTAGAATAGTCCAAAATAAAATGTCATAGAGTTTTAAAATCCAATTTTTTACCAGAACCATAGACAACTAGTATAATATAAATATTTATAATCTATGACCAGAACCATCAAATAACCTTCATTTTCGTCAATAACGAATTTTTGGCAAAAATACAAATTGTTTTTTCTTCAAATAAGAGTACAAAAATGGTAAAAATAGTCCAATATATAATACCTAATAATTTTCAAACTAAATTATTGAACGGAACCACAAAATAATCTTTATTTTGGTCAAGAACGAGTTTTCGGAAAGAATGCGCAATTTTTTTTTCAAATGCTTCTATCTCGAAAACGGTGAAATTAAGTAAAAAATGCCAAATATCGAAAATATTAAAAATTGTTCAAAATATAGAATCCAACAATTTTTTTAAGTGTTTAATTAAGAAAATATGGTGTCGGGAAGTAGGGAACTTCTGCCCCGCCACATGGGAGTAAATCGAAAAAGCACAAGCACTCATGTATATTTGACATTTGAGTACACTCAGGCAAACATTTTCCACCGGCTTTCATAAAAATCTACTGACGAGAAGACAATTCTTGGGTCAAATGCTTCATTTCCTAGAGTATGACAAAAAAATGTTTCAAACAAAATGCTTGCGTATTAATAAAGAACAACTTTCTAATTTGAAGCGTTCATCTAATGTTTGTCAGATGTGTGCTTTTGAAACTAAACTATTTTTTTTACAAAATCACGAAAGGGGTTAGTTTGCTTTAAAAGCGCTTTTATTGTTCAATTTCGATAATAATTCTCCAAAATAAGTTATAATTCATTGGAATATATTAATTAATAATTCATTTTAATGAATATCGTTCATATTTTAAAATCATTTGATAAACGTATTGAAAATTTTGATAAATAATAATTATAACTGTAATAATAATTATAACTAATTCATTCATTATTTTGGTTAAAACTTTTTTAAAAATTTGTAAACACAAGTTGGCTCATTTTAATCGACACACTAGCTACATAAATAAAACAAAAACTTAATCAGACAAAAGTTGTTGAGCTTCGAGGAGGGCATCTTATTCAGATCTTGAATTTGAAGATCTTAGACTGATTTAATACTCTACCATAACCGATAATTAGAATTTATATTAAAAATTTTAACATTCCCAAGCACTAGGTTTACCAAAAAGCAATAAAAGCTGTAATGCACAATCGTTTTGAATTCTTACTTGAAGTTATACTTTTGATGCATTTAATTTTTTTAATATTTTAAGAAAATTAAAAGACTTGCACCACTTGAATAGAAAACTCTAACATAAAAACGTTAAACAAAATACAAATCTTTGTAGTTTTATATATTCTACAGCAACCGCTTTGTTGATCAATGTGTATGGCAACAATAGGTAACAATAACATTTTAAGCAGTACTAGTACAATAAAATTTTGAAATAAACAAAATTCTTTAAGAAATCCAAAAAATCCGACTGAGTTAAATATAAACTGAAAAGAAAAAAAAAACAAACAAACCTAGCAGTTTACATAGCGACTTTAACAGTCGCGACCAATTATTAGCTATACTTGAGCCGGTGTAGATTTTAATGGATCCCGGCTGGTAAAGTCGCTATGTGAACTGCTGGACTTCAGTTTATCAGTTTATATTTAACTCAGTCGGGTTTTTGATTTTTTAAATATTTTTTTTTTTATTTTACTCTTTTTAGTGAGGATTTTCAAATTCCTATTCAACGGTACCCCACTTACCATAGTTTGCCGGGCTCTCATTTTCAGCCTATTTATGTATGTATGCTTGGTCCCTTGAGACCAAACGCGTGAACCGATTTCAATGATTATTACGTTATAGCACTCGCAAGGTTATGACAAATCGATTGACGTATGCGTTTGGTCTCTAGTGTGCCATGTAGGAACACACATATATAGACTGATAAACACATTACCACTCCTTTGAGTTGCTTCAGTCGGGTAAAAAACCTTTTTTTTGGTGGTATAAAATAATCCATTTTTTTTCAAATTACAAAAAACCCATGCAACCAATAAAAAACAGAGGTGTCAGGGGATACCCGGTGGGAACTATGTTCCTTTCGTATAACTGTAAATAACTGTATTTCTAATCTATATATATAAAACAAAGTCGTGTTAGTTAGACTACTTATAACTAAAGAACGGCTGAACCGATTTAGAAAATTGGCAGGGAGGTAGTTTAGAGCCAGGAGAAGGACATAGGATACTTTTATCCCGTTCGACAGCATTCCCGTGGGACTTGATAACTGGGTTGGGCTTCGGTGGTGGTGCCATCTATAGTAAACATATTGAACTAACATTTATTTCGATGGTGGTGCCATCTATGATGAACTTATTGGCCAATCCTTATCCTTAAACAATGGCCAATCCTTAAAAGTTCATGGTTTAAATCTAGAACATTCATGTTTTTCCCAGGGTCAATCATACGTGGCATGTTCATTTATTTCGATGGTGGCGCAATCTATGGTAAACTTATCGAACTAACATTTATTTTGGCGGTGGTGCCATCTATGATGAACTTATTGGCCAATCCTTATCCTTAAACAATGGCCAATCCTTAAAAGTTTGTGGTTTAAATCTAGAACATTCATGTTTTTCCCATGGTCAATTATACGTGGCATGTTCACGGGTCGGAAGACCATCTGCGTTGTTTGTTTTTGCGCCTGATAATAAAACAAAAAATGTCGTGTATCACAAGGTACTTAAATGAAGAGCAACCTATGTACTAAAATACAGAAATAATTATGAATGATTAATGTATTTTTTTATTTTTTTTTTTTTGTATTTTTTCAAATTTAAAAAAAAATAAAAACTGCTTATTTATTGCCATTAAGGCGGAACAAAGTTCGCCGGGTCAGCTAGTTAATTATAAATGTTTGTGGTTTTACCAGCAATCAAATCATAACGTGCGATAAGGATCATAGTTCCAAATAATCAAATAAAAGTAGTAGCTGAAGTAATATTGCACATTTTCGTTATTTATTCGATTTTCTAGCTAAAACTAATATTGGTTAGTTAAAATCATGACCAAATATTTTCCTATAAGGAAAATTACAACAAGCGACATTAGCTTTTCCTTCCATAAAATACATTTAAAATGATGAAATAAATGGCAATTATTTCTTGTATAAGTTATTTTTTCTAAATCTTCAGGCATTAGAATTTCAAAAACTATGGTACATATCGATCAATTTTACCCCTAATTTTCGTCAATTATTTCAAGTTCAAACAGAATTCACGCTCCAAATTTTAAACGTCTCAAATATTTTCATACAAAAATTTTTTTGGGAACGTCGTTAAGGGAATGGTAAAAATATTACAAAGACTTTTTTTTATAATTAAAGTTGTTAAGAATCATTTGTTTCTACATTGTTTATACAAAGTAAAATTTTGCGCACTTTACTATATTATATACATATATATTATTTGTATGTGTGTTTGTTTGTTTGTTTGTTTGTTGTTACAGTATTAATGTGTAAATGATGATATTCAAACTTTATTAATTAAACTAATTTCATGAAACTTAATAAGTATTATACATACATATAAAAAGAGTTCGTAAAATATTTACCATACTATGCGATGGTCAATTTTCCAGAAATTCATATACATATTTCATATATAAGCATGTAAGTTTCTCTAAATCTAACGATTATGCTAAATAAATCAAATATTTAAATAAGAGATGAAACGGACATCTGGTCACTATACGTTCCGGCCTGTTTTTACTATCAAAAAATGCTCATTATTTTATACAAGTTTATTTGAATAATCGTGCGTCAAAAATGTTTGCTATATTAATTATTTTAGTAATTAACAAGTCACAAATTGTGGTGAATTAATACCAAATTTTCCGCAACTGATTCAAATGAACTGACCACCAAATGTATGGATCGTGATCGCGATCGATTCGAGATGTCTTTAAAAAAAATCAATCTCGTCGGCAATTGGATTTTGTTCTTCTTTATCGCCACAAGCATTATTTCACTTCATTGAAACACTACCAAAAACTGTCATGAGTTTCACGTGTGAGCAGGTGATGAAGACGGCGATGATCTGTTACTCTCAGAAGAAGATTCAGTTAGAGTTTTTTATATACTCTATCACGATTTTCTGTCAGGCTTTTTCATTTTCAAGAACTCCTAAATAGTATGACTAGCCACGACTACAAGTGAAATAAAGTGTGATTAACAGGCCGAATAACCGGCCTCATATCTTGCCGAATATCCGGTATCCGGTATTCGGCCAAAACAGTACCCATCCTTTTATTTTTTATTTCTTTTTTTAATTTAGCAGGTTTTAGCTTTTTAATCTGTGAACACTATCTATTAAATATATCTGAATTTTAAACCTACCGCTTTTTGTCTGTGTACTCTGTTCACACTGTCACAATAGGCTCTGATCCTAAATTTGAAAAATTGCTTTATACGTTACATTAATATCTAATTTACACCAAAAAAACAAAAAACACTATTTGCATTATGTATTTTGCATTTCCAAAAACCAAATCAAATTTACTTCGAAGACAATGTGGGGTGTCATGGCATCTTTAATAACATCACAACTTGTCATACAATCATTTTTGTGAATGCAAGTTGCAAGCAATTGTAATCAAGTAACTTGTTTCGTTCTATTAAGTAAAATTTTCAATAATATTGGACTCTTCAGCTAGGAGATACTGTACTTGGCAATCAACAAGTGAAATTGACAAAAGTTAGAAAACCCCGAAAAATTTAAACTTGCACTTGAAAGATATCTAAGAACACTTGCCATTAAATTATTTTTTTCCTTAAGGCTTTTTCCAATCTGAGCCGATTTTGAAGATCATCGCCAATTTGTAGTTTTCTCGAGTACGGAACCCTAAACTCGCTCTTAAAACATAGCTACGAACACTCTCCATTAAATTTACTTACCTTTCAAGCAAAACAAAAAAAAAAATCAAAATCAGTTCATCCGTTTATGCGATACGGTGCCACAGACATGCAGTCCGTTATTTAGTCCGGATTACGAAAATTATATTGTAAAAAGAGCGGACTTATTACATATCACGAGCAGATTTTCACTTTCACCCTCGTACCCCCCACCGCCACATCAGTGATTTTAACCGCCATTACCGAAAAAGGTTCCTCCTCCCTTTCATAATAACAACGTTGAAAGGGCTACAGATCACGAGCAGAACACGTCTCTATCTCTTCCATTTGTGGTACAGTGCATGCAGTGTTTCAATTCAGATCTATCAATTAAGATCTAAAATTAAACAAATGAAAACAAACAATTGACTTAGTTAATTGTTGAAATACCACGCATAGACAGTGTTGATGACTATCACATTACACATACATACATGTCACACATACATACATGTCACACATACATAACTGATATTTCCATAATTACATATTATACAATTTACGCCTAATTTGCGCCCTCACGGGTAATCAGTGATGTTAACGAAAAAATGTTTCAAACAAAAGTTGGTTATTATTTTATAATTAATATTTTTTACATTGAAACTTTTGTTCTATCTCTAACAGCTTACAAGATGGGTCCTACGGGCCCAAGACCCAATTGACCTCATTTACGAACTTGACCTCACTTTTTACGTCCTCGGTACGCTATACAAATTTCAGCTTGATATCTCTTTTTGTTTTTGAGTAATCGTAATGCCAGACGGACAGACAGACGACAGGAGACAGACTGTTTTCGGTGATTTTATGAACACCTATACCAAAATTTTGTGCATAGCATCAATATTTTTAAGCGTTACAAACTTGGGACCAAACTTAGTATACCTTGGATGTTACATATATGCATGGTATAAAAAGAGAATCATATTATTCCGTTTTCTTACATTCTCAACAATGTTCTTTTATTTGATCACGATTTAGTACCTAAACATGTTAAAAATTGAAGACAAACTAAACGATGGTGGTACTTATTCCATCATAAATATAGAACAAATTCTCTTTATATCATGAGTGTTATACAATTATTTATTTTCATAATATGAGTTTACATTTTATATTAAATAAATACTATCTCTATGTACGTACAAACAAACACAGTTACGTATGAACATGTACTATACAACTATACATGTAGAAATACCATTCGTATAGTAATACTTACTTAGTACCCACTACCTTCATATTTTGACATAGGTAGTATATACAACGAGTAGTCGCTAGTATTTACTATATTTGTTTTATATATACTGGCTGTATATTACTGTATACATTAGTTAGTTACATTACAGAAGGTGTTAGTTTAGTAGATTCTAACACTTATATTGAATAAAAAATAGTCCCTAAACAATATGGTTACTATGTTATCAACAGTTGCTATGATGTATTTCCATCATGAAAGCACTTGCCAACAGGCTTGGCCTGTAATCCAATTAATCTACAGAGGTCCAATGTTAAATTTGTCAAAATTGCTATCAGAAAACAAAAAATACGTTGTTATAGAAGGAAACAAGCCAAGAAACATAGCGTTTTTTGTTAACGGTTAATCAATGGCTTAAGTTATCCGAAAAAAATCGCAAAAGAGGAAAAAACGATTTTCTTGGGATTAAAAAAAAGTTGACATCCAATGCAAAAATATTAAATTGAAAAGTTCCATTTATTCCAATGAGCGAAAATAGTCGTTTTTACATTTGCTTAAAACTTTTTATTTTTTTTCGATTTTAAAGTTGGTATATAGTGAAGTTATGAGTAATAGATTAACAAATTTTCAAGTTTTCTCTTGGTCGAGGGACTGTGGTAGAGCGATTTTTCGAGGCTTAATTTCTTCGTCTATACTTCTTTGAGCATAATATTTGAGCAGCAAGTGAAATTTTTTTAAAATTTTGGATGTCAAAATCGGGCCTCGAAAAAAGTGGAATGGTTTTTTTTGTGATAAAAAATAAAACTCTTAGAGCTCTGAAACTTGCACACGTTACTAATAAATACTTACTTTACATTAAAAAAATATTTGCAATTGTTATTTTTCATGTAACGACGGCCATGATCTCGTTAAAATCGAATGTTTCTGCATCCCAAAAAATTCACTTTTGTCGAGAATAAAAGAAATTTTTTAATAAGAAAAATTGAAATCTGTGCATATATTTCATCTGTGTAAAACAATCCCTATCTCTATTTCGAGTGTTATGGATGGGGATATAACGCGGTGGTCTCTACTTTTAAACTCAGGCAAGCGAGTCGTTATCACCCTATTATACGCGGACAGTTAGATATTTATAAAAATAGGCACACAATCAGAAGCATTGTAACTAAAAATTAAATCCACTCGGCTCTGACTGAGACTGACTGAAAAAAAGAAATTATTAAGAATTTAATAATTAATTTTGATGGCAATAAATTAAAAGCTCTCGGCTCTGCTAACTGAATACGTAATTTTTTTGTTAATTGCAATAATAATTATTTAATAATTTACTTTTAATCTATCAAAAATCATTAATTAGTCAGTCTCAGGCAGAATCGAGTGGTGTTAATTTTTAGTTACAATGCTACGGTTTGGCTACCTATTTTAATTAATAGCTAAATATCCGTGGATCGGATCAAAAAATGGAAAGGGACTTTTCGTCTAAGAATTTTATTTTCTACCTGGTGCAACAAAAGCGTGCGGCACTTACGGATATAAGGATGGTCCTAAGAAGGGGTGTTTTCGAATTTCTTTGCTCTTAGGGGCTCAAACACTTCCTCTTTGACTAGAAAAAATTTCCCTGAAATTTTGAGCTCTTAATATTAGCTCTAAGATAGTCCGCATTCCAACTTTAACATAACATATTTTTTCTTAAGTATCATATGGAAATAAGATATATTTTCTTCGTTCTTTAGAATTATATAACTCGGAGACAAATAGATCTACAATAATGAGTAATACATAATTTTTAGCCGGCTTAGTGGCCCAGCGAGTAAAGGCGCAATCACTCAATTATAATTATTGGGGCGGTAAATAAAACACTCTGCCGTTGCTTAGATAAGAACGATGGAACCGACTCCACACATTATAAAATTTAATTGTTTATATTTGGATATACTTTAAAAATATAAACATGAAAAAATAGTGATGTGGATTGTCTCTATTATAGACGTATATGTCTGAGAAACGAAGGTTAAATCTCATTATTATTGGGTATTATAATTTTTATAGAGAGCTTATTGCTCTACCAAAAAGATCTCTAATGATTTTTCGTTATGTCTATTGGTTTCAAAATTATTCAAGTTGAAAGTTTAATAAAGAATGAATAACAAAGAACGTTGAGAATATGAACATTCATTAAGTAATCAAATGATATCACATTTCATCTGTACCTTTATTTAACAATAATAATAGTTAAGAAACTACTTTTTTTAACTTACAAAATACATGCATTGATAACCATTTCAAGAAAAACATTGTATTTATATAGATTGACCATAAACAAAAATATTTACAATAAAAATATGGTATATTTTCTAGTACAAGCGTTTATTCTATAAATACACTTAATAATATTGATAAATATATAAAAATTATTCAGACCCGTGCGCAGAAATTATTTAGTTAGTATGACATTCAGTCACTATTTTTCAATAAGTTAATTCTGCGAGCTATAGAAAAAACTTTTCCAAAACTCTATGCTCTGCGACTGGTACATTGCGATGTATGTTAACCGATGGCTAAACCGTTTAGCCGATAAGGTATGTTTTGAGACGACGCAAGGTTGAAAAGAAGCGTCCATTCGTCGCTGTTGTCATAGTATGCGCACGAACCTGAAATTAATATATGAGCTCGAATGACTTTTAAACTAATAGACATAATGAAAAATCATAGGACACCCTTTTCGTAGAGCCATAAATTCTCTACAAAAATATTACTTATTATCATAGATTCATTTTTTTAGCCCCCCAGCTATAATATTCTGAAGAACGAAGAAAATGTTTCTTATGTTAGTTCCACCAGACAATTTACTCTGAGGTAGTCCGCATTCCAAGGGACTATGCCACAATAAATATTAAGAGCTCAAATTTTCGAGAAAATATTTTTAAATTCTGAGCTTTTGAGCCCTGAGAGAAGAGAAATTAGAAATTTACATTGGCAAAAATCCAGCCAGTGCAGTGGTATCTATATTATTTACAAATATAATTCTATAGGGTTAAAAAAAATTATTGAATATAGCATACAAAAATCTTAAGAGCAAATCAAAACACTTAACAGTATTTTTTGGTGGCATATACGTGCAAGCTGTACTGATAACTTATTGCAATAAATCGCTTCATACGTATAAGATAAATTGAATAAATCAATACTTTTTAGATGCAACCTTTGTAAGGCATTTTGATCAGCATAGTCTGCTCATAATGTCACTGATAGAGCTCTTCAAAAACGAAATTGTGAAAAGTATACAAAATCACTATTTTGTAGTGACTATTTGTAGTGAATATACCACTATTTGAAACAATTTATTTCCAAGTTTGTAACGCTTAACACTATTGATGCTAGGAACAAAACTTTGGTATAAGTGTTCATAAAATCATCTAAAGAGTTCATTTCAGATTGTCCGTCTGTCCACCCGCCTTACATCACGATAACTCACAAACTAAAAGAAGTATCTAGCTGAAATTTATAGCGTGCTCAGGACTTAAAAAGTGAAGTTGAGTTCGTAAATGCGAAACGTTTTGTTAATTGAATTTTAGGTTCGTAGGACACATCTTGTAAACTGTTATAGATAGAATGAAAGTTTAAATCTAAAATGCCCCTTACAAAAAATAAATATCTTTTGTTTGTTTACACTTTTTCGTAAACATGACTGTTTACCTGAGAGGTAGCTTCACCTAGTGGTCTTGTGAAAAATTTTGGAAAAACGAAAAAAATTCTAGAAAATACAAATTTATAAAAAAACTACCTTGATACCCGCCCGCTTCACTGGGCTTAAAAGTAAAAAATACCCCTTTACAGCCCCAATTCTCTTCATCTCTCTTGATCTTACTTATCTCCCTTCCATAACATTCGAAGGGATCGTTTTACACCAGAGCTAACATATATGCACAGTTTTCAATTTTTTTAAGTGTAAAATAGTCATAATTCCTTGAGTTGAGTATATCAGAATAGGTGGCCATGAATTGTTTGACATTTACTATTTTTAATTTTTATACCATGTATATATGAAATATACATAGTATATTAAGTTTCGTCCCAAGTTTGTAACGCTTAAAAATATTGATGCTACGAACAAAATTTTGGTATAGGTGTTCATAGAATCACCTAATTAATCCATTTCCGGTTGTCCGTCCGTCCGTCCGTCTGTGGACACGATAACTCAAAAACGAAAAAAGATATCGATCTGAATTTTTACAGCGTACTCAGGACATAAAAAGTCAGGTCAAGTTCGTAAATGAGCATCATAGGTCAATCGGGTCTTGGGTCCGTAGGACCCATCTTGTAAACCGTTAGAGATAGAACAAAAGTTTAAATGTAAAAAATGTTGCTTATAAAAAAATAAAAAACTTTTGTTTGAAACATTTTTTTGTAAACATCACTGTTTACCCACGAGGGCGTTAATTAGGTGCAAATTTTATAGTATGTATTAATATAGGAATATCAAAGTGAATATCTTTTGTTATTTACGTGACGTCAAAAAAACAAACGATTGCGCATCAACACTTGCGCATTATATGAGAATATCAGTTAATTAAATATGTCAGATATGTACGTATGTGAAATGTGAGTTATCAACACTGCCTATACATGGTTTTTCAACAATTAACTCAGTCAATTGTTTGTTTTCACTTGTTACAGATATCTTTAATTTAGTGTTCAAAATGAAGATTATAGATGGAGTAGTAAAATGTCAGATTAAATTTAATTATTTATTTTTATTTTTTTTTTAAATATATTTTTATAAATAATAGCTCATCTGTTATTCTGATGTATGAGCTATATTATTGTTAAGTTTCATTCAAATCCATTCATACATTTTTGCGTAAAAGCGTAACAAACAAACAAGCATCCTTACTTTCATATGTATTCAACATTTTTTATACAGGGTATTTTAACAATGAATTCAGTCAATTGTTTGTTTTCACCTGTTTTAATTTAACATCGTCCAAGATGTGACTAGAAATAGGTATGGTGAAATTAGGTCTTATTTATTAAACCTCCTTAATATATAATTCCCCTTCGTTACAACAAGAGCGATGCATTGTTACTTGGACTGTCACCATTTATACAGCCAGATATTATTTCTGACACTAGTTTGGAAATTTGAAAGTATTAATGGAACAACTGAAAGGTTCACGACTAGATGTATGAAACACCTATAAATGATCCATTTTCCTGCACCATATTGTAATAAATATAAACAGCAGTCGTATCTTTGTACATAATATAGCCGTATATAATATCTTAAAGAAATGATGCTTGAGAACATGTCATTTACACGGTTAACTGAAGAAGTAGCGTAAGCTGCTGAATACTTATATACAAGCGTACGTACCACCATACATAGAGTTAAATCAAAACGAAGTGGCACCGAGCAAGAGAGAGTGTATGATGTATATGTATGTGCACTCGTATCTATACTCTCTCTTGTTCAGTGCCACTTAGTTTTGATAGAACTCTACATACGTATGTTCGTATTTTCTTCGTACTACCTTCTTTATCCTTAAATATAGTATAAATTATTTTCGTATATTTATTTTGAAGTATATTCATAAAATTATGAATAATAAATTAGTTTTTAATATGTTTTTAGCACATACAATACAAAAATGTTTTTTACACACAAATAGAAAATAACAATAATTTGTTAAAAGATATAAAGAATCATTATGTAATTATGTAAAACAGTTTATGTAAACCAAATGGTGTATGTAATATAGTATATTTATAGAAAATAATAAAATAAATAATTTAAAAATTAAAAACTGTGTTAAATAAAATCTGAAAAGAAAGAAACAAACAGTGGCAGCATGCTCATCACCTAAATAGACTTAGGTTTAATAAAAACAAAAAACAATGAATCGCTTTAAATAGTTATTATATTGTCCCTAATTTCATACGAAACAACCATCTGATAATTTTTGGGGGGACAATTTTTTTTGTTTAAAAATTCCTTTCAATGCATGTAGATTCCAAAAATCGATAAAAATCCTAGCGAAATCGGTATAACAATACCTGATTTCGGAAATCAATTTACATACCCCTATATTAGATTCCGTTATCAATGAACCAAATGATGGACTTGAATATCGATATCCAGGCAGTGAAAAAAGTGGTTCAGATGTAGATACCGGCGATTCACTAACGATAGTCAATCAACTATCATAAATGAATAAAGTCAGTAGCTCATCTCATTGAAGCATGCGATTTGTACTGTAAATCTTCTGGGAAGCGTATCTACCGTAGAGAGATCGTTTTCTACACTTCACGGTGTAAAATCTTGGTTGCGTGTCTAAATGGGGCAGGAAAGATTGTTCGGGCTTGCTTTTAACATATGGAAATCAATGATATTACCAACTCTGGAAATCAATGATATTATTTAATGTAAAATGTAACTGGCTTTTAATTTGATTTGAAGTTGTAAAGATTTCATCAAAATTGGTTCAGTAGTTTAGAGTCTAAATATGACACTGTGATGTTTAAACAAACGGACATATACTTTTGTAATTTTTATGAGCGAACAAATTATATATGTATAAAATCTTGGCCAGGGCGTCTTATATATCTCCTTTATAGGAATGCACTGTATCGATCATGAATGAGCTTATACTCCGATTAGCATTTGGCCGATTTTCAGGTGCTGTGCCGTGCCCATCGCCTCTTTTGAGGGCTGGATCCGCGCTTGGAAACAAATCAAATAGTTTACATAGTGACTTCAACAGTCGGGTCCCATTATTGGGAAGATTTGAGTATGTTCAGATTTTAATGGGCTCCGACTATTAAAGTCGCGGTGTAAACTACTGGATTTGGTTCTTTCTTCCTAACTAAATTTAAAAAAATAACTTATTTATATTTTTGTAATCGCCTTAATTTCTTTTTTCTTTAATTTTGATACAATACTCGATAGATTTGATAAATTATTTTTAACCAGATCAACCATTATTAACCAGAAAAATTTGTCTACACGTGAAGGTGCAAATTGGACTAGAATATAGGTTTAAATTTTCTAAAAAACTAAACAAAATATGTGGTTGAAAATTTGTATGTAGGTTTAAATAGTGAGTCTATCTATTATTTATCTTAATTTCATACTAAACTTTTTTGATTATATGAAGGCGGCGAATAGAATATTTTCATATTTTGTGCGACCAGTAGGTCACCATTTTTTAAATTTATCTAATTTATAAAACAATACAAATTTTAGTATTCAACTCTATACAAGGTGTTTCAACAATTAACTCAGTAAATCGTTTATGTTATTTTTTTATACGAGTCGAAGAATAGTAAAATACGCTAGTTTTATATAGATATACTATCCAAAGCGCCTCTCGCTTTGCTGAGAAATTTCAACTTTCAAAACAAAGACTACCGCGTTATATCCTTCACTTTCCTTGTACTCACTTTTCTGCTCTTTTGTTCACAATTTATATGAATTTTTTGGCCCTTATTGAAATATAAATTGGCCTATATTTGAAAATAAAATTTAGCCCATACTAAATGATATAAATACTCGATGATAATGTAGCTTTCCTTTGGTGAAGTAATTTTTGAAATCGATTAAGCCTATAATTTAAAAATGACTTTTTCACAAAAACAGTCACCACCTTCTCACCACCACAGTGACGGAAAAGGCCAATTATTTTTTGCTAATTATGTCACTAACATTAACAGTTTTCATATATTTATTGAATTTTTACCATTACACAATTTATACTTCTTTTTTATTAGTCTTGCACCCGGTGGTTGCAACATTAAACGTGTTATCACTTCATCATTATTAAATTTAGAAAAAAAAAGTTTTAAGATTTAATAAATTTGTAGATTTAAAAGTTAAGTTATTATCATCTTCTTGTTTAAACAAATATTAGAAGAGATGTCGGTCCAATAGAAAACGATCATAAACGGTTAGTCATACAGTAAAAGTTGTTTTACAAAATAGTAGGTAATTTAATTATTTACAATAAAGACTGTTACCATTTTTGGTCTAAAGTGCACAGGTTATGAAGATCTAGCCTAAAACGGTTTTCCTTAAAATGGAGGCACTTTCCTCGCCTATTTTTTGTAAGGATTTTGTGCATTTAGATTCAGTACGTGATACTGAACCTATTTAAATAAAAAAATAACTCCAGTAATTTAGTGCATTATGGACAAGAGTAACTAGCATATATATAACCTGTTTATATGAAAGGCTTCACTGTAATGAGCTTATTAATACACTCTGTACTTAGATAAATACTAATAATTTGTTTTAATTAACATTTGATTGATTTCAAAGCGAATGACATTTATATCACCAAATATATATGTGAGCTTCATCGAAATGCATTCGAAATTCATATCCTAACTAGTAAAACTTTCTTTGTTAAACAAACTTTATGTATAAAGTTATCTATGCTAATAGATATTTATGTAAGTTTAAATAACTCGAATATGTCTTCCTAGTAGGAAAAAAGATAGAGGGTGCTTGAAAAGGTTGAGACAGCGCAAACGGGCGTATTTATAGAACGGCTCCAAGTTGATTTATCCAAATTTACATTGAAGTACTCTTGGTAGGTAACTACTATTTTTTTTAAATTTATTCAAAATAGTATATGATAACCGAACCTTTTTCCGCCGAAACAATTGTTTGCTAGGTGTATCGACTTGCGGTTCTTTTGCATTGGCTTCAGAAAATTATCCTAAAAAAAAGTCTATATGGTTTAAAAATTTTCAGTTTTAACCCCCGCGACATTGGCATGAAGGGGGCTTAGGTCGTCTCTCCAGATTTTTCCGAATAAAATTTTGTTACTTCTTACACTTTTATTTGTTACGGTGCATAGTCAGCAACAAAAGGAAAACCGATAATCGGAAAAGTTTAGGGACCGATTAACACAAACCGATCACAGTAGCCTTACTGCCAATTTTTTACGCTATAGTTCTGTTCAAAAATAATTGCTGCTTACTAATTAGTTTCCAACAAAACGATTTTGTTGTTCGAACCGATCGGGAAAAATCGGTGACAGAACTAGCTTAACGTTATGCTAACGTGAAAAAAATCAATAAAAGTTTGATACATTTCGTAAATGCAAGTAAATTTGTTGCTAATTTGTTGCTTTAAAAAAAATTTGAAAAACTTAAATTTCTCACATTTTGAATGTTTTAAATTAATAGTCAAAGTGATTTTAAAAGGATTATTAATTACACTAATTATAATTAACCAAATGAATGAAAGAATTAAAATTGTTTGTATATTTGAACTAGGTACTACGTACTTAAGTTTTGAAATTGAACCTCAAGCAGGGGTTAAAAGTGTATTTATTACACATTGGAGATTTAAATATACAATAAATACAACAGCATATACACTGGAAAATTTATATCTAGACTAGTATGAAGTTTCATAAGCAGAATAGAACAGAAACAAATTGTGGGGTGAACATGGTCTTTGGGTACTATCCCCATAACTTTCTGATTCAGTAAGTGATGACATTTATTCATTGTAATAACATTTATTTCATAAAACTCTTTTTATTATAAATGTTTCTATTTTTCTTTTAGTAACCGAAATATTTCTTTTCTATCATATGGAAGTAAAATATCTTGATAAATATTAGATACTAGAGGTTTAAAGTAAAACCTTAAAGCATCAATCGAAAATTTTTGTTTTTTTATATTTAAATAGCAAGACTTATTTCGCATTGTTCATATAAATAGGGTGAGAGAGTACATACATATGTATACATTAAGCAAGTTGAAAAAGAAAGATACTATTATATGACTGATTAATGCACTTGTTGTCTGAGCAGAAGTAGATAGTAAAGTGTGCTTTATGTCTGTATCGTCTTTGAAGAGTGGGGATTTTGTGTTGAATACAATAATTATCAGTTCATCATATTTCATATTAGATTTGTGACTGCGCGTTAATAGAATTCTATCATTTATTTTCAAACATTAAAAAAATAAAGGATAATAAAAAAAATTCAATTGGTAAGAAATAATGCTTAGCTTTAGAACATCTGAGCTATCTACTAGTTTTCGGACATCAAATACCTTAAACAGTCATACAACTAAAAGCAGACTGCCATGCTAATGAGAAAAGCTATAAGCACAATTAAGCAGACATATAATAGTATCTTTCTTATACACATTGCTTTATGTATACACATGTATCCACTCTCTCACACTTATTTATTGTACTTAGCGAAAAGGTGAATCGAATGGGTGGTTATGATTCAAGCTCAATGATTACTCATAAAATTGCATCACGTTATCATTTACCGCTTTAAATCGAAACAATTTGTTTGTATACAGTACAGAAATATATGTACAGTGTGTCTACTTAAGTAGGCTTCATATAGAAAACTTTTTTATTGTAATGTTTACGAAAAAAATGTTATTCATTATTAAAATTTCTGATTTCGAAAATATTAACATTCAGCTATTCACTATTGACATCGAAGGTACAGGGTGTACATAAATTGAAAAGTTCGATAACAATGTTAATTGTGGTTTAGAAATTCAGACAATTTAGAACCGACAATAAGGGAAACGGTTCAAGAAATAACTCCGGAGATGTGGAGGAGTGTATTTAAATAATTTTTTAAAATAAAAATTACATGTATGGAACGTGAAGTTGATAACGCTGGCTCAAAAACGAACTGAAGATAAATGTTGTTACTGACGTCAACAATAATAATTACATTCGTAATGCAATGTATGAAAGATTAATGTTCTTTATTAATTATCTTGTTACATATCGTCAAATCAACAAATAATGAAGTTCGATGACTGGTTAATTAGGATAACAGATGACATGTTTTATAAGTAAAATTTGCAAAATTTAATTATAAATTGAAGTGGTCAAAACGTTCCCAACTTTAACAGTTATCTTGACTACGTTTTCGCCTCAACGTATCCGCCTTCGTGTTCCATACATGTATTATTTGACAAAATTTTTTAAATACACTACTACATATCTCGGCAGTGATTTCTTACCCGTTTCTCTTATTATCTGCTCTAAATGGTCTACATTTCAAAACGACCATTAACAGTCCTATCGACTTTTTTTCATTTGTGGGTGGCCACTCTGAACTTTCCATGTCAAAAGCAGAAATAGCTGAATGTTTAACATTTTCGAAGAGATTTTTATAAAGAATTATTTTATATAGAATAAAAGGGCTTGTCGTATGAAGCCACCTTAAGTAGATACGATAAATATCGTTACACACCTCAAAACATGGTGATCATGTAGGATAAAACTTTTACTGTCGATTTTCGTTGTGAAAACAACCAGTTTCTATTGGAAATTTCATAGTAATTACCGATGGAGGGAAAATGTTGAAAACAATTATAGTCTTTCTAAATTAAAGTTATCTAATTAATCCAGGTTGATCGACGCATAAAACAAGGAATGAAGTATTTATAATTTAACTATATGGATGCAATGGGTCTTAAATCTTACCGAAAATGGTCTAGTATAAACAACTTTGCATAAATAAAGAATCGTGAAACCAACCATATATTTTTTTAATAGGCAAAAAAATAATAAATTTTTGATGCAAGAAATTTATTTTAAACCAAAAAATTTTTTTTAATTTCAGATGAAATAAATAAATGAAAAGAAATTTATTTTTGTCCAGAAAAACTTCTTGATGCAAGAAAATTTTTCTTCATTCGAAGATACGCTTCACTAGGATGAAGGGTGTCTCTTCTGAAACATCCCTCTGATCCGCCTGTCTCTGACTATCTAAAGGCCGGATCTCTACTGGCAGAACGTTTTGATACCAACTTGACAATAGTTATTATTTCGATATAAAAACCATTAAATACCGAGACTTGGTTGATAAACTATTCTAATGAGAATGCAATACTTTTACCAGCTACTTTTTGATTAATAGTTCGTCAAAATATCGAGCCTTGGCTAGCGGACTATTCTGTTATCAACCCCATACTAGCATTCCCATCTCGCGTTTCATTTAAAATCCTTTCAACTTCTAAATCTTGACTAGCTTCACTCTAATTCCAAGCCGATGACAATATCAACCTCTATTTGATAAAAAGTTTTTCCGAGTATCAAAATTAAGTTATCAGACCGATCGGATACTAATTTTGGATAATACCACTTTTCATCTGATTGAAATTGTGTTCAAATACTAAGGTTCACAATTAATTTGGATTATAATTCGAGTTTGGAGCAAAGATTCTTAGATTTCAAATATCGAAACTTGGTTAGTAATCCACTCCAATGCAATTCCAATATAAAACAATAATAAGCCTCTGCCGCTGCAGTGGACTACATGGATCATAAAATAATATGAATTTTACTCTTTGCTAAGTTGGTAGTCGAAAATACGTATTTTAAAAATACAAAAAACTGATCTAGGAAATTGGGGCAAAAATCGAAATTTATTTCGATATATCCTAGAGTTCTCATTTATTATCTTCGATAATATTTATATTGTTATAGCAATCTGGGTATTAGCAATTTTCCTAATTAGTTACCTCCTTAGATCATATTTTAAATAGATAAGCCCAGTGTATACCAAGTATATATTTTTTGGCGTCACAGAGTAGATTAACAAAGATGAAAATACAATATTCAAACAGCTGACGGAGAAACGCCATTTTGGAGGCCTGGTATTCAATGCGCAAGATCGTATAACCGGAATCAGCTGCTTCTATGATGTGTTTATATTTCAAATTCACATGTGCTTAAAATAAATAAATAAAATTTTATTTTGTTTTAACGTTCAAACGAGTAATATTGTTAGATAATTTTGTGTTAATTCTTTGAAAAAATTTGTTGAAAACGATAAAATGGTAATTTGTACAAAATATACTGTTTTAATTTTATTTAAAAGTGGTATAATCTTATTTTAAATACGCGCCAGGATATTATGTTGTATATTAAGACATGCGTATTATGACCAGGCCCCGATATTTACTATCCTTGTCAATCTACTTTGAGACGTGGTTCTCACTCTGTTGACAATTCCAGTAGTGAATTTTCAAAGGTTACCTCCATGTGGTTATTATTGGCTATTGCAACATAGCTATAATAAAATAGCGAATAAAAGACAGTCTTTAGATAAACTTCCAACATAAAATTAAGGTTAATAGAAAATGTTTACCACCGTAATTTTATTTCATAAAATTAACACCATCAAAAAATCACTAAATTAGTAATAAAAAGCTTTTTTTATATAATTTTTATTTATAATCTGCAAATGACATTTTTTACGATTAAAAAAGTTGCAAATCTACCAGGAAGTGGAAAAAAAGGTTTATTAGCATCGTTAATAAAAAAAAATCTACCCTAATAATAAACAGGTATATATTGCAGTAGCTCACCAGTCTCCCTATACAGGGTGTCTAGCTACGTTGACTACATGTAGAAAACTTTATTAATATAAGGCTTACGACAAAAATATTTTGTTTATAAAAAGCTCTGCTTTCAAAAATATTAGGCGGAAATTTTTTAATATGTACTATACTTGATTATCAGTTATGTATGTGTCACATTTTTGTATGTGTTAAAGAAATCAACACTGCCTATGCATGGTATTTCAACAATTAACTCAGTCAATTGTTTGTTTTCACTTGTTTTAAATTAAATTTTGCAAATCATACTTATAAAACATGTTATCTGTTATCCAAATTAAGCAGTCATCATACTTAAAATGTTTATTTGGTAATTTGAAACATTTATAACAAAATAATTAACACAGAACATTTATTTTTCATACAATACGTTACAATTATTATTGTTGATGTAAGTAAAACCAATAATCTTCAGTTCGTTTTCTCCTCAACGTATCCACCTTCGTGTTCCATATAAAATTCTTTAAATACACTCTTGAACCGTTTCCCTTATTATCTGTTCTAAGCGGTCTTTATTTCTAAACGACCATTAACATTCCTATCGAAATTTCTCAATTTATGTATACCCTACATTTTCGATGTCAAAAGTGAATAACTGAATTTTAGTATTTTTGAAAACAGAGCTTTTCATTAAGAATAAATTTGTTTCGAAAACCTTATATAAGTTTTTCATATGTAGCCAACTTAGCTAGACACTCTGTATAGTATACAACACAATAATATACATAGAACGTAATAATTATACCTGATTTTTATTTTTATTAATAATTTATTTATGATCTAAAGTTGTAAATAAATCACTTTATTAGCGATAAAAATATTACTTTTTACATTATTTGAGCATTTATTATATGGTCGTTGTAATATGTATAATAAATATGATTTAACTGACACATTTTAACATTTATACGCAAGGGATTTGTGTCAAGTTTGTTCCACCATTATCTACTTAGTCTCACAGATAATAGAAACGTATTTTAATCAAATTTATTAAACGTACGATTTGTTTTAGAAGCTCGGAAGCTCATTTCTGCTTCTTGAAGGGGATTACCACAGTAAAAGAAACATTTATCGAATTTTTTATGCTCATCCAAAATGAGGCGGAGGATGGACAACTGATGTTGATTTTGGATTAGTTGTGAACAATTTACTTTTAAGGGGTGCCAGCGTTCCAGGGGAGGTGATTTGTGTTTTTCCCTCCAAATTAAGCTAGAGTTGAAAATTAGTACATAAGTTGAGTTCGTGTCAATAATTTTATGGGAAAGGCAATTACCAGCTCCCCTTTTTTATGTTACAAAATCCTGTTTTTGACAAAAATCCCATTTTATTAAAAATCATCTAAAACAGTGACCCCCAAAGTGGCCTATATGGACCCTCAAGGGTCAACTATAAAGTACAAGGGGTCCATGTGAGCGAAAAAAGAATCGTGAGTCTGTGAGATGTAAACGGGAACAACGATAGTCCATCTCAAACACATCGATGATGATTAGAACTGCACTGGTAGTCGTAAATTTTGAATGATCCTACAAGTTCATTCAAAGTTTGCGGCTACCAATGTAGTTCCAATCATCGCCAATTAGCACTGACTCGTTAAATTTTTTAATGAATAAACTGTAATATTAGGATCAACAAGTTTGGAAATTTTTAGGAAACATTAAATGAAGGAGAAATATGACTTTAGCGGACCTCTGTTTCTCATGAGTTTTTTCTAGCCGATGGTTATTTTCAAATCTATCACGTTGCGAAGACATTTATTGCAAATCATTTTCAATCATTCAAGGCCTACCTTGACAACCTTATTTAACTCTTTAAAATGTAAAGCTTTCCAAAGACCTTTTGACAATGTGCCCATATTGTACAAATTATTCCTGAGAACTTATAGAAAAAGTCATTGTTTTCAACTTTCACATTCCATTCTAACTATAAAATTAAGCACGAAAAAACGAAAAGCCTGAAAAAAATTCTTCTTTGTACAAACGGATATCATTCTTTTTATATAAGTGTTCATTTGTACTCATATTTATGCTGTCTTGTCGCAATTACAAAATGAAGTAAGAAGTAGCGTTAGGCCCTTAAGCTATGGCAGAGACATTTTTATTGCTTCCGCCCTCATTATGTAAGGTTTGTACAAAGAAGATTTTTTTTTACAATTTTCGAATTTGTAAAGGGCTGTAACTTCAAAACGTACCTTTCGTACCATAGCCAGTTTGACAGTATTTTTATTATAGTTAGTCTAACGGACTGATTGAATAAATTTTTATCTAAATAAAACCAACACGATTCACAGTCATTGAAGTATTTTACCTGTTACAACTAACACTATTGTAAAGAAATTATCTGATCATATTTATTTTCAAGTCAAAATTTATGTTCAAACAAAAAACACAAACAATATTTTTTGTGAAAATAATAAATATGGCTACTTAAAATAATATTCTTTATGATATTTATTCAAATAAAAAATTACTTTTCATAGTAAATGGACAACAACTGGTAAACATTTTATGGAAACATACGCGATAGAAAACCCATTGAAGACTCAAAAGAATTTATTTATATTGTAATTGTTTTACAAAGTGAACTATATTCACAAAAAGTAACAATTTTCTATGTGTCCCATTTAAGATTTAAGCTCAATACTTTTCTCTCTCATTTTTAAGGTACTGTAAGAAGCGTAGACTATAATACAGCCTAGAAATGATAATCAGCCAATTAAATCTATCAATCGAATTAGAGTTGACCAATTCTAGTGAAAATTTTGTATAAATTTTGATGTTTTAAGGATAATTGATACAAACATACTAGCTCTGTTAATATTTGTTTTTCAAATTTTTTTAAAGTGAAACTTTTTATGGGACGTTTTGTCATGAGAGTTAACTCGTACAGCTAACAACATTGTTAAACTCCTTGTCTCTTTCTTATTACCATTTACTCCAGCAGAGTGAGAGAGGCCGTGGGACTTGATAACTGTACATATACCATTTATTTATTAAACAAGGATAGTTCAAACCTACTTACATTTAAATCTTTATTTATTAAATGTTATTAAAGTGAAACTTTTTATGGGACACTAGCGTTTTTATTAAACAAGGATAGTTCAAACCTAATTACATTTAAATCTTATATGTCGATCTTTATTTATTAAATGTTATAAGCCAATTACATTTAAATCTTATATGTCGATCTTTATTTAGTACACTAGCTAGCTAGCTAGCCTACACTAGCGTTTTTATTAAACAAGGATAGTTCAAACCTACTTACATTTAAATCTTATATGTCGATCTTTATTTATTAAATGTTATAAGCCAATTATTTCTATTTTGCCAAATAAAAATGACAGTGCAGATAAAGATATTTGAATCTGTGATTCATTAACATAAGTCATATTAATTACTTATATAGTTCTTTTCTTAATGTAGAATGTTTATGTATATGTAATATACATATATATATATATATATATATATATATATATATATATATATATATATATATATATATGTATATATATATATATATATATATATATATATGTATATATATATATATATATATATATATATATATATATATATATATATATATATATATATATATATATATATATATATATATATATGTATATGTCTATTAAATTATTTCATATTAAAATTTTTTTAATATTGTTTTTATTCTCAGTTATTGTCAATGAAGATACAAAAAATGTATGCGTCAGTCCAAAACTAACAGCGTCAAAAGTGAAACTTTTTATGTAATTCAAAAACTGTCAATGAGTGTACAAAAAAATACATTGCAGCAAAGAAAAATTGAATGGAAATTATAATAAAAATGATTTATAATAAAAATCAAGAAAAATCTACAGACTATCCCGAATTAATTACTACGGAAGTTTCACTCGTACGTACTATTATTTACATATACATAAAACTATATACATATACGTACAAGTGAAACTTCCGTAGTAATTAATTCGGGATAGTCTGTAGATTTTTCTTGATTTTTATTATAAATCATTTTTATTATAATTTTCAGTCAATTTTTCTTTGCTGCAATGTATTTTTTTGTACACTCATTGACAGTTTTTGAATTACATAAAAAGTTTCACTTTTGACGCTGTTAGTTTTGGACTGACGCATACATTTTTTTTTTTTTAAATTTATTTGCTGCACTTTCAACAGTTAGGGTCATTTGTACAGCTTGTATTACATAAAATGGGATAGATTATAAATTTGTATGTTAATATAGTATTATATTTTTGTAAGAAGTTGTGTGGTTTTTAGGTATTTGTAAAGTTTTTGTATTGATTCAGTGTTGTTTCCTAGCAGTTCTTTTATGCCGATGGGTAGATTTGTTGTTTGTCTTTGAAGATGGTATTTGGGGCAAGTTAGTAGTATATGTTTGATTGTTAAAGGTACTTGACCTGTGTGGCAGTGTGGTCGGTCGGTCTTTTTCATTATAAATGAATGCATGAGCTTAGTGTGACCAATGCGTCACAAATTTGTTAAATAAATTTTATCGAAAAATTTAAAACACTATTTTCAAAGACGCATAGCTGATCTTAAATGTTGCAGATGACAATGGTCTGCATAAAGGTTGTGGTCTACTTTAAGAGTCTTGTTTTCTTTAGCACTAGATATAGCATTTATTCGATTGAGATTGATAGATTGAATTGGATGTCCACGAGGGACACACTTAGGCCATAGGGCCTATTGTGATATCATATATCATATATCAAGAAGAATCATTATTTTGGAATACAATATTTTCTGGACAGACATACAATTTAGTTACTTACCGCTATCACCGCAATTATGAGATATGCGTCTGTTTCTTTTGTTTTCTTACTTGCACATGTCTTGCATTTTTCAGTTCTATACCATGTCGGTATTTACTATCATTTTCAAATACAATATTTGTATCGAACACACAAACAATATAGTTTTATACCGCTTCCAACGTATTTTTTATGCCGTTATGTTTTATTATTATTCGATATTCACAAGTTCTGCGGTTTTCAGCTCTCCATATCAGCCCCATCATTTCTACGTTTTTAAATATTGGATTTCTAGCAAACAGGCAAATAAAAAAAGAAATTGAATAAATACTTGATTGAATAGTAGCTTTTTTAAATACTTAGTATTCCGGGTTTTTTTCATTTTTGCATTTTTTATAGTCTAGGAGACGGTATAGAATCGATCTTCACCCATCTGATAACCAGTTGAGACATAGCTTTTTTGAAATTTTATTGATTTATAGACACGCTATGTCATAGTTTTCTATTGAAAACTGTTCATGGAAATTTTTAATTAAATTTACTTGAATCAATTTTATCAAGGAACAATTTTTTTGCAGACAAGCCTATAAAATATTTGCTAATACCAATTTCGATTGGTTTATAGATCGGTGTAGTTTTCTATATATACTTTTACTTTTTCATATGGTATTAATAGATCCACACCGATCTGTTAGACATCACAATAGTTTAGATGCTTACGAAAGCATAAATGGATAACTGTTAAAGGCCAAGCTATGAAAAAATTCTCGTCAGTTATAGCGAATTTGGACCCACCCATTTCACAAACGATACTTAATTTTAGATATAAATTGAAGTCGATAAAAGAAGTCTTTAAACCTCCTGAATAATGTGTTGTGAAATGTTTACAAAAAGTTTATTGTCTTGAAAAAAAATTTTTTTTCTTCAAATTTGTGATAATTTTTGTATTTTTATTTTTATAAGTCGCTACAGTAATTACTGGTAATGTTTTGCATATTTATCTTTAATTTTTTTATTTTGTGTAAAATATTTGTAATGTGTTACATGAATAAATTTAACTACTGACGATGATTGCGTTGCAATCGAAATATCGATATTTAGCGACATGTAAGTCCGTTGTATGTTTTTTAATTGTATTTTTTAAATAGAATTTCTTAATGTACAATGTTATTTCTAGTATCGTGGTATTTATTTGAATAACTACACCGATGTGTTGATCAATCGAAATTGGTATCTGAAGAAAGATAATTTAATTACGAAAATAATGGTATGGGTTTGCCTAAAAAACACTGCTCATGGAAACAATTTATAAAAATTAATTTAAATAGAAGTAGCCATGGACACTTTTCGATAGAAAAATTATAGTTTTTATAAGCCGGAGTGTTTTTATAAGTACAGAGTTTCTTGTACACTTAGGTTTAAAGTTTGATATATAAAGGAACATTTACATTGGATAAACAATTAAATTACAACAAATATGACGCAATGTTTTACCAGTGAAAAGAACTGATGTTACTTTTTTCACAATATTTTGTATGCCTTACATCGATAATATAGAAACTTCTATAAATAAACAGCTTAAGTTATGTTATATACAAAAATATGGTATAATTCATCATATTACTACTATAATAATATAAACTGGAAGTGTTAAAAATCTTCAAGGCTACTAAGTGCAGGTTCAGAGATACTGAAGCCATCAAATCGCCTCTGAACAAAATCCAATTGACGTCAATTGCTTGTAAGAGTATAGTGAATTTTGTATTTCTATCTGCTACTGTGACTTAAATTCCTCACTATATCACATAATCATATACTTAATACAATTGAAGAATTTTAATCTGCATTAAATTACAAGAGTTATTTTAGTAAGTTTTTTAGTAGGTTCAGTATCACCTACTGAATGTTTTTCAAACATGTACAAAGTTCTGACAAAAAAAAAGGACAGAAGTGCGGCATTTTAATGAAAATCGTTTCGGCCTATATCTTCGTAACCGTGCACTTGAGACCAAAAATGGTAATTATCTACCAGATATTGAAGGTAATTACCGATAATTAAATTTCCTTTTTTTATGAAGGTTTTTGAAGGTAAATCATGTAACATTATTAATATTTTTTATACATTTATTGAATTTTGATCATAACATTGTGTATACCTCTTTTTGATTAACCTTGCACCCGGTGCTTGCAACACTGAATGCGTTATAACCTAGTAAATGTTAATTGAAAATATTAAGAAATGTTGATGTTAAAGTTAAGTTATTAGCATTTTATTTTATAATCAAATATTAAAAGAGATATCGGTCAAATAATCAATAAGAAAATCGTTGTAGTTGTATTAGTCATAAACGCCGATACAAAAAAAAAAATTATGGACAAGAGTAATGAGCTTATATATTACCTGTATTAACTACTCTTATTGGCGTCTGGTCTCGACAAAATCCCTTAGCTTCATCTGATTTTAATAACGCCTCTTATGAGGGCACAGAGGACTCTTGGTCTATGTGCTAGGGCCGCTTGCGATACCCCTCTTTTGTCTTATTATTATTATTGACTACTCTTATAATGTTAATAGTTCGGGTATTCTAAGCTAAAAAAAGGAAAATAAAAAAAACGCTACTGTTTTTATGTTTGTAATTTTTTTTAAATGTTTTTGACCCATCGGGGCACATTTTAAGGGTAAAGAACTTCAAAATGCGTTGCTTTAATATAATACAGGATCAGAATTGTTTTCAAGGAATTGGGAAGTTCAAGACAGTGACGTGACAATATTTTATGACAATTATTATATTCCTTAGACGGCTTCAGGAAGTTTGGTAAGGTAGAACTACAGGTTTTAGAAAATGTAAATGTGCTGATAAGGAGCAGATGTGAATGCCGAGGAATATGAAAGTAAATATAAAGAAATATAAAGAAGTGCTAGATTTGAGGCAATATTTTTTTAGAAGATTGAACAATTAAAATAATATTTTTTCGCAACGTAAACTGCTATAAAAGGCGTGTCAGATGGTCCATCAGTTGAGTTGGACAAAAAATTCAACAAACAAAATTATACTAAGCAAATTGCTTTATTTCGAAAACCGAAAGTATAAGCACGAGGGGAATTACACTGACAATCCGAATAACTACAGTTTCGAATGCCTCTCTACGTTTTACTTTTGCAAAGGGATAAGACGAAATTGAGAGACTTTGTACTTTTAGCAATAATTCCATAAACTGTCACAGCCTATTACTGCAACTCTCCTGCATAGGGGCTTTATAAAAGCAAACCTTTTTGTTTCTTTTTTTATCTTTTCCACCGGAAAACAGTATTTTTAACCTCCGAGCAAAAAAGGGGTGTTATAAGTTTGAACGCTATATGTGTGTGCGTGTCTGTCTCTCTGTCTGTGGCATCGTAGCGCCTAAACGGATGAACCGATTTTGTTTGTTTTTTTGGTTTCGTTTGAAAGGTAATTTAATGGAGTTCAAGTGCAAAATTGAGGGTTCTGTACCTGAAAAAACAAAAAAAAATTGGCGATGGTATTAAAAACCGACTCAGCTTGGGAAAGGCTTCAAAGGCTCTCAATTTAATGGAGAGTGTTCTTAGATATGATTCAAGTGCGACTTCAAGTGCGTACCCGAAAAATTTTTCGGGGTTTTTTTAAATTTTCTTAATTTCATTGTGGCAAGGCACTACACATAATATACAAACTAATGGATGTTACCGTAAATAGTATATTTGTATACATATAAATATATATTCTCATTATACAATATATTTCTGTATAAAATACATGATTAATGAGTACAGTTTAACAAACCTGTCATTTTTAACGTGAAACCGTTATTTATTCTTTATTTATTTTGTTCATTTATTTTTTGGGTGAACATTGAATTCAATGAAAATTTACAGTGGCGCATCTACCAGAGGGTTCTTCTATTCTTGGAAACGTATTGTTTTTATTTTAATCATTATTTTAATCTATACTTCAGTTTCTGGCTGGAGTTTGGTATGCATAATATGAGGAATGGGATCCAAAACCCATTTCGCCGGATTAAAAATTTCCATATCTTCAACCTCATCGCATATCGAATATGAATACGTAGGCAATTTTTTTGTTAAAGTCAACAGTTCCGTAGATATTGTACCAACCGATTGTTTTGGTAGCTATTTCTCACAAGTAGGTACGTAGTTTCGAATGGGATAAAACTACGAATGAGATGACACTGAATTTACATAACAAAATGAATAAATTTACCTTCAAAATTTTTAATAAATTGCTACCATCAAAAAATGCCGCAGTCTTCAAAATTCGTCAGAATTTTTAATATACAGTGTGTCCTATTTAAGATGAAGACACCCGCATTTTTGGGTTATTTATAGGAATATCGATCGGAAGTTTTGCACAGTCATACAGGGTAATAGGTCACATTTTTAAGATACTTAACCGAATTCAGAACTTTAAAGTGAGCCTACTACAAATTGGTAAATAGGGCCGATTCTTAAAGTTTTACCAAGCGTCACAAATGGATATCAAAAAATATTAATGGAAAAATTAGCTTGGAATATTTTTGTATACCAATTTACTGATTTTCATGACAAAATTCGCATTTTTAATTATTGATGATTTTAGCCAGCACTTATTATTATTACAAGTTTATTGAAATGTTTGAATACATAACACTTTTAAATTATCAATTTATCCAGTTTTTACATTCCATAGCATACCTACTAGTCATAAAATTAAAAAAAAAAAAAAAAAAAAACTTTTATAACTAGTCGGCCATGGAATATGAAAACTGGACAAATTGATAATTTAATAGTATTATGTATTCAAATATTTCATATAAACTTCTAATAAATTTGAATAAAGCCCAAAATAATGAAAAACTGCCATTGCAGTGCTATCTATCGTATCATATCAAACTCTTGCAAAAAAAAAAATATAGTAAGTATAAAAAAAAAGTTCATGGAAATAGTTCATCAATATGAAATAGTAATACTAAAAATTGTAACAGACAGAATGTACTACAGTAATAATTATGGTAGTTAATTATATGCTATTTATAGTGATTCTCTAGGATTAACATTTAGATTGGCTATATTTTGATTATTTTTGGTTTGTTTTGGCAAGCAAAATTTTTTTTTAATACCTAAAAAAATACTGCCTTCGAATATATTAGTCCCGGCAAAATCCGTCATTGAGCATGATAAATTTTCGCATGGAAAATTTTTGCAGTTTTCGGTTTAAAATATACTCGCGAACCTAAAAGTGCAGTTTGGCGGTGGGTAGCCCGGTAGGATATTGTTTGAACTAATTTTTTTTAACAAATAAGTAATATTGATCGAATCGCTTCTAAACTCTCCAGTTTTCGAGTAAAAAATTCGTAAAATTTGAAAAAACGCGCTTGTTACGACTTTCATCTCTCAAAAATTTCATGAAAAAATCAGATTTTTATTATGTATCAAATTTTTATTTCTAGTGTAAAGCTTAGTCAACAACATGCCGCAAAAACTATTGCCCTAGTTACATTTGAAGTTCTAGATTGTAAATTGTTTAGTGAGATGAAAAACCATCAAAAACTAACGACTTTCAGTTCTGTTTATGCTCAAAGATGGGATTTTCACCAATCGACTCGAAATAAAGGAAAATTAATCAAAAAGTTCGAAAAATTTCATTTTTCTTCTTAAAGAAAAAAAACACAAAAGGAATAAATGAATCAAAGGCGGTAAATTTGGATTGCAAAACTGGGAATTTTGCCAACAATGCACATCAAGAATGGAAGTTTGTTCAATCCATTTTACAAGGATAAGATAACACGATAAAGTACAAAATTTACATGAAAAACATTTATCAAAAATTGCAAATATCAATGCGCAATAATGAAAAGAAGCAGCTATCAAATGCACGCTTTAAACACAATAATACGAAAGTAAATAAAATTTCTTCAAAATAAATAAATATATTATCGCATTCTATAATCGT
The DNA here is from genome assembly GCF_905475395.1 of Chrysoperla carnea. Classification (NCBI taxonomy): domain Eukaryota; kingdom Metazoa; phylum Arthropoda; class Insecta; order Neuroptera; family Chrysopidae; genus Chrysoperla; species Chrysoperla carnea. Next base: position 69,199,528 of record NC_058341.1, read on the forward strand.
TCTATTATATTTTTATCCCATCAAAATGATCAGCTGGGTGACCTGATAAATGGTTCAGTTTTTTACTGCCGTGGCGCTGAGATCTTTAATCTCCGCTAAACATCTATCTCCTAATATAAACAAACAAAAAATCATTGTAAAATTCATAAAATCTATATTATAACATATATAACTCTAGTTCGTAAGTCAATTAGTTGAAATTCCGTTTTTGTCATTTAATTATTTTTTCTAAGATAATGTTTATACCCTCTTCAACCACCATTACAGTGCTATCTATTGTATCGTGGCGTCGCGAATCTCCCTTGTATTTTCTATTATTTAGTATTAATTTGTAACACTTACTTTAAGTTTATAAGTGTACTGCGTAAAATGACACTAGCCTACTTTTTTGTCATAAATATACATAAATAAATATTTCTCAAAACTCTCCCTCGCTACCCGAAGTAGACATATACAGAGTTTCTAGCTAAGTTGGCTACATATGGAAAACTTTTTAATAAAAGGTTTACGAAGAAAATTTAGTCTTTATAAAAAGCTCTGCTTTTGAAAACATTAACATTCAGCTATTCAGTGTTATATAAATAGGATTTCCAAAATTTAATTTAAAATTGAAGTGGTCGAAACATTCCCATCGTTAACAATTCATTCGTAAACAGTCATCTTCAGTTCGTTTTTGCATCAACGTATCCACCTGCACGTTCCATACATGTTGTTGTTCTTTTACAAAATTCTTTGAATACACTCTTACATATCTCGGGAGTGATTTCTTGAGCAGTTTCCCTTATTATGTGTTCTAAATGGTCTACATTTAAAAACGGCCGGGGTCATTAGCATTCCTATCGAACCTGTATATTCGATGTCAAAAGTGAATAGATGAATGTTAATATTTTTGAAAGTAGAGCTTTTTATAAACAATAAATTTTTTTGCATAAACCTTGTAATAAAAAACCTTTCCATATGGAGACAACTTAGCTAGACACCCTGTATATATGTCACATATGTAATTTTTAGCATATTAGACTTGGTATGTAAAGCTATCATAATAAAAAATTTTAATAAAAAATACTTTTTAAGGGACAAGCATTTATTGTTCTAAAAAGTAGAAAATCATTTTATATATGAGTCACTCATACCCGACTTTTTGTAAAAGCTTGAGGCGCTCAATTTAAAATATAAAAAATGAATCGGAACCTCATCTACTCCTAATGCCTGATTATTTTTCGATTCTTTCTTGATATTAAGCGCCTCAAGCTTTTATAAATAGGCCGGTATGAGTGACTCATAGATAAAATTATTTTCTTCTTTTTAGTACAATAAAAGCTTGTTCCTTAAAAAGCATTTTTTATTAAAATTTTTAATTTAAAACTTAAAAAAATGTATATATACATCAACTATGGTGGAAAATCAGGACGCCAACTTCACCATGCATTGTCATCCAAACTAAATGTGCATGCAAAATTTCAGCTCAATCGGAAACCGGGAAGTTGATCAAATTTTACTTGTCAGATTTGATTACAGACAGACAACGGGACAAGTGAAATTAAACAAAATTGTCGGGAGAAAACAAGCATTATTTGACAGTTGACATGAAGCCTTGCTGTTTTCTATTCAGCAATCACTTATCAAATAAAACAACAATAAATATATGAAGAAGAAAATTTGAATTTTTCTAAAGTCTCATTGTTAGGCGGTAAAAAAATGAAATAATTAAAAGAAAATGGAGGTCTAGAGAAGATTTAGAGAAGATTTAGAACATTGTATTTATCAATTTGAATACGCTTACAAAATAACAAAATAGAGTTTTTGGGTGGAATTGTCTGCTCAAAAATTTCTTTTAATAGAAATCGTTTAAAAAACATTAAATTTATTTAAATTTTATCAGTGACTTTTTTATTCTTAATAATTATACTCAAAAATAGCACTCTAGTACCTTCATTTTTATATCTTTAAAGGGGGTCTTTTCTCCGCCAATGTTAATTAAAAAACATTAGATTAAAAGGAAAAATAATTTTTTATAATAGTTTGGCTCTTTATCTATCGTATAGTGAAGTTTCACCTTTAAACTACCGTATAAATTTTTGTGAAAAATTTTTTCAAAATTGTTAGCTTTCGTTGACAGTCGTACGATAAAGTAGGACCCTAGCAACTTTTTTTGAATTATATTACCAGTTATCGATTAGATGGAATGAAAAAGAAACAGAAAATTAGCTTTTCGAAATATACAGGTATTGTTTTGCACTAAAATATTTAACTTACCTTGAAATTAATTGCGAAATAAATGACCAACTGAAAACAAAAGCACAAGCTGGTAGAGTTCGTACAAAACGAAGTGGCACCGAGCAAGAGAGAGTGTATGATGTATATGTATGTGCACTCGTATCTACACTCTCTCTTGCTCGGTGCCACTTCGTTTTGTACGAACTCTAAAGTACTTAAGACAGCAAGTAAATACTTCTATTTAATAATTTTTAAGAAGACAAATACTAAATTACAATACAAATACAACTGTTTTGTAATCCAAATTGATGGTAGTATCAGTCACATTTTGTTCTGTAGTATCAGTCACGTTCTAATAAATTTTATTTTTAAAATACTTAGGTTCTTTATTTTACCATTTTTCAATAATTTGTATTATGTAATTTGGCCCCACTTACAATTTAAAATCATAAATCCTGCATAGCGGAAGATGTTCGAAGTTTAAAAACAGTATCAAACGCGGCTTCCTTTTCTATGTAGTGCCAGTCATATAAGCATTTTATTAAAAAAATCATATATGGTAAAGTTTTATGGGCATATTTTGTACTACAGACGGATAAATGTGGAATAAACCATAAAACTGTTAACTTAATATGATACAAAATATTATAATATGATACAAAATAAAACGTATTTTGGAATAAATGCAGTGTCGGTAACATATGAAATCACCCATCTGCTAATATTAAAGGGATATTAGGGGTAAAAATCGAATTCACACAAAAAAAAACATTAATTCCTGACCCCTTTTGACCCCTTTAATGTTATCAAATCGAATTATTATCATCATATTAGGCGGAGACTTATTATTCGGAGAAAATCTCTGGAAAAACCTTAAAACACTAACTTACGTAATTTAATGTCCAGGAGGTTTCTCCGAAACTAGGAATAATAGAAGGTTGTCAATCGATACGTAGTTCTAAGTTGGTAGTCTAGAGTGCCTAATTTCATACATGTTTCTAAGAGAAGAAATTTTGACAAATACCTATTTTGACCGAAAACCAAAATCGAACCCCAAAGTCCGAAATTTTAGTTGGAAAAAACGCAAAAAAGGTGATATATTTTAAAATCATTTACATACACTAGTTAAATTCCACCTTTAAATCGCAAAACGCGATGTTAAGCTGCTTGGTTGGTATGTAACTCATTTAGGGAAGTGTGAAACTATATTTTGCAAGCAAAAAAAGTTGTACTATAGACTATTACGCAGGTAGTACAACTTTTTTTTGCATATGCAAAACGTAGTTTCACATTCTAAGAAGTTTAACTACCAAACCAAATAGCCATCTCTTAATCGTGATTTGCGATTTAGTTGATTGTTTTTTTGTAAGATTTTACTACCGTAACAGTGTTTTTTCATTATTTTAGAAAATTATTACATTTTTTAAAGTAAAAAATTATTTTACGCTTTTAATTTATACATTTCTTAATAAAGTAATTTAAAGCATTTGAAAACAGGTTGAAAATACTAAGTAATAACGATACTTCATTCAATATAATATAAAGAATACGCCACTGAACATCTAATTCAATAGTCTATCACCAAAAGATAAATGTGTTACAGAAACAGAATTAATTTTTAAAGAAAGTGCTATTTTTTAATTCTAAGGATTAGCAGAAGAAAACTAGCCTTACATTATGTATTTAATGTAATAGTTTCGAAAATATAATTTATGTAAAACTTTGCATAATCATATTTTTTATTAATTTATGTATCAACCACAAAAGGAAATAAAATAAATAAATAATAAACCAACAAAATTCAAGAAATAAATGAACCTTATAAAAAAAACAACAGTTATATTCTATTCAGATTTTTCCCATATTTTCCATAAAGTGAAAATATAAATTCATAAGAAAAATGACTGTCTATTAACTTATAAAGAATATACACCATTCGAGAATAATTTTATTGAATGTTACCGCATGACATCCGTATACAGACATAGTTATTGAATATGTAAATGAAAAACGTAAGATAGAATGTAGATGAGAGGCGAAAAAAAAAAATCTAATAATTTTAAAAATAACTTAAAAATAAAAAGTAACTTAGTTGTCAGAAGATATAAGTATACATAAGAGCCTGTGACAAAAAATAGCTAAGAAATGACAAAGGCTGTTTTTTTTTTACAGGCGACTTTCATATAGGTGTAAAGTCATAAGCTCTGGTCGGTCAAGCGTTGAGTAGGACAGGTGCCTCCGATGTCTTATCAAACGTGTAGTATAAGACAATACATGTAAGGAATTGTCAAAAAGTAAATCAAACGTTATACGATTTATTTTAAAAAATCAGTCAGTCTCTGAGTCAAATTATAAAGATGCAAAATCGCATGTAGGTATTAAAAAATGCTTTTACAAAGGTTAAATAACATATTAAACGATTTGTTTAGTCATATAGATAATTAAACCAAATAGTGAGTCAATCCCTAGGTAGGACTGGGACCGGTCAGTCAGGTTATAAGTAGGCGAATTCACTTGTTCAAAAATAAAATTTAATTCTAGAATAATGTCAATTCTGTGCGGTGATAATTGAAAGAGATGCCATTATTTTCGTGGCGTAGCGAGGAGGGAGCAAGGGGTGCTACTCTAAAAGGGCCCCGGGCGCTACTCTAAAAGGGCGCCAAAAAGTCCCAAAAACAAAAAATTGCTGAATAATTTTTACTTTTATTATAATTGTTTTCTGGAAAATATATAGATTTGTGTAGTAAATCGAGCACGTTAGATAAACATACGAGGAGTTCCTTGGATCTTCGTTAGTACCTCCTCCAAATATAAGCCCTAAATATGTACATTTTTTAGCATGTAATTAACCCACCATATCTTAATCTGACGCGCTCGAGTTAATTCACCTATCGCAATTTCTGTTATACTAATCTGATCGTCTGCGCTACCTGCATCGCCACCATTTTTAGGGCTAATATTTGGTGGTGGTACGAAACAAGGTCCAAGGAACCCCTCATATGTTAATCTTACACGCTCGAGTTACTCAAATTTACTCCCCAATTAAAACTAAAACCCCATGGAAAGCACTTTCATCACAAGATGTTGTCAATATCAGAAAAATTTAACATCATACTTGTTATCATTCACATAACCTCTGAATTTCGCAATTTACTTTTATGTCTGTTTATTGGGGTTGAAATATTCCAGTAAAAAACAAAAGCAAAAAATAAAAAAATGAAAGAAAATATTTTTCATTAAAATTCTGAATGATTTGTTCTTAAATTCACTACGTTTGCTATTTGTGTGTATGTGTGTATATGTGTAAGTGTCGTTTCACGTGATGTTTAAGTTTGATAGTCTTGTCGCGTCTTTTCGCGTTCTCTATAATGATATGCTATAAGTCAAAATGCTCATCTGTAGTATATCTTGTTCGTTGGTTCGACTTGCTTCTGGTTAGAAATATTCCTTCGAGCTATCATATCGAATTAATGATAGCATTTTAGTACCTTCTTCGTATACTCTATTTTATTAACTACTAGAAATCTTACTGTGAATAGATTCTAGATTACTTGGTTACCGTGTCATTTAATAATCAACTATCAAATTTTTGTCTTAACCACAAATTATAATTTTTAATTGAAAACAGATATGCAACTCCCTGAAAAATTTTAACTATTTTTAGTTCTAAAAAGGTGCCTTACTCCAGATGGTTGTTTAAGGTGTGTTTATAAATATATTTTATGATATTTACTGAGTTTATTTTAGTGTTAAGGTCTTGTTAATCGTGTTGATTGACTATTAACGAAGTAAAATTGCTAGACGTTGAATCTATTTTGTTTCAAATATTGCAAAAAATTATTATTTTATTTAAAAAACCTCACTTTATTTTATTAGAATTCAAATAAGCACAATAAAATTAAAAAAATGATTAACTGAATAGAAACAATTCAAATAATACCGAATTCGCACCAATTTCTTTTTAAATAGTTCCCTCTAAGTGCCTTACTTTAGGAGGCTTTTTGAACAACATTCATGTAGAGTTGCCTATCTATTTATGTAATAAACTATAATCTGTGGTCTTAACTACGAAACTAACTAATTTGTAACGTGGCCGTGGGTAAGAGTGCGTATATAAAGTGTCCATGAAAGGCGTTCACAAAAAAGGAGAAATGTTTTATTTATGAAAGGATTTAGATTACTTGGCTATTTCTCGATACAAAAATGACTATAAATTAACTACCTAGTAATCATCCATATTATCTATATCGATTAATATGTAATAATCTGCTTTTTTAGGTTGACATATGCTTAAAACTCAAAAAATAAGTTTTATCGATCAAAATGCTGCAACCAAAAATATCTATAGGCGCACATCTTATGCTGGCATTAAACTTGACCCAGGTTTTCAAGCTCAATGAAGAGCCGCGGCTCTATTACAAACCTGGTAACAGATAGATAAACACTTTAAATTAGAAAGTTTTTTGTTTTTATTAAAAATGTAACATTCTTAGTTCGGAAACATTTTTCCGCAAACCGTACAATTTAGGTAAAAACGTTATACTCAAAATTGTTTCTTCGTATGTTTTCTGCGGAATCTAGGCATTATTCGAACAAAATTCAAATAAAGGGGTTTGGTTTTTTACAAAGGCCATTTTTGTTCAAATTGAATGAAGAAACGCGCAAAAAGCTTTGATATATATAATTTCTTATAGGGTCCTATAGCATTTCTTGTTATCAATTATTGTCTAAACTCTTGGGCTTACATAAATTATTTGTATATTTATAAAGAACAACTTTCTAAGTTAAAATGTTCGTCTAATGTTCGTCTAATTAGACGAACCAGTTCTGTCCCAGTTATGAATTAGAGAGAGGTTTTAATTGAACCAGAAAACAAGATTGAATTCAATATCTGTATAAGATGTAAGCCTTTAAAATTAACATTTTTCGTTTGAAGCATTTTCGATTGAACTTATTTTTCGAATTTCACGCATACTTCATGTTAAAAAAGACAACCTGCATAATTTATAATTTTAGTACTTATAATATTTTTGAAGAAAATCGTTTGTGCTTTCGCAAAATGCCACAACTTGAAAAGATGTAAGCTCTGTAAAACTCGAATACCGAAAAGATTAAAAACAAGTATCAAAAAAAGAAAGGTTATAAGTCTCATTCCATTTTAAAATGTTTCGAATTACAAGAAAAATATACAATATTAAAACAGCCACGACAAATACGGTTTTCCATTGGGAATCTCCCCAAACAGAACATATTTTTTTAAATATAGATAAGAACACTCTCGAACAGTCACTTTTCTAAAAAAACAAACCAATCCAAATTAAATTGGTGCATCCGTTTAAGAGCTAAGATGCCTCAGACAGACAGGCAGGTACATAGATTCACACTTTATATTTATAACAGAGCGCTTTTTGCCTCGGGTGTTAAAAATTGTTTAAAAAAGTTAATGGCCTTCCTTGATAATTTTTTTTATTTTACTAAAACGTACTTCAGCAAATTGGCTATACATCCATTTTCCAAAAAAGTAAAATTATATAACAATAAATAATAAATAAGCAAACAATTCAAATTAGAAAAAAAATCTTCTGGTTTTCTAAAACAAACTGATGCATTCTTAAACAAACAAGAACGGGATAAATAAATAAAGAAATTTTCAGTTCAAAAAAATTTTATAAATGAAAAAAAAACGTACTTTTCTATTTTATAAACACATCAAAAAGACATGTAAAAATAGATAGAAAATTTTTCATTGGGGCCCACCGAGACTTTATACAGAGGAAATAACACGCTGGGGGCCACGGCAAAGTTACCAATCAAGTGGGTTATGAAAAAATTTATAACAAAAGCTTGCGATCCTTGAAACTTACTTTTCAATTCTACAAAACTAATGACTTAATCAACAAAATATCATTTAAAGGTTTATGTACGTTAACTGAATGGCAGGATTTTCATCGAATAACTTTCTGATTTTCCCTTTATGAATGTTGATGTTTTCGTCAAACCATTCTACATTCAATGAGTGTATTTACTATATTCACTCACATAGTGGACCAAAATTTTTTTTCGATTAAAAAGAAACACTAGAACATGCGTTACTGCAATATCTTCTAAGACTCTAAGTCTAATCGAAGCCACGGTAAAAGAAGAAACCATTCAAAATGTCGCCACAAAAATACCAATTACATTGGTATTTCCTGACATGTATTGGCGTGGCCAATACATGTCAGGAAGAGTAATATTTTGCAGTCAATTTTTTAGTTTTTCCTGAAAGTACATATAAAACGACGTTTTCTAAAAATGAAAAATAGCTAAATTGATTTTTCTCTTCAGGAACCCCCTACATACTAATTTTCATGATAATTGTTGGAGCTTATGAAAATTAGTATGTAGGGGGCGAAAATCGATCTAACTAGGTTTCATTTTTAGAAAACGTCGTTTTATATGTGTTTTCAGGATATGTGTTTACAGGAGCTTTTTTTTTATTATTTAAATAATTTTAGTTTCAGTTTGAGGTACTGAATGTGAATGCACAAAATCCTTACTAAAATGAAAACGATGGCTCAGGACCTATCCTAACCTACTTTAAAAAATTAAAAAATCAATAAATAAATTAAAAAATATATGAGTTTTTATCACGGACTAAAAAATATCTAATAATTTTTGCTTTTAATAGTTATTAAAATATTAGTAATATTGAAAACGAAAAACATGGGGAGCATATAATTGGTAGTGGTCAAAATTATTTTATATTTTTTAGTCTGTTATAAAAACATGATAACATAAAAAAAATTTTCTGCTTTTTAAGGATATGCGAATGCATTGTAATCCACTTCTAAGCAATGGTTCAAATTTCAAGTCTCTAGCGCTCATTGGTAATTTTAAAACCAATTACAAAATTCCACCTGGACATTCAAAAAGCGAGTGAATCAAAACATGTTAAAATTTCATATTTCGTGGGCATGCGTATAAATCATCACAGGCAGAAAGGCAAATCCTCCAAATGGAAATACACCGCCATTTTAACGCCGAATTTTTGTTTTCAGTGACAAAACAAAGTGAGAGTGCATGTTTTATAACTTCAAATGTGAAATAATTAATAAAATAAAGCTAAAATAGTCAAAATTATTTTGTTTTAAGCAGTACATTTTTATACCAAAAAGTTTGGACATTGAATGAAAGGAAAGTTTCTGCTGTTTATTTGATAGTTACTTTCTTACCAGAAACATGGTAAGAAGTATGATGGCCCGGACATTTCTATGATAAAAAATATTGTTATGTGGATATTGTTATCAGGATCACTAGAAGGTAGCATACAGCACTAGACGGTAGTGATATCAGACGGCGCTAGACGGCACTGATCACCAAAATCATAGTTTTTTTTAAGAACATGTAAAAGGAAAATTTAAAATGGGTAAAAGCAATTCCAATAACGAACAAACTACGAAAAATAAAAAATATTAATAGGAGATATTCTATCAAGATGATCGCAGATTTGAAGTAGCTCTGACTACACTTCGAATAGGACATACCAAACAACGCATTCTTACCGAGAAATCCAAAAACTCCACAATTTCCTACGAAACTTAAAACTTCTTCACCAGCTATAATTAAAGAAAAGAGAAATTACTCAATCACACCTAAAAGAAAGAAAATTATATCAATAATAACATAAAATATAATATGACAACATAATACCTACTGACACTGCGTATATGACCCTAGTAGTTAAACACGCAGTATAATAATAATATTAATAAACGGTCCGAAACATCGGACAAGACTTTATTATATTATAAAATTGATATATTATTCTTGTAATATTTTTATTGAAAGCAGCCAATTGTAAGAATTATTTAAAAAACAAGTAATGAGAAACAGGCTTAGGTATTTATTGAATTTAATATAATATGTAGAAGGATGTAGTTTGGTAAGGGTGAGGTTAAGCAAAGATTACCAAGTTACAAAAGTTACTTAAAAAGACATTTTAAATAATATTTGATCAATTTTGGGTAGGGTTGATTTGACCACTTTTGACGATTGCATCCCCTCCAGCTCCACGGCTCCAGGTGGAGGGGTCCCAGAGAGGAGTTATATCAAATTTAGGACCTTGTTGATATAAACCCTGATACGAAGTTTCACTGCTGTCCCCTCAGCCTCTACCTAGAAAATCCCATTTTCCTGTATTTGGAAAGCTTTTCCCTAGGGTGTGGGACTTCTCGAACTTTCCCGGATATGTGGCTGATATCAATCCTAGGAACACCGTAAGGTCTAGCCTTGTGCCAAGTTTACTCGAAATCGTTAGAGCCGTTTTTGGAAAAAAACCAAGAAATCTTGTTTTGGCCTAGAGAGAAGTACCCTTGGAAAAAGACCTAGGGAAAAAATGAAAACATAGTCGAGAATTATGACAAAACTGAAGCTATGTACCAAGTTTGAGAAAAATCGGTTGGTAATTGAAGGCTCCAGCTGGGTACCAGACATACCGACATACCGACGGATGCAACATTTTTTAAAAATCACTTTTTTGGAATCAGGGACCCTCAAAACGTGTATTACCGTTGAAACCCCGATATCGATTTTTTTTTTCGACAATACTTTGTTATATTTATAATATAATGAAGTAAAAAAATTGTATGTTATTGCTCTCCATTTTTGTCATCCCTTCCCGTACTATTTTGCATGATGTTTAACTTTGAATGCTTCGCAACACCAGAGTGATAAAAATGGACACATTCGTTAACTAATATAAGTGACTTAATTCTTTTACAGATACTGTTATCCAAATTATTAAATTACCTTATACATTGTTATATTTAATAGAAAATAATATATATGCTTATACAGTAAGAAATTATTCGATTGAGATAATTAGTTTGCTAACTAATAATGCAAGAGATCATTTTTCTAAAAGAGAGACACCGAATAGTACACATTACCAGCACAAAAATTATATAATGAATTCTCGGTAAATTATATTACACTCACAGAAAATATCTATTACAAATAAAAACAAAAGCTATTTTAATGAACTTAACACAGGATGTTTTTATAAGTTCTTTACAAGAGTTTGAAAATTGCTATTAGTATAAAGTCAAACTGTTTGGAATGTATAGGTCGAAATTTGTTTTAAATAAGACCATAATTTTATTTAAAGTTTTCCTTATGCAATACAATAAAATGGTTCAAAATTGCTTATTAAAATTTTGAATAGTTTAGCAGCTATATAGTATAAAAAATTAATTTGCTTATAAAAAATTCTCCCCACCCCCTCTGTGCGATGACCAAGTTCGGATTTAGCAGGTCAAAATACGTTTAAATACACTCCTCGTTCGGTAGGACCGAATTCGGTAGGATTTTATAATTTTTTTTTAAATTCTGTGCTGGTATCACCGACATATACTACAACTACAAAATATAAAAATTACGAAAATATAATCATCTGAAATTGTTATGAAAAAGAAAATCATCATTTCTACCGAAGGACCTCTTAGATTAAAAACTTTTCCACATATCGGTCTCCCGACTGACAATTTTACTTATCATGATAATTTCAGATGATAATGGGCGTGTTCCGTAATATTCAACAGTATACTGACCAGTGTTGATGACGTCATAAACCGATGCCATACTGGTGAATTGTTCCGAAATATACTGGTCAGTGCGTGTGTATATTTTCTTAAATATATATTCTTATTGTAGTCGTCAATTACGAGTAAGTCTTTTTCAAACGCCATTATTCCTTCTTATTGAACAATAAATAAATGAATTTCTTGCACAAACACCCGGAGAACACATGTACACTGTCATGTCCGTTTTACCAGTACAATATGGCGTAGTATACCAGTACAATATGGCTTCGATTTCTGACGTCATGAGCACTGACCAGTATACTGGTGAATATTACGGAACACCCCATATTTTCTTCTCTCATACTGTTGAGAGTGTAATTGTGTAATAGTCGGGCTTTTAGATTTGGGACTTTATTTAATGAAAATTATTTTGGAATTTTCTACATGGTACTTTGATTTACATAATTTTATATTATTGTGAATAATTTAAAAAAATATAAGACCCCATGTAAATCAAAGTACCATGTAGAAAACACATAAATTAAACAATATTTTATTTGTAACTTATTTACTGACGTTGATCAAGACGCTTTCAAAGATACTCCATTTGTCAAATTATGATAAGATGATAAGCAGCTTAGAAGTTATGAGGAAACAGATGAACATACATATCCACATACCCACCATACATGCATAGATTCTTACCTGATAAACACATAGCAGCAAAGATTCTATTACTACTTCAAAATTATTATCTATTACTACTTCAAAATTAACGTTTTCAAGATCAAATAGAGCGAACTATCTTCTTTTCATTCAGAATATCATAAATCAACTTTAGTCGAATTCCGAACCGTCTGCAAATTCGCAATTACCGTGTTATCATGTTATTAACAAACATTCCATTTCGATATTTAAATAATTATATAAATACTTAATTATTATAATTACTATAATATGACAACATAATGCCGGTGGACACTGCTTATATGACCTAAGCAGATAAACATGAAGTATAATAGTAAATTAAAAAAATTACTAAATAAATGCTACTCTGGTTATCATGCATCTACATTTTACCAAACATAAAACAAAGTTGTCTTGTTCAATGATAGTGAAAAATTCATAGCGTAAGACCTGTGTTAGCTTAGCGAATTCCCTCAAAGATTAAAAAAAATAACACATTTTTCTTCAAATCGAATATTGCATGTTTTTTTTCAAGAAATTTTATTTCGAAAACTAAGCGGTTAGAAAAAAAATCGGCCATAGCACTTTTTTTGCTTAGGACTGATCAGAAAATATTTTTGTTCTTGAAAAATTTCAAACATTTGTACTTTGTGCGCTCCCCCACCCCTTATATATGTATATACATGGTCATTTTTGACATCTATTAGATAGTATTAATGAACATTTGAAGAAATTTTGTCATAAGTGAAGTGAAGCAATAGTGAGCACACTTAGTTCTAGAATGGGTGACCGCTTGAAAGTTTGTCTTTTTTTTTTAAATATTTATAATAGTTTGTTATACAAACGTCAATAATTTCATTTTACAAATTATGATTGAATTATTTATACTACAATTAACTAAAAAATTGATTTAAAAAAAACATAGTTATTTCAAAGTTTTCACTTCGGTGGACAGTCCCCGTGACTGACTGTCTTTGTTTTTATATGAAATTAGACTTAGTAGAAATCAATCCTGAAAATTTCAGAGGGGGGTTGACCAATTATTTAAATAAATAAATGATTTCAAAATTAGGCATATTTAACATTGGTTTTATGGTAGAACGGTAGATGGATGATATATTTTCATAGATTTCTCCAAAACTAGTCGGTGATAACTAAAAAAAAAACTATTTAAAGTAAAAACCTTAATAAATTATTGTAAACAAAAGAAACCCGTTGTGTCCGATTAATTAAAGATGTATGAGCACGGTAGTGGGGACACAAATTTTAAAAAAATGTTTTCAAATTTGATGGTGAATTCTGTTATAACTTGACAATATAAGACGGCAAATAAGAATAAAGTTTCCAATATCTGGAGTAATTTTCAAAAAGTTAAAAAATTTTTTAAATTATTTAGCTTTCAATATTTTGAAAACCAAGGCAGATATCGAAAAATTTTATTCTTATTTTTCGTTTACATTCATGAAGTTATAACAAAATGCATCATCAATGTTGAAAATAAATTACAAATAATTTCAATCCTAAATCTAAAACTGGTTTGGTGCTCGTACTACCTTAAACCTTGCGTTTCTATAATACTCATTCAATGCAATTATGAATGAACAATGCTGAATTTGTGAATCAATTTTGATTAATGAGACTGCAAATACTACTACTTATCTACTACTTACCTTTTATTTCAGCGAGTTTTATTTTTTTTCAGCTTTTCAAAACCATAATTATTTACATGATAAAAAGTTTTATAACAGTTGATAATTTTATAAGAAAACATTTCTTTTTACATTTACTAAACCTTTTGAAATAAGTTTTTTAAAAGTAGTGTTTACCTACGGCACCTACACAAACAATTTTTTTTAGCGTCCTAATTTTAACTATTATCAGTTCTAATAAGAGCTATGAATATATAAAAATCGGGAATTGTGTCTTCCCAATGGTGAAAAAAAAAGAATTATATACTAAAATTATTTAACTTACAATTATCAATAAAATGTCAAATAAATCTTAAATATTAATTAGTTCTAAAATATTAAGTTTATTTAGTTTGTTTAAATTTTTTATTTATTTACGGGTAATATCCAGTTACAAATTTAAATATACAATAGTTACTAAAATTATAAACAATATGATGGCTTTAACAGCGTAGAATAATAAAATAACACAAATGAAGGTAAATAACACATATTTTACTATTGTCAAGAAGATTAAGCTCATGCACATATGAATGCATTTCTAAACGATACATATAGTTTTCACTAAATCGCACTGTAGACAATTTTAAACTACGATGTAGGTCATCACTTCGTACATATTATCATGGTGAATCATTTATCGTACGCAGCACTTTGGACTGATAGCGCTGTAAAATCTCAATGTTACCAACACTTACAGTACCCCACAATTGAAAACCATATGCCCAAACAGGTTTCAAAATACTTTTATATACAAATAACTTATTTTCGAGCGATAATTTAGAGTAACTATTTAGCAACCAGAAATATTTATTAAATTGAATATTTAATTGTTTTCTTTTGACCCATACATGTTTTCTCCAAGTTAAACGTTTATCCAGATGCATACCAAGATATTTGACATCTTCGTTTTTTGGAAGTATCACACCATTTAAAGTGAGTGGTGGGTAGATTCCCCTGCGTAAGGGTGAAGGTAACTTGGACCGATTTATTTGTATTAGCAAGAATCGCACCACTTACACAAAAGTGTACAACATTCTTTTAAGTATAAATTCAGAAAAAAATGGCGCCTACCATTTCTGTAAACTCTCTCGAAAGAAATTTCTCAAGTAAAAAAGATAAAATTGTGCTTCTACTTTTTAACCAGCATCAATTCTAATAAATACTAAACTGTCACAAAATAATTTCTGATTTGCTTTTGATATTTCTAGTGATTGCTTCATTTTCTACAACAAGATGGGTATGTGCATGAACTATGCAGATAAAAATTTTACAAAAAAACAAACTGTCTCTTTATTGAAAAATAATATCGTCTTTTAACTTTTAACCCAATTCTATCTGAAATAATTACCTACTTTATCATTTACAACATGATGACTAATCGTTTGTCACTTGCCGATAAATCTGATTTTTAGAAAAATTCAGAATATTACGAGAATAGTTTTGATAAAATTACACCTTGAAAAATTTATTCAAAACATTTTCTGCTTTATTGAAAAAAAATAGTATTGAGTATGTCTGTCCGTGAACGCGAAAATTCCAACGAGAAAACAGATAATGAGGTAAAATTTATACAGCGTTTTGACGTAACAACACATAACAAAATTAACGTTCCACGACGAATTTGTTTATTGCATATGATGACCTTATATATTTTACTAACCAGTAGATCTAAAATTTGCCCATGGTTATCAGCTATTTATTTTTTACACGAATTGCACTTTAACTGTCTTTGTATTTCAGACAAAGATTTGCTTCTTGTTTCGGGAACCCATATTATACCAAATACGAAACCTAGGAATCCGCATACAGAAAATATTAAAAATGGTAAATAGTAGGCAATGTTGAACAAAAAATCAAATAATAAAGCAACTATTGCACCTTCTATTGCCGAAATTACCATTAGCAATGAACAGCCTTTTGATTTAATGTCAGTTGGAAATAGTTCTGCACCTAACACATTTGGTAAGTATTTCAATCCCAGTCCAGATATTGTGAGGTAAATAAGATTTCCAATAAATGCTGTTATTCCAAGGGTAGTTGATATTTCTCCATTGATATTCGCTATAAAGAGTCCAAGCCCAGTGACAAAATGTGCTATGCAAGCCCCAAGCGATACAAATATAAATAATGGTCTACGACCCCATGAATCCACTATAAAAATACTTATAAAAGCTGTGAAAGTTTCCACACCCTTAGCCATTATTGAAATTTGCGTTAATGATATATCTAATCCATAATGTTCCACGACTACATGAATATTCGTAATCATAGTTGTCAGAGCAGTAAATTGTTGACAAGATTGAACACCAACGCATATTAAAAACACTTTCAGATTTGATGGATCCGTAAAAATTTTGATCCAACCTGTTTGTTTTACAGAAAGACTCTCATTCCAAGACGACTTAATTTCTTCATACTCTTTATCGACGTTTTGTTCAGAACAAAATTTTCTTAATGATTCTTTACATTTTTCGTCTTGATTTTTTGCGATTAAAAAGTATGGTGTTTCGTATACGACACAAACGAACATTAAAGTCACTAACACCAATATTCCACCAATTAACGCTGATAATTCAATAGAGAAACTTGCTTGTATCAAACTACCAGAAAGCATTCCTACAGACAAAATAAGTACACCCACCACAGTGAACGGTCCACGTAAATGAGGTAATGCTATTTCACTAATGTAAGTTGGTACAATTGAAAAAGCCCACGAAGTTACTATGCCGCGTAGAAAAAGCGATATAAAAACCATAGAAATATTCACAGCGAAATATTGAAATATTTGTGAAAACAGGCCAGGAACGGTAAATAATATCATTGATAATTTTCTACCTAAGATATCATTTACGTACGTTGATATTAAT
The DNA here is from genome assembly GCF_905475395.1 of Chrysoperla carnea. NCBI lineage: Eukaryota > Metazoa > Arthropoda > Insecta > Neuroptera > Chrysopidae > Chrysoperla > Chrysoperla carnea. The sequence continues at coordinate 69,216,553 of NC_058341.1, forward strand.
GCACCAGCAAGTATTCCGATATTGTAGATGCTGGATAACCAAGATACAGTTAGAGAGCTTACTTTTGGAATTTCATGATAGCCTTCAACATTTAAAATTACTAAATACGGACTCATTGATCCCGTTTGATACCCAAGAACATAAAATACAAGTGAAGCTAAAAATTTAAAAATATTTCCTGTTTATATTTTGTATTCTAGAATGACCTATAAAGGACATTTCGCTTATTTTATTAAAATAATTAGTAGTGAAGAGTCGTAATATTTATACCTCGGAATCCAGGGCCAGTCAATGAATCTTGATAAAAAACTGTTTGACTACATTTAATTAAAGTTTACTTAAAGAAGTTAAAAACAAAAATTTGGTCGACTTTTGCCCAGGGGGTGGGAGCTATCCCTTCTCGAGGATGAAAAAAATTTATGCTGAAAATAACAACGGGAATGGATATAGAAATGAATTCTATGCAAAAAGTCTCATTCAAACATATTCCGAAAAGTCACTACTTTCCGAGTTATTGGCGATTGAAATTCGGAGTATTTAATGTCAAATAATTGAAAAATTTGACGTTTTTTGAGAAAAGTATACCGTACACTTTTTATAGTATTATAAAAAAAAGTGAAAAAAAAAGTTTCAAATTGTTTGCATGAAAATTGGCGGAGTTATAATGAAAACAAAGTTTCTCGAACCAAAATTTTTATGTTTTATTCAATACGAAACTGATGAATTTACCAAGGGAACTAAAATTAATGCTAATAATTAATTTGTGCTAAATAAAACGTAAATACTTTATAAAGTGTACGATATACTTTTTTCAAAAAACGTTAAATTTTCAATTATATGACGCTAAATACTCCGAATTTAAATCGCCAATAACTTGGAAAGTATTGAAAGTTTTCGAATAATACTTGCATGACTTTTTCCTTAGAATTCATCTTTCTATTGATTCCTGTTGTTATTTTCAACATAAATTTTTCCACTCCCAAGAAGGGGTGGCTCTCACCTCCTGGAGTAAGCTTTAACAATGTAGTCCAGCATTTTTTATTTAGATGCATTAACTGGGCCTGGATTCCGAAATTTTAAGGTATTATACCTTATGGCTCTCCGTTATAGGGGAAAGTGCTATATAATGATCCCTCAAGGTAAAAGGGCCCCTCGTTGTTTTAAATGAACCATTAAAGCCATCTACTAGGTTAATCGATAAATGGTTTCCATGTGATCAAATTAATCATTGAACAAAGACTCATGGCAAAGTATTAGCAATTTTCCCGGCTGGATGTTTTACACTTGGTTTCTGTTGACTTTTAATAATATTTTAAGACATTTTAATGGGTGTGTAGTAAGCTTTAAGGTTAGTTTTTATAACGATTTTCAAATATGTCTTTATGGGTAAAATGATTCCCTTTATATAGCTTGAAATGATCACTATTTCGATTGTAAAATTATAGTTATTAAAATGATCCCTCATAACGTGGCGGATTTTGAATATGTGAATTTGGAATAGATGATTTTTGTGTTTATACTAATCGTTGATGTAGTGAGTGTTAAAGAACAATTAATATTGTATGCGACCTGTTTTATTAAAAACGCAGTGGAAACATTTTACCCACCATTCTTACATGGTCGGTAAAACGATCCATTTTGAGAAGTGTTTAATAGTTCTAAAAATTTGAACAAATCAAAAAAAAATTGGCATGCAAATATTACAAAACTTGAATAAAGCAAAATAAATAATAGTTAAAAAAAACTAAAAAACACGCTTTAGTAACTAGCTGAACTAAGAGGAAATAATTTGTTTAAATTTAAAAAAAAAAAAACATTTTATCGTAAAAAAGCGAAATTTCATTTTAATTTGGGATGCAAAATTTCAGTTATTGTAAATGTTTTAAGGACAGATATTGGTAAAAATAAATTAATTAAAAGATTTCTTAAAAGCACCCCACGCTTTTTTACGATAAAATGATTTTTTTGAATTTAGAGAAATTATTTTCTACTTTTTAGTTAGTTACTTATAAAAGCGTGTTTTTTTAAACTATTATTAATTTATCAAGAATTTAGAATAAATATGGTGGGAGCGCAAATAAATGTATATATTTTCAGATATGGAAATCGTTAATCGTTAATTAAATATTATATTATTGTATTGTCATCAGTCCTTGATAAATAAGCCAAATTTCGAGTTAATCCGACGTCTTGAAGGGGATCAAAATCATATTCAAAGATTCCGTTACATACTAACATACTAACATAGACAGATATTATATATATGTCGAATAGTTTGGATATAAATTACATTTTTTTACTTGAGGAATCATTATAGGCCATCTTTTCCCCTAAATGGATGAATTTTTTTGACAAAAATTAGAAAAATGCAATTTGATCAAATACTATTGAATAATATTTTATAGATATAGTTTCTGCAAGTGCAGTTAAACAAATTTTTGAAAACTTGAATGCTTCGACAATTTTATTATTATTATTATTTTTTTTATATATAACATGCAATTTTCGATTTATTTGCAGAAATACTTAATTTAATACAAAATTTGCATACCTGCCAAAACAGAAATATATTGATGCATATATTTCTTATTAAGATAGCGTTTTACAGTAGTCACAACCATTTTTCTGGAGGCAAAAATAATTATTCAAAAATAACAAAGTTAACAATGCAATAAGAATCGTTTATTCAACTATTGAAATTATTATAAAAGTTTTAAATTCATAAATAAACATTATGTTTTTCTTATTTGAAAGAACCGTGTTGCTATTAATAATTATTATATTTCACATTTGAATATTATTTAAATAATTTGAATAATTAAGAACTGCTTTATACTCCAGTCATTATGTATATTTTACTAAATGCATATAAATTAATCAACATTCGTTGTTTTAACTCGGAGCTTTTTCTAATTTTCCGATTTATAACAAATGGTTGAATACTTCTAATTTTCTGAGAGAGTACAAAGGTAAAGATATTTTCACTCAGAAAAAAAACACAGGTGTATATTCCTATCGTATCTTCGGGTATTAAACATGTAGTGCTTACTCAGATTTACTTTGATTTTTTTATTGGTTTGAATGATTGATTATGCACATATTCAGTGTGACTTGTAGTCGATTTGCTATAAAAAAAACACAATTCCAAAATATGTAAAATATTGAACAAGGTAAAAATTATTTGAAAATACAAATAACTTTATTAGCCATCAATTAAAAATATTAGTTATGTGCTACGCTGCGTTGCAGATTTAGTGTAATTAATTTCTTGTTTGTTTGTTTTCTTTTTCTATTTCACAATACTGTTTGCGTTTCTGTGCATTGGTAACCTTAGGTTTAATTTTTTTTTTTCATTTTTTTGTCTCACGATACTGTTTGCATATCTGTGTATTTTTCATTCTGAAAATTTAAAGTATTAATTTAAGAAGTCAAATACTTGTTTTTTTGCTTAAAGAATTTAATATTAAAGCTATTTAACTCTATAATTTATGAAAAAATTGTAATATTAATTTAAAGAAGACATACTTCTGATTTAGTAGTCATCCCAATATGTAGGTACATTACCTGTATTTGGCTTGGTCAAGATAGTTATAATGACATAACATAAAATTTGCTTCTTCTTACTTTCAACTTTTTTTAGTATGTTTAACTTCTTCTAATAACTCCCAGCTCGTTTTTTTGAATGACAAACATAAACTTTGGACAACAAATATAAATATATACAGATTGTTAATTATTTTCAAAGTATACTCAATAATATTTTTTATTTTTTAAATTGTTGCACATTTTTTGGTTTTACCTCCCAACCAGCAAACAAATTATAACGTGCGATAAGAAACACAATTCCAAAAATTTCTTCTTTTCGTATTGGCAGCACAATCAAATCACAAAAATTTTTTTAAATTATATATATATATAGGTATATATATATATATATATATATATAGGTATATATATATATATATATATATATATATATTGTTTTTATTATTCGAAAACGCACTAATAAATAGATTCAAACTACATAAATATCAGAAACTAGCTGAAAAACTGCTATCTCTATAAATTATAGCCTATGTGTTATGCTAATGTATGAGTTATTTTATTTTATAGTTTGCTTAGTAATAGTAATAAATATAATTTATTTATTGGCTCTTTTTCCCTCACAGATGATAATAACCCTCTTTTTGTAGGATATGTTCTGACATTTAAAAATCCATAGACAGGATAGACGATCAAGGTAGAGGATTACGAAATTCATTTAAACAAGTGAAAACAAACATTTGGCTGAGGTCATTGTTGAAATACCCTGTATAGATAGCGTTGATTACACAATCGTTTGTTCTTTTACGTCATGTGAGTAAAGAAAGATAGTCACTCTTAGATGGGCACAGTTTTATATAACACGACTGGGTCATACACACATAGCTGATGTTTCCATAAAATACACACTATAATGTTTGAACTTAATTCTCGCCTTCACGGGTAATCAGTCTCGCCTTCACGGGTAATCAGTGCTGTTTACAAAGAAATGTTTCAAAGCTTTTTTTTTTTTTATAAGGGACAATTTATATATTTTAACTTTTGTTCCATTTCTAACGGTTTACATGACCCAATTGACCTATGATGCTCATTTTGAACTCGATTTTTTTTAAAATTTCAGCTTGATTTCCCTTTTCCTTCTTCAGATATCGTGTTGACAGACAGACAGACGGACAGACAGACAACCGGAAATGGATTAAATATGTGATTTTATAAACATCTTTACCAAAATATTGTTCTCAGGGTCAATATTTTTAAGCGCTACAAACTTGGGACTAAAGTTAGTATACCTTTTCCATATGTAAATGCTATAAAAATGCATTCAAACAAATTTAGGATATATGCAGGATTTGTCGATTGAATTTAGACTCTTCCGACTGAATCCAGACTGAACAGCATAGACGTGTTAATATGTAATAAATTTAAAATTCGTATCAAGACTGGTATAAAATCAGTACGAAATCTAGCAGATTTAAAGTTTAAAATTGTATCCTGATGGGAAGCTTTAAAATGTATAAATAAGTTTAAATAAATAACAATAAATAAATAAAATAAAATAAGGCAACAAAGATGTCGTCTAATGAATACAATCTGCTCCTTGTGAAGACCAGCTGATCAAAGATGATAAGAATTTTCGAAAATTGTTGTCCATATCTTTATTTATTTCTCTTTTTTCACATTTTCAGAAGATGTGACAACACATGAAGAACAGTGAGAAAACTACCAAACTGGAAATATAAAAACTATGATGATTTTAAATAATTCAATGAGCAAAGAAGCTTTGAAAGATGATAAGTTTTCAAAAAGCTATGCAAGTATGGGTTGAGTTGTACTATATATGCAATTTGAGTGGAAAGACACTCCGGACGTTGCAACACGTCTTTCTAAGTTGAAGAACCTGTGGAATGAATTAAATACGGGGTTACTTATGAAAAAAACAACCGAAGTTACCAAAATGAAAAGATAATTACCAGAAACGCTTTTGAACTGTAAAATACTAAATATTCCTAAATAAAGGTATCGCAAGTTTAAATCAAGTTGGCAACTGCTGGATGATGAAGAACGTTCTAGGGATATTTTATCGGAACAATTGTGTGCTTTTGAAAGGGAAAAATCAAAATGAAGCTCCCAAAATAAAGAATCACTTGTTATCAATAGAACACCCAGAAGAAAAACGGAAAATATTTTTACTGCAATGCCGATGAATATTGGGTAAAAAATGTCAAAAATGACAAAATGAGTTACGGATGGTAGATCAACAAAGGTTATATTTGTTCCACGCTAAAAAATAGAACTATTCATGATTTTTCTTCCAAAAAGTGTCAATGTACAAAATGTACCAAGATTTATTACCAAGTAGTGTAAGTCCACTACTTTTTTTAAGAAAAAAATTCGTTACTGGCAAACTCAGCGGGAAAGTCACCTGAATGTTTGCCGGTGAAGAGAAATGGCGGTTTACAGGGGTAGCAAACGAGTAAGAGAGAGTACGTACGTATATATTAAGCAATGCGTACAAGAAATAGATGTTATAGGCATGTTTTCTTGCTATGAGTTGAATGTAGGTAGCTTCAATATGAGATGAGTTGTACGCAGCACACACGTAGTAGAACATCGTACAGCTTAATGGAAACTAAAGCTACAAAACTTGCAAGAAACTTATAACACCTCTTTCTTACTAGCATTGCTTAACGCATGTACTTTGTCATACTCGTGGGAGATGCCTATTCCAAGATGTAAATTAAACGCATGGTATAATAATCAAATTTCATATCTATTCCCATTTTGTAATTTTTTATGCAATACAAATTACATATTTGATGTAATATTATATGAGTTGCCTCATATACGTAATGTGTAATTGCCTCGACACAATATTATATCAAATATGTAGTTTGTATTGCATAAAAAATTACAAAATGGGAAATTAAATTTGATTAGTATATAATATTTCAGTTTTTTGCAATTTTAAGAATGCATTTTGCATACAGTAAAGTTTTTTTTAGATTATTTTTGACATCTTTACGAAATAAATAAGAACGAGTACTTACGTCACAAATTACAAAAAAACCGTTTTCCACCCCTTTAAACCCACACCCTTCTTCAATGGCAAACATTCATCTGTTGGATTTTTTACTCAACATTTGTAACCCCCTATCGACCCTTACCTACTGAGTTTGCCCTGTAACAAATTATTTTGTAAATTGACTACAGGTAGTACGCTTAAAGCTTATCCAAATAATGGAACAACATTAGTATAGAGTTTTATACCCATTCTGTATATTTTAATAGTATTTCATTAATGTACGTTAGAATTTGTTACTATAATATAGTTTCAATATTAAATTTATAAAATGTTGGAATTATTATTGGCTATGTTACAAAAGCTTGTAAGCAAAATAATAAAATCAGATTTTCATAATCGAATTTTTCTCTTTATAAACAGTACAGAAAGAGTAGCATTTATTCAAAGTAGTACGGGTATGTCTAAAATCCTGATCGACTTGTGACGCCACACTTATACGGACTATTGAGGTAGTTAGACTGTTCATATTACATCCAATGCCTGAATAAAGTAAAAGAGTATTAACGAAATTATTTTCAGAGGTGAAACAGCAAGACGTACATCTCCACGTATATGTTCATTGCAAACAAACAAGGTCCAATTATCAGGTGAAATCGGTATAAGAGTACTTTAAAAAATCAATTTACATACCTCATACCTCATAAGAGACATACTCGATGTCTTTCAGTTGGGAGTTTTTCTACCTTAACCAAATGTTAGTGTCAGAACCTGGAATGCCGATATCGAGACAGAGAAAAAAGTGGTACAGATGTATCGCATATGTATTAACGATCATGAATAAACTGTTATTAACAGTCTACATCGACTCTAAATGGTCAAATAGAAAAGTGTCCTTGCAAATTCTGGCAACTCTCCCCGTAGAGTAGCTACCGCAGAGAGATTTTTTTGTATTCTTCACAGAATGAACTCTTCCGATCAGTGTAGCCTCAGCAGAGAGATTCGTTCCTCTCTTCACATAGTGAATTCTTGGTTGCGTGTTCCAATGGCTCAAAAAGGTTACTCGAACATTCTCTCTCAAATATATGCAAATATAAGAACGTGGAAACGATGAAATTATCAACGTTTTTGCAAAAAAGAAACGTAAACTTGAATTTGTAATTTAAGTAAGCACCTGAATAAAATTATTTAAAATAAAATGCATACTAGCGTTTAATTTAATTTGATATATTTGAAACTGTAAAAACCTCATAAAAATCGGTTTCGTTGTTTAGAGCCTAAATGTGACACTGCGATGTGTAAGCACACTTACTTTTGTAATATTGTTAGCGAACAAACTAACGTTTGTCTGTTTCTCTGCCTGCCTGTCTGTTGCATCTTAGCGCTTAAACAGATGAACCGATTTTTATTTTTTTGTTTCGTTTGAAAGGTAATTTAATGGAGAGTGTTCTTAAGGATGTTTCAAGTGGAACTTTAGCGTTCCGTACCCGAAAAACTAAAAAATTGGCGATGATCATCAAAATCGGCTCAGCTTTGAAAAGGCTTTAAGCAAAAAGGTTATTTAATGGAGAGTGTTCTTTGATATGTTTCAAGTGTGAGTTAAGGGTTCCGTACCCGAAACAAATTGGTGATGCTCATCAAAATCGGTTCAGTTTGGAAAAGGGTTTAAGGAAAAGACAATTTAATGGATAATGTTCTTAGATATGTTTCAAGTGCGAGTTTAGAGTTCCGTACGCAAAAAATTAGTCGGGGCTTTTTTAAATTTTGTAAATTTCACTTCTTGAGGTTTGCATCCGCGCTTGACGTCCGTTACCGGGTAGTCGATGTAAACATGTTCATATGCGTACACTATATTATGTAACATCAATAGCAATACTGTAGAAACTTAATAATAAAATATTGTATATATTTTTAGTGAAAATTTTTTTTTGCTAGGCCTCAATTTTGGGTAATTTATATTTTGATATGTATAGGATAAAAAGTGTTAGAATACTATGTATCACTCCTACTAAGGAAGACTCTATCTATTTAATTGGCTCCTTTTTATCGGTCACTTTGCACGTTTGTAAAAATTACAATTTTGAGGATTAGCCGTTTTAAAATTTGGTTGGGGGAAACTTTTTAAACTTAAATATACCAAATCAAGGGCCAAAACTTGGGGTCCAGGAAAATAATTTTTTTAATAAAATTAGTTTTTTTTTTGCAGCAGCAAAGAATAAGAAGTTACTTTAACATGGATTTTCACAAAAATCAAAATTAAGAATGACTGACTTTTGGGTTTTGCTATTATCATTATATGAATTCGTCATATCAACTTTGTAGATATAATCAGAATTGATTAACAATCATAATCTGGTGTACGAGTCGATCTCATATTATATGTATGTCTATCTATCGAGTATCGTATGCATATTTCTAATGTCCTAAAAGTAATAGGAAGGCCGAAAAGTTATCCAAGGAAGCTTTTTTAAATGATTCAATTACCAAAACTATCTATTTTGTAAGCAAATGAGTGGAAGCAATGAAGCTCTACCACAAAATTTCAAATGCAAACACGCATTTCTTTTTGTCCATTCGTATGAACGACGAAAGTAATTCAATAACCATTAGTATATACATATATAGGCTGTTTGATCATTCGTTACCAAAATTGAAGGGGGTCTTGAAGAGTAAATGTAGTAAAAAAGTGTGAATAAGAATTTCCAGCAGATGGCATACACTGTGTTCTTATAACGTGTGGGAAATTTATATGATTATTTTTGTCTACCATTTGAAGGAAAGATAAAGAACTGGTTTGGAAAATAAGGCTTTAACTGTAAATCGAGTATCAAATTTATGAAAATCGATGTTTCGGCAATGTTTTCCCTGTCTTGTATGTATATAAAGATAATGTTCATGAATTTATTTAAATATACTTTCTGTGCCCACAAGTGGTCTTCCCTTGACACCCTTGGCTCCGCGTCACATAATATTATATTCAGTGAATTAGTACTTATTTAAATCCCTCTCTCAAAATTGGCTTAAAAAATTTTTCTTCCATAAAATAGTTTATCCCCAAAAATTTTCAAACAAATGTTACAATATCAATTACAGGAGGGTGCTGATGTAAAAATTAAAGTTTATCCAATAATAATCTCATTAGCTTGATACAATTCTCCAACAAATGCAAAATCCCAACAATCTAGCATAGGTAGAAGCAGAAAGGGGAGTGCTTTCCCGTTTTTAAGGAAGTAACGATGCCAAATTATTAGTATTTTGAATAACCTTACGAGTTGGAAGTAATTTTCCACCAAATTAAAAAAACTGCATCTGTAGAGCATGTATAGAAGTCGAGGTTTCTAAAACAGCACCTTTCTAGCATGTCTAGAAGTGCTTTAGAATTTGTCAGTGTATGAGCCAGTCAGTCAGTAAATCAGTCAGCTTCACTTGGGACTATAGAATGTATAAGATACGAGAAAAAATGCGTACGTTGCTTCAAATTGTGGTATCTTGCGGGATCTCTAAAAATCTCGATCTGCGTCTATCAATTAGGCTTCCGGATCACTGCAGCGTGTATCAAGTGGAAGCGATAGCTATTCATCAGGTATGTGAATATATAAGACTGAACACTCTTAGGTGCAGTGACATTACTATCTTTATCGACAGACCAGCATCACTTAAATCCTTCAGCTCCGTCTATCTAACCTCAAAGGTAGCACAGGACTGCCCTACGTCCTTAGATGAGCTGGCGGAACAAATGAATATAAACCTGGTATGAGTACCGGAACACAGAGACACAAGTCTGATACAAGCATCAATAGGCATCCGGGAGCTCCGTTCGCGAACTGCAAGCTGCTCCTTAAAGAGCCAATCTTAGATGGAGGGAGGACCGTACTTGTGGTACTACAAGACACAAGACAGATATGGTCAGAGTACAACCGTTACGAAGATCTTATATCCCTTTCAAGGGCGTCTGTTAGCAAAGTTGTTGCAGATATTACAGGAAACTGGTTGGCAGGCATGCTGAACGCCTGAGCCTGACAGCGTATCACGACTACTGTGGTGGGAAGGGGGAGACAATGTCTTTTGTGTCACTGCCCAACTTTTGCCATGAGGAGATGGATGTACTTGAGCCAGCCTCTCTTTGACGACCTCTCCGACTTAAAGTCCGTTGACGTCAAAGTACTCCTGATGTTCTTAAACAGCTCCAAATAGTCGGAGCCGGGGTAATGGAATAGTGGCCGGGGATGGACCAACCCTTTTTCAGTATCAAAACTAACCCTATGGTCCAAGTGTGTCCCACCCCAGGACAGCCACTCTAACCTAGCCTAACAAATCCTACAAATGGCAAACAAATAGAATTATTAAAATTTTCCTTTATTATCTGCTCACGGTCTAATATACTTGTACCACATATTTACATATGGAACAAAATAAGTAAGATGGTTTTTCAATTGATTTTTATGTCAATGATTTGCCATTTTTATAAAATCCCAGAATTTACGACTGGAGTAAAAAAAATTATTATAATCACATAGCTTGGAGAAAAAACACACACACACCTCGATAATACCGTTACAATATTTTATGTCACGTTTCATATGTCACACTCAGCGACATATTGTGATATATGTTTTGCAAATCGACATATCTGTACTGCATGCATACTATTACAGCTACCGATATCTCAAAACTTAAATGTGTTATGTCCAATGAATAAATTATGTATATACAACAATTTTAAAGTTTTGAATATATAAAAATTTTGTATACATAAATATATATCAATATTTCAAAGATGCAGGATATTTCACTATCTTTTATTGCTATTAAATCATACAAAGAAATTTTATATAGAAAAATATATGTTTTCTTGTCAGATATACAAGTCTTTTTAAAAAGTTCTTACCTTATACCGTGTGCATTTCGAAAACTATGTAATGCTTGAACCTTAAAAAACACCATTTGTGTCCAGCGTATGTCAGGATCCAGGTCTTAGTATTCGTCGAGTATATACGTATCAAAAAGCGTTCGGTCTCTTAGTCGATGCACAGTGCACAGTTTGTCCGGAAATTTGGTATGAAGTTTGGTCCAGTCCTTGGACTCTCATTTACTAGGTCGAGTGAAGACGTTTCTGCTTACTCGATATTCACAGTGAAGATTTAAATACGTTCATTCAGTATCCAAATTGTCAATTAACTCTTGAGTGGAACGACGTATACCTCGGAATACAGGGCCAGTAAATGAATCTTTCTAAACACTGTTCGACTGCATAGTTTAAAGCTGACATAAAATAGTTAAAAATAAAAATTCGTGCGATGTGGGATCTTGGGTCTGTAGGACACATTTTGTCAACCGTAAATAAACAACCTTTGTTTGAAACATTTTTTTGTCAACATCAGAAAATAAGTATCCTCCACCTAAGAAGAAGTATTTTGTGAATAATAGGCGGATGTAATGAAGGAAAAAAGAAGATCTAAATGATCCATGTAACTATTTTTTATGTCGAGAAAACCATTTTAAATCATCATGAGAAAAGTGAAATTTGTCGTAATATTCATTAAAAAATTTGTTGTAGTGTTGCATTTAGTGGCTCAGGGAGTTGAATATTACGCGAATTGTTACATACTTTGAAGAAAAATCATAAAAACAACCCAGAGGGAGAAAAAATTCATCATGTAACAAAACAAGTAGAAGCAGTACATTGAAGAAAGCAATGACTGCCAATTTTCACTGACAGAATCCAAAACTATTTTAACAACTGACTAATAAAAAGGAGACTAATGACCCATTATGATGATAAATATATATATTATCAAAGATAATATATGAGAACTGTAGGATATTTCGAAATAAATTTCGATTTTCACTCCAATTTCCTAGATTTTTTTGTATTATATAAATACGTATTTCGACTACCAAGTAGTCATCATCAGTATGAATTAGCTAATCGTACTTACTGTTATTGTGCATGTTACTCGTTGCTAATTTGGACGCGAACCACGATTAGCTAATTCATTCTGATGATGACTACTTGATAGCCGAAATACGTATTTATAAAATACAAAAAATTGATCTAGGTAATTGGGACAAAAATCGAAATTTATTTTCATTATGATAATATTATATTTTCTAGTAAATTAAAAAAATTTAAAACAAAAATGTTTCATACAAAAGTTGTATATTATTTTATAAGTAGAATTTTTTTACATTTTATCTTTTATAGTATTTCCTACGATTAACAAGATGGATCTAAGACCGTAGATGGCAAAAACTTTTAATTTCTTTAAGCCAAGCTTTAAACAATGCAGTCGAACAGTTTTTATAAAGATTCAATGACTGATCCTGGATTTCAAGATATTACGATTTTTATGCTTTACGGCGCTCTATTACATACTTTTATACTTTGTACACTGTGTTTTTTATTTGGCGATTTAGGCTATGCAAATAATTATAAGTTTTCTGGTGGCAAAAGTAGTTTAGTAGCAGGAAACTAATTTATGAAAAATATCAGAGAAATTCGATGGAAGAAGATCGATTAGACAAAAATATCCGGAAGTGGGATAAAATAGTGGATAAATAAAAAAAAATGGGAAAGAATTACCATTTTGCGTGTAAATAAAAACAATCTTGGAAAAATAACTGAAATTTCGATCTCTTAAATTATCTCACGTCCTTGTTACCATTTAATATTGGGCTTAAAAATACAAAATAAAAATAATTCTTGAAGAGTTGCAGAAATCGTCTATTTGGTCTAATCGTTTTAAAATTTTCTGTAAAAACAACCTTTTACGAGAAGAAGGCATTTGTTTTTGGATCATTAAAACTTATTATAAAGAATGTTATAACTCGACTTACAGTATTTTATTCCTTAAAAACTATTGGATGCTTTACAGAACTTTTAAGAACTAAAATTTTTCTATAATAATCGTTCTGTAGAATTTTTGCGATTAAGAAGTGATGGTTTTACATTTACCAGTTTTTTTATCTTATTTTTTATTATTTTTAAATTTGACGTCCGAAAAATTGTTTTCAACAAAAATTGTTTGCTGTTTAACAAACAATAACTTTAAGATAGTTAAAAATTCCTTCCATTTATTATCAGTTTAATTGTTTTACTATATTGAAAATTTAATTCAAAATTCGAGGGCTTTGTTAGATGCCTACTTCGGTCCATTTCTACAATGCTTTGTTGTAGAAAATATTAAAATTGGTATTCCATATGCAAGGTATCTAGCTAAGTTGGCTACATATGGGAAACTTTTTTATTAAGGTTTACGAAAAAAATGCATTCTTTATAAAAATCTCTGCTTTCAAAAATATTAACATTCAGCTATTCACTTTTGACATCGAATATACAGGGTGTCCACTAATTGAGAAAGTTCAATAAGAATGTTAATGGTCATTTATAAATGTAGACCATTTAGAGTAGATAAGAAACAAAACTGTTCAAGAAATCACTCCCGAGATATGTGTATTTAAACAATTTTGTAAAAGATTCATCGCATGTATGGAACACAAAGATGGATACGTTGAGGCAAAAGCGCACTGAAGGTAACTTTTTGTCTGTTTAGGATGAACCGTTCAATAAGGTTCACAGTATTTTGATTGTAGGTTTGGTTGACAGTAATTAAAAATCATTTAAATTATAGTAATAAGCGCGATCAAAAACATTATACGGATTGGGACAGAAGAAGTAATAATCATTAAAAACACGAACACGAAAAGAAATATTTACCAAAGTGAAAAATAAAAAAATAGAAATAAATAAATAAATAAAAAAAGAAGCACACAAAAAAAATATTTAAAAAAAAAACCCTATCTTAATCTAAACACACACACAAAATAAAAACAAAGAAAAATCATTCAATTAAAAAAGTTGAATTAAAATCACGCTAGCGTGTGAACGGACGTTAGTACACGCTAACGTGTGAATGGCCACCATGCGCAACAATTATTAAAATTTAACAAACAAAAACAACGTAGTTCGCGTATGAATACACAACCGAGCTTAAAGGCTTAGACAATTTAAAAATTAGGTCTCTTGAACAAATCACCTTTGAATGGTACACATCAAATATAAATTTTATTAAAATTAATAATTTACACGTTCGTGCCCGCAACGCGAGCACGTTTTAATATTACATCGACGAATGATGGATTGGGGTAAATCAACGACGGAATTACTCTAAAATTATACTATTGTGGAGTAACTGGATATCTTGCAACAATAATTTACTCTGGAAATAAAGATAATTGGTATAAATTCAAAGAAGTGGACTTACATGAACGATTAATTAATTATACCTGGCCATTCCATCAACGGCTGGTGTTGTTTGTTTTTGGTTGTGTATCGGTCGGTATCCTGTGGTGGTTTGCTAAAATTTTTAAGGTACGGTGCTTTACGGCTTTTATTACGTTTTAACTCAATCCGTATCGTACGTAGTTGGAGATTTACCTTGTAAAAATTCAAACGTTTAATATACGTATTTTAGAATACACAATTGAACATTTCCGATTTGATTTTAATTAAAAATATTAAAATTTGTTTTGCAAGTGAACCAATACCGCGCTTAGAGGTGTAGCTGACCACGAGTTCAGACTGCCCCTATTTATGGGTGTCTTGGTCCTCGATCGGAGCTGCACTTCGCGGTACGTAATCTTCGCAATATTCTGCCCTGTGTTAATACTTGACTAAGTTGAGTCACGGGCCAGATACAGAAGATAGTGAATTTGGTTCACTAAACAAGAAGAATTTTACGTCATTTCGAGAACGTTTTTTGTTAACACATAAATCGGAACTGTTCAACTCAATCTAGTATCACACATGTAATAAAAAAAAAAAAAAAGAAAAAAACTTAGTTAATTTAACTAAAAACATTACATTAAAGAGGTTATGTAACCATGTGTAGTTGTTTGTATTTGTGATTTTTAGTTTTCATATCATTTTTAAAACATTTAATGATTTTATTTAAAGACATATTTGTAAATTCTAAAAACAAACAAAAGAATATTTATATTTTAATTAAATAAATTAACTTAAGTGTAAAAAGTATACGTACATGCGTCTTTGTTGTTGTCAAATAATTTGACATCTCACCGATATTGACCATAGAGTTGTAGTTTTTCACAGACTACTACGCAATCCTAGAGCATCCTTTTTTTTCCGTCAATTTTTATTCTTTCAGATTCGATCACAACTACTAAGATCGCAGTTAAAACGCTTCCACTTGTACATCGATGCCACAGTTGGTAAAATAATAAAAGATTTCTTTCAAAGTACTTAAAAAATGCCACAAGGAATGTTTTATGATGGGAATGTTTAGACCAGTTCAATTTTAAATTAAATTTTGCAAATCCTCCTAAAACTTGTTATCTGCTAAAAAATAACCAGACATCATACTTAAAAAGTTTATTTGCTAATTTGAAACATTTATAACAAAATAATTAACACAGAACATTTATTTTGTATACATTACGTTACAATTATTATTGTTGGCGTAAGTAAAAACAGTTATCTTCAGTTCGTTTTTGCCTCAATGTATCCTCCTTCGAGTTTCATACATGTAATTGTTTTTTTACCAAATTATTTAAATACACTCCTACTTATCTTGGGAGTGATTTCTTGAACCGTTTCTCTTATTATCTGTTCTAAAAGGTCTACATTTATAAACGACCATTCATTAACAATCCTATCGAACTTTCTCAATTTGTGGCCAACCTGTACATTCGATGTCAAAAGTGAATAGCTGAATGTTAATATTTTTGAAAGCAAAGCTTTTTATAATGAATAAATTTTTTTCTAAAACCTTATATTATATATAAGGTTATAAGTATATATAACCTTAAGGTTAAGGTATATATAATGATTAGGAAGTCCTACACAATGTTAAGTATGCAAGAATAGATATTGAGGGCGGAATTTGAAGAAGAAATAATCTTTCGTAGTTTTCGACAGGAGTTTTCGTAAAATAAGATCTGCGTTAATTATTATTTTTAATTTTGAGATTGCCTCGGATGAATGTTATGTTTACAAGATTTTATAATGAGGTTGAAATTTAAAGAAGAAAGATCTTTCGTAGTTTTCGATTTTAGTTTTCGTAAGATAAGATTTGCGTTAGTTATTATTTTTAATGTTAAATTTGTTGTAGAGCCTTGAAAAATACCCCATTGAGGTCGAACATTGGCAAATAAAAAATAAAACAATAAAATACACTTTATTTGTGTCCTGCATTCCCAAGAAAACAAAAACTTATTTAACTTTCAAGGACAGAGACAAAATTATTTCTAATTTTGCGAATGTCTCGGATGAATGGCCAACTGTACAATTATTTCTTCAACAAGTTTCCTAGCTTATGTCATAAAATATTGAAGTATATAAAATATCTGTTTAATCTAAATTATATCGTTTTTCCACCTTGACTGAAATAAAAATGTAAATTGAATCAAATACATACACGTTATATGTACTATTACATATATCTATAATATAACAACATTTATATAACATCTTTATAGATATACTGTTGTTATATTGAATAAAATAAAAAGAGTTTAAAAAATGTTCAAGATAGAAATACCGATCATAATGCAGCATATTTAATGTACCAAGAATACAGAGTCGACTATCAAATCATAAAAGAATTTCATAAAAATAGTCGGGGAACGGCAGCATTTAGGCATACCTGCACAAATTTCGTGCTGCATTTTAGATGTGTGCCTGACCCCTTGAGGTTTTATTTTAAATAACTGTTTTGAGCAAAAGTTGTTTAAATTTGTATAAGAGACATTTTCCTTATCTACCCTTCATCCATCGTGTGATAAGCGTGAAAACAATTAAAGTAAACGTTAGAAGCTCGCCAAAAATGTAATACATTTTTTAAATATTATAGTATTCACTAAAGCATTTCAATTAGTACATCTCGAAATTAAATATTTAATTTTAAATTTACTGGGACTACAAAGGAGTTTCCTCTCTAATTCGAGAAGTGTTGTCAGATATTCAAGTGAAACCGTAGGCCCATCTATGGTTATTATTTGAACTATATCTAATTATGACATAGATTATATTACTGTATTTATACTCTGTATATATGTGATATATCAAGGTGATATATCAAGGTATATTAAGTTTAGTCTCAAGTTTGTTACCTAAAAATATTGATGCTACCAACAAATTTTGGGTATAGGTGTTCATAAAATCACCTAATTAGTCCATTTGTGGTTGTCCGTTCGTCTGTTCGACTGTCTATGGACACGAAAACTCAAAAATGAAACTAGATATCAAGCTGAAATTTTTATAGCGTACTCAACACGTAAAAAGTGAGTCTTAATTCGCATATGAGCAACATAGGTCAAACGGGTTTTCGGTCCGTATGACCCATCTTGTAAACCGTTAGAGAAACAACAAAAGTTAAAATGTAAAAAATGTTTCATATAACGTCACTGTTTATCCGTGAGGGCGCAAATTAGGACAAAACTCTGCAGTCCATTTTCTCCAAAACTATAAAAGATAGGAAGTTGAAAAATTGCAGGTAACTTCAACTAGTGGTCTTGTGAATAATTCACGAAAAATGAAAAAAAAATTAGGAAATACTTACGAAAACCCAATAAATGGCGCCTAAACTAGTATTGGTTTTTTAAACTTTTCTAATTTATAGAAAAATAATGCAAGTATTGATAATGAACATTTTCTATACCGGGATTTCAACAATTAACTCAATCAATTGTTTGTTTTCACTTGTTGTTTTGTAAAATTTGTTGATTATAAACCTACTTGCAGGCTACGTAATGAACGTAATTGATATTTTTATTTATGTATTATAAAGTATTTTTAAGGAATAAACATTAAAAATAAAAATAAAAAATTTTTTAATTTTCTATAAAATAATTCTTTTAAAAAAAGATATAAACGGTCCGAAACATCGGACAAGACTTTATTATTTTATAAAATTAATATATTATTCTTGTAATTTTTTTTATATTGAAAGCAGCCAATTGTAAGAATTATTTAAAAACAAGGAAAAGCTTTAGTTTCTTAACTTCACTAATTTGGCTTAATTAAGTTTTATTTATTTCTTTATTTGATTTATTTGATTATGTGAACTATTTGAATAATTATACGATTTTATCGTGCGATTTTTGCGATTTTTGAGGTTTTATTGTACTTGATAAAAAGTTTACTTTTATTGCATTTTACCAATCCTAGGACCACCTTAAGGTCTAGCCTTGTGTGAAGTTTAATCGAAATCGTTAGAGCCATTTTTGAGAAAACCCCAAAAAAGGTTTTCCCTAGGGTGTGGGCCTTCCCGAATTTTCCCGGATATGTGGGTTATACCAATCCTAGGAACACCTTAAGGTCTAGCCGTGTGTCCACTTTAATCGAAATCGTTCGAGCCGTTTTTGAGAAAACCCCAAAAATGCTGTTTTGCCCTAGAAGGAAGTACCCTTAAAAAAAAGCTTGAGGAAAAATCAAAAAATCGTCTGGAATCATGACCAAACTGAACCTATGTACCGTGGTTGAGAAAAATCGGTTCAAAATTGAAGGCTCCAGTTTGGTAACAGACATGCCGACATACCGACGGACGCAACATTTTTTAAAAACCATTTTTTTGGAATCAGGGACCCTAAAGACGTGTATTTCCGTTGAAACCCCGATATCGATGTTTTTTTCGATCACAATACTTTATTATATTTATAATATAATAAAGTAAAAAAAAAAAAAAACTTAACACTTAATTACGACTTAAGTAACGTTATTTAAATTCATTATATTAATATAATTGTTCATGTTAACATTGCAGCACATATTTTCACATTGCACTCCTTCAAGTTACGCATTTATGTGGCTCCCACAAGCTATGCACACCTCCTGTGATTTCGCAAACCCAGATTAAATGCATTTAGGACAAAAAAATTGTATTAAAACGATTTCAAGCTTGCTGGAAATTAATTATACGAAAAATTTTAATTTGATTATCCTATACGGGAAAATGAAAAGATGTTTACTACTTGGTCCGAAAAATTTTAAAATTAAGAAGTTTATTTTTGTCGGACTGAACACTATTTTATTTCTATTTTATAGTATTTAAAACTATGATTTTACTTCAGACTAGAGAGAATTTTTTTCTGCATAAAATTACAGGAGTTATTTTTTTATTTATACAGCCTAAAACGGAGTTCCTTAAAATGGAGGCACTTCCTCCGCCGGATTTTGTACATTTACATTCAATACGTTATACAGAACCTATTTTAATAAAAAAATAACTCCTGTAATATAGTGTATTATGGACAAGAGTAACTAGCTTCTTTATAACCTGTATTATTTATGATTCCTATATTGTATGGTTTATGAGTGCTATTGTAAATTTTTAATTCTATTTTATTCTACCAGAATTGCCTGTAATACTTTAATTTGAAAGTTAAATGTATTATTTTTCTGAATAGGTAGATGTTCTTCCATGTTTGGAAATTTTCTGCTTGACGAATTATTCCTTATACCTTCAATAATTGAAAACCTTCTGTACGTGCCTGTGCATGTATAAAAATTTAAGTAAAATCAATATTCTAAATATAATTTGCATTGAAAGTAACGATCGAATAGTAGAGATCGATATGCACACATATGAGATCAAATGATATTACATATCATATATTATGTAACTATAAAATAACATATTTCTTTGTATGAAGGTGTGCCCCTATACAACTGCGAGAAAAGGAAGAAAAAACATACAATGTGCAATAGAATTATCACTTTTAAATGTTAATATTTTATTATAGGAATCATTTTGTTGGTCCCTACAATCGATTCGACGTGTTTTTCATACATCGAAAAATTTACTGGTGTCTATTCAGTAAATTGGTTAGTATACAAATATTTTTTTTGATGTAGCGGTTATGATGGTTAGTAAAGCTCTTTTGCATATATACTATTAAGTTTTAGTTATTTTTGTTTTGTATGGAATGTTTAAAAGATTTGTATTTGATTTACGTCAAATAAAAAATTTTTATGTATATATATATATATATATATATATATATATATATATATATATATAAAATTTGTCTTAAATTTGCATTAAGTATGTGCGCGACAAATGGACGAATAACTAATTATCGTGCCAACCGATTTCGATAATTCTTTTTTTAGTGACAAATTAGTTAGTGTACTTTAGATTCACTAAAAATAAAAAAAATAAAAAAAACTTCACAAAAAAAAAAAAAACTTCATAAAAAAAAACTATTAAAAAACAAATTATTATGTACTAAAAAGTAAGAAATAATTCCATATTCTTCTGAATAACAAACAATAATCAAAATATTTTTTAGGATTCTTAGTGAAATGAAATAAAAAATATAAGACTACTTAAAAGTCAATCAAATTAATACGATAATATAATGTTACAATTATTACTATTTTTGGAGTCAGCCAAGTTAACGTAGCAAACTGTTCTGTCACAGTTTTTTCCTTGGCTCACACCGACTGCAAAAATAGCAATAATTGTAAATACATTATATTATCGTAATACTTTGCTTGACTTCTAAGTAGTCTCATATTTTTTGTTTTATTTTACTAACGAGAAGTTTAAAAAATATTTGGTTTATTGTTTGTTATTCAGAAGATTACGCAATTTTTTTTTACTATTTAGTGCATAATAATTTGTTTTGGAATAGTTTTATTTTTATTAATTTACTACTTTTTCGCTCCGAACATCCGCCATATTATTTTGTTTTTTCAAACACCTATCTAAGAATGCTTTTTTTTTAAACAAATATAATGACATCTTAATTATTGAAATCGATTGAGTCGTTTGGAAGATACGAGGTAATAAAGAAATTTACAAACAAATATGCGTACATACATACATACAAGAAACGCCCGAAAAACATAACCACTCCTTGACAGTCGGATAAAAATAAATTGTCATTTGTTATATTGTTGGCTCCATTGGGGCACACACTGTACATGTACATTAAAGATAAAAATAAAAAAAAAACTGAGCAATTTCCATATTGAAATTGTTTTCGTGTGAATATATGAATAAGTTATATATTATCATAGATTAAAAAATATTTATTTATTTTGTACATACATTGTATAGAAAATCTCAAACAATCAATTTTTGATTGAATCATTCGATTATTGTTCGTCTTGTTCTTTTGTTTTCTACATATTATCGAACATAGGATTGTCAGCGAATATTAAAATTGTTTACGCCATATACAAGATATCGTACAATTGTTCCGATTAGCCGGAATTTTCGATTGCCGCTACCCAGAACGTCAAAAGTCGAAATTGGATGTGAAATTATATTTACTTTTTTACTTTTTTCTTTCTGTTATTTTCTTATAACAATGTTTAATTTTCTAGAGTACTAATTTTACTTGACAAAAGATTTCTTGACAAATTTTATATTAGGTTAATATAAGTCGTACTCAATAAATTAAAAAAAACTTGTGATCGATATAAATCGAAATCAGAAATTAGATAAAATGAATTTAATTATTTAGATTATTTCTCTGCTCCATTATTTTCACTCTCCAACATTTATTATAAAGATTTACAAAGTTCAGTAGTCGAGTGGTCCAAGGCATTGGTCTTCGACCGTATGGCTACTGACTGGGAGGTTGCGGGTTCGAATCTAGGCAGCGGCAGTGTGAACAATTATAATTAATAGGGGTGCAGAATTGATCAAATTGTCGTCGCTTGAATAAGAACGAAGTAACCGAATCCACCATCGAAATGTAATTGTAAATAGGTATGTAGTTAAATAAAAATAGATTAACAAATAATGATGTAGGTGGCCTCTGTTATAAAGCGTATATGTCAGAGAAACGGAAGATAAATTCCGTTAGAATTATTATTATTATTATTATTAGAAAGTTAAAGATTATTTAACGCAAGAAATATGTGACACATGTGCAGATCGCGTGTGCCAATCTCTCATCACGTGACTCAAGATTGCCGAAGGGTCCGGTCGACGCGAATGCTGTCACGGTAAATGTGACATGCCTGCCACTTTGTTGGGAATCAACCAAAGAACATGAGAGAGATATGTGTTACACACAGATTCTACTCTTGGAATCCACGTCCACTCCCAGTTATAAGAATTATAAGATTTTTTTTATACATATATTATATTTAACAAGTAAAAACAAACAATTGACTGAGTTAATTGTTGAAATACTTTTTATTTTTTCATAAATTAGAGGAGTTTAACAAGACCACTGGTTGTAGCTACCTGGAAATTTTCAACTCTATATCATTTATAGTTTTGAAGAAAATGGACACCAAATTTTTGTCCTCACGGATAAAGAGTGACGTTTACAAAAAAATATTTCAAGCAAAAGTTTTATTTTGGTTTTATCTTTAACGGTTTACAAGATAGGTCCGGCTAGGATTGATACCTCATTTTGTGTCCACTAACAGACGAACAGACGGATAGACGGACGGACAACCGGAAATGGACTAATTAGATGATTTTATGAAGACCTATACAATAGGCGTAACAAACTTGAGACTTAGTATACCTTGATATATATTATATATATACAAGGTATAAAAAGCTGTATATTTTCCTGCTATGGATATTTTTTTTAAAACACAGCAAACATAAAAACTCACTTTTAAAAACTTTTCATCAAACGCGAAACGTGAACAAAACAAAAAAATTAAGGAGTGTTAGGTTCCAAGGATAGAGTCCGGAAATAGCATATCTCAAGTATCTCAGACTATCTGTACACCCCCTGTAAAATTATAAAAATTCAATTTAATAATGAAATCTCGTTAATGTTATCGTTCCAATATTATTCAATTAATCTTGCCGGTTTTAACTGGAAGACGATTATTCCGACTTGTAACTGGTAAGAGACAGAAGGGCTTTAAGGTGGAAAGCTGTTCTTTATAAAAAAATGGAAAAATGTTCTTAATAACATTTTTTCGAAAAATGAATGAAAATTTGAAATCGACTATAAAAAGTTTACATTCGAAAACAGTTTTGAGAAATCAGTTTCCGCCAAATGTATACATTTTTCTGTACAAATGCTTTAGTAACTTTAAAAGTAACAACTTTTGAATTTAAAGTGTTTTTTCGGGTTTTTTTAGTTTTTGCAGTTCAATTCAAAAACTATGATCTTTTGATATTGTTGCTACAATCATTTTGAAAGTATATTCAATTTGAAAAAATTAAAGACAAATTACAGCTCCGTATGTCTAATAGTTTTGGAGATATGATGCTTGAAAAATTTACATGATTTTCAGAAATGTTTAAATTTTGCTAATGTCAAATCTTTAGAGATAGAACAAAAGTTTAAATGCAAAAAATATTCCTATTAAAAAAATAAATAACTTTTGTGAGAAATAATTTTTCGTAAACATCATGGATTTCTCGTGGGGGCAAATTAAGGCAAACCTATGGTGTCCATTTTATCCAAAAGAATGAACGATAGAGAAATGAAAATTTGTAGGTGGCTTCAACTAGTGAGCATTATGAAAAACTTTTGAAAAAAAAACAAGGAAAATGAATCGAAAAATTTTCAAAATTTTCGAAAACTATTCAAAATGGCGGTAGGAAGGTGATGTAAAGCTGGTTTCTTAATACGTTGTTTGGAGCCCTAAGGGGAGTATGAAACTACTTTTTGCAACAAAAAAAGTTGTATTACCTTCGTAAAAAGTAAAAAACGGAAAAATCCGGAATTTTGGAGCACAACTTTTTTTGTTTGCGAAACGTAGTTCGCACTCCACTAAGGGGTTCAAATAACATACCAAAAAAGCAGCTTTACATAACGTTTTACGATTTTAACGTAGAATTTGACTGGCGTATTACAACTTTTTTCAAGTATCTAATTATGTTATCTTGGTTATTCTAAAAATTCGAACAATTAATTTATTATTCTGTAAACATCCATTCATATCAGGTATTTTCTTTTGGCACACGTTTATGTTAGTCGTAACAAGTGAAAACAAACAATTGACTGAGTTAATTGTAGAAATACCATGTATAGACAGTGTCGTTTATTTTTTGACGTCATCTAATTAAAAAAAGATATCCATTTTAAAATACCCACACACACATAACTGATATTCCCTTGTTAACACATACCATAAAATTTGCACCTAATTAACGCCCTCGTGGGTAAACAATGATGTTTAAAAAAAAAATGTTTGAAAAAAAAGTTATTTTATTGTTTTATAAGAAACACTTTTTACATTTAAACTTTTGTTCTATCTCTAACGGTTTACATGACCCAATTGACCTATATTGCTCATTTACGAACTCGGCGTAACTTTTTACGTCCTTAATACGCTATAAAAATTTCATCTTGATATCTCTTTTCGTTTTTGAATTATCGTGTTGACAGACAGACGGACAGACAACCGGAAATGGACTAATTAGGTGATTCTCTGAACACCTATACCAAAATTTTTTTCGAAGCATCAATATTTTTAAGCGTTACAAACTTGGGAATAAAGTTAGTATACCTTGTATATTACATATATACATGGTATAAAAAGTGTAACTAGAATGTAAGTAAAACCGGATATATCAGACTATTCTTTTCTACTAACATTTATCTTACAACTTTTTACACTGATTTTTATGGAGATTAATACTTTCAGATTTACTATCGGTAATAAAATAAAAAGTTTTAATTTTACTTTTATTAAATCATTTTAAAACTTAAAGAAGAAAAGAAAATTCTGTACCTACTTATCCAATGCAGTGAACATTTCTAAGAACAATTTAGTTATTTAAAAGTTCGTTGGAAAACATTATAGTTATACATTTTAAGTTTTTACTTTTTTTAATAGTTAGAAACGAAGTCATGCAAGTATGTAGTCATAACTGTAAATGCATTAGTAAGTATGTAGAATATATAAAATTATGTTTTAATCTCACTGATACTTCGAGGAAACACACCATAAGTCTACATACAGTAAATTCGATTTTAGTTCTAAAGAAGCCTCGAATAATTTTTCTCTGTAATTGAGTGACGTGCATAGAGCTTTTAGACAGGGTAGGCAGAAATATTTAAAAGCTTCTATATAATCAAAAATACTGCATGTTGGTTTTGGTTCATCGTCATGGTGAGTAAATAATGATGTAGGTGTATTTGTAACCATAAATATCCAAAAGTGTGATACTTAAGGGAAGCTTCGAAGTGTTTTTCAGATTGATCGAGTTTTTTGCAGTTGAGGAAAAATTATGAACATTGTCGTAACCAGTATCTTTTCAGATGGTTTTATTGTTGGCAAATAGTAGACAAGGGAAACAAAACAACCGATTGCTGTGTTAGCACCCTGTCAGCCAATAATACGAATCAGATCGTTTTATGTTGAATTTACGATTGATTTTACCTTTGTATTAATTGCAAATCCGATGTATAAGGACCTTTCACGATCACTTGTTTTTTGTCATCGAAAGAATGTTTTGAAAACGCATTTTTTTTTCTATACACACACCATCTGAACAAGTTTCGTAGTGAATATTATCTATTGTTCTCTATTATTAACGTCGCCCTATTAGCTCAGCTTTATAGCCTGCACCTATCCTGATCTTACTTATCCCCCTTCCATAACACTCGAAGAGATAGTTTTACATAGCTAAAATATATGCATAGTTTTCTATTTCTTTAAGTGTAAAATAGTTACAATTTATTGATTATATCAGACGGCCATGGCTTTGTTTTCATTTACTACGTTAAATTTTACAGAAATCTTTAATTTATAGTTCAAAATGATTATCATAGATTGGGCAGTATAAAATGTCAAATTAAATTTAAAATGAAAAAAAAAAATTTAGTTTTATAAATTCTAGCTCATGTGCTATTCTAATATGAGCTATATTGTTGTACAGTTTCATTCAAATCCATTCGGTCGTTTTTGCGTGAAAGCGTAACAAACAAACAAGCAAACATCCTTACCTCCAACATTTATAAATATATAAAAACATTTATAATATAGAGGGATATCAAATATACAGGTTTTGATTTACAAAGTTAAAGAATATTTGACGCAGGTACAGAACGCTTCAACAAATCTCCCATCACGCGACTAAAGATTACCGAACGGTTGACGTGAGTGCTGGTGGTTTTTGTTAAAAATATAAAAGTATTTACAAATTAACTGTAATGCTTGTAATGATTACATCATATATCTCTCCTCATGGGGTAAGATTCAAATTTAATTGTAAATTATTCTCTTTCTTATTTACAAGCGGAGGGGGGGGCTACGAAAGGAAGAGGGCAAAGAAAATTTTACAAGTGAACATGAATATGAATTTATCAATGAATTAAATGAAAAATTTTCTCAAAATGACTCAATCAAAAATATTTAGTTATAGTCTATTGATTATGTATTAAAAAACAGGGCAATAAGGACCTAGGGCGTTGACGGGTTCTTACTAAAGGAATCTTTCACTGGGTTATTAAAGAAGAAAAAACTGCGGAGTGTTATTAAATGAGAGGGAGAAAATTGAAGATAGGGATGAAAAAGCACCCCTTTTGGTTTTTTCCAAATACCTCGTAAGCTAAGCAAAATTTCAAGAGATTTTTAATAAAATAGAGAATTGTCGAAAATTAAATTTTAGATCGTATTACTATTTTTCAACAATTTAAAAAAAATTGTTTCGCGCCGAAACAAGGCAGAGGTAGGTATAGGGAATGTAGCAAACAAAAGAAAGTAAATTAAATTTCCTTTTAAATGGTATACCGAAAAATTTTTTGGTTCAAAATTGACTGAGATTTAGCCATTTCAACCTGGCTTTTTTCGCATTTCATACTTCATTCGAATTTTATTGTAAGAATTATTGTTTTACTCAATAGAAAAATGTGACCCACCACTGTATATTGCTATAACAATGAAATATGTGAAAAGTTGTGTTGAAGAGACAGGCCTTAAATATCTTAAATATTATTCAGCAGTTTGGATTTCTTAAAAATGAATAATG
This sequence comes from Chrysoperla carnea, assembly GCF_905475395.1. Classification (NCBI taxonomy): domain Eukaryota; kingdom Metazoa; phylum Arthropoda; class Insecta; order Neuroptera; family Chrysopidae; genus Chrysoperla; species Chrysoperla carnea. The sequence continues at coordinate 69,244,045 of NC_058341.1, forward strand.
TAGACATAGGTTTGATTGGAAGCTGGAATTGATAGAAATATCGTTTAATTATTGTGCGAAAATTATTTTGGGTTTTTAATTATAACTTAGGGGCTGCAATTATGAAAAGTACTTTTAAATTTTGGTTAAACGATTTATTTTTTACTTTGGTCGATTTTGTATATTCCCCAGTCAATAATAAAGTTCCTTACAGAATAATTGAAAATAAACACTCGTGAGTAAACAATGATGTTTACAAAAAATGTTTCAATCAAAAGTTGTTTATTTTTGGATAAGGAACATTTTTTAAATTTAAACTTTTGTTTTATCTCTAACGGTTTACAAGATGGGTCCTATGGACCCAAGACGTAATTGACCTATGTTGCTCTTTTCGAACTCGACCTCATTTTTACATCCTGGGTGCGCTGTAAAAATTTGGTATATTTTTCGTTTTTGAGTTATTGTGTTCACAGCAGACGGACGGACAACCGAAAATGGACTAATTAGATGATTCTATGAAAACCTATACCAAAATTTTGTTCATAGTATCAATATTTTTAACCGTTACAAACTTGAGACTTAACTTTATATACTATGTATGTTTCATATATACATAGTATAAAAAGTATGTACAGAAAAATTAACAACAAAATGTACAGAAAATAATGTAATAATAAGGGATGAATCCAATAAAAAAGTTTCATTTAATATTTTAGGAAAATTATTATTTATTAAAAATTATATAGGAAATACTAAATAAATTATAAATTTTATAAAAACAAGTGAAAACCAACAATTGACTGAGCTAATTATTGAAATACCATGTAGAGACTGTGTTGATTACGAATTCGTTGGTTTCTTACGTGATGTAAGTAAAGAAAGACCATAGGTTGCTATATATAATATATTATACAATATTTCTAAGCTAGTTTGCGCCGTTACGGGTAAACAGTAATGTTTACAAAAAAATTTTTCAAACAAAAGGTGATTATTTTTTTATAATATTACTTTTGTACAATCGCCAAGGGTTTATAAGAGGTGTCCTACGGACCCAGGACCTTGACCTAGGTTGCTGATTTACGACCTCAACCTCACTTTTTAAGTCCTGAGCACGCTATGAAAATTTCAAATTGATATCTCTTTTCATTTTTGAGTTATCGTGTCCACAGACCGGCGGACAGGCAGACAACCGGAAATGAACTAATAAGGTGATTTTATGAACACCTATCCCAAAAATTTTTTCATACCATCAATATTTTTAAGCGTTATAAATTTGGAACTAAACTTAGTATACCTTGATATATTTCACATATACATGGTATTAAAATATAGGTATGGTATGAAAAAAATATATAATATAAAAAAAGTATGTTTCATAAAAAAAAAGTAATTAATACTCCTGCAATTTTTTTTTCAAATTCAAATTAATTATTTTTATTTTTCATAATTTTATAATATAATCTAATTTAATTGTTATATATTATCGTATATTATTATTATTATCATATTATGATATAACTAGCTGACCCCATGGACTTCGTTTCACCTACAATTAAGTTTGATCATAGCTTTTGATCAACGATTATTAATCTAGAATAATATAAAACTCAGAATATAAAATATTTAATTCATAATACACTTGCTGTTAAAATTAGAAGATGATTTACCATGCCATTCATGAGATATTAGCAATTAAAAGTGACGCAATTTGTACGTGTACATGGGAGAAGTGTATAAAAATACACAAATTTACAAATATTATATTTATTTACCAATGAATGACGTCCACCATCTCTATGAAAAACTAATATAATGTAGAATACTATATTTAGAAAATATATAAATAAAAATAAAAATTATTTACCATATAGTTTCGATAAAAAACTTAAATAAATAACTCGTTTTAGCGATAATTTTTGTGGAAAGCATATAAAAACTAATGTTAAATGTATATATCAAAGTATGTGTGTGTATACGAATAGAAGATATAATTGTGTGTAACTACAGTCTGTTGAAAATAATATATTGTATATGTATAATAGTCATAGCACAGTTAACGCACTGAATGATAGTATTAGTCCAAAACTTTTTGACTGGACGGTCGCGGAGGAACTACCTTAAGAGCTAATGCTAAATGTGTATACATGAATCTACCCGACCAGACTCATCACTTGAAGTTGTATACATCAAACACCAATCACACACAGTAACACATAACCATAACACACAGTACATATTTTATATAGCTTACAATCGGTTTAAGAAATTTGTACACTGCCAGTTTTAAACTTTATACGTATCATTATAATCTTTGGTTCCAAATTTTCGTACAATGATAAAATAAACTGTGTAAAAGAATATTTAATTTCAAATTTAAATACCTAACGTAACCTAGTATATTCAATTTTTTAATTACTGTACCTACCTATTGGATTTTAATACTAAGAAAGACTCTATCTAGCGATAGAAAAAAAACTATAGTCTGAACGCTCATAGATACGTAAATGTTTGTTTACAATCTTGAAACTATAAGCACATGTCATAAGCATATAATAAAGGTTATTGCAAAGATATTGTAATAATATTATTGTCACAATGTTAATTAACACAAATTTTGTTTAAGAGTTATATAATACAAACACAAACTACAAAGTTTATATAAAAAAGTAGGAAAACTATCGTTATTATAAAAGACTCGGGGAGCAAATATAGCACAGCACATTAAAATGTATGATAAAGCAGAGTTCTCCTCTTTAATCAATGAAATAATCAGCTGATTGTAAATAAATGCATTCAATTCGAACCAATTATGCTTAAAATTTCTGGAGTTATGTCTTGTTTATAAATGCAATTTTTATCAAGTAATTTTTAGAAAATAAAATAGATGTCTCCTTTGCTTAAATTGAGTTCCTCTATTTTATACTCTTTATCTTTAGCTATTCATAAAATGATATCAAAAGATTTTACGTTTAAAAAATCGAATATTTTCCTTAATTATTTCGTAATAATGTATATTTCTAGCCTTTGCTTATTCCACTATAAAACTATAGTCATTATACCAATAAAAACATTCGATTTTAATCATGAGAAACAGTTTTCTATTGGAAACTATCACATTATAAAACGCCATTGAGTAAAATATCAAAAAGATGTAGATATTGATATAGACTATTATATTAAATATATCACCATTGAAATTTTTACAAAAAAAAAAAAAAAAACTGATGTCAATTAATAAATTGAAAACAGATATAGGTCATAGATTATTTATTTAAAAAAAAACTTTTCAGTTAGAAATGTAATATCATTATTAATGATACTGATGGATACGATATATACAATGTGTAACGGAAAACAAACGGGTAGAATTTATATCGAACAGAATTAAAGAGACAGGAAGGGATATAAAATTTTTGTGCCACTTACGCTCTTAAAAGACTTTTTGAAGATTTACTTTAAAGTAAATCGTCACAACAATCGGAGAACTCTAACATTAAAAAGTTTTCAACAGGTGGGAAAAGAGGTTCCATGACTGTAATGCAGATGGTAATTAACATTACAATTTCAAATGAAAATATTTTATTGTTTTCATAATTTTAAGAGCTTGATTTTGTATCGGGGTCTTTTTATTTGAAATTACAATTTCAAATGAAAATATTTTATTGTTTTCATAATTTTAAGAGCTTGATTTTGTAGTCGGGGTCTTTTTATTTGAAATTTATTTCACTTAATCTTTTTGGAATTAAATACAATTTTGATATCTTTTTAATATATGTATATATTTGTAAAGTGCTCATTATATACCCTTTCATTGGATACCTTATACGGTATCATTGAATTAAAATTTGTTTTTAATACATGACTTTAGATCCTCTAGATGTTACCATATTCAATTCACTGATACACTAAATTTCACTAGATTCATCCTGGTATTTTAATTTCTTCGTCTTCTTTAGGATACAAAAGAAAAACATTTTTTTTTCTAAGACCTTTGGGTAGCTATTTCACTTTTTATACCATGTATATTGACTGTAGAAATCCAGCTTACCAATGTAAGCTCATCAAGAGCAACGTCAAATCTCTTTTCCAAATTCGGATCAGAGACCTATTTTGGGAAGTAAAAATTGATGAACTTGTTCATTCACTTACTATTATTCAACCAATGACAGTCAGTAGACCTTAGCAGGTGTCATTTATTCATATGGAACTATGGAAGGGATTTTTGAAAAGTATAAAATACTTAAATTGGATTTGGTCAAATTGACAAACTTTTTCTATTTTTATTATATTAGTGTATACCCCCCCCCCCTCCTAGAAACAGTCAAATATCTATAGTTTGAACCATATAAAGCTATATTATTGACAGTTAAGCGTTTGGAAAAACTCCAAAAAGGTATTTTGAAAGCTGAAAAACAATGCTAAGAAATTAAATTTTTGAGATTATCAAAATCCTAAACTGATCTTTGAACACATTTTATAAAGTTCTGCTGAGTAATTACATATTGTTAAAATATTACCGAATTATGGACGCAAGTACTGAAGGGTTAAAGTGGATGTGTTGCCGAGCACGTAACTAGTTCCATTGAACTTAATCTGTTCTATACATTTAGAGAAAATTTTTCAAACTAAAACAAGGCGTAACCAATTCCATCCTCGGTATGCTTAGGGTAGCGGGCTCCATTCCCGCCGTCGCAACAAAATTAATTTAATTAATAGTTGTGATGGGCTGGTGTAGTAAATGGTATATGTATAATGGAGGTACACTCAGCCTCTGAAAATGAGGAGCTGATAAATGCAATTATCAGCGGAAAGGTAGTAAAACACATAAATGGTATCACATTGGGGTCTATAGCCTGAGTGTGTCCTTCGTGGACAGCCAATATAACCTAACCTAACCTAATCTAAGACAAGGCTAATGTTACTAGTACACAATGTATACTAATGTCAATAAATATACAAAAATTTTGTTGTTGAGTTTTTAATTTTTGTTTAGCTGATAAAAAAGTGTCAAAACTGTGTACTATAATGTATAATAAGTGTATCTATGCATGCATGTATGTTGAATATCAATTTTTTTTATATATATGAACTTTATTCCTGCTGGAGGATCAATCATTTTCAAATAGTGTTGATAAAATGTTAAAAATACTTTTATTTCTACGAAAATTCAATAAAAATGAAACAGCATTTTCAGCAAAAAATTCTTGTGTAAATGAAATTTTCTGTCAACTTTTCCCTGTCAATCAATTTTCTACATCAATCAATAAAAATAAAATTATTATTTGAAAATTTATTTACTTAAATATTATTTTTATTCGTTGAGTTTATTCTATTTAAAAAATGTTCAATATATTCTTGTAACCTTTTGATTTAATTAAAATTTTATGTAAGTTTAAATGAATTTTGTGAAATATAAAAAAATTGTTTTTTGTAAAAACTGCACATGCATTCCTAATAATGGAACTGTGATTGAATCAGCTCAATAAATGGAATTTCCTTTACGAGGAAATGGCTGATACTAATGTATGATAGAATAAAGCTACAATACCTACCAACATCAAAAAAATACATAAAATTATATGCAGAGATGAAGGTTGTTCTATACAGATTTTTGACTGGCTTGAAATTATTTTTTGATTGGCGTGAAACTTTGTAATTTTGTAAAGAATCTTTTATATTATTGATTTGTGTGAAAAAAATTTATAAGGAAAAGCGATTTTCCACATATGAATGGTCAAAGTTACAATTGAATTTCAAGATTTCAAGACTACGATTATACACTCTATCGATTTGAAAACTGTCTTGGGTAGGAACTTATTTTTCAAAAATCCTCATAATTTTCCCAATTTTTATTATTCACATCCAGGTACAGAGGAATAAGTAAAAGTATCTGGGCGAGGGCAATGAAAATTGGGAAAATTGGGAGTTTTCGAAAAATATGAATACCTATAACATATCTGAATTTCAAATCGAGTAAAGTATATAATCGCATTGCTTGAAATTCAATTGAAACTTCATGCATTCTTATCTGCAAGACCACTTTTCTTTATAATTTTTTTTCCGTCAATGTATAAAAAATGTGTATGGAACAGCCTTTTATAAAAAGAGTGAAATGTTCTCAGATAGATTAGGCTAAAGTGGCGGCCCTAGATTAAGATAAACTTAGATCATAAGGTCTGTTGTGATACCTAAGTAAAAGCTCTTTTCCAGCCGCTACTCCAAGAATTTTTTTCAGCTATTTAAAAACAGCAGCAGTGGTTTGACGTCAACGGAATTTGAATCGAGTCGTCAAAAAAATGGTGGTGTCATACTTTCATGAACACAGCTATAAAAATGATTACAAAAAAGAGAGTCATTGTCTCCTCATGTAAATATCTCCTACAATCGTGGGAATCGTGGTTCACTGAAAATCCCAAACGTTTAACGGTTAAGCAATCGCTGGAACGATTTTGCTTATAACACCACTGAAATAAAATTTTCGAAACACCTCTGATATTACTCTGACCATAACAGATTCACACTAATACAAGTATATTTCTCCTTCCATACAATATTGGCAATTTTTATGATAATTTGGCTTTGTAGTTCGAAAAAGGAACTTCCCGTTCCTACGCGAGATAGGGATTCCGAAGGGGTTGCGTCTACTCATCCCGGTTTTAGGATGAGTAGACGCAGTGTTTTCTGGAGATTTTTAAGGTAACTGATTACGAATTAGTTCTTAGATTTTTCGTTAAAAGATGCAAACAAAAGTTACTAAGAATTTAATTGTATAAAGCTCACTAACTCGGAAAATATCGATTTCAGCGACAAAAGCAGCGACCGGGTGATAATATTAATTTGGGTTGTGAGTAACATAGTTAAAGAAAAATTAAATTCAGGACCCCCCAAAATGGTGAAATGAGTGTTGAATTTAGGGGTTAAAACATTTTTTTTCCGAAAAATGTTCTCCAAAAAGTTGTAAATAATATAAAATGTAAAAACTTTTGTACTTTTTCTAGTGCAAATGTCTTGCAAATCTAGTGAAAATGGGCACAATAACTCAAAAACAAAAAGAGATATCAAGTTGAAATTTTTAAAGCGTACTCAGGACGTAAAAAGTCTGTTTGAGGTCGTAAACGAACAATTTATTTTAAGTGGGTCTACTCATCCCGGTTTTAACACTTCGTTTACTCATCTCGGTTTTAACACTTCGTTTACTCATCTCGATTTTACTTCTCGCGGAACGCGGAATAGGGGTTACTATTCTGGATGCTTTGATGATACTTGTAAATGCTTGCGTTGTACCATTTCTAGCAAGATCGCCGGTTTCCCAGTTTTCTATGGCCTGCTACTCATATCAGGCAAAGTCAGACTAACATTGGCTTTTAACATTGGCTAGGCTGTCAACCAAAATACTGACGTCCGCGCACGTTGTTTATTCCTTTCCTGTTTACATATCTTATTAATTTCATTTACAAAAAATTTCGTTTTTGTTTCGAACAGATGTCAAAAAACTGTTCAAGTAAAGACATATCTCGAATCTTCTATCTTTGTCAAAAAGCGCTGTTTGATAAAGGTAAAAGATATTTAAATTTCTTTATTTGAATAGATTTTTGACAACTGTCCGAAACAATAGCAAATTGATGAAAAGGTCTATGACCACCACTTCCATTTATAACACCTTGCAGTGATCTGGAAATCGAAATAATAGCATAAAGTCTACTTTTACAGAGTAAATGTCCCAACCCATAGTTTCATCTAGCTTAGATCCGTCAATAACTACTCACTATTCAAACTGTGAGATCTTATTATGGAGTTTTTATCGTGATTAAATGGAAAGTTTGAAAAGGGTTCTTGTTTTACGTCAAAAGTGCGTGCAGTTACCCACGCTTATGGAGCCAATTTGAATACAGTGTTGAATAATCCAAACAAAGCTACCGGCATGAGTTTCAAGTGGTTGGAAAATCAGTCTGGGTATTTCTAATACTTAAAGGCTGCTGGCTACACTTTACCATGCAGCAATTTATTGTTTAGATCTTTTATTAAGCTTAAAGCATACTGTAAAATGGCTGCTCATTGAAATAGGATTTAAAAGAAATGGTTTTGTCCCTCAAAGAAAGACCGCAGTCTTTTTCTTTTAAATACATGGTAGGAAATGAATATCTAATATTCAACAATTTTCGACCATTAAAATGGCTGCAGGTTGGAATCTAACCATTTTTTTTTTTCGATAGATTGTCTAGCTGTTACGATAGATTGTCTAACTATATTTTTCTCTTTTTTTCGATAGATTGTCTAGTTATATTCTAAGAATTGACATTTGCTTATTTTAACTGTTGATATTTTAATTGAATTTTGCTTATTATAAATGACTGTTTTCAAGTTGTGCTATTACTATTCTTAAAACTCTTTCTATGCTCTCTTTGATCCCATATTTGACTGCAAATACTCGAGTTCAAATAACAATCAAACAGAAAGCTAATAAACCCATTGCAATTATTTTACAATGTTATATAATTTAATCGATAAAACATAAATTTCAAAAAGTATTGACCAAACAATACCAACGATATAAATGGTGCACCTATTTATTAAATAAAATATTCAACGAACATAAATAAAACATTTTCATTTTAATTGATTGCAAATACATGCAGTCTCTACAAAAATTAGTTTAACGAGAGTTTGTTAAATGTTCAGAGAGAAATTATGCCATAGATTTACTACAGATAATATAAACGCTCGATACTCTATATGCACTAACTTACATAAGCTCTTTTTATTTAAATTTTATTTGAAGAGTTTATATATATATATATATATATATATATATATATATATATATATATATATATATATATATATATATATATATATATATATATATATATGTATATATAGACAGCGCGAGGGATCTGCTAGCTTGCAATAGATGCGATTTGATGAATGAGAGAGAAGACTGCCAGTGAGTTCCCTTGTGTACTTGTCATAGTCATATGTCATAATCATATGATGCATAGAGATTTTGTGTCTGCTATTATATTTGTTTTGTACAAAGAGGTTATATACAGTTAGATAGCCAATGACATATAGATTAGACAAGGACACAGGGGACCTTACTGCCAGTTTTCATTATCTCGCATCTTTTGGGACCTAGCGATCTCTAGTTGTATAAAATCTTTAATTTGAATTGGTTCAGTATCAGGTACTGAATGTAATGTAATGCACGGTTACGGAGTTATAAGCCGTAACGATTTTTTTCAAAATGGAGACCCTTCCACCCTTCAAATTTGTAAGGATTGCTGTAAGGCAACATTGAACGTGTAATATCATCAAAAATATTCATTTTAGAAAGAAAAGTTTAAAGTAGAAGTTTTAGGAAATTTCTATATATAAATTTTTTAGTTATTAGCATTTTATTATTTAAAGAAATATTAGAAGAGATTTCGGTCAAATAGTCAATAAGTAAATTTTCGCAGTCGCATAAGTCGTCCTAAGTAATAAATGGTTAATGATACGAAAAAACATGATGCAAGAAATATTAGAAATTTAATTATCTACAATAAAGATTATTACAATTTTTGATCTAAATTGCACGATAATGGAGATAGAGACCAAAACGATTATCCCTAAAATTGAGGTACGTCCCCCATCTTATTTGTAAGGATTTTGCGTAATTACATTGATACTGAGTACGTGATACTGAATCTATTTAAATAAAAAAATTACTCTTGTAATTTAACGCAGAAAAAAATTCTCTGTAGTCTGAGGTAATTTAATAACAGGAATTTGATGATTGGAATCGGTAAATAATTATAAAATTATTCTGCGGTTTCGTTTTATATAAGTTGAAGTTGTGCGCTGCGGGGTCTGAATATGTGGTGCGAATTCAACAACAAATTTAGTTCACCATACGTCTGACCACTGTTTTCTAAAATTTGACACTCGAGTAGTTGAAAATAAGCAAATTTTTATTTATAAGTAGCTGAAAAATAACCGGAATAATTTAAAATTTTTTAATAGTTAATGGTTATGAATTCAGGGTGGAACATTTTAATACAAGTATTATGGCTAATAGCTCGCTTTTTAGTTAGCCAATCAAAAAATAACTTACAGTTTGATGGAGAACATCATGTTCTGACAAGAGATTGAACCTAGTTCTTCGGGTTGCTTTAATAGTCATTATTACCTTGAATACAAAGAAAACTCGCTAGCTACATAAAAATGCTAGCAAAAAGTTGTCAAGGGCAATAGAGGACAATATTATCCTGTGACCATGATTTAGACCTGAAATGCTAGTTTCAAGGCCATTTCAGCTTACAAATTATTTGCACAGACGAATGACTTATTGTCCAGGATAACTTATGTAAAACTTTTTCTAAAGCTAAAGTATTTTCTTTCGAAAAATGCAATATTAAATGTTTTTAAGGCATATTTCTGTCGAAGGGTAAAGATTTTCTAACAATAGTTTTCTTTTGAGGATCAACTTTCTATTTTAAAGTGTTATACCTATTAGGACCTAAATTTACTATTAAAGCAACCCGGAAAACTAGGTCCAATCTGATGTCAGAACATGATGTCCTCAATCAAACTCTATAACTTTTGTTCCAGTTATTTTTTATAGGTTAATTCGAAAGGAGCTATTAGCTATAATAGATTAAAATGTTCCACCCTGCGTACTAGTGACAAAAAGATGTATGCATAATGGACAGCCAAAGTTGTCGTTATCGAACAAATAGATCTGTGGTTTTTAATTAATATCATAACAAGACAAAAATTGTAGAACGATAATTAAACACAAAAAATGTCTCGATACTTTTTCCCTATACTGACTAATAGTTTGTTTTGTTATTAACCAATTGATGTGACCGATATGTACGCTGTATTCACTGTAAGTTTAGAGTTTAAGTAATTCACGTAGTTTTAAATTAGCATGAGTATTTATTCTTTCAACTAGTACATTAATATTGGTTTAATTAGAAGAATTTATAGAATTTATAGAATGACATATTTATTCACATTTTACATTAGAGAAAAGTATATCCATAGTAATTTGACAAACAAAAGGGAATTGGTATTTTTGACAGATGATTCAAGGACCAAGGCTACTATTTTCCTTAACCCTTACCGATATCTATAAAATTCTTTGTCCTGAATGACTGATGGATCATTGCACAGCCAAAACTGTGTAACGTAGGCATCCGATAAGAAAGGATTTTCCAAAATTCACCCCGTAAGGGTGTAAAAAGGGGATGCTAATTTTGTATATGGAAAACCCATGTTAATAATTTTATAGACAAATATAGATCGACGTATGCATGTTTGTCATGTTGCAATATTTTTTTTTTAAATTCATGTGGTTTATAGTATTTTACAGAGAATTTTAATTTTTGTTCTCGCAAGCGGTATGTTTGGAATCATGATTTATTAACTCAAAGTTTTAGATTTATTTTGTAACAAAATCGAATATTTTAGAAAGAATATTTAATATAGGGTTATATTAATAGAGTAACGTTTCTATAAAATATCTACTTAATATTTTCTATCCTCTCATGAAAACTATGTTCCTATTCATATTTGAAGAGTCGAATTTGGTATTCAATTTCTATTCATAAAAATAAATACACACTAATCAAAAAAGGAAAATCAATCGCCCTTTTAATCCAGAGTGGGGGAGACTGTATAACGTCGATCTTCACCCATCTGATAACCCGTTGAGACATATTTTTTACGAAATTTTATTGATATTTGAACACTCCTGTTATATTTTTTATAACGAAAAGTTGTTCATGGCTATTTTTAATGAAATTAATTTTAACCAATTTTTTCCATGAAGCGTTTTTTACAGGCAAGCCTATACCATTATTTTCATAATTTCGATGTAGTGGCCTATATTGGCTTACACCTGTTCATTTGGCATCAACAGTTGTACAACGACCTGTTATCCAATCGAATTTGGTATCAGGAGAAAGATAATTTAATCAAGAAAATGATGGTTTTGGCTTGCTTTAATGGAAAAAAATTGATTAAAATTAATTAAAAATAGCGAAAAAAAAATTAGTCAAAAGTTAATTAAAACTTTTATTGTCTCATCTACTTATCAGATGGGTGAAGATCATCCATACACCGTTTCTTGTATTGAAGGTATTTTTTAAAATTTATCCCGTAAGGGGTTCAAAATAGGGCTGAAAGTTTGCATGAAACTTGATCAATTTTGAAGTTAGAATTGCAAAGAATGAGCTCATTGTTCAAAAGAGAAGTTTATATTGTATTACTTACTATTTTCAAAAAATTCTTTCTTCAAGGGGCTAAAATAGGAGGTGAAAGTTGATATGAAACTTTTTCATTTTTTAAGGTAGTGTTGTACAAATTGATATATGTGCTCATGGTTTGAGAAAGAACTATACTATATCACACTTTTATTTCGTTCTTTAAAGGAACATAGCGAAATAAATAATCGAATGCCGCCTTATTTTCCAACGGGATGTAAATAAAGCTAACCTTTAGGTAGCGGGCTAAGCGAAGACAAGCGGGTTGAAGGGTAGCATTTGTGTCTTCAAAGTTGACATTGTGTACATTGCAGTATATAGAGGGGATAAGCGAGGTAAAGGTTGGATCTCTAAATGAATTAATGGTTCACTAAATGAATCATTATCACGAGCGGAGGCGTGGGCAAAAGCTAGTTTAAAACATAACACCAATCAAAAAATAACTTAAAGAAAAGTTACACAATTTGATGGGAGTAGTTCTTCAGGTTTCTTTAATAGCCAATTTAGATCCAAAACGATAATAGATATAGTAACACTTTAAATTAGAAAGTAGATCTTTATAAAAAAAACTAACATTTTTCATCTAAACAATTTTTTTTCGAAAAACGTCAGCTTTCGTATAGCCAAAAGTTGTCAAGAGCAATAGAGGACAATCAACTGTGTCCATGATAAAATTTAGGCAAAATTGTTAATATTTTAATGAGGAACAACATTCGAATTTAAAGTGTTATTCTATCTCTTACCGTTAAAAAACTAAATTGGCTATTAAAGAAACCTGAAGGACTAGGTACAATCTAATGTCAGAACTGGATATCCCCCATTAAACTCTGCAACTTTTAGCCATTATATATTAAAATTATCCGCCCTGTATAGCTTACATTCAAAATTTAATAATATTTTCTAACAAATTTAAGTCATTATGTTAATTTACATTTAAAAAATATTTCTACAATTTCGTATCTTAGTTTCATAATTTCTAATTAGTTTAACTTATTACTATTTTTCAATAATTTGACATCTACTACATCACTCAAATGTAGTAAATTGAAAATGGGTCATAACCGCCACCTTTAACGATATGATTGATTGTCCATACAATAAATATGCACCCAACGGATATATGTAAGTAAAAATTTTTTAAATTTAAAATACACAGATAGAAAATAAAATACAGGTAGAAAAAATATTTTTACTTATATTACAGTTTCAGTGATGTTTATGCGTGGCGTACGTACTTATGCATATTATTACAATTCCTCCAACTTTTTGAATCATTATATCTCACTCAGAAACGGTGACTCTTTGAGAAAAAAGTAATTGAGATATTTTTTATATTTAAGTATCTGGTCTGCAATTTTAGTTCGAACTAATTTTATGATAAAATTTAACGTTTTGCTGGAAATCGCAAAAAATCCGTTTCATGACCTTAGATCCAAAGTACATTTTTCGCTAGGTCGATTTGGACTTTTTAGATTTCATGTATGACGGTGTTTTGAATAATCACACCAACTTTGAGCTAGGTACGGATTTTTGAACTTTTGGATATTTAATTTGACTGGACTTTCTCTTATAAAATATTATAAGTAGTTATCTAATTCTCTGTACAAAATAAAAGTGCGTATTTTAAAACAATTATGGATCGGTAATAATTAATACTCTAAAAACTATTAATTTATAAAATAATTTTCGATCCATTAGTACATGTAGTAACTTAATTTAATTACCATAAATAATAATATTAAAATATATTAATTTTTATAAATTCAATCCTCCATCTCTCGGGTATAAATAATCCGCTATCCCAAGCTCATATACAAATAAAATATTTCGAACAAAGTTGGAACAATTTCGGAAGAATTTATTTTATGCAAAATTACTCAGGAATTCGGTAAAAAAATTTTTGCTTCGATCAGATTGGCTTCGTTTTTTTCTTTAACAACTTATTCGCCATGGGAACTGATTCTAGCGCTGTCTAGTGGTAGAAAATAGAAGCTGCCTATGACAAGTCAAATTTATGCATGGCTATGATTGAATTGTTTATTTATCTTTTGATAATGAGGGAAATAAAAAATAAATAAATTATTTAAACTTTTGACACGTTCGTACTCTTATTTCTGTTGAAATTTGACTTGTCATAGACAGCTTCTATGTTCTACCACCAGACAGCGCTTAAATCAGTTCCTACGGCGAATAAAATTATAAAAAAACTAAAATTTTTTATTAAGATTTTCGGCAATATCTTCAAATAAAGCTCCAAATGCTGGTTATATAAGTGAAATTAACAAAATTAAAAAAAGGCCCGGACAAATTTTTCAAGTACGGAACCCTGAACTCGCACTTAAAACATATCTAAGAACACTCTCCATGAAATTACCTTTCGAACGACCAAAAAAATCATAATCGGCATAATGCCAAAGACAGACAGACACACACACACATAGCGGTCAAACTTATAATATCCCTTTTTTTAGGTCGGGGGTTAAAAATAAGGTATAATACAACGTGTTTACGTTTTCTTTTTAAGAAGCGAATGTGAATTGTTAATAACAATAGGTTTTTGTCTACTAAGAATAAATTGGTTGGATAAAAATTTCTAATGATTAATCATGATGTGTAGATAACAAAACACAAAATTATTTTGCATAAGAAAGTATTATTATTATTTTTATACAATAACTTGAGTAAAATTAGGCATTCAGTCACGTGACAGCAAACACCAATCAGAAGTACTGAAAGTATAACATCACACCATATAACAAACGAACTGTAAACAACATTACATTTTAATAAAACGAAGCAGGCTAGTTGATTACAAAAATGATTGTATGCTAAGTCGTCATGTCATTAATAGTCCATTGAAATGTTACAATTTAAGGGCCAATCTGAACATTTTATAGAGGACGCGAATTTATTTGTGGAACATGTAGGGGGGGTCAATACAACCTTACCCCAGGTTTGTGGGGTTGGCGCCCTTGTCCCCCGCCCGCCATCTTGAAAAAAGGGGTGGAAATATATTTTTAGCTGTACCTTGTAAACTATTGATTTTTCAAAAAATTTGTTAAGGCATAATTTGTAGCAAATTGTCGTGGCTATAATTTTGTCTGTGTGACTTTTTGCGATAAACTTAAAATTTAAAAAGTTGGGAGCAAAAAAGTGGCAAAATTTTGTCAAACATTTTTTTGTTTAATAACTTTTTTTCTTGCCATTTTATCATAAAATTAGATCAAAGCAATATTATAGAAAATACGTTTATGAACATTTCCCCGCAAATTTTATTCACTTTTGATTATTTTTAACGTAGTTACAGCGCTCCACAGTTGACCGAGTTTATCAATGCGCATGATAACTCGGCTAAAACAACATGTTTACCTTATTCTCGTTTTTTAATAACATGTTTAATAAGCTGTTTTTTCTTCCTCATGCTATTCTTTTAGTTGTGCTACATAGTTTGCCACATGTAGACGTATTGAAAATTGTGAATATTATTTTCAGTTTAATCAATAATATTTTTACACACATGCGAGAAATGGAAATTTTATATAAAAGTTATAGGATATGATATTCTTTATACGAAAATGATCCCTACTATTTTTGTTGTACGATTCACGATTCGCGAGATAACTTGGGTTTACATTCAGGGGATACCCTTGAACACATTCCAAGTCAAGAGTAGCAAATTGTAGAAAAAAATACCCGGTTATTGGCCTATAGTTCTCAAACAAGAAATGTTACAGCAAAAAATTTTCCATGAAATTTATTGGAAGTTTTATATTCTACAAATTAGGTTATTACTATTTTTATAGTAGGTAGTATTCCCTAATTACTATCCGATTTTAAGACCAATCCTTTGTTCGAAAGAACTCGGAGCCAGAAACCGTCAATGCCTTATATCTAAATCTACAACTCTGGATTCGACCTTTTCACTTTCCAAGTGAAATGACTTTCATTGTTTTCAACGATAAAATTTTATTTTTTTCGAATCTTTTATATGAGAAAAGCATTTAAAAAAATTTACAAAGGATAAAATATTAGCATATCTTTTACTGAGCATCAAAAATATTACATGTTGACTTTCAAACGGTGAAAAAAAAATTATTCCAAAATTGAAACTTAAGAAAAGATCTGCCGTAGAAAATACGAATATCCATTTATAAAAATAATATTGACTTTACTTTTTGTTTTTTTTTTGTTTACTTTTAATCATGTATACGATATTTATTTACATCATGGTCTCTCGATTATAATTGATGATATTTTAATATGATACATACAGCGTAAACTAAATATTGACAAATATCTTGTCCAGTAATCTTACTTAAAAAGAATTGAAAAAATTGACTTTTATTTTACCTCGAAAATGTCTTTCAAAAACAAGGTTCATACTTATAGTCAAACAGCATTTTTATGGTTACCAAAATCAAATGTTTTCAAGATTTTAATGTCTCTCTTTATTTTATGTTTTCTTTTTTCATATTGTTTGTAGTCGGGTTCAATTCTTCACTTAAGTTCTTGAAATAAATAAAATTTAATGTAAGACTCGTTAAGGACCTGGGTTGTCAGAGCGACTTTAAATAAACACAATAAAATGAAGAGCAGTGTGAACATATGAATCAATGTTTGAATTCTAAAAGAAAAATTGAAGAACTCTTACGTAAGTGCAGCATTTTTTCCTCGTATAATTATCGTTAAATACGTTAATTTAAATTATCTTTAAATAAATTTACTTGTTTAAATCATATTTTCCTTAATGTCATTACAATTAACAAAAGCAGTAAAACCTGTATTTAAGTTTTCTAATATTTTATTTTTATTTCTATGTACAAAGTCAAGCAAAGAATTTTGTGGGAAACTGGGGCGGCGGAATAGCAGATTAAATTGAGAGTCGTAAAAATGTATAACATAAGAGAAAAAAAAGAAACCAGTGATTTGTGAATGTTAAGAATGATGCTCAATCTCGAAATTCGATCGATTTGTTTCGGGAATTTATAATTTTGGAAAGACTTGCGAAATAATAATAATCATAGTTTCTGTATTTAAACAGTCAGTTATTACAGGGTTAGCTTCTTCATAAATACCATAACATAAACAAAATATTACAATTTCTTAAATAAAATATGTACCTTTGTGAAGTATAAAGACAAAAAAAAATTAAAGAGAAAATTTAAATTTTTACTGAGAAAATAAATAATAAAAAATACATTATGTAGAGCACAATGTCACAATTCAGGAACCCGATGCAAAGTTGCGAAGCTTTAAAGTATTATCGCAATAGAAATGAATGCCTTGGTACTACCAATTCTTACATATGGCAGCGAAATTTGGGTCAACAATAGCGACAAATATAAGGACCACTTTAAAAAAGTTAATGTGTTATGTAAAAACATAACTTTTTTAAAGAAATGTTATGTGTACCGAAATCCATAACTAATTCGGCAAGTAATTTAGAGTTGGGTACCAAAAGTTTGGAATATCTTTGTATACAGAAAGCTATAAACTATCGTTCTTGAGTACAAATCAACGCCGAAAGGCTGCAAATACATTGTATGAATGAAGAGTCTATGGGTAAGCTGAATGAATTGTTGGATGAACGAGGACTGAATGAGTTGCACGAGTGTAATAAATTATTTGCAAAAAAAATAATTAACCAACTTGCTATTAGTGAGTATATCTGAGTGATATTAGCAAAAAGGAATCCATGTATATGTTTTCTATGTTTCATCACTACGAACAACGAGCAAGGCATCTGAGATTAAGTGAGGGGAGTGAAAAGTATGTGATTGCAAGTTTTCGTATGTATGGGTTTAAATGAAACAGTAAAAAAGTAGAGGGTGTTAGAGTGTGTGCCATGTGTGACGCGGTTGAAAGTACCAAACATTTGATAGAAGATTGCCCTGAGACAGGCAGGTGTGGAAAGAGATGAACTTATTCATCTTAAAATATACACTGCTTTGGATATCCTGAATGTGTCGAACAGGAGAAAATAAAGCCAGTTGTAGCTTACCTTAAATGCATTCTTAAAAAAAGGGAAGGCGTACACCAAATGAAGCCGTCAATGTGTTTATTAGAATGATTGGTTTTCTTTTCTTTTTTTGTATTATTATCATTGTCACCACTATTATTGCTGTTATTATTTATTTTTATTATTACTATTATTATTATTATTATTATTAGGTTTTTCATTTTGATTGAAGCAAGTTTTATTTTCTTTTTCTATTTATTGTATAAAATTTTTTGATTTTTTATGTCAAATAAAGAATAAATGTAATAATAATAATAATAGTTATGTATACCGAAGTGTTAAATGTCAATGCTTGAATTTTATTTAATAAATTACCAGTGCTTGTATTATGTTTAAAAAAAAATATTAATAACCATTTGTTTTGGATCTCAAAAATTCCGAAATTTTTCGAAATTATTTTCTAAAACTCTTCTTCGTTTTTCGAGAATCTGCCACAATATTAATAATTGAAGCTACCTTTAAATTTTCAACTTCCTATCTTTTATAGTTTTGGGGAAAATGGGCACCAAAATTTTGTCCCAATTTGTGCTCTCACTGATAAACCATGATATTTTCGAAAATATGTTCCAAACAAAATTTATAAATTTTCTTTATAAGGAAAATTTTCTAATATTTAATTTTTGTTCTATCTCTTACTGTTTACAAGATGGGTCCTAGGGTCCAAGATCTATGTTGCTCAATTGCGTCCTGAACACGGTATAAAAATTCATCTTGTTATCTGTTTACTTTCTTGAGTTAACGCGTTGACAGACGCACTGCTGGAAATGGACTTGTTAGGTGATTTTATGAACACCTACGCGGTAATATCCGAAGAGAAGGAATGTATTGTCTTACGTGGTTTTATATCCAGAACACGCATCTATCTTGAAGGAACCATTTTCGGCAAAAATCACGTTGGAAAAAAAAGTAACTGTAGAGTTTTTGAAATGACCGATAAATATGTTTTCACAACATCTTTAAATTTGAATATTTGAAACCAAATGCATGACTAAATTTCATATTTAAAATAGAACTGGCTACCCACCCTGGCTTCGCATGGGCGTAATGACGATACTAAATAGAGTACAGAATGTCTTTATTTACTACAGAATGTGTTTATTTACGACATCACATAAGAAACCTTTAAAATTATCAGTTATTTTCTACTATATTATGCATGTATTATACACATTAACCTTCATCTTGAATTAGTTTATCTATTATGATAACCGCATTAAAATCCGTTGCGTAGTTTTAAAGGTCTTAGCATACATAGGGACACACAGACAGCAGGAAGCGACTTTGTTTTATACTTTGTGGTGATACTAATATTCTTTCTATAGAAAATCGTATTTTCAAAATTGTTTTTATTTTTAAATTTCATATTTGATTAAATTTGACCAAATATAGTTTGATTCAAAATAAAATTGCATAGTTAAACGACCACTTTTGTACTATGAAGTTTCACTGTAATTATAATATGGTGTACAAGACTAACAATTTAATTTATGCAATTAACTAAAAAATTTATTAAATATATAATACGAATGGATTTGTAGAAAGAAGAAATATTATATACAATATTTAAATATCTTACTTAAATACTTAGTGCCTTTTTATCCTATAACTATAACTCGCTTATATATTATTATATGAAACCAGAGGACGCCGTTACTAGAAGGCATTCCCCCATTCGATCTTATGTAAACCAACGAAAAAACAAGAAAAAAATACATGAAGTAGGAAAAGTTTATTGAAAATTAAAAAAAAAAGTTTATTTTATTAATTTTATGACAGTCAAATTTTACATGGAAAATTAAATGTAAAGGCAAATCTAAAATAAAATAATGGTAGATCTGCAAACCGCGGACATAAAAGTGCAAACAAAGTGCATAAAACTTTACAAAGTAAATTGGCAGTACATAGTCGGTGTGGTACTGAAGTCATGTGAAGTCATGTGCGATCCCTGTAGTCCACACGACTAAGTTCCCAAAAAATTAAAAAAAAAGGTCTTGTTAGCCTTCATATATTCTTATTCGAAGATGTACTACAGCTTATGCTGGAACGATCATTATCTACATAGATAAATGTTTTATCCACTTATCAGATTCTGTTTATTCAGTTTTTTTGTTACCAATAGAAAACGGCTCAACTAATTCTGCTGAAAATTTTTTTTTCAGTTCTTAAATACGCGATTACGCTTCGAATAATCCCAATCACGTGTTAATTTCATAACTGGTTCGCGAGATAATCGAGGCGAAAGAATCCGAACGAACATACGCACATACGTACACACACAGATATCAGCTTGAAAAGGTTTGATTCGGATATTGCGGCCTTAAAACCGCGAAAATATGTAAAACTGGAGTCAAAATCGGCCCCATTACATTAAGAAGAAGTTATTTTGTTATATTCTGGAATATCGTAAAAACATTTGTAAGCCTATGCTTTATATTAATATTCTAATTCTAAACCGTTGGAAAAAAATTCTTACAAATCCAGTTTAAACTATAAACTAGAAACAAACAATAAAATATTGGGATATTATTTAAATATTGCATATTAAGAAAAAAAAGTTCTTTAGTGTTTTTTGGATCTGAAGTGCCATTAATTAATTAACGTTTTCAATTTTGATTAGTTTCAAAAATACCAAATTTCGAAAACAATTCTAATTTTATATTTACGTATATCTTGCTATGTAAACATTAAACTTAAGGTAGTACTATCGGTAATAGACTTTGCATTCAGAATTTAATGAAACTTGGCATAGTTGTCCATTATTATATCATAATTAACCAGTTAAATTTTTAGGAACCTTCAGAGAACTGAAAATCTGAACGTCCAGTTTTGTGAAATAAAATAAAATCTATGATTTCCTATAAGGATCAATGTTAAAATATCTTTTTTTCAGTCCTCTGAAGGCCCCTAAAAATTTAAGTGGTTATTATGATATAATAATGGACAACCATGCCAAGTTTCATTAAATTCTGGATGCAAAGTCTATTACCGATAGTACTACCTTAACGAAACACTGATCTGATGATAGATTAAAGTAAATATAATTTTACAGAACTTTACTTAGTAAAGCAGTTAAAGTTTTCGATATGTTAGTAAAAACATTTTATAAAATTTTAAACGATGATTAACGAAGTTTAAAATATTAAAAAGGATTAAAACGGTAGGTCAGATCTAAATCCCCAAGAGACTTTTCGTCATAAAATAGTTTTTGGATGGTTCGATGATTGAGAAATTCATTGTTCTTCAAATCGTTCTGATCAAAAACTCTCACGGGCACAAAATTTTTTTACGAATAGTTTTCGAGCTGAAAGCATTTTGGAGGCGGTTTGGAAAACTTTCACATAAAGCCAATTTCATAGTCATATACTAAAACTATAATATATTCGTAGCTTTCACTCGTAGCTCGAAAACTAATCGTTAAAAATTTTTATAGCCGTGAGAGTTTTTGAACAGAATGATCAAAGGAACATTTAAGGATGCGGGTTAGAAAAAGTTTCACAGAAGTGACAAAAAATTTTAAGTTTGTCCTTCTTTATAATATAACGAAAAGCCTTAAAACTTATAAATATTTTCGTGAGGTGGTGCTAAATTCGCATCTATATGCACTCTGCCTGTACTTTTGAAGTATGAATATTTACCGAAACCAATTTCAGTATTTTATTGTGATGGACTGTCAATAAGTGTTAGTGAATACGCTCATGTTTGCAATATTTCATGCGTTAGAGTTTTGTACGCGAATTATTATTATCTATTTGATACATTCGTATTATTGTGCGAGTTATAACAAATGCGAGTAGTGAATTATTTTCTAAGTTTCCATATAAAATATATATCTATCTTTATTTAATTTTTCACTGTTTTCCGTTTCTCTTTAATATTATCTTTCACATACAAATAATAACAAGCTGTAGTGAATATGATCTTCAGACCTCAGATTAATAACTGTCTATTGAGGCTAAGCTTTGGGTCTATGGTTTTACGAAACGTGACTTAAAAATGACGGAGTTTCATACAAATTTGCATCCCCTTTTTTAAACCCTTAGAGAATTAACTTTCATAAAAAGTTACACAGTAAGCTCAAACCATGAGCACATTTATTAAAACATTTCTTCAAAAAAGATAAAGTTTCGTTCAAAATCTCTATTTTACTCCCTTATGTGATATAGTAAACTTCTGTCTCAAACCATGTGCACATACAATTAAAACATTTGTAACTTTAAAAATGACAAAGTTTCAAACAAACTTTCCTCCCCTATTTCACCCTCTTAAAGAATAAATTTTCATAAAGAAGTGATACAGTTAACTTTTGTTTTGAACCATTAGCTGATATACCATTTTGGTTTCATTTCAAAATTGAAACTTCGTACAAACTTCCAACCCTCATTTTAACCCCCCCCCCTCATTTTAAGGGGATGAGTTTCCAAAAATCCCTTCTAATGACCTACTTATAAACGTAAAATACATTTTGCATTGATAAAAATAATAATTTCTACAATAAAACGCGAAAAAAAGCCAGGTCAAAATTGCTCAGTCAATTTTTAACCAAACAGTATACCATTTAAAAGTAAATTGAACCTTCTTTCTTTTGTTTGCGTAGTCTCTATATCTCTCTCTGCCCCAAAAAAAGACACAGGCGATTTGATTGTTTGAGAATGAACAGATTTTTTTAAAAATTCTTTAAAAATACTAATTTGATATAAAATTTGATTCTCTAAAAAAAGTCTGATATAGAATTTCTCGAAATTTTCCTTAGTTTACAAGATATTTGGAAAAAACACAAAAGGCTGCTTATTCTCTCCTATCTTCAATTTCCACCCTCTTATTTAAAAGCACTCTGCGGTTTTTTCTTCTTTTCGCCGTAGCATATTCGGGCTTCTGTCGCCAATTATCAAATTCGGACAACTGATTACCACACTCATTTCACTAAATTAACACACGCATTTATTTCACCAAAATAACACACAAAATTTGTTAAGAATTAAATTTGATTTATCAGTAGCTTGACAACACATATTTCTTTCAATTTTCGAGATGAAAATAATAATTTTCTACCAAAAAAATTAATAACAGAATGGGAATCCACACAAATTCACATTAATCGTAATAATGTTGAAAAATATTTTTTTCTGAAAGAGAAAAACTTTCTCATTTTACTTTTCATACAGTTTTCATTGTGTTTGTGTCTGTGCTGTTAAAAAGTACATTTGAACATTAGTTTTAGAAAATTTTATAAACTTTATTATCTTCGTTTTTGCTACGGAAAAAAAGGGTTTTTTGTTTTTTATACTTGCTATTATTTCAACTGTGTATTTAATTATATACATTGTATTTTCTGGTCCTGTAGTACAACTTAATAAACTCTTAAGGTCCTTGCAGTATTCACCACTTTAACGTTAATATAACAGTTATTACGATGATCCTTACGTGGTGATTACTTAAGGGGATATTCTGATCTAGAACGTCAATCGAATAGTCTATTTAACAGCTATGATACACCACTTGACATAGCTCGTCGGCAATCAAAATCGGCCCGCGCGTTTGGCATCTATTGCGCCACATAGGAACACACATACATTCCTTTTACAATATGGCGTCTGTTGGTATTTTCAGTAGGTACTGCCATATAGTCAGTAGCACTTGTAAAGTTAAGACAAATAATCGTTTGACATAAAAAAACATTCTTATTACATTATGACGTCTGGTGGTCGCCATATAGAATTTTCATGACTACCATATCTTCAGAAGCACTCTCAAGGTTAAGACATTTCGATTGACGTCAAAATCATCAAAATCGGCCCACGTGTTTGGTCTCTAGTAAGACAGATAGGAACACACATATATAGCTGATAAACATATTACCACTCCTTTGCGTTGCTCAGTCGGGTAAAAAACAACTAATTTTGGTATTTGCTAGGCAAACCAAATGTACTCAATAGGCAACTTTAGTAAAATTTTTATAAATAGAAAAGCCATAGAAACTAAATTCACAATCATTTTTCATATTATTCGCGCATCACATGTACGACGTTCAGAGTGCTTAGTGCAAATTTTTAACTTATTCCATCGCGTTTACATCTCGAAAAAATCGACACGCACCTTAAAAAAAGGTTTTATTTTTAGGAAAGAATTCAAAAACTGACCACTTTTATTAAATGTAATATAATATTACTTCCAACACTATAATACATAAACTGGACATCTAAATACTTATGTTTTTTCTTCCCTCTAATCTTAAATAAACGTACTCGATACGAATAACGATACGGTATCGAATTTTATATTGTTTAAAATTTTATTTTTCCGTGTTACAGCTCTGTCTCAAGTTAATTAGATAATCATGATATGCAGAAAATACTGTTAAAACGACGTATTTCTAAAAAGTAAAAGTTAAGACTTTAAAAGGAAATAATTAGTCAAATATTATTTTACCATTTTGATCCGCTAAATAAATAATAATAATAATAATAATAATAATAATAATAATAATAATAATAATAATAATAATAATAATAATAATAATAATAATAATAATAATAATAATAATCGCTGCCCAAGATGGTGTGATAGCGACGCTAACTCACCAAAAGTATGTATGTAAGCAAGCAGTCTCCACCACTATGTGCAGAGCGTGCAAATCTCAGCCAGAGACGCTGATGCACCTCGTCTCGGCATGTCCTTCTTATGCCACGAACACCTACATACATCGCCATAACCCTGCCCTCCGCGTGCTGTACTACTTCTTGAGACACAAGTATGAAGTGGACCCTACGCCAGTCCTACCATATGAGAAATGCATTATCTTCTGGAATTTCTCGTTCCCAACTACCAGGCAGCTCTCTGCTACTAAGCCTGATATAGTGCTCCAGGATATCTCATCCAAGACTATGTACGTCATCGAGTTCTCTGCGCCTGCAGAAACGAACATAGTCACGAAGGAGGAGCAAAAACGGACTAAATATCTTGATCTCTTACAAGAACTACGACAACTATACCCTGGCTACTCAGTCAAAATGGTTGTCCTCATTATCGGTTGCTTAGGCGAAATTCGTCCCACTCTCGAGACGAATCTTTCTCAAATTCCGGTCTGCAGGTCTCATCTTCGTCACCTTATCTCTTCTATGCAGAAGGCTGTCATTATAGGCACCCTTCGTACATTGAGATCGCATCAGACTGTCTTCAAGTAACAGCCCCTGAAGTTTCTTTTTCTTTTTCTATTTTGTTTTCTTTCTTTTAGTAGGTTCCACATCGCTGCGGTGCAGGGACGGAGCCTGCTTGACCAGAACATTAGACGGACTTACGTACCACTGACTCGGAAGACAGACGGACCAACGGACGTCGCGTCGACTGACGGACGTACAGACTACACGGCCACAAGTCAGTGAACTTTCTTCAAAAGACGTAGCTGCCTTGTGAAGATTTATGTCTCTCAAGGAGATGGGAGGGTCTGGGGTGTAAATCCTGTATCCTCTCTCCCTCCTTGGCAGGCATGAATTCGTTAATATATCTTTAAATAATAATAATAATAATAAAACTTTTAACAAAAAGAAACCCGACTTCAAAAGAAAATTTTTTCCAAAATAAATTAATATGCACTAAAAAGTCAAAAATAACGATAACATAATGCAGTTAAAATTATTGTTATTTTTAGAGCCGCTGTCAGCCAAGGAAACAGCTCTGACAGAACAGTTTGCTACATACAACAGTTTGGCTGGCACCGACTCAAAAAATAATAATTTTTACTGCATTATATTATCGTTATTTTTTTACTTTTTAGTGCATATTTAATTTATTTTGGAAAAGATTTTCTTTTGAAGCTGGTTTTCTTTTTGTTAAAAGTTTTTTTTTATTTTGTAATTTTTAGTGAATCTGAAGTACACTAACTAATTTGTCACTAAAAAAAGAATCATCGAAATCGGTTGGCTTGATAATGAGTTATTCGTTCTCTTGTCGTGCATACTTAATGCAAATTTAAGACTTTTATGGTTTTCTCATGCATGCCGTTGTCAGAACTGAAACAAAATGAAATGGCACCACCCGCAATGCACCAGCTTTCAAACAGATAAAGAATCATCCAAATTGGTTCACCCAGTCAAAAGTTATGAGGTAACAAACATAAAAAAAATACAGTTGAATTGATAACCTCCTTCGTTTTTGTTTGAAGTCGGTTAATAAAATAAATAAAAAACAAACTCATAAATATTAAATGTTAATTTTTATTAATGTTATTTTTATTTATTAAATTATTTATTAGTAAATATTAATTTTTGATCGTTTATCAGTATCTTTGAAAATGACCATTCTTCAATTTTTTTAATCAATAAATAGTAATATACCCTTCATAACGGTCAGCCATACGAAAATATTACAAAATATCTTTTTGAATTAAATAAGCCATGAAGTTTAAAAATACAATTAAAAATGCAATGTTTAATAAATTGTTTATTACAATTTTTGATTCCACTTTAGAGCAAAGCACCATCGAAAATTGGATTCAGTACATACTAACAAACTGGGCGCTTTGATTAATGAGGATTACTTTTCAACGATCTGGCGTACTCGAATATATCCTCACTTAATCGTTCATTTATTTATTTATTTTTTCATGCCTTCATCAAAGACATAATCTTGTTAGTTTAAATCTTTAAACTTACATCATACAGTGTAGAAGGTCTTAAACCATACTTTCTATGCTGTTTTAAAAAATTATCTTTCCTAAAAGAAAAAAAAACTTTTAAGTTTATATTCTTTTTTATTCAAATACAACGGAACACTAATGTATGTATCCAAATCAACACTTAATTTGTTTTTTTTTTTAAAGCGAATTTCCTCTTCAACTATTGCTATTGTACCCATAGCGGAATGTGACAAAATTTTTCAATTCCCATTCTACCTACTAGATATAACATATAAGGGGGGGGGGGGTTGTAAACTGCAAAGAAGTGTGCGGTGTTCATACAAAAATACAAACGATATACAACAATCAAATAATGTTTCTACCATGAAGGTTATAAAGAAGGAGAACGATCGCAATAGAAAATATTGTCCCCAATATTTTGAAAAAATAAGTGAGGCGCTGGGATCGCTAAGTTGTATCATTAAATGCGGGCTGTTGTGCGCTAATATACTACTTACCGACGACAGCGCGGCTGGTGGCTGAAAATGAACTGTAAATTCTACAGATTTTCGACAGGTGCGCTAATGCTTTAGTACATAGCGATCGTTCTCCTTCTTTATAACCTTCATGGTTTCTACTATCTTCAAATAAAAAATAAAAAGTATATATGAAAATAACATAAATTGTATTTTCAAGTGAATTATAAATTGTATTTTTAGCAAAATTTAAAATATTGTATTTCTAACCTCTAAAATTTTTTTAACAAAATTTAAAAAATAACTCTAATAAGTTGTTTATTCGTTCAGGCGACCATGTAAAATTAATACACAATGCAATTTTATTGTTATTTATTGTAAAAAACTAGTAGTAAATAATAATATGGTCTAAAAATAATTGGGAAAAAATTATGAGTTACTGCACACTTATCTGCCTCAATTTTTATCTATCGCCGCGCATTTACGGCTACAATTATTGCCCAGAGGGTTTGAATTTTGATATCTAAGCTGTATTTTGTGTAAGAAAGTGTTTTTAAAGAGAAAATCAGAGCGTATACAAGAGTGGTTATTAAACTTGATATCTTTGAACAATGCTAGACAGAGTGCCGCTCAGAATACGTCGATTTAACTAAACATGTCCCAGTAAAAGTTGCTTCGTTTTGGCGGTATACGCTCTTCAAGTTAACATTGTGAAATCATTTTGTTTCTTTAACTTTAGAACGGATAGCGCGCTTTTGATAAGATTAGGTGAGGTGACATCGTTTATCATATCAATTCATGAGCGTAAAATATGTGGTGTATGGAAACAAAATTTTTGTCTCAATCTTTCTGCAACCAAAGAGTAAAATTGCAAATTTTGAGTATGATAATAATGGATGTTTATATAGAACAGCTATTTTTGTAGTAAACAGATAACTTCAAATTAATTTTATAATTAAAATCCTTAGCGTTGTAAAGGCCTTTAACCAACATCCTGTAGATTATTATAAATTTGACTTATTTATCATTTGATGATTTATTTTAAAGTTTAAACAACTTTAGTTAATAGTTGTACAAATCCTAATTCAACAAATTTTATTTTTAATAATTCTTAAGAAGAAAATTATTTAGTTTACGTAGCTCCTGCATGTTGTGTTTTTTCTTTCTTAATATTCAAGTCTTATGTTTCTTTTCGTTTTCACACAAGTGTCATCAACAAAAGTTTGGGTGACTTTCATATCACATTGCATGCTCTCATTTTTAATTGGCTTCAAAAAAGGAGAAGGTTCTCAATTCGACTGTATTTTTTTTTACTTCAGATTTTTCGACTGGGTGAACCGATTTTAATGATTCTTTTTTATTTATTTTAAAGCTGATACTTCCCATATGGTCCCATGCCAATTTGGTCTAGTTTTGATAATGGTACCCATTAGAATACTATTTAAGTCTTAAATTTGCGTATGTACGCAGCAAATGGACGAATAACTCAATATCACACTAACCGATTGCGATGATTCTTTTTTAAGTGACAAATTAGTTAGTGTACTTCAGATTCACTAAAAATCACAAAATAATAAAACTTAACGGGGTTAACAAAAACCCACTTCAAAAAAGAAAAAAAAAACTATTCCAAAACATATAAATATGCACTAAAAGGAAAAAAATAATGTAGTAATGTAATAAATGATTATTGTGCAGCCGGTGTCAAGGAAACAACCGTTAGCTGTGACAGAACAGTTTGCTACATTAACTTGGCTGGCATCGAGTTCAAAAATAACAATAATTGTAACTTTATTATTTTTTTACTTTTTAGTGCATATTCATTTGTTTGTTTTCTTTTTTTTGAAGTCGATTTTTTATTTTATTTTGTGTTTTTTGTATTTTATTAAATTAATATACGTTTATAAATTCATAACGTAAGAAAACGCGAAAATTGTTCTAATTGTATACCATTTCAAGACTAGGTTAGGTTAGGTTATATTGGCTGTCCACGAAGGACACACTTAGGCTATAGAGCCCATTGTGATACCGTATGTTTTACCACCTTTTCCGCTGATAATTTCATTTATCAGCTCCTCAATTTCAGAGGCTGAGTGCACCTTCTTCATACATATACCATGCACTACATAGCCCATCACAACTATAAATTAAATCCTAAGCTACCGCGGACGGAATTGGTTAATAGGGCGACATTTCAAGACTATTACTTATTCGAAATGAACGTACACAAACAAGAAGGCTCTTAATATATCAATGTCTGTATTTACAATACTAGCGCGCATACTTTTCCAATGGTCACGATCATAAAAAGTAAAAAATATATTTATATAGATCGGTTTTAGAAAAAAATAGATTGTTGAATTTCTTTTGAAAGTTTTTTGTTAATAGTAATTAAATGATCTTGGAATAACTATAAAAAAAAACTTTAACAAAAGTAGCAGAGTTTGTTGGGGGACATCATGTTCAGATGGGGCCTAGTTCTTTGATTTTTTTTAATATAGTAAATTTAGATTTTTTAATAGTCAATTTTTGTTTTAAAAAAAATTTTTTTTTTAAACGTTATTTTTGTATTTGTTTATCGATAATTGCAGGCCAAAGTCATGGACACAGCCGCATGTCCTCTATATTGCCCTAACAAGTTTTGGATAATGAACTTTGCCATCGTGTTTTATTTCGATTAAATGCAATAATGACGATTTTCAAAAAATAGTTTAAATGAAAAATGTTAGTTTTTTTTATGATGATCAACTAACTAATATAAAGTGTTATTCTACCTCTTAACGTTTAGGATCTAAATTGGATATTAAATTAACCCGCAGAACAAGGTTCAATCTGATGTCAGAACATGATGTCCCACCATCAAATTCTGAAAATTTTGTTCAGGTAATTTTTTGATTGGTTAACTACTACAGCACACTACTGACCTCAGACAAGTCAAAATATGATTATTTTAAGAAGTTTCTGATTTCATAAAAGTATCAAAAATATGAGGTCAGTGGGAAATTTTATTTCATGCATCTGCAAAGTTAAACCGGAACCTATGGTCTAAGTGTGTCTCACCCCAACAGTCACTAAACTTAACTACGTAAAAATTCATGAATAAAGTGTATTTGTATAAATATTATCGAAGATAATAAATGAGAACTGTAGGATATTTTGAAATAAATTTCGATTTTTGACCCGCACGTCCGCCACCAAATTAGCAACGAGTAACATAAGAGTAATTACGATTAACTAATTTATACTGATGATGACTACTTGGTAGTCGAAATACGCATTTATAAAATACAAAAAAATTATCTAGGAAATTGGGGCAAAAATCGAAATTTAAAGTGTATTTGGTTTTACTTTTTTCCAATACTTTTTTTCTAATAGTTTTTTTCGACATCTCCAACCATCTCCGACGCTAAGCAAAATATTAAGAATGGACCTTATTTGTCAATTTTTAGCCTGTTGAGTTTAAAGTTCAGATTTTGGTTAAGTATCTTAAGAAATGTGACCCATCATCCTTGTATGACTGTACATAATTTCAAAACAATATTCCCATGAAAAAAGGGTGTCTTCATCTTAAATGCGACACACTGTACAATAATAAAGCATGAATATAACAGTAAGATATTTTTAATTACTAATTAGAATGCCAATAATACATATACAAGGAGGTTATCTAGCATCTGGATATTAATATGTAAATGCGCAAAATATAAAGGTGATCTGGATTTGAGCTATTTATCTACAGTTAAAAAGTTTTGTTTTCTAGGGCTTCTCTAATTTTTCTAGTCTAGCCTTGTGCAATTTTTCTCATTACAATAGTAAAGGTGTAGGCACAAGAATATTTAATTTCGGAAATTTTCGGACCTGTTCGCGTAGTTTCTTTAGTTGAATATGGTTTTAATAAGTAAAATAAAAGAACTCGTGATAGAAGTATGGTAAAATTAGTTAAATTAATTTAATTATTTAGATTCTTTCTCTGGACTAATATTTTCAATCTCAAAAATTATTCTCGATATCCTACTTTATACCTTTGCATGCTCGTGTAAATCTGGATGTGTTAGTAAAAAGTGTACGTGTAAAAGTTATTGCTTGCAATGCACCGAATTATGTGAGCACTGAGATGGGCAATTCAACACCTGTGCACACAATTTTGATATTGACAACGAAAAGGAAGACGAAAATGAAAATGATGTATCATTTTTCGCTCAAAAAAAGGAGGAAAAAATATCATAACTCGAAAACTAAAGTTTTAATAAAAAAAAGGTTAATTCAAAAATTGTATATAATTCATTTATCTACAACTTTTATATGAAACTGAAAAGTAATCAGGTGGTTGAAATTGAAACTTCTGAAAAAGCGGTCCACTTACTGTTTACTAGTACAAATTTGTATCGCTAGTTGGCGGGATTTATCTGATTTGAATTTGAATTTTTTTATTGGCCTTAAAAAATGGCAAGTACATCTGGTAGTAGAAATTGTAACTACTGAATTCGGGCCTTCTTCTGATTTTAATTAGTACGAATTTTTATCTCCAGTTGGCGAGTTGCGACTCCCAGTCATCAATCAATAATCAAACTATTTTTAATTAGCTAGTCCAGGGCTTCTTAAACTATGGGTCGCGACCCCATTTGGGGTCGCGTAGCAAAATTCTGGGGTCGCGAGAGGTAAAAATACAATTTGACAGAAAATGTTTTTTAACTTGTAAAATTATTGTTATAAAGATAAAATAACAATTATCGTAGATAAATATATCATAAAATCTTCTAGTTCGGAAAGATTGTTTGTACCTGCATTTCTATTAAGAGTATTATAATAACTTGAATAACATTTACTTATGAAATGTTATTGGAATTAATAAAAAATATAAATTTATTTTTGTCAATCTCTAAAAGCCGAAATAATCCCGAGAAATAATTATCTACAAAATTTCTAGGTATTAATGCTGAAGAAACAGCTTTAACACATATTAAATTCCAATATCGTTCAGCGATAAAAAATGTTGAAGAGGTCTTACGTCCAGCAGTTTCAAACATTCCACCAAGATTTGATTTGTTATGCAATAAAAAACAGGCACATCCATCTCATTAAATTTTTAACTTATACTTTAATTTAATACTTACCATGCAACTACTTGAATATATTCGAGAGAATTAAGACGGTCAGAATCCAAAAGTGGTAATAAATACAATTTTATAATTTTTTGTGCAATTTTTAATTTTAGATTTTTGTATGTTTCAAAACGAATTCTAAACTTATATATTTTCATATGTATATGTATATTGTTACCTAATAAATAAATCATCAAAAAATATTAATTTATTTTTCTTTTATATTTGTATGGGGTCGTCAAGAAACTCGCAATCATAAATGGGGTCGTGAATTACAAAAGTTTAAGAAGTCCTGACTGCTAGTGCATTAAAAAATAAATGTATATAAAATTATCTAGAGGTTATGATTTACAAAGTTAAAGAATATTTAACACGTGAAATAATTAACACATGTGCAGAATGCGTGAGCAAAAATCTCAATTACGCGACTCAAAATTACCGCGAGTGCTGACTGGATAACCATGTTCTACTTTTCGTTTCTCTCTGTAGAATTATTGTTAGTTTGTCTTCACTGCATGAAAGGAACTATGCCGCTGGTACTAACACCGAATGAAATGATGGTATAGTACAAATAAGGATTATCTAATATAATATAGAGTTAGTTCTCTATGTTAGCAGAAGCTAACACACACAAGCTATTTGACTATGACTGAAAAGTCATTTTCATCGCCTTTATAAACAGAAAATTGAGTCAAGTGTGAATCAAGATCGGATATTTAGTGTTCTTTACTATGTGTATTCAAATGGAAAGGAATTTAATGTCCCTTTGAGTAATATACTAATAATTAATTAATTGAGACATGTGTTTATTGTTTCACACATGCCATGTATTTAGAATTATTAGTTGAAAGCATTTGATTTAATAAACGGTTATCGAGCAAAGTTATGCATGGCTTATATAAATCAATATCGGTGATATGAAATAAACATATTTTTGTGTTCTGGGTACCTACTTATGTATATAAAGTGTAATCCCGTCAATTTTTCTAAATTATGTTTGACCATTTAAAATATTTTTTTAAATAAAATTAAAATGCACGTTATTCTTCAAGAGAGTTCAATTCTCTTTAACATAAATAATTTGTTAATATAACAAAAGTTATTAAAACATCATACGAACCTATTCTCGATTTATAAAACACATTAAAAAAAACTACGAATAATCCAATTAATCGGCCAAATGAAGGACAAAATTGCTATCAGAAAAAAAAACAAAAAAACGCTGTTATAGAAGAAAATAAGCCAAGAAAAATGGCGTTTTTATTTTTATTTTTTTTTTGTTTACGGCTAAGCAATGGTTAAGTTAGCCCAAAAATTCGCAGTCAAATTAAAAAAAAACCTATCCATTGACGATTTGCATGCGTAGGTGCCGGCAAAACTTGCGAAATGAGCGAAAATAGTCGATTTTAAATTTGTTTATAACTTTATTTCTTTTTTGATTTTAAAGTTGGTATTTGATGAGGTTTTGAGTGATAGGTTAACAATTAACATGAGTGATAGGTTAACATTTTTTCGCAGAAACATACACTTCGTAAAAAGTCTTCTACCATGATATTTTAGCAACAAGTGAGATGTTTTAATTTTTGATGCCGAAATCGGGCCTCGAAGAAAGTAAATTTCTTGGGATGGGTTTTTTTCGGTAAAAAGTTAAACTCGTAGAGCTCTGAAACTTGCACACAATACTAATAAATGCTTTTTATTTCCTTTACATTTAAAAAAATATTTGCAATTGTTATCTTTCGTGAAACGACGTCTATGATCCCGTTAAAATCTAGTGTTTTTCCGAATACACTTTTTCAAGGCCCGATTTTGGTATCAATTAAAAAATTTCGTAGCGGTGTTGAATTTTCCATTTTATTTTCGCAATGTAAAAGGGATGCTTTATCAAGTCTTTTGTATACTTATTTTCCTTGAAAACGAAAACTTTAAAAACTATGGGAAATGTTTTGAAATTCTATCGGGGTTTATTTGCAACCCTCAATGGCTAGAAGAATGGAAATAGCAAATTTTACACAGTGTAAAGATATTGAAAGATTTAGGCTAGAGAATTCGAACTAGAACAATAGAAAGCAAGAAAATTGGAAAAAAGTGTTTTACACAAAAATTGATAAAACCACCCAAATTAATACATCAAAAACAACAAAAATTATGTTTATTATTATAAAAATTATGCCGAATCGCCTACTCCTTTTCGAAATTAAATATATATATATTAAACACTTTTTTCCAATTTTCTTGCTTTCTATTGTTCTAGTTCGAATTCTCTAGCCTAAATCTTTCAATATCTTTACACTGTGTAAAATTTGCTATTTCCATTCTTCTAGCCATTGAGGGTTGGTTATATATATATATATATATATATATATATATATATATATATATATATATATATATATATATATATATTTTAATATTTCCAATGCGACCAAACAGCAACGTTGTGAACAAGTAAATTTAAATAAATTAGATTATTTTATATTGGTGCCAGCAAATATATAGCCTTCAAATTGAAATGAAAAATAAAACAACTAATAACTTTCGATATAAGAAGAAAACTAATCTAATGGTGATGTTGTGATGTTGATGAAAGGTAACTAAGTAAACTGGATTCGGGTGCCGAATTGATGAAAATCGAGGTTTTCGATTTTCCTTTTAAATTCCCACACACAATATCGAAATCAAACTTTGTACAGATTGGTGTTTTGTGGGTTGGTCCGTTAATTTTGCGAGTAAGTCTTGGGCTCTAACTTTACTTCTAATTGTTTCAACAAAATACGTACAGTAACATTTGCCAATTCAAGTAAATTGAACTATCTTTAATACTTTTCAATGAAAGAGAGTCGAATCTTTCATTACCATACAAACTTGTAACACTTGGTTAACTGAAATTAAACACACTTATTGCCTTACATTATATAAATCAAAAACCTATTTCAAATATTTTCTAACGTCTTAATCGAAAATTTGAATTGTTAATTATCACCTGCAGATATTCATTATAAATATGGTATAGAAAAAACTTCATCCTTGTACAATACTTCTAATAGATTGTAAACGTTTTGAAAATTTAAACGTTTTGAAAATTTTGTATTTCAATATTACTTACACACATGGTTATAGTAGTTTCACTTGCTGCTAAAATATCATGCTAGAAGAAGTCTAGGCGAAGAGATTGGCAAATTTTGAGACATTGGACCTCCGTAGATTAATTGGATTAGAAAATTTTTTAAGTAAATTGTATATCAAAGGTACATTTTTATTTTTTTTTTTGCAAAGTAACCTGCGCTATTTCAACTGATAAACGGAACGGAATTATTGGCCGCAATATTCGTTTTTTGGCAATACACTATCTTGGGTTAAGGATAGTCCACCTCACTTTTTAGCAATGCCTCATTTAAAACTATTAATTTGGGTCATATTTGTTCCTCGCATAGCAGATAAATAAATTTCAACATCCTAATATTAAAGGTTCTTTGTAAAGGCAATTAAGTACAAAAGTTTTTAAAAATATGTGCCTGGAACTTAAGTATTTAGATGCTTATTAATTATCCATTTCAAAGGTAGCACAGGGACTTTTCAGTGACTTGTGAAGCCAGCGAGCTTGCTAGAAATGGCACAAAGCTGTCGGATACAAGCACCAATAAATATCCTAGAATTCTATTTGTGAACTGCAAGTTGCCCCGGATGGATGGAATTTTAGAAAAAGGTCAATCTAAGATGAAAAAGCCAATCTTAGATGGAGACTCACTTGTGGTAAAACAAGGTAGGTAAGGTCTGAGTACAATCATAGGTGTCCCGAAGATCTTTGATCGCTTCCAAATGCTATAACATCACACTGGCTAGACGGCAGACTTACTGAAGGGGGCCTACCAATGCAAAACGATTATTTCAGGAGCTGTTACAGTGGAGGGAGAGGTGGAAACGATGTCCAATTTTATCTGTCACATTCCAGTTCTTGCCTGGGGAGATGGACTCCCTAGAGCCAGTCTTTCTTTGATGGCCTCTTCGACCCTAAGTCCGTTGACGTTAAAGCACTTCTTCTGTTCTTAAAACGGTCCAAATGGTTCATCTAACGGACTTTATGGCCTCAGTGTGTCCTATTCCTAGGACAGTCACTCTAACTCAATCTAACCTAATTATCCATTATTAATTTTAATCTACATGGCAAAAACGCATTTAATTTTGACTCAAAACTTTAAACGAGGCTATTCGAGGTTAGTGGGACTTTCTGATTTGTTGCCTTGGTTTGGGATCCTAATAATATTTGGATATAAAATGTTGCTTAGATCTGAGACTACACATATACAACATAGTCGTCATATTGTAAGGAATAACCTATTACTATTTATTGAAATGAATTCGGAGTACGAGGTAAAAAGAGTAGGTACATACAATTTATTCTTAAGAAAATTCAATATACTATCACAGTACACAGAAAGTATCTACTTAGTTATATAAATGTAATTTTATATGGTATACAGTAACTACGTACGCTATAATAGATAATTACAGTGTGTTAGAGAATCTTAAAAGCTTTACAATTTATAGATTAAGGTTGATCGGACAGTACATTGCAAGTTTACTACATTAAATTTTTACACAGAAATAGACTTTTTCATTTAAAATAGTGATTACCTTTTGTTACATCCAACTTATTACTATCTGTGCGAAACAATAATGAATTGCAATTGAAATGAAAAGGTCTATGTGTATGTGTATGTCTTGAGCCGCTCAAAATAACTGAAAAAAAAATCATGAACTTGTTCAAAGGCCAAAACAAAAAAACGGTAGGTTTCGGCATATAGTTTAAGACCATACTAATGCACAGTCCCAGAACTGCCAACTTTATGGAAAAAAAAATTTCAACCAACTGTCGGAAAGTTGTTTTCCTAAAAAAAAAATGTTGAATCAAAAATTGTGATATCTTCCACCATTTTTCCAACAATCGGGAAAAACGGCCAAATAAATATTTTAATATGCTAATTAGCAATATCTTGAAGCTAATTGATTTTATAACAAATTTTTTCAACCAATAGCTGTTGGAAATTTTTTTTCCTTAAAAAAATGTAGAGTGAACAATTTTGATATCTTTAGCCGTTTTCATTTTTATATATATTTTTCGTTAATTATCCAATCATTATCCTCGAATTATATATAAGAAGTACTGTATTTTATTACCTTGGACTTTGAGGTCGCTTATTGCGAATATGATGATGTAAAACATGCAAAGCGCGCCTGGAAGTCCTGGAACTTTTAGCTTCAAAAAACCCACAAGATTGAGACCTAAATAATTGTTCACATAAGTCTGCTACAAGAAATAAACAAGGTGGGCCATTTTAATTTGTTATGGCTAATAGCTCGTTTTGCTGTTATCAAATCATGAAATAACTTATTTATCCAATCATAACATAATTTTTGCAGAGTTTGCAGAGGGGGACATCATGTTCTAACATCAGATTGGATCTAGTTCGTGGGGTTGCTTTAATAGTCAATTTAGATTCAAAAAGATAAAAGTGACAATAACACTTTCAATTAGAACATTTATCTTTATAAAAAAACTAAATTTTCTATTTAAAACTTTTTTTCGAAAATCGTTAATTTTTGAGAATACGACTTAAAAATATGCCATTATTGCAACGCTAGCTACATAAAAATGCTCACGCCAAAAGTTGTCTAGGGCCATAGACAACAAGACCTGTGCCCATGACTTTGACCTAAAATTCTAGGTTGATCTTCAAATGATCTTGAATATTTACATGGACTAAAAAGATATTAACACAAACACGGCGGAACACAAGGCGTTATCATCCAATCATCAGCCAGTTCTAGGCCAATGATTGTGGTCAATCATTGACCGATAAAAGGCTAATCATCGGATCGAATGTTTGGCCTATGGTCGGCTGAAATGCATGGCCCACGATCGGTTGCCGTGTTTGGCAAAGCGTTACCATCCAATCATCAGCCAGTTCTAAACCACTTATTGGGACTGATCCTCGGCCGATGATTGAATATTGGCCTCCATTCCTGGCCCAATATACAGCCAGTCATCATTCTTTGTTTGGGAATGACCTGTACCCATGACTTTGACCTTGATCTTCAAATGATTTGGAATATTTACATGGACTTAAAATATATTAACACAGGCAAGTGTCCTTTACTGTCCTTGATAACATTTGTCTAAAACATTTTTCTAAAGCTAGCATAGCTTCTTTTTATAAAATACATTAATTATATATTTTTAAGTCGTATTTCCTCCGAAAGCTAACGATTTTCGAAAAAAATGTTAGGTTTTTGTATGAGGATCAACGTAAAAGTGTTATTCTACCTCTTACCTTTTAAATTAAGATTGACTGTTAAAGCAACCCGAAGAACTAGGTCCAATCAGATGACAGAACATAATATACTCCATCAAACTCTTAAATTTTTGTTAAAGTTATTTTTTGGTTGATTATCTATAAAACGAGCTATTAGCCATTATAGATTAAAATGGTCCAGTCTATATAGTCTAAAAAATAAAGTTGACCTCTGCTTACAATTAAATTCTACCTCGTACATCAAAAATAAATGTAGTATTTTCGTCCCAACTCCAATGAGTACTCATTTTCCTTGAAAACGAAAACTGTAAAAACTATGGGAAATGTTTTCAAAATCTATCGGGGTTTATTTGCAACCCTCAATGGCTAGAAGAATGGAAATAGCAAATTTTACACAGTGTAAAGATATTGAAAGATTTAGGCTACAGAATTCGAACTAGAACAATAGAAAGCAAGAAAATTGGAAAAAAAGTGTTTTATACAAAAATTGATAAAACCACCCAAATTGATACATCAAAAATTATGTTTATAAAACTGTGTCAGTATACGAAATTTTAGCGAAATTTTTACGAATCACCTACTCCTTTTCCAAATAAAAAAAAAACGTATATATATATATATATATATATATATATATATATATATATATATATATATAACGTTGTGAACAAGTAAATTTAGATAAATCAGATTATTTTAGGCTGCACATTGGCTAGTGCCAGTAAATATACAGCCTTCAAATGAAAATGAAAAAAAAAAAACAACTAATAACTTTTGATGTAAGAAGAAAACTAATTTAATGGTGATGTTGTGATATTGATGAAAGGTAACTAAGTAAACTGGATTCGGGTGCCGAATTGATGAAAATCGAGGTTTTTGATTTTCCTTTTAAATTCCTACACACAATATCGAAATCCAACTTTATACAGATTGGTGTTTTGTGGGTTGGTCCGTTAGTTTTGCGAGTAAGTCTTGG
This sequence comes from Chrysoperla carnea, assembly GCF_905475395.1. NCBI lineage: Eukaryota > Metazoa > Arthropoda > Insecta > Neuroptera > Chrysopidae > Chrysoperla > Chrysoperla carnea. The sequence continues at coordinate 69,283,770 of NC_058341.1, forward strand.
CCTCTAACTTATTGTTTCAACAAAATACGTACAGTAACATTTGCCAATTCAAGATAAATTGAACTATCTTTAATACTTTTCAATGAAAGAGAGTCGAATCTTTCATTACCATACAAACTTGTAACACTTGGTTAACTGAAATTAAACACACTTATTGCCTTACATTATATAAATCAAAAATCTATTTCAAATATTTTCTAACGTCTTAATCGAAAATTTGAATTGTTAATTATCACCTGCAGATATTCATTATAAATATGGTATAGAAAAAACTTCATCCCTGTACTATACTTCTAACAGATTGTGAACGTTTTGAAAATGTAAACGTTTTGAAAATTTTGTATTTCAATATTATAACATGGTTATAGTAGTTTCTTTTACTGTATGCATCAAAATTTTTGCCACAAAATAACTATGGGAAAATATTGTAAATCAAAATTTTCATAAACTTTTACTGGTATATACCAATAGTACAGAAAGCATTGTGATTGCGAAAAAATTCAGTGTTAAGTTTTTAACGGAGTTAGTAACCATCAACTTACGTAGTGCTTACATACATATTATGTACTCAGTCATATATATGTACTTCATACATTTAGTATAATCAACAAATTGGCGGAAATATAAAAATACTGGTCTTAAAAATAAGAATTATATAGCTCGTTGGATTCAAAATGATGTCTAGAAAAATATATCGGAAGCGTTTTTCAGCAAACAAAAAATTTCAAAAGTTATAAACAATAGGTATTGGTTTTATAATCGGACACCAATAATTAATTTTATATTTAGTTTATTTAAATTAATTATTATATAAAGAAAAATTACATTCATTGTATAACAATACACGTTACGAATCATTTATACATACATTGTACATTCTGTCATAAAGAAATACATCTACTATATTTCATTTATCAACTACTCATGGTAGCAAAACATCGTACTACAGTACTACAGTTCATAATATATAAACTAAGCAAAATATCGCTAAACATGATAACTGTGATGTTACGATGTTAATAATTCCAACACTCCCCTTTAACATCACAATTGTCAACATTAATATCATATAAATACATAGCAATACATAAATTCAATTTTCAATGCTATTCTCAATACATGTAATACAATAAAACATTACAAAATTAAATATCTTAATTTTAATTGAAACATTAGGCCAATCCTAAATATTCACAGCACAATTGATGCTTAGGTGCAGGTAAAGCTTTAGTGCAAATGTCAGCACACATTTCATCAGTTGATTGATACTTTAATATTATTTCTTTATTCTCAACCAATTCTCGAATAAAATGATATTTAACATCTATATGCTTTGTTCGACGCGAAAATTCTGGATTGGAAGCAATCCTTTTTGCACTTTGATTATCATTATATATGATAACAGCTTGTCCTGGAATCATAATTTCTGATCCTTTCAGCAAATCAGATAAAAATGCTTTTACATAAATGCCTTCTTTAGCGGCTTCACATATAGCCATATACTCACTGTGAGCTGAAGCTAAAGCAATACAAGATTGTTTCTTACTTTCCCACGAAAATAGACATTTACCCATTTTATATACGTAACCAGTATACGATTTTCTATCTCGTATATCATTTGCCCAATCGGCATCTGCGAAACCGATTAATTTAAAATCATCAGATTTTTCAAACACAAGTCCTTTGGTTTTTGTCCCTTTTAAATAACGCAGAATGCGTTTAGCAGCAATCCAATTTTCATGAGATGGATTTTGATTAAATTGACTAAGAAAATGAACAGAATAAGATATATCAGGTCGCGTACCTACACTTAAATACATAAGAGAACCAATCAATTGCTGATAAGGAACATCAGCATGCTCCCCTTCAAGTGTGAATTTCTTATTAATGTCCATAGGGGACTTTACAGGATTTGCATCTACCATATTAAATTTTTTGAGTAATTTATCAATGTAAACTGTCTGATTTATCTTGAGTTTACCATTATTTTTATCTCTTTCAAATTGCCAACCTAACAAATTTTGCACACTACCCAAATCTTTCATAACAAAATGTTTGTTTAATTCTGTTTTTACACTTTTTGCTTCTGAAGCATCATTATAGAATAATACAAAATCATCAACATAAAGAGCAATAATTGTGATTTTTTGTTTATTAATCTTTGTAAAAACACAAGGTTCCAAATTACAAGCTTTAAAACCTAATTTGAGTAATATTTCTTTCGCTTTAAAAAACCATAAACGAGAACTTTGTTTCAGGCCATAAATGCCCTTTTTTAATTTACAAACTTTATTCGTTAGATTACCTTTCAGACCTTCTGGTGGTTTCATATAAATTGTTTCAGATATACAACCATTTAAGAATGCTGTTTCCGCATCTAAGTGATCACATTCAAGGTCTAACTGAACAGCAAGACTAAACAGAAGTCTTAAAGTACTAAATTTAACTACAGGTGAAAAGGTTTCGTTATAATCTACGCCATAAGTTTGCGTAAAACCTTTTGCAACTAAACGGGCACGGTATTTTGCAATATTACCATTAGAATCGCGTTTTATCTTAAAAACCCATTTACAATCTACAATCTTTTGATTTGGAGGGCAATCAACCAGTTCCCATGTATCATTTTTATGCATACATTGAAGTTCACTTTCAATAGCATTACGCCATTGTTTAGCATGAATACCCTGTAGGGCTTCTTTGACAGTAACTGGTTCATTCTCCTCACCAATATGTACATGAAAATTAGTTTCGTAATCAGGAAATAATTTAATTTTTCTGTCTCTAAGAGGATACCTACGATCTTCATTTAATTCACAAAATGATTCATTTACACTATTTGATTCATCTGTGGTATCAGAAGTATTCTGTACACTAGTATCTTCTTGCTCAATTATATCTTCCTCAACGTTATAATCTTCATCTTCTGTTTCTACGATGGCTTCCACGGAGTCATCAGTAATATACTCAGTTGTAGATTCATTTAACATTTGCGTTTCACTAACATCAGCGATGTTATCAACAACAGGCATTGACAGTTTAACAGTTGTTTCAGTCAAATCGGGAATAGGTGTTGTCGTTTCTTGATTGTTTATTCGTTCTAAAACTTCACTTTCACAAAACACTACATCCCTTGTAAGTTTTATTGCACCATTTGACGGATCATATAGTCGATAAGCTTTGCTAGTATCACTATAACCGACAAATATATATTTATGTGCTTTCGGATCCAACTTTTTTCTTTTAGCATCAGGAATATGCGCATATGCATCAACTCCAAAAATCCTTAGATGAGAAATATCGACCTTTTTCTTATACCAAACCTCAAATGGGGTTGCATTTTTCAGTCTTTTTGTCGGAGCTCGATTTAGAAGGTAAACAGCCGTGTTCGCAGCTTCTGCCCAAAGGTTCATGTTTGCATTAGCGTGATGCAACATACAGCGAACTCGCTCAGTAATTTTTCGATTAATATTTTCGCTTACTCCATTTTGTTCCGGAACGTACGGAACGGATAGCTCATGTTTAATACCTTCATTTTTTAAATATTGTTCAAATTCAGCACTAATATATTCACCTCCGCCATCACTGCGAAGAATTTTTATAGAACGTTCACATTCTTTTTCTACACGTGCTTTAAATTCTTTAAATTTTTCTGGAACTTCACATTTATTTCTTAGAAAATAAATAAAAATCATTCTGCTATGGTCATCACAGAATGTAACAAAATATCTATATTGACTTACAGATTCAACTTGAAACGGTCCACAAACATCAGAGTGAATTAAATCCAATTTATTTGCGGCTAATTCTTTCTCTTTGTTAATTTTAAATGGAAGTTTATGTTGCTTACCCATTATACAAGATACACACTTCCGAGGATCATCAACAGTAGTTGGTGCAATTCCAGTCACCAAATCTTTCATTCTTTTCATATATTGTTGATTAAGATGTCCAAGTCTCAAGTGCCACAAACGGGTTTCATCAACTTTTGATATTAATCCATGATTTTCAAATATCAAATTACTTTTCTTTATGATATTTTTAGTTTCATGTTTCAAAACATTTAACCGATAAATACCATCAATAATATTAGCTGAAGCTATAACATTACCTTTTAAAGTAACTGTGTCGTACACTGAACATTTATTTTTATCAAAAACAACAGTGTAACCTTTTTCTGCCATGGCACTCACAGATAATAAATTTGTTGAAAGTCCAGGTACACGAACTACATCTTTGATTTCATAATTTCCATTTGGTAATGATATGGGAGCATTCCCACTACCCAAACTTGTGAGTTTGTCACCATTTGCTACAGTTATAGTCATTCCATTATTTTTCTTGGTAAAGTTTGACAGTTTTACCTCTTCACAACACATGTGTCTACTAGCAGCTGAATCCACGTACCATTCATGCTGATTTGCAAGTACGTTAGTCGCCTTAAAAGCAGAAAATAAAGCGTTACTTTTCTTTCGATTATTTTCCTTTTTGGATTCATCTTGTTCCAATTTCAGCTTCGGACACTGTGGTCTTAAATGACCTGTATTTTTACAATGCCAGCAAGTGGGGTTTTTCTTTTCTTTGTCCTTTTTATGAATGAATTTTTTCTTCTGATGAGATGCAAGGGCTGATTCCTCACGAATTATTTGTCGTTGTGAATTTGAATTCCAATCAGCATCTTGAAGTAGTTTACTTTTAACAAAATCACTTGTGATTTCCACTTCCACATTTTCAAGAGCCATTACCATTGGACGATACATTTTTGGAAGTCCTTTCAATAAAATTACTCCTATAAATTCGTCATCAACTGGTTTGCCTAAACTAGACAATTGCATTGAAATATCCATCACAGTGTTGATGTATTCATCCATTGTCGAATAATCAACTAATTTTACAGAAAATAGTTTTTGTAAAAGTATCAACCTTTTGTTCAACCCTTTATCTTCAAAAGCTTTGGATAACGCCTGCCAGGCCTGTTTTGCTGTTGTACAATTCATAACATATGGAAAACAACACTTATCAACCATCAAGTTGATTCTACATAAAGCTTTTTCGTCTCTACGTAATTTTGTAGACTCATCAGTTTTGTCCGATTCAGGGTAACCTTTCACTGAGTTCCATAAATTATCATGAAGTAGACTATTCTTCATTTGAAACTGCCAGTCCAGAAAGTTTGACCTACCCTTCAGTTTCTCAAACGATGGTAATGTAGAATTTCCAATTTCGTTAATCATGATCAATCCACGTGTTCACAATTTTTCAAACTTAAAGAAGTTTTTGGAAAACACAATCACTCAACGTTTATATTTACGAAGACACTGGGATCTGGGATCTGGGCCCATAACCTATTGGTTTTATAATCGGACACCAATAATTAATTTTATATTTAGTTTATTTAAATTAATTATTATATAAAGAAAAATTACATTCATTGTATAACAATACACGTTACGAATCATTTATACATACATTGTACATTCTGTCATAAAGAAATACATCTACTATATTTCATTTATCAACTACTCATGGTAGCAAAACATCGTACTACAGTACTACAGTTCATAATATATAAACTAAGCAAAATATCGCTAAACATGATAACTGTGATGTTACGATGTTAATAATTCCAACAATAGGGAATATTCATGAAATTTTAAATTTGGTTTTTTCCGTAACTTTATTGGCTGGACATTTCAACTAAACCATTATTTTAGTAAATTAATATCTTTTTAATTACTTAAAATTAATTCATAAAAGTACAAATTCAGTGAGAGAAATTCAAATTTCTAAGACAGAAATTCAAATTTTAAAATGGACGTGACGTCATAGTATGTGGCTTGTCACATTCTTGTTGACATACTGTGAATTACTTATATATTGTTTGGTATTACATTGGGTTATATTATTCTACGGCTTTTTATTAGAAAATTTAATAATAACGTGTGTAAATTCTGTGTTGTAAATTCATTTTTTTTAAGTGTAAATTATACATTGAGCTGTCAACAATGAACAGATACCATACTTATACGTCATGAACAAAGAGCGCCAAAATGACTGCGTTTAAACATCTCAAACCTCTTGTCTATTTTAAATATTTTTTACACTTTAATACAGCATTTTTAAATAGTTTTTATATTTTTTACTATGTTATAACGGAGTAAACAATGAAGTAAAAATATTAAAAAAATACATAAACATTTCCTATTAAAGATGAAAAAAGGGTAATTCTTTTTTCGCAAATATTTCATAAAATAATAATATTTAAGAAATTTCCAATAAAAAATCCCCATTCCCGGAACTTTATCTCCATTATAAATCGCTTAAAATCTTTTTGCGTTATTAAGTTAGACAATTATTAGTTATCCAAATTTTTTTCGTTCAATTTTCGCTTTCGTTGTTACTAAAAAAAATGTTTAAATATTTTTAACAAGATCAAGAATTTTTCAACTCCAAGTCTTTGACAGTTAATTCAAAAAAGTTAAAAAAACAAAAAAGTTAGGAAATTTAATTATCTACAGTAAAGGTCATTAACATTTTCGACTTGAAGTATACGGCTATGGAGATATAGGCCGAAACGGTTTTTATTCAAAATAGCTTCAGCTTTAACTTCAAAAATATTAAATTTAGAAAAAAAGTTGATAGTGAAAGTTAAGTCAATATAATTTTCGTTGAAGGTGTTTCTCGAGTGAGATAATTTAAAGGGAGGAACACACTTCTTTTTTCTTTGAAAGTTTGCATCTCGTGCAATATTTGCGTGAAATGTTACTGAAAATTTTTTATTTATCTCTGAAAGACCGATCAAAACATATCTTACACAAGTTGCTGTCATCCTTTAATTAACAGATGTTCGAAATAATTTTCATAGAAAGCCTTTATACCTTTCCCAGATATCACTTGGCCTAAGAGGCACAACTGTCGTATCTCTTGAAGTTTCGTGTCTGGTGGTATGTTTATTTGACCAAAAAATTTTTTTTTAACTTTTTATTCTTCTATGAAAGAGCAATCCAACGATATGCTATTTATAAAAATAAGAATTTAAGACTTTTAGCACAAATTTGTAACACTACTAAAAAGTTGCTGTGAACTGATGTAGGTGTGGAACTTCCTACAGAAATGCATCTTATTTTTAGTTCTATCGGTTTCTATTTTTCAATTTTGTAAACCGAATTTTTTTAAATTATCAGATAATTAAGAACACCCAGCGACGAAGTTACAAATGAGTTTTTTAATACTAAAATGTTTTTTAATTTTTGGAAAAGTATCAGAAAATCTGCCCACACGCAGATAGATAATGTAATTTTTTGAGAGTAAATTGGGCACATTTAATTTACTTCACTTTAGAATATTACCATCAATTTAAATAAGCCTAGAAGTTAAGTTAACAATAGCCCCCGCATTACTTATCTCTATTATTATTATTATTATTATTTGAGTAGTTTTACAATAATGATGACAAACTATTAAACAAAGAATGTTCCAGGAATGTTAAAAGGATGCTACTCAGTATACATTATTAGAGATGCTAGGTTCTCTTTACTGTTTACTTTTTCAACTGATGAAAACATTTTACTTTATCCATATACAGAATGGAGCAAAACTTCTATTCTAGTGTGACCTGTTAATGTTTTATAATCGTTTTATTATACAGTACAGTATATATAATTGATTCATTATCCAAAAGCATTTTGTCCTAAAATTGGTTTATACGTTGCATCTGATTTATACGTAGCTGATTTACACCGAAAAAGTATTATTTAAAAAAAAAAGTGAAAACAAACAACTGACTGAGTTAATTGTTGAAATACCATGTATAGACAGTGTTGATTACTCTATCACATTATACATATACCTCTACATGTATACATACATAACTGATAATCCCTATTTTTTACATACTAAAAAATTTGCATTTAATGTATGCCCTCTCGAGTAAACAGTGATGTTTACAAAAAAATTATTTGTTTTTTGATAACGAACATTTTTTATATTTAAACTTTTATTCTATCTCTAACGGATTACAAGATGGGTCCTACGGACCCAATTGACTTGTTGCACATTTACAAACTCGACCTCACTTTTTACATCCTGAGTGCGCTGTAAAAATTTCAACTTTTTTATCTTTTTTCCTTTTTTGAGTTATCGTGTTCACAGACGAACGAACGGACGGACAACCGAAAATGGACTAAGTAGATGATTCTATGAATACTTATATCAAATTTTTTTTCGTAGCATCAATATTTTTATGCGTTACAAACTTGTGACTAAACTTAGTATACTATGTGTATTTCATATATATATATATGGTATTAAAACCCTTTGCATTATGTATTTTGCATTTTCAAACCAATTCAAATTTACTTCGAAAACAATGTAGAGTGTCTTGGCGTCTTGAATGACATTTTCATGATGAATTCTTGAATGACATTACACCTTAGCATGCAATCATTTTTGTGTATGAAAGTTTAAGCAGTTGTAATCAAGTAAGCAGTAGTACGAAACACTATTAAAATGTAATGTTCATCACAAAGCGTTACTCGAGCGTGACGTAATACTTTCAATACTTTCTAATTGGTGTTTAATGTCTTGTCACTGAATGAGTGATATTACTAAAATAATTTTATAAAAATAATTATAATCCTTATTTTTTATTAAAAATAATTTGGTGTTTTGTTATCTACATATCATGATTAATTATTAGAATATTTTATCCAACCGATTGATTTTGGAAATCCTATTAGTGGTATTGCTGTCTATGAGATTGAAATTGCCCGAAACAATATGAAACGAAATTATGGAAAGCAAAAATTAGTTGCTAGAAGAAGGCAATCTAGTGAACTATTACTCTTCATGTGCTTTTGTATTAAAGAAAGGTGGAGTAACATCTTTAGTGTTTCAAAGTACAAAATTTTTCTTTGACTATTTATTTATTTTCAAGACACAACTGTTTTTTGCGGATAAATCTACAGGTACAATTTAAAAGTTGGTGATTCTAGGTATATTCGGGTAGATCCGTGATACATTATAATATTGTACCATGCAGCACACTTCATCTGCTCCGGCTCGCAGGTTTTAATAGGTATAGAAACTTTCGAAATACATAGTGTCAAGGAATATCAGTGCTATAAATAGAACCAATTTCTGTTCGGATTTTTCAAAATATTGCATTAAAAATATATAAAGTTCAATTTTGATTTAATGTACGCTACAAAGGAAAAGCAAGTGCGTTTCGTACACGAATAAAGCCATGGTACTGTAGGAAGTGTTTATATAATATACTTGTTGCAAAATAAACGCAATTTTCATTAGTTAAGATGTAAAAATAGAGTTCCTATTTCCTTCCATAATTTGTTAATGTCGTCGGATTTTTATCCTGGTAGACACGTTGGAGCTGAAAAGTATGCCAGTTCGAAATCTTTGAAACAAAATCCCAAAAACCTTCTTACCATTTTTAACTACACAAAAAAGCAGTAAAACAAGTGAAAATAAACAATTGACTGAGTTAATTGTTGAAAGACATGGTATTTTCATTTATAGACAGTGTTGATTACTCTGTCAAATTAGACATACATACATGTCACACATATATAACTGATATTCCCATATAATACATACTATACAATTTGCGCTCTCACGGGTAAACAATGGTGTTTACGAAAAAATGTTTCAAACAAAAGTTGTTTATTTTTTTATAAGGAACATTTTTTTAATTTGAAATTTTGCTCTATCTCTAACGGTTTCTAGAAGGGTCCTACAGACGCAAGGCCCAATTGACCCATATTGCTCATTTACGAACTCGACCTCACTTTTTACATCCTAAGCACGCTATAATTTTAGCTTGATATCTCTTTTCGTTTTTGAGTAAACGTGATGACAGACGGACAGACAGACGACAGACAGACTGACAATCGAAAATGAACTACATAGGTGATTTTATGAACACCTACATCAAAATTTTATTCATAGTATCAATACTTTTAAGCGTTACAAACTTGGGACTAAACTTAGTATAGCTTAGTGTATTTCATATACATGGTATAAAAATACAATAATTAAAAAAATTACTTTCGTTTTTATGCAAATTGTTTTGTTTTTTTTTTAAGAAAACTCAATAAGGTTATTTACCAAAAGTATTATTATCAATCTTATCAAGTGGTCATAGTGTCCCAAAAATTCCTGGCTGCGTTTTTTCAGGCCGATAGCTTAAATATGACGTTATCGTATTCATTTGAGAAAGAAGCTCTTCGTCGTTTAGTAGACTCGCCAAAAGGAAGCAACAAATTATGTATTAATCATTTTACAAAGCACCCTTTCTGTCCCATGGTCTACATCTTAAAATATTATCGATAGAAGCACTGTGTTAAAATAATTGACCACTGATTTTCATAATAAAGTTGAATTATTTTGATTCGTAGTTATTGTAGAAAAAAAATTCAAAAAAATAATACATCTAAAAATTATTTAATATCCGCACTAGAAGATTTTTTTTGCGCCATCTTGTACACATTAACATGTTTAAGGGGTGTTTTCCTTTATGAAAATAATTCACCAAAAAGGATTTTTCAATGGGAAAAATATTAAACCACAACAATAAGTTAAGATTCATACTAGGCGTTTATATATACTTTTCTTGCATGTCCTGTGCCCGCTCTCCAATGTCCTTTCTCAAAAAAATAGATAGGCCGTTTTGCAATGAGACTGAATAACGAGAGTGTAGATGTTGTAACGGCCTAGTGAATCTTATTTCTTAGTGATCGCATATATCACTTTATTTACACTAACAAGCAATTACCCTCAGAAAGTGGATTTTTAAGACGTCAATCAAGTTGTTATTATTTCTTCTCCACATTTCCGCAATCAAATGTAAGAGCAATCACTTACAACGTACGTGAGAGTGTAGATGCATGTACTCAAATCTACACTGATCCTTGAGCAATCTCATTTCAATTGAAACGACATATAACTATTAGCCCTTGTATTTTCTTGTATATGGATATTAGAGAAGCAGAGGTCTCCGAAATGAGTTTTTTTTGGCAATACGATTTAAATTCTTTCAATTACTAACAGGTTTTTTTTTTATCGAATCGCATATGCCTTAACGAATTTTTGCGTTACAATTTGGTGTGTAGTAGACTGTTCGTATGGAATATACGTGATTCAGAGTAAAAAAATAGCAGAAAATATTATTTTTATACCTTTATAAAGCACGAAGAACTTTATAACAATCGATGTTTGAGGCTCATACGGCAAACGATAAATTTAACTTCTAAAATAAATTTTTATAAATACTGCTTGGCTGCTTCAATTGCAGTTGTCCAGTAAAAATAGCAAGAATATCTAAATATCGAAAATCTGATTGGATTACCTCAAGTGTTAGAAAGTCCACACAAACACGTGGATATTTAAATTTTTTTTAACGGTGAACTAAAAAGAAGATTGAAAAAATTTCCAAAACTCTCTAATTAGGTAATTGAAGCATCCAAGAGACCAAGCATATCTGTGATAGTTCGTTCTGCAAAAAAAGGAATGTTATTAATAATCAAGTAGGTAGAACTAATGAAATAAATTTAATGATTATGTTTTCGACATATAGAGCCACTTGGGGCCAGGTTCGAACTTAATGAGGCCTGGTTCTAACATAAATTCGTTTTTTTACTACGGCGAGAAACCAAAAGAAATTCTGAACGTAATCAGCACACTCGGAAATAAGACCCACCAAGATATTTTTCATATTTCAAATGATATTAAATACGACTTTTAATTTTAACATAATAAAATAAAAATGTGCTTTTATGACTCAAAATCAAAATATTTAAGAAAATTTTCTACATAAATAAATTTTTTTTCACTACCGAAAGTACCCTATTAAAGATATAATATGAATATAGCTTTAAGTATACATGTATGTTAAGAAATTGACCTCAACGAGTAATCATCTGTTTATATATTTTGTTTCTGTTTATTATAAATACATAGAACCATTTTAACCTTTTGTTACTAATTACCAATTCAAGGAAAATTTTTGGTATCATTATTATTGTTACTATTATTAAATCTGAGTTTAGTTATAGTTCTTTGGCGTAAATATGTATATAGTTTATTGTTTCAAAGCAAAATCCATGATGTTTTAATATCCTATCTTTTTACACTTTTCTGGATAATTTATTTTCCATATTAATATAGTAAACTGTGGTGAGTTTGACCTTTAGAAGTCAGATTAATAAATTTCGATTAAATAAATTACAGTATTATTACTTAAAACTGAATCTTCAACTAATTCTTACGATTAATCGTAATAGTTTTAAAAAAAGGTTAATTTCTACTGCTATCATGAGTTATGATTGAAAAATTTTTTCACTGTAACTGGACATAAGCCTCTTTTTCACAAATCCCATATAAGCCATCATAACTTAAAGTTTCACATAAAAATTTTAACATACTTTTTATCAAAATATTAATTTTTATCAAGTTTCATCTTGATGTAAATAATAAATGTATTACAATTTTTATTTCACCACAAAATCTATTAAGTTTTAATATCCTCTCTTTTTAATTTTCTTGGACTCCGGACACAATACATTGATTTTGGTTTCGGCTAAAATTTTTTCTAAACAATGGACTAATGTAGTTTTGATTAGCTGATCAAAAGTTCTTATGGACTCAACCCTCATAAACCCTTTCCTTCCGAGCTACAGCCCTTCAAAGGTTATACCTACATGAGATATGGATTTTTGGTTTCGGTAAAAATTTTTTGGAAACTTTGGATTCAAGAAGTTTTGACCATCATACTGATGAAAAGTTCTTACGGATTTATCCCTCAAAAACCTTTCCCAGCCCTGCATATAGGCATAACCTTTGAAGGGCTGTAACTCAGAAGGGGTAGGTTTCTGAGCGTTGAGAGCAAAATTACTTTTGATCAGCATGCTCAAAACTATTTTAATCCATAGTTTAACCCTACTTTAATCCTTACTTCTTCTAATTGAAATATAAAATGGTATATTACGAGATCATTTTGTTGTTTAATTTAGTATGTTTCCTTGGAAACCAATAATTCATGTATCCCCAATATACTAAAGGTGAGGATTTCAAATATATCGATTATAAGCTATCTCGTTAGCGATACAAAATATTTGAGTTAAAAAGCATTTTTGGACGTTATTATGTATAAAACAAAGAGGAAATGTGTACTTTGAGTTCTAATGTGTTACCGTTATCTGTTACTTTGTTTGAATTTTATTGTATATGTACAACTTCCAGTGATGAGTCTGACCGGCTGTGTTCATTCATGTATACACATTTACAATTCCTCTTTGTATTATACATTAGACAGTCCATAAGACCTCTTCTTACTTGATATATTATAAATGGCTAACGATATGATTTACAAACAGTATAAAAATCAATGAGTTTCATAGGACCTCATTAGTATCTCCCAAATTAGGCCTCAGATCAAAATTTGGTAAATAACTTTTCCATTAGTCTCGATAAGCTTAATGTTCTGGTATAATTTTCTGCTATCAATAACAGAACAGCCTGTATATCTACACGAATGAGTTTAATTAAATCATATACTATTTTGTTTGTTACTTAGTCAGTATGCTGCTGTAACCAAATACAACTGATGAAGTGATGATGAGTATGAATATCTTTTATAAGGCAAAAACTTTGAATTTCAAATGAGACATGTTGTTTGAATAACAACTTTCTTTGAAATTTATATATGAAATATTTAAACCACATATGCATATGCACGCTTCACGTATTGCATTGCACTGTCATGAAGTTGCTCATTAAAGTCATGCATAAGTGCATAACTTTAGGTATACAGAATGTCTCAGCATTTAATCCTGAATTATTTCTGTGCAAGTTTTTTTTATTTATTCAAACTAGTACTACCTGAAGTTATATACAATACACTTGCATCCTATTGGCAGGAAGCATAGTAGATGAAAGGGACAGCTAAAACGATCACAGCGCTGTTATCTTATAAAATTTGCAATAAATAAAGCGTTTTATTTTAAGTATGACTAATTTTCAATTGTATACATGTAAATGTTATAGTACATGTCAAATTAAAGTTAATAAAAAATAAAAATCAATTAAAGTTGCATTAAAAATTGTGAAAATATGAGACTAAATTTCATAAATAATATTTTCTAAATGTAAAATAACAGAATTACTTATGTCATCCGCCAGCAATCCCGTCAACCATTGGGTAATCTTTCTTCGCGTGATGGATTAGTTCACGTGTTCTGCACATCCGTTAAATATTTCGCGCGTTATATATTCTCAAACTTTGTAAATTGTAGACTCTACATAATTTTATATAAATTTATTTTTAATGCCCTAGCTACGTAAAAATAGTTTGATTACTTAATTATTGAATGATGTTTGAGAGTGAAAATATTAGAGCAGAGAAATTATCTAAATAATTAAAATCATTTAAATTAAATAATTTCACATTTTAACTAACAGTGCAATAAATAAGCCGGAAAATACCATCAAGTGTGGAAAAGTGGTGCAACAGCTCCGATTTCAGAAATTTTTTGTGTAAGTGTTCCTTAGACCTCTAAGAACTTTCAGTCGCACTAACCTTGGCATTAAAAAAAATTGAGAAAATTAGGGTAGTTTTCCCATTCCCAAAACACCACACATAGTAAAAGTGAAAACAAATCAATATTTCACCTCCAAAATCGTCTCCCGAGGGTTCTTGAGGTCGCTGATCATGAATTCAAGGTTCAAAATCAACTAAATGCAACCCCATTAAAACTACCCTAGCGATAGAGACAAAAAATTTACTAAATTCAAAATTTGGACTCAGAAATCGGCTCTTGTGGAGCTTTTAGGTTCGCTGTTCACAAATTCAAGGTGAAAAAGCAATTTAGGATGAAGCTCCGGTTTTTGAAGTCGTTAATAATGAATTTGAGGGTAAGAAGCAACTGAATGTAGTTCCAAGCCACCCCTAGAAGTGACAGAGAAAAAATTTAAAATTTTTCCTCGAATATCGTCTTTCGGGGAGTTTTAGGGTCGCTGATCACGATTCCAATGTCAAAAAGTAACTTGGACGGTTGCAACCCCATTAAAACAACCCCTAAAAGTGTCAATGATAAAAAACTTTGAAAATTCTGAATTTAACCACAGAAATTGTTTCTTTGCGGTTTTCGGAGTCGTTAATCATCAATTGGAGGACAAAAAGCAACTGAATGTAGTCACCTGTTCTCAGCCACCCCTAAAAGCCACCTCAGAAGTGACAAAAAAATTTTTAAATGTTTATCATTGTGACTTCTAGAGGTGGTGTTAATGGGGATGGTGTGACATTAAGTTCCTCAAATTCAGGATCAGCGACTCCAAAAACCGCAGAGAGACAATTTCTGAGGTGAAATTAAGAATTTTCAAAATTTTCTTATCATTGACTAGGGGTATTGACTATCATTTTCTAGTGGTAGTTTTAATGAGGTTGGAACCATCCTAAATTGCTTTTTTACTTTAAATTTGTGAACAGCGACCCTAAAAGCTCTACAAAAGAAGATTACTGAGACAAAATTTTGAATTTAATAAATTTTTTGTCTCTGTCTCGTATTAAAGGGGTTGCAACCGTATTCAGCTGATTTTAAAACCTTTGGGAAACGATTTCTGAGGTGAAAAATTGATTTATTTTCACTTTTACTATTTGGAGTGTTTTGGGAATGGGAAAACTACCATAATTTTCTCAGATTGATTTGTAATGCCAAGGTTAGCGGCCAAATGTTCCTAGAGGTGTAAGGAACACGTGCCCAAAAAATTTTTGTAATCGGAGCTGTTCAACCACTTTTCCACATTTTTCGGCTTATTGAATGTACTATAACGAAAGAACACGAAAAGGCACAACATTTCCGAAGTTAATGTTTTTCTTTGCTTAAAGCATTACTCTCGTGATGAGAGAAATTCTAATAATTTTTGGATTCCTTGAAAAAATATACTTTTAAAAACTGTACATAGGTTGAAAAAATTGTGAAAAATTTCATAATTCGAAAATAGATAAAATTATATGAAGAAAGAAGAACTTTCACCCACATATACCATTTTGAAACTAAAAGTTATTTATGTTTTAAATCGAGCGTGAGCAAAATGCTCATAGCGTGAGTACAGATGGGTTAAATTTGTTACAAAATAGTATTAAATTTTTAATGCAAATCATATTGACAATCCCTAGACTTAAATGTCCGTCTGGACAATTATACGGTGTGTTCATTTCATTTCAAAAGTATCCAAGAAGTTTTGATATGATGAGATTATTGTTTTGAGTGAAAACGCGTTAATTTAGATATCGAGGGGAAAGTTCAAAAATGATACCCAGAAACTTTTAGGTTTCATCCTTTCACCACTAGCCATGCCAAATTTGAAATTTCATTAGGCACCCTCTATCTCGTTATACATCGTTTGAAAGTCTATAAAATTCTCTATAAAACCATGAAAAAACAAATGAAATCAATCGATTGGTTTCTAAGATAGGCCACGCAGAAAATGGATGAGATCCACCCTTAACAACTCTTGACTTGATGTAATTCTTGTTTTGAGTGAAACATGTCGATTTAGATATCGAGGTATAGAAGTTCAAAAATGGTATCTAGAGAATTTTGGGTTTCATCCTTTTACGTGCAGCCACCTCAACTTTCAATTTGAAAGAGCATAAAATTCTCTCTTCAATCATGATAAAAAAATTAAAATTGATCGATTGGTTCTTAATATAGACTACATAAAAGCTGGAAGGTATGTATAATTATACCTTCTGTGTAGTCTATCTTAAAAACCAATCGATCGATTTAATTTAGTTAATCATGGTTAAATAGTAAATGTAATGCCCTTTCAATTACTGTATAACAATTTCGGGAGTACCATTTGAAATTTTGTAAGTTGGGGGTAAAGAGATAAGACGTAAAATTCTCTAGGTTCCATTTTCGAACTTCCCCTTCCATATCCCAATCAACGTGCTATCACTAAAAACAATAATCACATCAGGCAGGTCAAGAATGAACATATATACATTTTAGAGCTTAACTCTCCATTCTGAGTTAGGTTAGGCTAGGTTAAGTTATATCAGCTATCCACGAAGAACACACTTAGGCTATAGAGCCCATTGTGATACCATATGTGTTTTACCACCTTTCCGCTGATAATTTAATTTATCAGCTCTCAATTTTAGAGGCTGAGTGCACCTCCTTCATGCATATATCATGCACTACACCAGCCCATCACAACCATTAATTAAATTAATTTTTGTTGCGACGGCGGAATCGAACCCGCTACCTTAAGTATACCAGGAACGGAATTGGTTACGCCTTAACCAACTGAGCTAATAGAGCGACCTATGCTGGGCTACATTGAAAATTTAATACTATTTTGTAAAAAATTTCAGCATTTTGCATTATGAGTTTTGGTAATGGTTCACCCTGTATGCACATACAAACAGTTTTTCTAACATTAAATTAGAGTTTCTTAACAGCTAGAACTATGAATGTATCCTAAAATAAAAAAACATTCTCAACTACTACAATATGATACATTAGGTAAGTAACACTTTTCATTTATTTTACACTGAGTGTACTACACCAGGACAAAAGAACCAAACAAGGTGATAATATGGCAACCAATTACCATAATTATTCAATTGTGTGGAATCAACTGATTTAATCATATTGATAATTAATTTTTTCAACTGTTTTATGTTCAGTAATCAGTATCTAATACATTTATTAACATCTCTGTATAGGTACCAGCTACCATTTATCCGTATCATATGTGGATTTTATTAAATTAAAAATTATTTTCCAGTTTAATAATCATTATTACATAATAAATTATTCATTGGTTCTAATGAACAGTAATAAACATTTTTTTACAACACTTGAATTCCAAATAATTTTTATTGATTTTTATGTGAGGTATTTTAAAATATGTAGATACGAAATTTATCAAGGTATATTAAGTTTAGTCCCAAGTATAAAACACTTAAAAATATTGATGTAACAAATCATCTATTTAGTTCATTTATGGTAATCCGTCCGTCCATCTGCCCGTCTGCCGACACGATAACTCAAAAAGGAAAAGGGATATCAAGCTGAAATTTTTTGAATGTTCTCAGGGCGTAAAAAGTGTGGTTATGTTCGTAAATGGACAACATAGATCAGTTGGGTTTTGGGTCCGTAAAACCCCGCTTATAAAACGTTAGAGATAGAACAAAAGTAACTAATGTTCCTTATTAAAAACATAAACAACTTTTGATTGAAACATTTTTTCGTAAACATCACAATTTTCCCGTCAAGGCGGAAATTAGGAGCAAATTAAATAGTATATACTATATCGGAATATCAGTTATGTGTGTATGTCACATGTATGTATGTGTGGCTATCTAAGAGTGGCCATTTTTCTTTGCTTACATAACGTAAAAAAAACAAACTGTTCAATACTTTCGACCCCAGAGCGAAGCCTATAACATTGTCCAGCGGACTCGGTTTTTTTTTTCGGATTTCCACTGAAATTGTTTATTAATCATCAAAGGGAGGAGATCAAAGTCTTTTTTTGAGTAAGAGAAATTTTTATTCTGTCAAAATGTGATATGCAGTCACTATTCTATAAAACCTTTAATCTGCGAAGTACAAAAAGAAACTTTGTGTGCATGAACGTCTAGACCGCGATGTTTTTTGTCGAGACTAAAGCGTTAAGCCGCAATAAAGTTTTTTTGCCAAAGTTGAATTTTGTCGACCCAGATATCACGGAATTTATTGTATAAAATTGAAGAGTATGTAATAATAGTAATTGGAAATGAGACAAGCTAAATTTAATAAAGATTGCGATCATTCAAAAATTTACCCTGTAATGTGCCAGTAACAAATCTAAGTACGGTATGTAGGTTGTGATCCGGCGTTGAAACGATTTGACGCGAGCCTTGAATCAGCCGGTTTTGCATCAGCCAGTTTGATTGCCTCGCCAAATTCCGATTTTCTGTTTGAAGTACTCGACTCAAAGACAAGAGTCACTGACTGCAACCAGCTCAGAAAATGAAATATAAAAGCGTTTCATAAATGGCTGCATTTATATTACTATATTGTTACTTCAAATTTATGTGGAGGGATTCTCAATTAAAAATGAAATTTGTTAAGTACCGCACAACTGAAAAACCATTAAGCCCTAAAATGTGCAAGTCAGGATTATGACTTTTGTATTACCTTATGGTGCTTCGCTTGAAATACTTACTTATTTGTTAATATTTCCAATTACTTAGAGACCATGGGTTATAAAATTTTGAAATTGGAATTATGACAGCTGTAACATGTAGTACTTTCGTGCTTCTTCCTATATCGAAAACTTTCGATATTTCACAGAGCTCTAAAACTCTCACATTTTTCACGCAAACGGGAAACTTTTTTCCGTAAATCAAACATTTATAGTTAGTTTGAACTTAAAAAGTAAAGTTACTGTTATTAAGGCGGCCATTATCTGAAACATAATGTGATATTCAGCTACAATTCCAGCGAGTAACACAGACTGTATTTTATGTTCAGCAAATTACAGTTCCGCACCAAAAAATTAAAACCCTTGAAGTGAAGCCTATGACGAGTTAGTTTTTGTATTTAAAGTAGAAATTGTCCAGCGAAGCAAGCGGATTTTTCTATAACCACTGCTAGTTGGTAATAGAAAAAATTGTATGCGTAATGAGAAACAATGGAAAATAAAATCATAGACAAATTTCAATTAAAATTATATTGCGTGCCTTCTAGGGCATTATGAAGTGTAAATAAAAGTCAAGGCATTAGAAAAGGTATTTTAGATTCTAGATAGTAATTTGGCTTCTAATAGATACTTGAAAAGTTGGTTAGTTTTCTTTGGCAGTTTGTTTTGAATGGCTTCAAATTTTTTACAAGAGAGTAGATGAATATTTATTTATAGTATTTTGCAGAAAGAACAAGTCGGTGATCTTAATTTGTCAATTAAGTACGAATGGTTTGCTTGACAGTGACCAATGCGAAACCTAGCTATAGGTACTTCAAATGAGCGATTTTCTTGATGTGCGGTGAAAAAAAAAGCTATGCAAAAGATAAATATTTTTCAAATGGTCTAATAAGATGATTTTATGAACATCTTAACCTAAATTTTTTTCATATAATTGTTATTTCTAAGCGTTAAAAACTGGAGACTAAAATTAGTATACCGTGATAGACATTTCATATATACAGGGATTAAAAATTATACCCTAAGAGCTGATAGGCTTTTTTGAATACATATTTGAGGCACATTGAAAACATTAAAGTTGATAACTTGCGAATGTGTGGATGGTGAAATCGACAACCTGGCTGGAAGATTGGGCTGCGTTAGTGAGCTATCCATTATTTAATTTGCAATTTTTCTATGCAAAAAATGTTCTTGAAGCACTTTGAAACAACATTTTAAAGTCTATATATACATATATATTCGTATAATAGAATATTAGAGTTTAAAATGTTGTAAATTTCAAATATGTTCCTCGCTCAAAAAAATATACCTAGTGCCTCAAGTACGTTTGTCGGGCAAAATATATCTTTAAAATAACTGCCAGGCTACTTAAGCCCCCATTAAATCATGCCAGGCGATGATAATTCGTATAATTGAATATAAGACTTTAAAATGTTGCAAGTTTTAAAGTGCCTCAAGAACATTTTTTGAATAGAGAAAATTGCAAATTAAATGCATAGCTCACTAACGCCCCCCAATCTTCCTGCCAGATTGTCGATTTCACCATCCATACATTTGCAAGCTTTCAACTTTAATATTTTCAATCTGCCTCACATATGTACTCAAAACACCACTCAGCTCTCCGGCTATTACAACCGCTATAGTTGTATTTGCTTTCAGAAAATTTGTAAATATTCCATATTTTTGTAAAACAGAAAAATGAATTATAATACGCTTTGTTGATTCAAAAATAAAATAATATAAAATTACAAATGCACTCATATTTTATTGTAATAATCAGTCTAGAATAAATATTTTACAAGGCATGTTGAGTATGCATTTGATAGCCAGATTAACAGCTTTCTGGTTCAATAAGTAAGTGTGCATTCATTAAAATTCATGTTGTCCAACGTTAATCGTCCAAAATGGCGCATACATGGTGTCCATAAAAATCATTAATCATGTGTGTTTATGTATGAATAAATGTAAATAATGTGTTAGTCCAAAATCGATTTAAAGGGCTAACTTTTTTTTTAAATTAAATTCCTGTTTTTATTTTGTTTTATTTCAAAATAATTTTTATTAGTCAATAATCAGTGAGATTAATGTCCAATGTGAAAATTTCTTATATATTTAAACGATCAATTCTCGTATATACACCGTGTTCTGTTATTGACTGCAAATCGTCGGCCTTCAGAATAAGCTCATAAAGACGAAGGAAAAAGTTATTTACCAATTTAGTATCTGAGCCCTAATTTGGGCGCTACAAGTATGACAAAAATTGATAAATTTGTTCATTCACTGACTATCATTCGATAAACCAGCAGCCAAAGATAATCAGTAGATATTAGTAAATTTCATTTAATTATATTCAATTAAAGAAGGGATATAAACTGATTTGATTGGATTATACTATTTTGAAAAGAACCATAAAAATGTTTAATTGGTTTGGTCAAATACCACTTTTTATATTTTTATTATATTTTTGCAGGAAAAAATTAGATTATTAGTAAAAGAACAAATTACGTCACAGTATGTGTGGTTTTAATTTAATCTAAACAAACAAACCATACCAACTGTGACGTAATTTGTTTTTTTTACTAATAATCTAATGTTTTCTTGCAAAAATATAATAAAAATATAAAAATTGGGATGTTTTTTTCAAAATAATATAATCCAATCAAATCAGTTTATATCCCTTCTTTAATTCATCATCGAATTGAGAAATCTTGTATTGCGGACCATGTTCTTAATACAGAACACAAAATTCTACCTGTCAAGTAATTAAACCTATTAGACATCACAATAGATGCTTACGAAAGCATTTTAATCCACAATATAGGCAATAAGACTCTGAACTGGGATAAAGGTCCTATACCTGACTGAATCGATAAAATGGACAACTGTTAAATTTCAAGCCATAAAACAATTCTCGTCAGCTATAGCAATCTTGGACACACCCATCTCACAAATGATACCGAATTTTAGATATAAATTGAGATCGATAAAATATTTTTTCAAACCCACTAAATAATTTGTTGCGAAATGTTAAAAAAAGTTGGGTGGTCTTCAGAAATTTTTTCTTCTAATTTGGGATAATTTTTGTATTTTTATTTTTGTAAATCGTTACTGTAATTGTTGGTAATGTTTTGCATATTTATTTTTAATTTTTTAATTTTGTGTAAAATGTTCGTAATGTGTTATACGAATAAATTTTGCTACTGACGATGATTGCGTTGCAATCAAAATATCGATATTAGCGACATGTAAGTCTGTTGAATGTTTTTTAATTGTATTTTTTAAATAGAATTTGTTAATATACAATTTTATTTCGAGTATCGTGGTATTTATTGTCTACTATGTCTCAACTCCGAGTCAACAAAAATTCATCCTTATATGCAAAATATTACCCTTCTTGGAATCTACTGGTGTTTATCGTAGTTAACGAAATCAATTACATCACCGAGGCATTCAAATTGGTATTTGTGTGGAGACATTTTAAACGGTTCATATATGAGTGAAAAAAGTCTTTTTAACTCCAAAACAACCTAGCAAAACTCAGTCACCCAATACTACTACATTAGAAAACGAGCGATAATGCTCATATTATTTCTAGAAAATGACAAATTACTTTTACCTACAACACCCTACCCAACATGCTGCAGGTGATGGTTTAGGTTGAGATCTGACCACACGTCTCAAAATTTCACCCTTTCTATATATATTGAAGGATATTGAAGCATTGAGGCCTAGAACACAGATTGTACACTTTATTTAGACGGTTGGCTGAAAACATACAACCTAGAAAGTAGAGCGATATACAGGGTGGATGATTTCAATCTATAATGGCTAATAGCTCGTTTTGTAGCTTACCAATCAAAAAAATAACTTGAACAAAATTTGAGTTTGATGGGGGCATCATGTTCTGACATCAGATTGGAACTAGTTTATCCATCACTGTTTACCCACGAGGGCGCAAATTAGGTAGTTACGTATTTTATAGTATGTATTATATGGGAATATCAGTTATGTGTGTGGCTATCTAAAAGTAGATATATTTCTTTACTTATGAGACGTAAGAAACAAACGATTGTAGCATCAACACCGTCTATATTTGGTATTTCAACAATTAACTCAGTCAATTGTTCTTTTCGTTGTTTTTTTTTTAATTGGAGCGGTAATTTAGTGTGAAGTTGACAAAAAAGAAACGTGTGTTTTTATTGGCGTATTAAACTTTAAAATTAAATTTGGAATTTTGATTTTCAGGAAGAAAACAACAACTTACCACCAGAAAATTTACATAATAATACATAAAAAAATTAAAAATAATATGTATCTATTATTTAAAACATATTATTTCTATTTATTGTCACATAAAATTGTACCTATATATAGGGTGAACTGGTAACAGCTAAATTTCCAAAAATTGTTCCAAGCCAACGGATCCATGATCAAAAATATCTACCCAGTGAGCATATTCGTGCGAATTTGAAATGGTCTTAAAAAGTTTGAGAATGTTATTGATTATCAAGAATCAATAAGTTTTAGTGTTCTAGTAATTATTGTGTGAATTTCATAAACATTTATTACGTAACGTAACAAACATTTAAGATTTGGAAATCATCAATTTAAAGTTTAAATATTCTATTTGTTTAAGTACATGTTTATTAATTAATTTAATGATAAAAAACTTATTTTAACTTGCAGTCTAATAAAATTAAATAGAATATCAAGGTAATAATAATTCCACAGTTGTTTATTTGGTTGTAAGCACTTCGTAGAAAAAAGTCGTCCTCTCAGGGGCGTACCTAACTTTTTGAGGGACAGTTAGGGGTTTTAATCAGCTTATTACAAATTACAAAAAAACTATGCATCGAATTAAAAAAAGTTTAATGAAAAGTTTTAGCTGAAGTATTTGTGAAATTCTTTTTTTTCGACTTTCTAGCTTCAAAATTGACCGATTTAAAAATGGAATTTTTTTGACCAATCAATCAAATGAAAAAAGTAAACCGTTAGAGGTAGAACAAAAGTTTAAATGTAAAAGTTATTCCTTATAAAAAAAATTATTTGGTGTCCATTTTTTCCAAAACTGTAAAAAAGGTGTGTTGAATTTTCAGGTTAACTTCATTTAGTGGTTTTGTGAAACATTTGCGCCAGTAAAATCTTACAAAAAAAAACAGCTAAAATCACAAAACATGATGTAAAGCTACTTTTTTGGTATGTTATTTGAACCCCTTAGGATAGTGTGAAACCACGTTTTGCAAGCAATAAAAAGTTGTGCTTCCTGCGTAATACGTGAAAAACTGCCAAATTTGTTGACTTTTTTCATTTTTTGCGATGCAATTCAAAAACTTTGAGCCTTTGACATTAGTTTCTGATATCATTTTGAAAGTTTTTGATATACGATACTTGAAAAATTGCAGAAATGCGAAAATGGTGGTTTAATAAGAGTTAGAAAATAAGTTTAAATGTAAAAAAATTTTCCTTATATACCAAAATTAACAACTTTTGTTTGAAAATTTTTTTCGTAAGTAAATATCATTGTTTTGACGTACAGGAGCAAATTGGGGCAAAACTTTGGTGTCCTTTTTCTCCAAAAATATAAAAGATAGAAATATGAAAATTGAAGGTAGCTTCAGCTTGCGAGCCTTATAAAAAATTTTTGAAAATGTTTTGAAAAATTTTCGACAGCTAGTACAGATGGGAACGGAAGGCAACACCTTAGAAGAGTGTGAAGCTATGTTTTTCAAGCAAAAAAAAAAAGTTGTTTTACTCGCGTAATACGTGAAAAACTGCAAAACTTTCGGACCTGTTTCAGTTTACGCAGATGAATACAAAAACTATGGACTTTTGACATTAGTTACTATTATCATTTTGAAAGTATAAGAAATTTGAAAAAATTGAAGCCAATCCACAGTTCCGTAAGTCTAATAGTTTTTGAGTTATGAAATGTAATTACCTTTCATTTAAAGGCAAATCAGGGTCTGTAAACCATAGTTCTCTTGTAATCGTAAAAAACAAAAAAACCTGACGTGAAATGGTGGGTATTATGTAAAACAAGTGAAAACAAACAATTGATTGAGTTAATTGTTGAAATACCATGCAAAGACAGTGTTGATGACTCTATCACATTACACATACATAACTGATATTCCCATAATTACATACAATACAATTTACGCCTAATTTACGCCATCACGAGTAAACAGTGATATTTACTAAAAAATGTGTCAAACAAAAGTTGGTTATTTTTTTATAAGGAATATTTTTTACATTTAAACTTTTGTTCTATCTCTAACGGCTTACAAGATGGATCCTACGAACCCAAGATTCAAATGACCTATGTTGCTCATTTACGAACTTGACCTCAATTTTTATGTCCTCAGTACGCTATAAAAATTTCAGCTTGATATCTCTTTTCGTTTTTGAGTAATCGTGATGACAGACGGACAGACAGACAACCGGAAATGGATTAATTATGTGATTTTATGAACACCCATACCAAAATTTTTTGCTTAGTATCAATATTTTTAAGCGTTACAAACTTGGGACTAAACTTAATATACCTTACATATTACATCTATGCATGGTATAAAAAGAATAAATAGTTGACTCATGGAGTGAAACAGGTCAATAGAAACTTGTTTGGAAAAGTAAGCTTCAAACGAAATGATAGAGTACGGACCTTATCGTCAGAAGAACACATCGGCCAACGTATAACTATTAAAAGAGGGTTGTTATCTAAACAAGAGTTGTCTAAAAAATGATTTTTGGTTTTTGTTTTGTTTGAAAGGAAATTTAACGGAGGACAGTGTTCTTAGCTATGATTCAAGTGCGAGTTTAGGGGCCGTACCAGGAAAAAATAAAAAAAGGCGTTAATCCTCAAAATCGGTTCCGTTTGGGGAAGGCTTTGAGGAAAAATGTAATTTAATGGAGAGTTTTCTAAGATATGTTTGAAGTTCGAGTTTAGAATTCCGTACCCGAAGTATTTCTCAGGCGTTTTTTAAATTTTGTAAATTTCACTTGGTCTCTATGGGCCTAGATATAATAGTTAGATAAATTTTCTTCGTTACTTATATGACATCCGATATACAGTAGGCATATGCCATAACACAATTTGTAATCTTAATATATATATTTCTTGTGTGTGTCTGTATGTGACTGAACTCCTCCTAGACGGCTGGACCGATTTCGATGAAATTTTTTGTGTGAGTTCAAGGGGATTGGAGAATGGTTTAGATTTACCATTCGGTCCAGTACAACTGTTTTTGAGGGCTCCGTACCAAAAAAATGAAATTTCATTAAATGGTGGGAGCGCATATAAATCATATCACATTATGTATACTATGTGTACTATGTATTTTTAATAGTATTCAGGTATTGTCAATAGGCATTTATTAGAGCCATATGCGAGCGCAGCGAGCTCTACTATCAAAGGACAGGCCAAAGGTCGAAGTTCAGGCCAGTCCAATAAATAGGAGTTAAATTGGGGTTTAGCGGACAGGCTAAACGTAGTATAGGTATTCATGAATTGGAGTTACGTTTTTACGGGACAACGTCCGTCGGGGCCGCTAGTTTTTTATAAATAATAAAATTCAATTAATTTAAAAAAATGTATAATATATAATCACGGAAAACGAATCATTAAATTCAAAGCTACTTTATCAAAATTACACTAAAGCGCATATTGCACTGGATGAGGTTTCTAGATACTAGTTCGCAAGTTTACTAACTAGTGTTAAACTGCTAATATAAACATGTTAATTATCTTACAAGCCGATAATAATTTACCAGCTACCTAGCAAACATTTGATAAAATAAGAAAACGTTTTTGCAGTTTTATTGAACTTTATTGACTTATTTATTTAAACACTGTATTCGTTAATTATTTAAAGCACTACCTAGGTAGTGAAAAATAAATTATGAAATTTGAGAAAATTTAAAATTTATGTGGAAATATACTCAGGTATTCTGATTTTGAGTCATAAAAGTATATAATGGTTTTATTATATTAAAATTAAAAACCGTAAGTTTTAAATTGTATATCACGTGACCTAAAACACTGGCGAGCACTGATGTCATGTCATATAGGCAAAAACTGTCAGCGTAAACAGCTGGGTACATATCTGTCAAATTTACTGTGTTCTTTCGTCAGTGCATTTTATTTGTACCTATTTATTTATTAAAATGCAAATAATAACCACTAAGGGCATGATAAAAAAGAAGGTAAAAGCTCATGAAGGCAAAAGCATTGATACAGTGACAAGTGTGATAGAAGATTATTTGAACGAATCAAAAAAAGAAATTTACTAATGTCAATACTTAAAACATGAAAATGATTTTGATTGCAAAAAAATTAATATACTCTCCTCGCATTACCTAATGTGTAATAAAAAAAAGCAATGAATGTGATGAATTTTTGAAACAAATAAAAGTTGATTATGTTACGAGTTAAGCTATGGGGAGAAGTATTGATTTTTGATACCCATATTACGTCACCAAAACGGATGACAGTGTTTTAGATAGAATAAAAAAGGTTTAAAATTTCATTAAATTATATGGCAATTTTGCCAGAATATAATTTTTTGTTGCTTTTAATTAGGAAAATCAACAATTTGAAGTACTTTTTTCAAACATAGTAGAATACCCTGTTGAAAAATTTCAATAACTTCTTTTAGCACCGCAAAGAACTGTGTTTATATACGAATTGTTTTTTTTTTATCAAATGTTCCCAAATGGCCATAGTTATATGCGTAAATTCTAGTATATTCTTGTACATTGTAGATCACTATTTGCAAAATATGTTTTATAATCTATACTGTGGCGTTACATTAAAGCAAAATTTTCTCAACTGCACTCCAAAATCGTTGATGAATATAGTGTTACGGCAGACACAATTTTATCTCACCCCTTCGGATTAAAGTACTTGTTAAAATCATATTATTTAATTTTAAAAATTAGAATCGTTAGCATCCAATAGTGGGTAGATAGCAGGGAAAAACAAACATGAAAATGGTCTAAAACGCAAAAAAATGGTCTATAGTTTCGTTTGAAACAGTAAAAAATAAGAAAATTGTTGGGTGTGGCGATATTCAACTTCTAAGATAATATAACATAATAATTATTTTTTATGATTGCATTTGCCCACTTATTACACCGCATATGTTAAATATGTGTGTGTCCATAGCTTCAGGCATTTAATTGTGAATTTTCCTTGGACTTCAATCTTAAAATGGTTCTCCTAAGATTCAACTAAAAATTGTTGCCTTTTTTGGGAATACCTTACCTAACGTAGTTTGTGTGGGGTGTATCTCCAATTGATATCCTAAAGCACTCCACAGAGCAACTGGGTATCCTGAAATCCAAACCTTTATCCAAACCGCTTAAAGTATTTTTTTCCAATATCTTGCAGCAATTTCTTCCCGGAAATCATCGAATTGGATCAATTTGACTCGCGTTACTCTTCATGAAAAGATATCGCATGCATTATTATGTTGATTACTACTGATTCGGTGAAGTATAAATTGTAAATATTTTCTTTAAGACTTGGTTTTTTTTGAGAGTTTTTGCGAATAAACACCATGGACTTAGAGGGGCAAGCAAAAGTGAGCAGTTTCTTTTTTACCCTCTGGTAACATTCCTGGTTTCGCACAATGGTGGCTTATTTTGAGTGACTAAAACATTTCTTTTAGGTTTTTGAAAATTTACGTTTTTGAAAATGACCACGATGAGAGTATATAAAGTAGGTAATGAACCCTTGGCTGTGACTCACTTGAATTGAGGACGTTTTACACTGAAATCCAATAGACCCAAAGTTTTGAATACCAGGGAGTATCTCTTCAAAAGCAGTTGCATTGGACGCAGGACGTTAAAAAACGCATTGCCCTTGCAAACGCATCCTTTGCTGGGTCGTATCCACTACTCAATACTGGTAGTAAGTTGGACGAATGTCTGAAACATCAACTTTTCAAGTCATGTATCCGGCCCGTACACATCAGGTACGATACCCCAATCTGGTAGAATGTTGCACCTTCGCAGCTTGCGAAAATGCAAAAATTTCAAAATCGTTGCTTTCGGACGATTTTGAACGTCCCCCTACGATATCGGACTGAGGCTCTCCACACAGACACCGGGCATCCCACAATGAGACCCTTCATTCAAACCATTTCCAAATCCTATTTCCAATCATCCCGCAAAAATTATTTCCCGGAAATCAACGAATAAGGCCTATTTGACCCCCGAACGTTGCTTTTTAGGAAACGATATCGCATACCACATGATGTCGATTAAAACTTATTCGGTGTAGTCTAAATTGTAAATATTCTTTTCTTCAAGGTTTAATTTAAGGGACAGTTTATCCGTCCAACTTAGGGTAATTTTAGGTATCAATGGTTTTTTATATAAGATTTTGCGATATAAAATGTTTCTATATTTCGGGGTATTTATTTAATAAGATGATGTATTATAGGTAAAGCTTCGGCTAGGTACTATTGATTCTAAGACGTATTGTTTTTTAACTTTGTAAACTGACGATATTAATAAATAATTTTCAACCTCAACTCCTAGGCTGCACCGATAATGGCTATATCTGCTGCCAAGACACACTTTTTTAAAATATGTAGTACTAGTTACGAAGTTTCAAACAAATTACGGTTGGCATTGCTCATGTAATGTAATTTCAAGGAAAGGGAATCAACGAGGATACATTGCAAAAAAATACAAAGCAAAAATATATTAAAAAATATTGTCAATAAAAAAGAACTTTACTAAAAATTCTTTGGCCTCCTATCGATACGATCAATTCACGATTTTTTTTAAATAAAGCAGTTTGGATAATACAAACATACAATGCACAAAAAATAATCCTTTTTACAATTGAATTTAAAAAAAAATTAAATTAAACAAGTAAAAATAAACAGTTGACTAAGTTAATGGTTGAAATACCTTGTTTAGATAGTATTGAATGTCAGTGCTTGCATTATCTCTATCTCTATCTCTATTTCTGTCTCTATATATTATATGTGCGAAAGTAAGCATGTTTGTTTATTTGTTTGTTACGCTTTCACGCTAAAACTAGCGGATGGTTTTTAATGAAACTGTACAGCAATATAGCGCATACTCCAGAATAACACATGAGGTATAATTTATATAGAAATACAAAAAAAAAATTAATAATTAATTTAATTTAACATTACCATAAATTACAGGTTTCTGTAAAAATAGTCAATATAAAATATTTCACGGCCATATTTTCTGATATACTCAATAAATAATTACGAGTATTATACCTTTAAAAAATAGAAAACCATACATATATTTTACCTGTGTAAAACAATCTTTACCATTATTTCGAGTGTTAAAAAAAGGGATAAGCGAGAGCAATCTTTATCATCTTTATCAATCTTTACTTTTAAACCCAGCGAAGCGGTTGGGTATCACTCTAGTACTTAATCTATCTATATATATAAAAACAGAGTGTTTGTTTGTATGTCCCCGATTTTCCCTAAAACTAACCATTGACCTTCGGTAGGGGATTATGTCATTGGGTAGCCCTTAGGCTCCCATTGTGAATAAGGGAGTTTGGCGGGGGTGCATTGTGAATAAGGGTTTTGGTGGGGGTGGAATTAAAAATGATCTAGGAATTCATAGAAAATAGATTTAAAAAAATAGTTCTAATAATTTTCAATAGATGGCGCCACTGTCAATAGTACAATTTTCACTAGATGGCGCTACTGGCGCAAATGTCTTTCGATTTTTCTCGAAAATTCTGGAATGTTCCATGGATTTCTATCGAATTTTCTAGAATTTTCTCGAACATTCTGGAATGTTCTATGGATTTCTATCGAATTTTCAAGAACTTTCTCAAATATTCTCGAATGTATGGATTTTTATTGAATTTTATCAAACTTTCTCGAACAATCTGGAATGTTCCATGGGTTTCTGTCGAATTTTCTAGAATTTTCTCGAACATTCTGGAATGTTCTATGGATTTCGTTCGAATTTTCTAGAATTTTCTCGAACATTCTGGAATATTCTATGGATTTCTATCGAATTTTCTAGAATTTTCTCGAACATTCTGGAATGTTCTATGGATTTCTATCGAATTTTCTAGAACTTTCTCGAATATTCTGGAATGTTCCATGGGTTTCTATCGATCTTTCCCTTACTTTTCCGTACACACAGAGAGTGTAGACATAATATTGGGATCGGCCAAAAAAATCTTACTGTTCCGTACACACAGAGAGAATTAAAAAAAAGTCTTTCATTTAACAATTTTGATATTTAAATGTGCAAAAACAACCCAGCGAAGCGGGTTTAACAGCTAGTAAATTAGAAAAGGATTAAAAATAAACACAATTATGGAGGTCCTTCGGTCACAATTTATTGTAGTTTTCGAAAATTTTCGAAATTTCGAACGTATTTTCTATAATTTTTTTTCGTTTTTCGATAATATTTCACAAAACCACTTGCTGAAGCAACATGCAACTATCTACCTTTTATGTGTTTGGAGAAAATGGATACAAAATTGTTTTCCCTAATTTTCACCCTCACGGGTTAACAATGATGTTATTCATTATTTTATATTCAAATTCTATCTCTAACGGTTTACGAGATACAAGACCCAATCGACCTATGTTGTTCATTTGCGAACTCAAACTCGCTTTTTATATCTGAAGCACGCTATAAAAATTTCAGCTTGATCTCTCTTTTCGTTTTTGAGTTATCATGATCACGGACGGACGGGCGGGCGGGTGTACAGACAGACAGACAGGCGAGTAAACGGAAATGGACTAAGAAGGTGAACATTTAGGTCAAAATTTTGTTCGTATCATGTATATTTCTAAGCTTTACAAACTTGGGCATAAAATTAGTATACCTTGGTATATATTTCATATATACAGGGTACAAAAATAGATATAATACATTATTCTTCTCGATCCAGGGTAGTATTGGAATGGGTCAAATGTAGAGAGTAGATTTAGAAACTAGGTCATTTAAATGAATTTCACACAAATTTTATTTTATCAATAGGTACGTGGCGAGATATGTAATACTATTTTGTAAAAAAATTGTAATTTTTACGAAATTTGTGAATAAAATTTTGTTTTTTGATTTCTGTATTAATTAAAATGAGCATGCACGCTTTGAATTGCAAAAAATTTTGTTTAATATTTTGTCAGTATACAAGTACTGTAAATAGTACTTCGTAAAATTTCCCTATTCATTTCCGAAGCATTTGAAAATGGTAAAAAGTGAAACAAAATTATAGTAGGATGAAACCCATTGTAAAAAGAAGAAAATATCACAAAAATGAAAGGAAAAATAATTTACGGGCGATCTGAGGTCGGGAAGTGGAAGGGGGTGAGTTTTTAAGGGTACAAAACCATTTTTCTTGATTTTTGGCAAAACTACAAGTCCTATAGAAAAAAGTTAAATTGCAAAGTTGTAGGTAATGAAAAGATCTACAACTTTTGTTCATTCATACACTTTTTTCTCATAACCTCAAAATTTATGTGAAAAATTCAAATAACCAAGTTTTTGGTTATTCATTTTTATCTTTTACAAAAAAAATTTTTTTCTTTCACGAAATTTGTTAAAACTTTCCTTTTTATGTTTCAAACACACTGTAATTTTGTTTATTTAAAATATTTATTTTTTCACCTTATTTTGAATTAATATCGAAAAAGTACCCCTAATTTTCACTCGAAAATTCTGACGTCAAAATATTTCCTTTTTTAACAAAACCGGTGGGCTTTTGGTTTGCTGAAAAATACAAAGAAACGAATTGTGAATGAAGAACTAATGCAGACTAGAAATAATATTGGAGACGAAGACGGTGATGGTCTTGAAGATTTAGAAGATCTACTAGAATCAGGGAGATTTGTGGAATTTAACGATGAAGAAATGTCATCAAAGAGACCAAAACTAATGGATAAGTGATAAGAATTCAAGATAAGGTATTTATAAATAACAAGATTGATGTATATTAATAAAGTAGTGTATTATCATGAAAACGCCTGCAATAAAACTCATGCACGGTGCGAATATTGAGCAATGTTTTATAACGAAGAATTGTCAATGTATCATATAAACGATGCATTCTGTGATAAGCCTTTTAAATATGAAAACTAATTAAAAATTCGTTAAAACGAAATAAACGTTTAAACATGGAAATTGTATTATAGCAATACGGAAAATTGTAGGCTCTTGCATGCAGAACAAAGCTACACTAGTGGTAGAAACTTTAACAACTTCACTATAAAAACAATTATCATTTATTAAAAATTATACGCATTTTAATTTACTTTCTATATCGTTAAATTTGCTGAAATATATTTTGAATTGTGCGCTATGCTTCTTGAAGAAAATCAACATAAATGTTTATTCAATGTGGCCTTATTTTTCTTAGTACAACTTGCCCTTATGACTGCTTTAGTTAGTCCCGTTTTTCAACAATAACATTAAAAAAAATTAAACTATTTTTAATGTACCATGTTTTTATAACGGACTAAAAAGTATAAAATAATAAATAGCTATTAAAATACTTGTAAACATGGGGCGTATGAAATATATTACTCTCAAGAGTGTTGTGTCTGCTAGATGTGCCCCATGCTTTTCGTTTCCTATCTTACAAGTATTTTAATAGCCTTTTTATTATTTTATGCTTTTTCGTACGTTATAAAAACTTGGTACATTAAAAAGTCTTTTTTTCTTCTAATTTTTGGGGCTGAATGTATTGCCATCCACTTCTGCGTTATGGCTCAAGTTTCAAGTCTCTAGCTCATTGGGAAATTAGTTTGAAATCAATTACAAAATTCTATCTGAACCCCAAAAAGAGTTTTCTTCATCTTTCTCTCCTCCTTTTCGTTTTTCTCCTTTTTTCACATTTTTATGCATTGCCATCCACTTTTGAGCTATGGTCCAAATTTCAAGCCTCTAACTTACCGGGAAGTTAGTTTAAAATCACTTACAAAATTCCACCCGGTAATACAAAAAGCAAGTTAATGAAATCATGTTGAAAACGTTTGGTGTGAGGTTTTTGTTATTAACCTGAAGAATTTTATTCTTTTTTTGTTTTACCACAGGAATAGCTTGGCTATCGATTGGCGCTTTAATTATGCTTAAACAGACGAAAGAAATGATTTACCTGCCTGGAAATTTTATAACTTTTTATAGTGCAGGAGGCGGTGGGAGTTCCACTTTGACATATCTAATAAGCAAATGAGACACATTTTTTATAAAATTTTATTGATTGATAGCCGGTCTATCAAAAAGACTTCAGGGTTTTTTACAGGCAAGTCTATACGCTATACCATTACTTTCGTAATTAAATTACATTTATTCTGATACCAATTTCGTTTGGTTTACAGATAGGCGACATATATTGACTTAAATTGGCGTGCATTGCATATAGACAGAAAGGCACTGCGTACCATACATAATTTAGACAAATATGTATAACCTTGTTCTGATATTTAATATTATTTATAACGAGAATTATCAATAAACACAAAACCTTAATGGTTATCATCTACAATTCTGTACGACATTCAGATTATGTCAGCTCGTTCATTGAATTTTAAGTAACTTCGCATTGCGCTATGCGCTAGTGAGCGCTGCTGAGTGCTTCCAGGCAAAGACATGAACTATTCTTGTCTAAATGTTTATATGTGAGCACTCATAGTCGTACGTGTGTGCGTTCGTATAAATACAAAAAAAGGCCACACATACGAACGCATAGGAAAACAGTGTCTTTTACAACACGACAAATTACGACATTTACCGAAGTAGATTTGTTTCTTATTCATTAAATACACCTGCACTACAAGTTTGATTGATCACTTGATCTCCATAATTTATAACGATCAGTGATCTACGCACATAAAGCACTATTACTTTTTCGTCTTATTGTTTTTATACTGAGTCGAGTCGAATATTTATTGTTTTGGCTTGTTAGTGGCTATATTATCAGCTGTTTAAGATTTTAATGTTGATAATAGAGAAAAATGGATAATATTTACTGCCAAACTTGTTCAGATCGTGTGTCGATAGAAAATAAAAAATTATGCATTCTGAAAACTATCTTTCAATGACAAAAACCAAATGACCCTGAAAGATCGTTTTACACCGAATTTGTAATTAATACAAACTAAAGGTAAAGTCAATCTTAAATTCAATACAAAACAATCTGTATCATATTATTGGCTGACAGATTGCAAACACAGCATTTACAATGTTTTTCTTGTCTACTATTTGCCAACAATAAAACCGACTGGAACAATACCGGTTAAAACAATGTTCATAATATATCTACGACCGCAAATAAACATGATCAATCTGTAAAACACTTAGAAGCTTCTCTTAATTATCGCACCTTCGAAAAAAACTCTATACTCACACCATAATCTTTTTGCTACTATTATTTAATTCTAATCTTTAAAGTCTATAAAATCAGCCAATCTATGGATATTTGTGGTTACAAATACCGACATCATTATTAACTCATCATGACGATGAATCAAAACCAACTTGTGGTATTTTTTATTATATAGTAGCTTATAAATATTTCTGCCTACCTGGTCTTAAGACTCTGTGGACGCCACTGTTGACTTACTTGTTCATGCCGTTAGTGAATATAAGCAGCTACACCGATCTGTTAACGATGGAAATTAGAGTTAGAAGAAATATAATTCAATTACGAAACTAATAGTAAAGACTTGCCTCCTTTATCAAAAAAAATTTATTAAAATTAATTTAATGAATTGTGATCAATATTATTTCATAAAAAATATGTCTCATCTGGTTATTAGATGGGTGCAGATCGATCTTATACCGCCTCTTAGCCTAATATAATTGTTACAACTGACCCCATTTTCTTCTACTTGTATTTAACCTCTGTGCAACTTATATTTGTTTTGAAATAAATAAACTTTTCACCAAAATCAAATCGATTTGTGTCACATAAAAACATCAGTAAATATTTATACAAGTAAGAAATTTGAATTGTAAACTCTTGAGAAAATGCAACAACACACAGAATATTGATATGAAAAGTTTTTTATTTCATTTAGTTTTATATATAAATAAATTGACATAATATCGAGTGTGTTTGTAACACAAAACTTGAGTGTAGCTACAGGATTATCGATGACTGCACTTTAGTAATGTTTATAGAATTTAAAAATTTTTATCGTCATCAATTTTAGACTTGGTACTTGGATAGCTATCACGATTGCAACGCAATACAGTTTGTTGAAATCAAGCAAAACAAAGTCCTTTATAGAGCAAGTTCTAAAAGTACTTAGAATTGGTTTATTTTATGTTGGACCTTACATATGTATGTATGTATTATTATTTACTCTCTTTGTAAGGTCCAACAAAACATAAACCCTCTATAAGTATGTAAGTATGAGGAACGAGATTTATTGACTGATTTGTATAAAAGGCCTCTTTTATGGAAAATTTAAATGCTTTTTGTTAATTTTTTTATAAAAATATAGGTCGAGTAGAACCTATATATAGAAAATTACGCATTTTTAACAATAAAAACAAACACTATGAAAAACATTGTTAAAAAGTTACAATATTTGAAATAATTTTTAACAATTTTTATGGGAAACGGACCTTTAATGTCAATTAGTAAGTACCTATTACATATTTTGAAACACTGTTTTGACTTTTTTGTTTATTAAAAAATTCGTTTATTTTCAATTTTACACAAATAAATCTTGGTAAATTACTTTTTGCTATCGATTTTCCCAACAACAAAAAATAAGAAATTGTAAATTTCGATTGTATTTCGGGATTTATTTTTATTTGATTTGGGTTTTTTTTAATTATTTTTATTTTGTAGTTATAGCTTTCTAATTATTAGATTTGCAGGAACGAGAATTGAAAGCTTAAACAGGAACTCAGTAGTCAGTATGTATAAATACATATATACTCTGTATCGATAGATATTTTTATACCATGTATATATGAAATATACATAGTATGTTAAGTTTAGTACCAAGTTTCTAATGCTTAAAAATCTTGATGCTACGAAAAAAATTTTGGTTTAGGTATTCATAGAATCATCTTATTAGTCCATTTCCGGTTGTCTGTCCGTCTGTCTGTCAACACGATAACTCAAAAACAAAAAGAGATATCAAGATGAAATTTTTATAGCGTACTCAGGACGTAAAAAATGAGTTCGAGTTCGTAAATGAGCAATATAGGTCAATTGGGTCTTGGGTCCGTAGGACCCATCTTGTAAACCGTTAGAGATAGAACAAAAGTTTAAATGTAAAAAATGTTTCTTATAAAAAAATAGCCAACTTTTGTTTCAAACATTTTTTCGTAAATATCACTGTTTACCCACGAGGGCGCTAATTAGTTGCAAATTTTATAGTATGTATTAATATGGGAATATCAGTTATGTGTGTGTGGCTATTTAAAACTGGATATCTTTTTTTATTTACGTGGCGTCAAAAAATAAACGATTGCCTGTCTATACATGGTATTTCAACCATTAACTCGGTCAATTGTTTGTTTTCACTTGTTTCAAAAAAATAAATATAAATAAAATTTTATTGGATATCCCTTTGTACTCACTCCATAGCTATATTTGTTGTTCTATCGTGACGACATATTTTGTACCTCTATGTACTTATAACCCAAGAGCTGATGAAGTTTTGTGCAATTGTATAAGCAATGATTCTCAAGATCTATACTCTCCTCCCGCATATAACATGTATTTTCTTGTAGAACATTTAAAGGTTTTAAATGAAATAACTGACGCTATCAATAAAGTGATAGTTTTACCTGCTAAGTCCACTTGCTCGAAACCTTGCAAATAGTTGTTTATAATAAAATTGACC
This sequence comes from Chrysoperla carnea, assembly GCF_905475395.1. Lineage (NCBI taxonomy): Eukaryota > Metazoa > Arthropoda > Insecta > Neuroptera > Chrysopidae > Chrysoperla > Chrysoperla carnea. The sequence continues at coordinate 69,321,812 of NC_058341.1, forward strand.
CTCTTTCTTCTAGCTGAAAACTTAAGGAACAAAATTAGCTTTGGAACGTTTCATTCGGGCCAATAGTTTTTGCACAATTCCATTTTGTACTTAGGGTCTGAAGAAAAGTAGTTAACTTTGGACAGACCTCAAGGTCTGGGTTTTTATCCGATTGCATTCTGCTTGACGGGAATCGAAAGGTTAATTATTATTCTTAATTAGAAATTTTGTTGCCTATACCCATATTTAATTAGTTTTCAACTTAACAAGATGCAATTTTAAAATTTACAAAGTGCTAAAAAAACCAAAGATTAAAAAAAAATAAACCCGAGTTATGGCCCATTTCGCTATTGTGGTCTTGAATTTGTTGTTATGGAAAACAAAAAACAACCAAATTTCTCTTTAAACATCAAACTTATTCTAAAGCTCGTTATTTGAAAACAACATAGCTGTTATATCAAAATTTTGCAAGTGAAATACAACAATTTTGCAAGTGAAATAAGTTTGATGTTTAACGAGAAATTTGCAATTTTTTTGATTTGTGTAACAACAAAATCAAGGTCCCAATCGTGAAATGAGCCATAACTTGGGTCTATTTTTATTTTAAATCTTGAATTTTCGAAGCACTTTGTAAATTTAAAAACCACATCTCGTTAAGTTGAAAATTCGTTGATAAACTTAATTTTACAATTAACGAATTTTCGTTTTTTTAAACCGCTGTAATTATTGTAAATACTGAATATGCGAATGAGCAATAAAATTGCTAATTAAGGCTAATATTTAACCCTTTTGATTCCCGTCAAGCAGATTGCAATCGGACTAACACTCAGATCTTGCGACCTGTCCAAAGTTAACACCTTTTTTCAGACATTTAGTGCAAAATGGAATTGTTAAAAAACTATTAAGCCGAATGAAACGTTACAAAGCTCTGTTCGTTGAGGTTCCAGCTAGAAAATAGAGGGTTCAATTTTATTATAAACAATTATTTGCAAATAAATAAAGAAAATTTAAAACTAGCGTATTTTGGGAATTTTTTCTAAACCAAAAATTTGTTTTTTCTTTTTAAGTTATAGAAAAACATCTAAGAAACATAAAGAGCACCAGTATCCTAAATTGCACCATTTACGAGTTATATCGCTCACAAGGAAGCGAAACAAAATTTCCAGCCGAATTTGTTTAATTATTCCAGTCACCAGGTTTCGAGCGAGTGGACTCGGCAAGTCCATTGTGTGAGTACTCTCCTCCAGAGATTAAAGCAACTTCTTCCCTGTAACCGAAAACAACAAGCAAGCCATATCTTTTTCCGTTATTCTATTGGCCTATACATTTATTTATTGCAAATTATTTGTAGAATTGTTATTAATAGCAGTAAACAAATCGTCCTATTAGTAAACAGATTTTTGGATTTTTATTAATAAATTGTTTAACACTTTTTTCCTGATTTCCAAACAGTATGATTCAATTTGAATGAAAGATTTACTAGGAGAGAAAAAGATGAGCTAATACTATTATAATTATATGTATGTGTCTTATAAAAGTTGAATTGTATACGGGTTTAATACTTAAAATATGACATTGCGACACTATACAGACATTTGAAATGAAATACAGTGTATATAAATATTATCAAAGATAATAAATGAGAACTCTAGGGTATTTCGAAATAAATTTCGATTTTTGTCCCGATTTCCTACATCAATTTTTTGTATTATATAAATACGTATTTCGACTACCAAGTAGTCATATCAATATGAATTATCTAATCGTAATTACTCTTATTGTGTATGTTACTAGTTGCTCATTTGGTGACGGACTGCAGTCGAGATACGTATTTGTATAATACAAAAAATTGATCTAGAAAATTAGGGCAAAAATCGAATATTTTAATAATCTTGATAAATTGTATGTCCTGTTCTTCTATAGGTTTAACCCTTAAATAAAAATGACCTGTATATAGTCGTCTCAAGGTTTTTTCACACCAAATCTTTCTATAAAAAATTGAAAATGTACCATTTTGTAGGAAAAGAAGTGAAACAGGAATAAAAATATACACCTTACGACTTGAACGTGTCTTTTAATATAACTAAATTATCTCTTATTATACGAATTCGAGATTTTTTATTACGATAATAATAGTTTTAAATTTGGGTTTTAGATAATAGGATACTTGAAGTGTATATTAAAATTCAATCGGTGAAATGTTAAATAAAATGTTAAGTAACAGAGTTTATTAACGGATAAGAGAGTTGATTTTGGTTTCATATGAGTATAATCAAATTAATAATACATTTTAAATAAATATAAATTTAAAAGTGTCAAAGTCAAATCGTGTAATACAGTTATCAAGAACGGATTTAGATAGTTTCTTTGTCACCCTAAACAGCTTTCGTTGTATTTATCATTAAAATGAGGAAGTAGATTAAGGAGGTTGGAAATAGCTCGGTACCTTGCGACAGAACCCTTGTTACGAGATCGGAGATGCGATTTTTCTTAGTCTAAATCCACGTTAGTTACCCAATGATTATTAGAATTAACTCATACTGAGTATCCTCGTGACTCAGTGAGATCACTGAATTAAGCCAGGTTTTTTTGTATGTTTTCTTTGCTTTCCGCAGCAAAAATACTGTATTATTGGCTTCTCGAAAACTTTGGAATAACTTTTTCTTCATGTTTATCGAGGTTCCATCCTCGAAATTGGCATTCAGGAGATGGAAAAACTCTAGGTGGAGTTTAATAAGCCATTATAAGTCGGAGATGATTGGAAATTGCCTATATATCTCCTTGACAACAAATAAACAAGACATTTATGCTAATTTAAAAAAAGCATTAACAAGTGAAATTAACAAAATTTTAAAAACCCCCGACAAATGTTTTTGGAAACTTTGCTATAAAATGTTCTCAATCGTCGGTTCGACCGCTTAGAGGCTACGATGCCACTGAAAACACGCATACGCACAGATAAGCACAGATAAGCACATTAAACTTATAACACTCCTTCTTAAATCAATATCAAAGTGATGGTCAAGGACATCAGATGATATGACAAGGATACTTAGAGAGCTATCTTTTTTTGGGACAAATTTTTGGAAATATTTAAATTGAAATAGAAATATTTGAGTTAATTTTGTTTTTTTGAATTACCTAATTATTTTACCATTTAACTTTTCAAAATGAATTACCATTCATTTCAATAGTAAATATTTATATGTCATACCTTTTCCAAACTGAATCGATTTTGAAGATCATCGCCAATTTTAAATCCGTTAAATTACCTTTTTTTCCGTTAACTTACCTTTCAAATAAAACCAAAAAGATTAATTTGAAAAAAATTAAATTTTTAGATTTTTCGCACTATTACTCGAAAACTAAAGGTCGAAAAGACACATATTTTACTTTAAATAAGACAAAAAATGAAAATTTTTTAAATGGCTTTTTTTGCCCATGATTCCAGCGACATCAGTGGCCCGCGGGAATTTTCTGAAATCCAATACGTTTGTAACGTTAAAATAATGGAAGCACAATGCGATTTTGAAGAACATAATCTGAGTTTTGGATAGCACATAGTTTTAGGTAAAAGATTGAACTATTTTACTTCAAATACTAAAATTTTTCAATGTGATTTTCATTTTAACTTTGAACAGTGTGATTATTAAAATGAATTCAAAATATTCCGTCAAACCTTTGGAAAAATAAAGGAAAATTGTTATTCAATTTTAAAGAATCTATCAAATGGCAACCCACATAATGAGATAAATGGACTATCGATTTAGAGGCAAATTTTATTCCGAAGGTCTCACGCTTTTCGAAATTTTCAACCTTAATCCTGTTTTGGGGCATTTTAAACCTGAAGTGTCAAATGTGCAACAAATTTACAGAAGTCTGAGACCATAACTGTCTCTAAAGACCAAATAGTTTATAAAGATATAATAAAAGTTTTTATTCCTTCAAATTCTAAGTTTGTTCTACATTTTTTGAGTTATATTTTTTGCAATATTTGCTTGTGGAAATTTGCTGATTTGATTAAGGTTCTGGAAATTAGATAACTTCAAATTATTTCCGTAACCTATCTTATTTGCTTGTATTCATCAGCAAAAAAAAATTCCAGAGTCGAAATTTTCATGCAACAACTTGACATTCTGGATCTCGGAGAAAAAACCCGGATAAATTTAAAAAACCTGTATTTTGAAAACTATTGGATCCAAAAAGTTCTACAAAAAATTACAGTACATGTGCAATTTTGTAGTTGAGGTATTTCCAACATGAATGCACTTGTCGTCAGATTTAGTCAATTTTTTCACAGGCTCAGTCCTGCCAGGTATTTTTTACGATAATAAAATATTATCTCCACAGAATTGAAAACAAGTAGGGGAGTTAAATGAAAAATTTTTAGAATGAATTTTTGTTTTATATATCACCAAATCGTTTTGTTTTTAAGATATTACTTTTGACGAAATTTGATCAAAATTGTGAACGTAGACATAATTATATTCATTAAATTTTGCCGAAAGAAATTTTACCAAAGCTTTAGCATACTAATTGCAAATACCATGCTGTAAATACATTAAAAAACGAAAAGGGAAAAGGTAGGAAACCTTGCGGTTAATTTTTTATATTTTAAATTTAAGTTCGGCGCTCAGATACACAAACTTGTGCTATGGAATCGGCTAGAATCATGAACAACTCTGAATCTAACGAAAGGGAGGTATGGTGTATATATAATACAGTAACCTTGTCGTTCGAAAGTACGGGGTAGTCTGCACCAAATCCGATAGTTTCGATTTTTTGTAGTCTTGTTTTTGATGTTGATCATAAATGAATAAATCAAGTTTGTGACCTCGACCGCTAAACGCAACTTTGTCTAAAATCGAAAAATCCGTGCAAATTTTAGATTTTGGTGATTAAACCCTTAAAAACTGGTTTTTTGATAAATCTTTTTCAAAACATATTTAAAGTAGACCAATCTGTATACCCAATACTTTCCTAGATAAAGCCTTCCAAAATTTATAGACGTAACTTTTTACTATTGGGTTTACAGAGACGATTCTAGTTTCATATTGTAGCAAATTTAGTCTACTTTAAAAAAATCTTGAAAAGGTACTTCAAAAACTATCCGTTTAGAGTTATAATCGCCAAAATAAATAAAAAAGCCAAAATTATCACTGGCTTTTTGATTATTGACAAAGTTGCGTTCGTCGCTCGAGGTCACAAACTTGGACTTTTCATTGGGACAACATCATCAAAGACTTTTTTTCGGAAAGTATTGGGTCTACAGAGTCCATTCTCGTCGCATTTTTTAGCAAATTTAGTCTATTTTAAAAACGTTCCGAATAGTGTCATGGTTGCGTTCGGCGCTCGAGGCCACAAACTTGGATTATTCATTGGAATAACATCATAAACTAGTCTGCGAAAAATCAGAACTTCCGAATTTGATGCAGACTGTAATGTATGTATAAAGTTACTGTAATAATAACAAAATGTTGAAAAGCATCTATTTATTAAACTACACTGTATAAAATAAAGGTTGACTATGTTCCAATCAATACTTACATTATTTATGGACAAGTTCCATATTGTTATGTAAAATAAAACAAAAAATAACCAAAAAAAAAGTCGTAAATATTACTAAAAACTCATAAATATTTCAGTAATAAATTATTACATAACACTTTACCTGGGAGACACACTAGTCAATAACAATACTTCATAAAAATATAAAAAACATGTATTTTTTTTAAATAATGCATAAATATTATTGAAAACCTTTTCATTGTAAACATTTTCATAGTGAAGGATGCGACTGCAATATAATCAGCCTGAAAATGCAATTTTGTTGGATCGATATTTAGCCCGAAAATTATTTTTTTTAAATAATGCATAAATATTATTGAAAACCTTTTCATTGAACACATTTTCTAGTGAAGGATGCGACTGCAATATAATCAGCCTGAAAATACAATTTTGTTGGATCGATATTTAGCCCGAAAAATAGCTCGGAACTCAACAACATGACAAAACTCACGTCAATTTTTGAGATTTCTTCAAACAATAACTTTGATCTATTCCTATATTTTCGATTCACGTCTTCGAAAAATAAAAATTTAATGGTCAGATTCAAAATTAGATCCGACAAGTGAAAACAAATAATTGACTAAGTTAATTGTTGAAATATCATATATAAACAGTGTTGATTACAGAATCGTTTTTACGTCATGTAAGTAAAGAAAGATAGTCACTCTAAGGTTACAACAGTCGTCTAATACAACACGACTGTGGGGTCATCCATACATAACTGATAGTGCCATAATACGTACAATAATTTTCTAATCTTCTTTGCGCCCTCGCGGGTTAACAGTGATGTTCACGAAAAAATGTTTCAAACAAAAGTTGTTTATTTTTTTATAAGAAACTTTCTTTCATAAAAACTTTTGTTCTATCTCTAACAGTTTACAAGATGGGTCTGTAGGAGACCCAATTAATCTATGTTGCTCATTTACGAATTCTCCTCACTTTTTACGTCCTTTTCGTGTTTGACTTATCCTGCTAACGGACGGGCAAACGGATGGACAAACGGAAATGGACTAATTATAGGGGATTTTATGAACACCTATACCAAAATTTTGTTCGTAACATCAATATTTTTAAGCGTTACAAATTTGGGACTAAAATTAGTATAGGTACCTTTATATACTACATATATACATGCTATAAATATCAGCACAATACAAATTTGAATGAAAATAGACAACTGACGTCCAGAATTTTATATACACTTCTTGTAGGTAAATGGAAGTACACTACATAAGGTTTTTTAATTTTTATTAGGTATTATTTCTCCGTTAAAACTGTAGAAATAGTCTCAGCTCTTTTGAAACACTGTAGTTTTTAATTTATAAATCATAGGTTCAAAAATTTTTTGCAAGAAATCCAACAACTCCCGAGTTTTTTGGCCGGGTTATTCACTGCCAAATAAAAACTATAGCTTTTGAATTGAACCAGCTTGTTCACTTCAAACAACTGTTTGACCGGTATGTATGTATGTGCATCTGCCCCCTCTTTACTTCTAAACTACTTATCATAATTTTACAAATGAGATATCGTTGAAAGCGTCTTGTACATCCTCTACAGGACATCAAATCATGAACTAAAAACAAGTTTTAATTTAATGATACCGTGTAAGGTATCAAATGAAAGGGTATAATCATTTTTAAAAAGTATACATACGTTGTTATGCTTTATCACAAAATTATAGCCCCAAAATAGTTTAAATAAAATAAAGTTCGAAACCTAAAAGCCCGCCGACTACAAAATCACGCTCTTAAATGTATGAAAACAAGATAATATTTTCATCTGAAATCGTGATGATAAATAAAATCTTCATTACAGTCGGAGGATCTCTTTTCCGTACTATAGAAGAGAAGTCCCCTGAATGTTATGACGATTTTATTTATCATAACAATTTCGAATGAATTAAATGAAATTTTCTTGTTTTCAAATTTTTAAGGGCGCGATTTTTTAGTCAGCAGGGTTTTAGTTTTTGAACTTTATTTTTATTTTATAGCTTCTGATTCATAAATTGGAAAATACATTTCAAATGTAATTTTTAGTGGATAGATAGCTGTTTGAATTTTAATAAACTTTAATTTTTGAAAATAATTGGTGAGCAGTCAAAAGTTCTATTTTTTATCTACTAAAATTGAATGATAAGTGAGTAACCTAAGCGCTCTTTCCGTAATGTATTATTAAAACAAAAAAATTCAATTATATATCAAGGTAGGTAGGTATATTAAGTTTAGTCCCGAGTTTGTATCGCTTAAAAATATTGATGCTACGAAAAAAATTTTGATATAGGTGTTCATAAAATCACCTAATTAGACCATTTCCGGTTGTCTGTCGACACAATAACTCAAAAACGAAAAGAGATATTAATATCTGAAATTTATATAGCGTGCTCGAGATGTAAAAAGGGAATTTGAGCTCGTTAATGAGCAACATAGGTCAATTGGGTCTTGGGTCTGTGTGACTCATCTGCTAAGCCGTTAGAGGTAAGACAAAAGTTGAAATGTAAAAAATGTTCTTATACAAAAATTAACAACTTTTGTTTGAATCATTTTTTCTTAAACATGACTGTTTACCCATGAGGGCGCAAATTAGTACAAAACTTTGATAATGAGTGCGAGTGAGTTAGAATTGTCTAACATATTTGTTGTACACAAGCATTAACAGTGTTATACGAGAGTGAGTAGACACGCCGCGCGTTCTAACGTCCTGCATACGAAACGACTAATAATTTAATTATATTATTTTTTGCAAATGGAGGCGTCACGGTTCGGTTTAAAATTTTCGAAAACCAAAACAAATAATTGTGTTGGTATTTTAAACTTTTCTAATTTATCAAAAATCATGCAAGCACTGACATTCAACACTTTCTCTACAGGGTATTTCAACAATTAATTCAATCAATCAATTCTTTGTTTTTATTTTATTTTATTTTTTTTCTTAAGTTTATAACGCCTTGATATATTGCCCGTTGGTTAATAAATTTTGTTCAGCTCATTTATAATCTATTGCCTAGCTCAGTAAAACAAATCTATTCCTTATAAGGAGGAAACGTTTTATAAAAACACAAAAGAATTGTTATATTTAAAAAAAGATTTCATTTTACAAAGATCTTTATTTCAAAATTGCTAACATTGTAACACCACCTTAACGCCACGTTTCAAACCACGTAAAAGGCACTTGAAGTGAAGAATGTTTCGTATTTAATTTCATAGCTCTTTGGACCTAATATCTCAATTTTTATTCCTACTATTTGTTAAACTATGATAAATTTTAAAATTTTTGTATTTCCCAAAAGTTTCCGTCATCACAAATGACAATTCGGATAGCTGAACATTTTACGGCTACTTCTTCCCCTATATTAAAAGTTGGTTAATATAGTTTATATACACAATTTAGCTTTTAGTATTTGCTGGTATTTGCAACATAAAATTTAGACTACAGTACGTATAAGTGAAAGTTTTGTAATTGGATAGTATCTGGTTATGTCCAGTTTGAAAATAATTTGGGACAAGCCGTGGTTAGAGTCTGGTGCGACCCTTGAGGTCCACACGAATAACTTCAAAGCATAATAAAAAGTTACTAAAAATTTAAAAAATAAAAACTCGACCGATTCGAAACGACTCGATCGAATGTTATGTAATTCTTTTGGGATCATATTACCGTCGTTAGCCGTCAATACGCTTCGACCGGCACTTCAACGAAGCCGGTATAATTTTTTGTTCGAGTAATATTGGTCAGGGAACAATTTAAACAAAATCTCGCCCAGCTCGAAACGACGCGATTGAATGTTTTGAAATTCCTTCTGATTATATTGCCGCAAATACGCTTCGATCGCCATCCCAACGAATCCGATATTATTTTTTGTTCGCGCGATATCGATTTGGATAAAATTAAATAAAAAGCTCGCCTGACTCAAAACGGCTCGACCAAATGTTAAGAAATTATTTTCGGATCATATCTCCTAATCATGAAACGTAAAGATATGTTGAAAATTTCGATTTCGAAAATCAGACCCATTACAATAACTTCCTATAATGGAAAGTTAAAAATTCACGAAAATCTTGAGCTATTATTTACGAGGCTCCAAAAATAATAATAGTGTTTTGAATAATAACAGTTTTATTTATCTTCAAAAACAGAATAGAAAAGTTGAAAACAAACAATTGACTGAGTTTATTAGGGAAATATCCTGCATAGAAAGTATTGAATGGCAGTGCCTGCCTGCATTATTTTTTTTATAAATTAGAGATGTTTAAAAAACAAAATTTATTTGGTTTTCGAAAATTTTGGAAAGTATTTGATAGACTTTGTTTATCAGTCAAATTATAGAATTATTAGTCAAATTCTGTTTCAAGAGAGGGTTTTTTTTCAGTTGCCTATGCATACGTTCTACTGACTTAGTACTCTAGTCTCATCCGTAAAAAAACGATTTTGCGCGTTGTTTGGAAACAATTTTAAAATTTCTAGCACAGTTTTACTAGATGCCCAAACAAATTTGTGAAGAAAAAAACCTCCATCACTAACTAAGACGTCACTAATAATATAAATCATCAACTAGAAGCAAATATCACTACATAGTATAAAACAAAGTCGCTTTCTCTGTCCCTATGTCCCTTTGTATGCTTAAATCTTTGAAACTACGCAACGGATTTTGATGCGGTTTTTTTAATAGATAGAGTGATTCGAGAGGAAGGTTTATATGTATAATAACATCCATTAAATAGTGGAGAAGTACTGCTATTTTTGAGGTTTCTAATGTGATGTCGTATGTTTTTATGTACAACGTTATGTTTTTATATACAACGTTCACAGTTTTTCTGTAGTGTATTTAGTATCAGCATTGCACCCGTGCGAAGCCGGGGCGGGTCGCTAGTATAAGATAAAAATTGAAAGAATACCTAATTAATATGGTATTTTAAAACGTTTTACAATCAATTTTTCGACCGATATTTCGTATGTTCCTGATCAATTAATCAAGCGCACAATATCCGCACATATTCATGCAACTGTTGAAGAAAATTTTAAGCACAGAAACGTTTATAATAAAGCACGCATATATGGAAAACGCGTATTGGAATTTAAAGAAAAAATTTTGTGAATAAAAGCGATTTTGACCCAAACTTTTCAATATGTTTCAAATTTGCAAACGCTCTTCTTTTGCATGCAAGGACGAACTTTTCACTAAGGGTCGTTTAAAAATATATATTTTTCAAAGACATACGGGTGTAAAATTCAATTTTTAACAGTTTTTTTACAACAAATTTTTTATTTGGTAATTTTTTGGGCTAGCTAGATAGATCCGAAATAAAAAGTTACACAGTTTTTGTTAGAAAATTTTTTTTATACTGCGTTTAAAAAAAAAAAAAAAAAAAAAAAAAACCTAAACAAAACACCAACTTTGTCAGCCATTTTGAATGTGATCCCACACTTTAAAAGTTTAAAAACATAGTGCATTGAATTCTACGGAAAATAATCTGAAAATTCTTTCAAAATTTTCTGATTATATAATTTCATCCGGCAAAAATACTTAAGTTGTTGCCGATGCTGACCATGGAGATAATGTCTGTTGTTACTACGTATCACTAAAACGTACTGTGGTCTAATAAACAAATAATTTCCAATGCATATATTATTTGAATACAACCTTGAAACAAAATTGGGTAGTATCGAGCTTTTGATCGTATTATATTCCATTATTATTTTATACAATGTATTATATGCTGTATAAAGTAATACCAATAATAAAGTGGTATATTTATACTCTGTGTATGTATACAGGGTGGGCCATTTTAATCTATAATGGCTAATTGCTCGTTTTGTAGTTAAAAATCAAAAAATAACTTAAGCAGAAGTTGCAGAGTTTGATGGGGGACATCATGTTCTAGCATCAGATTGGACCTAGTTCTTTCGATTTCTTTAATAGCCAATTTAGATTCTAAACAGTAAAAGATAGAATTAAACTTTAAATTAAAAAATTGATCCTCATAAAAAAACTAGCAATTTTTCTTCAAAACGTTTTTTCGAAAAACTTTAGCTTTCGGAAGAAATGCGACTTAAAAATATGCCATTATTGCATTTAATCGATAGAAGATACGCTTAAAGTTTATCGATAATGGTAGATCAAAATGATGGACACAGGTGAATGTCCACCATTATCTTTGAAACTTTTGGTTAAAGCATTTTTCCGTAGTTAGCGTGTTTTCTTTGGATTAAATGCAATAATGATATATTTTTAAGTCACATTTCCTCCGAAAGCTGACGATTTTAGTAAAATGGTTTGGATGAAAAATGTAAGTTTTTTTTATAACGATCAACTTGAAATGTTATACTATCTCTAACCATTTAGGATATAAATTGCCTATTAAAGAAACCCGAAGAATTAGGTCCACTCTGATGTTAGAACATGATGTCCTTCATCAAATTTTGTAACTTTTGTCCTGCTTGGTTAACTACAAAACGAAGTATTAGCCATTATAGATTAAAATGACCCACCCTGTATACTTTTCAATGTTTCTAATCGCACACATTCTAGCTTTTGATTTTTTTTCGCAGTTTTAAACAGCATATCTGCGAAAAGGATAATCGAATCGGAAACACTCGCTACTCATTCGGATGCTTTCTGGTTCAGTGGATTCGCAATAATCCGACAAACGTTTTGCAATCATTTTCTAATCTCAATCACGCAGAATTAATGTATTTATAATAAATCTGCATTGTAATTACCGTTATAATTATGTCGGATTACAAAGGATGCCGGTTTAGACATGGGAATTATGTACCATCCAATGTTTCTAGTCGCACACATTCTAATTTTTTTTTTTTTTTTTCCAAATTTTAAACATTATATCTACATAAAAGATCATCGAATCTGAAACACTCACAGCTCATTCGGGTGCTTTCTGATTTTAAAATCAGATGGGTTAATATTTGTACCATGTTCTACTCTTTTTGTACTGAAGGCTTATAAAAGATTTGCGTACATTCGAATAAAAGTACTCGAAAGCTTGTATATACTCCTGTCTATAATACATTCCTGTCTTCAAAATTACGTCACTCATTAAATAATAATTAAGGAAGGATTTTTGAAATCCCCTCCAAATTTCAGAAATCGCTCCCCCCTTAAATAACATTGATCTGCCTGGAAATTTATACCATAAAATATGGTTTGCATTGTAATACCCTGTGACAACGTATTTCATACAATACACATACTTACCGAAACTTTTATAGCGTGTTCAGGACGTAAAAAATGAGGTTGAGTTCGTAAATGAGCAACATATGAGTCAAAGTCTTGGATTCGCAGGATCCATCTTGCAAACCGTTAGAGATAGAACAAAAGTTTAAATGTAAAAAATGTTTCTTTTGCTTTAAACTTTGGTCATTTACCAACTCAACCTCACTTTTTGTCCTGAGCAAGTAATAAAAATTTCACCTTCATATTTCTTTTCGATTTGTGCTATCATGTTGACAGATAGACAACCGGAAATGGACTCTTTGGGTGATTTTAAGGACTCTTATACCAAAATTTTTTTGGAACTAAACTTAGTATGCCTAGATATACATTACATATATCTACAGGATATAAAAATTTGTGATATTCATTTATTTTTAATGGAAACTTTATTTTTAATGCATACAAATGTAACACATGAATAATTATGTGTAATTTAATGGTAAATTAATGGTAATTTCTGTTCTGTGAAAATTGGTGTAGTCATGATCTTAGATCATATATTTTAAATAGATGAGCCCAGCGTATACTAAGTATGTATATTTTGGCGTCACAGAGTAGATTAACAAAGATGAAAATACAATATTCAAACAGCTGACAGAGAAAACACCATTTTGGAGGCCTGATATTCAATGCGCATAATCGTATGACCGGAATCAGCTGCTTCAATGATGTGTTTATATTTCACATTCACATGTGCTTAAAATAAATATTTAAAATTTTATTTTGTTTTAACGTTCAAACGTGTAATATTGTTAGATAATTTTGCGTTAATTCTATGATAAAAAATTTTTAAAATGGTAAAATGGTAATTTGTACAAAATATACTGTTTTAACTTTATTTAAAAGTGGTATAATCTTATTTTAAATATGTGCCAGGATATTATGTTGTATATTAAGACATGCGTATTATGACCATGCCTCGGCATTTATTATCCTTGTCAATCTACTTTGAGACGTGTTTCTCACTCTGTTGACAATTCCAGTAGTGAATTTTCAAAGGTCATGATGCATATTCAAAAATAAACAAGCTGAGCTGAGCAAAAAGTCCCATTCCAATAGGAATGTTGAATAAATTTTTTTATCACTTCAGGTGGCGAAACATAAGAACGTTTAAAATTCCTAATTAAACAAAGAGGAAGACATAGTTTTGTGACGTCACTGCACAGTATCACCTTAGAGATTACATATAAAACTATGTTTTGTTAAAAGGAGATGGGCAACAATCTTTTAATGCTTATAACTTTTTAGTTGTTTAATCAATTTTAATTTCTCACTCTAATTTTGTCATGATATCTATCTAGTTATTTTCTAGTCTATTTTTATGAGTAATATGGCAAATTCGACATAAGGCAACTACCGTATTCCATAAAAATTTATTGCATTTTTTTTTATGATTTCATTTCATTTTGTTTCTGAGGTTAAACTTAGCATCCAATACCGAAAAATTCAACATAACAGAATGGACCAAGCCATTATTGTAAAATGGTCGGTCAGTTTTAACTGCGGTACCCAAGAAACTAGACGTTATCTCCAGAGTTTGTTTTTTGAAACAAAACAATATTTTAGAGAAAATATTTATGATTAAAAAAGGTATCAGCCTTTTAAATAGGAAGAACTTTTATCTCACCTGTAAATATGACCCTTAGACACCAGAATAATAATTTTCTGATTGATTGAAATTAATTCTGCAATGGAACTTGGATATAATTATAGTAATTGCAATGGTAATTGGTATGCGAAATTAATAAAGGTAGTAGGTGTAATATACTGCAGAAATTTTTTTTCTTTTTGGAATATGTTGAGTGGTATCCCCCGAATGTAAACCCAAATGGGAGCGTGAGCTTCATCCGCCATCTTGAAAAGCACGTTTTATCAAATGCTTCGTAAACCGGGCATCGTACGACAAAAATAGTTGGAATCAGATTCGTGGAAAATAACATTTTCTACAACTTTTATTTTTAACTTTTTTCTGTATAATGCATAGGTTTTATTTACAGCGCTCCCAACGTTTCTTAGTACCTATGGTTTTTGCTATATACAGGCGCTCCAAACTTTCTTCAATATGGTTCTTACTAAATATATAGTTAACGGTTCATGGTACATTAAAAATAGTAATAACCAAATTTGTAGAAATTTGAAATACATTACACGGGGACTAATGGGTTGAATAAAAATAATAATAATAATAATAATAAATGATAATCATATTTATGAGATGAAAAGGTGGAAAAGGAGATGACCGAGTTCAATATTGATGAAAATTAATTTATTCTAATAAAAAAACGGGATAAAATATTCATTTTTATTCAAAAAGTGGAGCATTATTTCACGGCTTTAAGTTTTGAATGAAATTTATTGGAAATTTCATGTACTACAAATTTGTTTATCACAATTTTTAAGGTACCGTGAACCGTTAACTATATATTTATCAAAAACCATATTGAGAAAAGTTTGGAGCGCTATAAATATAAATCTATACATTATAATTTTATATAAAGTTATAGGAAATGTTATTGTCTATACGAAAATGATCCCTACTATTTTTACCGTACGATGTCCGATTCACGATACATTTGATAAAACGTGTTTTCCAAGATGGCTGAAGCTCGCTCCCCTCGTCACGCCAACTAGGGTTTTTATTCGGGGGATACCCTTGAATTCATTCCCACTTGAAAAAAATTTCCGCAGTAAATTGCAGAAAAAAATACCTGTTTATTGTCCTGTAGCTCTTAAACTAGAAATGTTATGACAAAAAGTTTTCAGTGAATTTTATTGGAAATCTTATGTTATACAAATTTGGTTATTACTATTTTTAATGTACCATGAACCGTTAACTATATATTTAGTAAGAACCATATTGAAGAAAGTTTGGAGCGCTATAAATAAAATCTACGTTATTACTATGTTATTTCCTACGAAAATAATCCTGACTATTTTTATCGTAGGATTCCCGGTTCACGAGATATTTGATAAAACGTGTTTTCCAAGATGACGGCTGAAGCTCACGCCGCCAGCTTGGGTTTACATTCGGGGGATACCCCTTAACCTATTCCAACACAAAAAATTTTCTGCACTAAATTGCATTATGAACCTACTTTTTTTCTCCGGCTATTGGGGTATAGGATCCGTACACTACCAGACGTATTCAGATCATATACTTAGCAATATATTTTCCTTGTTTTTATACCATGTATGTGAAATAAACCAAGTTATATTAAGCTTAGTCCCAAGTTTGTAACGCTTAAAAATATTGATGCTATGAACAATATTTTGGTATAGGTGTTCATAAAATCACCTAATTAGTCCATTTCCGGTTGTCTGTCTGTCTGTCATCTATCGTCTGTCTGTCCGTCTGTCATCACGATTACTCAAAAACGAAAAGAGATATCAAGCTGAAAATATTATTATAGCGTGCTGAGGACTTAAAAAGTGAGGTCGAGTTCGTAAATGAGCAACATAGGCCAATTGTGTCTTGGGTCCGTAGCCATCTTGTAAAAAGTTAGAGATATAACTAAAGTTTAAATGTAAAAAATGTTCCTTATTAAAAATTAAACAACTTTTGTTTGAAACATTTTTTCGTAACATCACTGTTTACCCATGAGAGCGTATATTATGCGCAAATTGTATTATTATATGGGTATATCAGTTATGGGTATGTCATGTGTGTGACATCGACATGTATGTATGTGTAATGTGACAGAGTAATCAATAATGGTATTTCAACAATTAACTCAGTCAATTGTTTGTTTTCACTTGTTAATTCTTTCTTTACGTTCAATTTTCGAGGTGAAAATAATAACTTTCTATATCAGAATATTAATATAAATTTTTATTCGTTATGAGCTTATCTTTCCCTAACAGTTATACGCCGCGTATATTCGAATATACTTTCATTTATTTTTCTCAGTGACTCGTATGACGTCTCTTACATTTAACATCTTTCAACTACCATTATTTTAATATTTGTTTGACTGAAAAGAACAATAAGCGTTTATATTATGTTTTACTGATGCCTCAAAATAATTTACTCTGAATTTAGAAAATTATCTCTTTAACAGAAATCAGGTATAAATATCTAAAAATTTCGGAATCGGTTCGGAAATGAACCTTTATAAAAACTGTTCGACTACATTGTTTAAAGCTTACTTAAAGAAGTTAAAAACAAAACTTTGTGTGATATTGTCCAGGGGTGGAAGCCGAGCCTTATCGGGGGGTGGAAAAATTTATGTTGAAAATGACAACGGGAATACATAGAAGGATGAATTCTAAGCAGTAAAAAGTCATTCAAGCATATTTCAAAAAGTCAATACTTTCCGATTACTAGCGATTAAAATTCGGAGTATTTAACGACAAATAACTGAAAAATTTGCAGTTTTTTTAAGAATGAATACCACAAACTTTTTAAAATACTTTAAAATCAATAAAAATGAAAACATTTTCAAGTTATTTGCACGAAAATTAACGGAGTTATAATGAAAACAAAGTTTCTCGTACCTTTTTTTATATTTTACTCACAAAAACTAATGATTTACAGCGGGAACTAAAATTAATGCTTGTCACTTTCCAATTTAGTTTATTTTGGTACTGGCAACGCATGCTCAAACAGTTCTAGCAGTTACGGATATATATTTTTGGAAATATTGCTATTTTAATGCACAAATTTTTTTCGAAAAATACAAAAAAAAATTTAGAAGATAAAATATTTTGCTGAAAAAAGCTAAAAGTTTTCTTCAAACATTTTTCTGTAATTTAATTATTTTTCGAATTATTTAACGATAAAGACCTGTTTGTTTGTATTTTTTGAAAAAAATTTTGGCATTTAAATTGCAATATTTCAAAAAATAACTATCCGAAAATTCTAGAACTTAGAGCATGTTGCCAGTAAAGTTTATTGGAAAACGGCAAGCATTAGTTTTAGTTCCCGTGGTAAATTCATCAGTTATTTTGGTGAATAAAACATAAAAAGAACGGTCAGAGAAGCTTTGTTTTCATTATAACTCCATTTTTATGCCAATGATCTGAAACTTTTTTAATTTTCATGGTTTTTTATAGTATTTCAAAAAGTCTACGATATACTTGTTTATAAAAAAACGCCAAATGTTTCAGTTTTTGACGTTAAATACTCTGAATTTCAATCGCCAATAATTCGGAAAGTATTGAGTTCTCGAAATATGTTTCAATGACACTTTTTGCTTAGAATTTTTTCCTGTATCGATTCCCTTTTCCATTTTCTGCGTAAACTCGCCCCCCCCCCCTGGGCAAAATCGCAAAAATTTTTGTTATTAACTTCTTTAAGTAAGCTTTAAACAATACAGTCGAACACTATTTATAAAGATTCTTTTACTGTGCCCGAATTCTGATATATAAATCTAATAGCTCTTCGCTACCAATAACAAAAAAATCTTTTTTTTTTTAAATTAATTTTTAGCGCGTTTTTTAAAAGGTATGCATTTTAATTACCCTAGATGTGAATTAAATTCATAAAAACAAAGCTCCTGTCAAAGAAAATTACTTATCAATCCTCTTTTAATAACATAATCTTAAAATCAATTGAATAGAAATCTATATTGCGAGATACGTAGTTCAGTAAAATCGGTTTTCCAGAGAAAATTTTTTGGGATAATTTGGATTTATATTTCATGTTTTTTGGATTACTATACTGATACCGATATTTGGTAACAATATACTGTAAACATTG
Source organism: Chrysoperla carnea (assembly GCF_905475395.1). Classification (NCBI taxonomy): domain Eukaryota; kingdom Metazoa; phylum Arthropoda; class Insecta; order Neuroptera; family Chrysopidae; genus Chrysoperla; species Chrysoperla carnea. Next base: position 69,340,282 of record NC_058341.1, read on the forward strand.
ACACAAATGCAAAGAAAACTCAATTTTTTTTTCTCATAAATCGAAAGCTATGAACTCTTTGTTAAATACTTCCGTGTTCAAAATGCAAATACCCAAATTTGTAATAGATTTCACTCTTAAAGATTAGTAGTTCGGAGTCAGTCTCTATTTAAAAAGTGGCGTATTTTGTTTATATTTTGGATATAGTTACCTGAAAGGGTTACCCAAAAAAAGTTGTGGTTGGAGGGGGAGGGTCATAACTTTATCGTGCATTAAATAAGTATATATGGCTAGATATAAATTTATAGATATTTCGAGGAGAAATTTTAAAATTTTAACTGTAGCAAACAAAAACAAAAAATAAGGTTATAAAATGAGGTTTATACTAACTCTTATAGGATTAAACGATTTGACCAAAAATAAGTAACGACCGAGCGTATAAATATGTTATAATTCGTCCCATCAATCAGCGAAGTGGAAACAACCAGCTGACTCTGAGAGACTACGGATCTAGCCTGAAGATCAAATTCAAATATCTTATATATTTCTCATTAAAACAGGGCTATGAATTTCCGTCACATACTGTACATCTGAGTGTGGCATTTAGTGATTTTGTCATAGAATGCAAACTCCTGAACCTACTAGAATAAGTGAGATGCCCTTAAAATCGTAGTGGCAATCCAAGTGAGTAATATAGAATGGGTGATATGAGTAAAAAATTAATGACGCGGATGACAGGTGGCAATTATTATACAGTCAAAAAAGAAATGAAAGAGTATGAAACAATTATTTTGGAAATTCCGAATAATTTTCAAAAACAGGGTTTTAAACTAACTTCAAATAATAAGTTGTCGTTAGCAAAGTATTCTTATTTTTAGGTGATGGGTATGCCCATCATGCCCATATGGGTGGATCCGCCACTGTCACAGATCCCCAAATCTTCACTCCCTCCACGTATGGACATCTTTTAGGTCGTCGTGGAACCCTCTGGGTCCATATGGATTACTTTCGGAAACTATTTTTCTTTGACTATTGTCTAGGTTTATTCCAATTAGTATGAAACATTCAGTAACTATATATGATGTAAAACCTTTATTTAAGATACTTTATTCAACCAAGTGAATAATTTGACGATGAAAAGCCAGTGAATGTCAACATTAACTTTTCTTCTAGTGTTGTTATACGTGACAATGTGATTTTGTGATTTCACTATGTAAGTACGTATGTATATCTTAATAATAATAATGGATTTGTTTATTTTCAAGTAGTTACAAATCCATTTTCTCTATTAATTCTTTTTAAAGTGAATACTCTATTCTATATTGTATAGATAAAGACAAATATGAAGTAAACTATGAATACTATTATCCTTGTATGTCTATATTATACTGGGTGTTCCAAACCACCCGTCCAGGCTGATTATTCTGAATAGTTTAAAAAAAAAATTGAAACGAAAAAACACGTATCAAATATTTTTTGAAATTCTATCTAACCATACCAAAAACACCCTCCACCCTCAACCCCTGTTAGGGGTAGGGGGTGTAACTTGAAAAAATCAAATGGAAACCCCTATTTTTTTCTGCAGATTTGGATTCTTCAGAAGAAAAGACAAACATTTTGTCTAAGAAATTTTTCCCGATTTTCGGTAGATCGCGCTACAATCGACAAAAATCGTTCTTTTAGATTTGGCATCAGAATTGCGCCGTTCAATGACAAAAATCAAAACGAAAAAGTAAAAAAAAAATAAAAACACAAACACACAGAACCAAAACAAAAACAAAACAAAAGCAACACAAAAGTTAGAAATTCAACGAAAATAAAAGAGAAGCGAAAATGTCGAATTGCGGTAATTGAGGTAAACCACTAGACAATTGGGAGGATACTAAATAAAGCTCTTAGAAAGAATTAGATATGAATCATTTTAGATTTAATTTTTTTTCAGACTTTCCAAAATACAAAAAACATTTTTACAAAATAATTTTTCTAAATCATAATAAAATATGAAAAACAAAACAGAATAGTCTTTTCTTCAAAAAAACAAAAACAAAATTGAAAATAACTATTCTCGACTCAAAAAACTTTTCTCGCCTTCACTTGAACTGCAATTCTAATGCCAAATCTAAAAGAACGATTTTTGTCGATTGTAGCGTGATCTACCGAAAATCGGGAAAAATTTCTTAGACAAAATGTTTGTCTTTTCTTCTGAAGAATTCAAATCTGCAGAAAAAAATAGGGGTTACCATTTGATTTTTTCAAGTTACACCCCCTACCCCTAACAGGGGTTGAGGGTGGAGGGTGTTTTTGGTATGGTTAGATAGAGTTTCAAAAAATATTTGATACGTGTTTTTTCGTTTCAATTTTTTTTGAAAACTATTCAGAATAATCAGCCTGGACGGGTGGTTTGGAACACCCAGTATATGCTTATTCTTTTTTTTTTATTGAGAAAATATAAATGGCTTGAGCTAATAGCTCACTCTGCCGTTAATACATGGAACACAAAATTCTTATATCCTACGCTCGCTCTCGGGAAAAAACAGAGTTATAATTTTTCTTACGGACTAAATTTGAACTATTCATTTTCGTGAAAAATCACGTGAAAGGCACTAACTTTCATATATACATTATAGAAAACAAAATAATAATAATATACTTAACATTAGATATTTACATCAATTAAATTAATAAACTTAGCGATAGGAATTACAGCGCTAGGATTCATTTCACTTAGAAATGATTCGATATTGTGAGGTGGAAAGAATTTAACTTTTATGATGAGATCACTAATCAGAGATTCTCTAGCTTTTTCATACAATTTACACTGCCAAAAAACGTGGTTTGGGTCCTCAATTGCCTCACCACAAGGACACTGATCTGAATTTACAATGTTGAATCTAAATAAACTACTCGCTAGAGAGGTATGCTCACTTCTTAATCTATTTAGAGAAACTATTGACTTTCTTCGAAATTTGAAATTTTTAAACCACGGAGCTGCGCCTTCTGGCCAGTACTTACTGAAGTATTTTTTTCCTTTTTCTTTACCCATGTTCTTGCACCAGAGGTTAAATTTATTTTTAATTTTAACATTCCAAATGGCTTTCAGATCAGGCTGGAATTAGTATTTGTGAATCGATACCATCTACTGCACTTTCTTTAGCTGCTTTATCAACTGCTTCGTTATATTTAATTCCTATATGTGCGGGAATCCAATAAAATTTAAACTTCTTATTTAACAAACTAAGTTTATAAAGCTGATCTTTAATGATTTGTATAATTGGTTTTTGTTTCTCTGATTTTAAGTAATTTTTAAGAGAAATGAGTACACTTCTAGAGTCACTAAAAATACAGAAATCGTTTGCATTAATCTGAAAGAATTTTTCCAGAGTACTAGATATAGCCATAGCTTCAGCCGTAAAGATGGAGGCATATTTAAACTGTACGGTGCTTTCCAACTAACCCAGTCGATACATCTAACGTTGCAAAACCTACAAACTTCTTATCAGGAATTTTAGACCCATCAGTGAACCAACAATTGGATTTTCTCAAATCTTGCCTGAATAGAGCTTCAAATTTCCTATTTGGATCCCCATATTCCTGCAAACTGATTCCTATGTCCAAATCGACATCAGGAACAAACTACAATGAATCATACACATGTGTGTAACACCAGGGCTTATCTGAAGACGATATGTACTGTTGAATAGGGATAATATCTTCGTATACTGAGAGAATCAACGGCCTTGGACCTTAAGAAACTGAAATGCTTATTCTCCATGGGAACTGATTCTAGCGCTGATATGTAGTGTTGAATAGGGATAATATCTTCGTATACTGAGAGAATCAACGGCCTTGGACCTTGAGAAACTGAAAATGCTTATTCTCTATGGGAACTGATTCTAGCGCTGTCTAGTGGTAGAAAACAGAAGCTGTCTATGGCAAGACAACGCTAGAATCATGGCGAATAACACGCACTGACTTGAAAGCGCACTCAATTGTTTTTATCTCTGACTAAAATCGGCTATTGCTAACAAAGCGACTATTTATAATAAAATTATTTTGTAAATTTTTGTATGTTTTATGTTGGTTCTATTTTGACAATAAATTATTATATTTTCATATGACACTTTTCAGTGATATATAATTTTTGAATTTCGAAAAATCGGTATCCACAAATACCAACTTTCAGAGAAAGTCAATTAATATTTTACATTTTTTATGTCAAAGACAGATCCGCCAAATGAGTTTGACTTCTTGTACTAGAATAATACATTCTCTTTAATCTTTTACATCATATATTTTGCCGTGGGAATTCTCAATAAAAATGACCCAATTGCCTGATTGAAAGTTGTTGGGTTCGAAGAGAGAGGTATGATGGAAACCTGGCTTTTGATGCATACCTTTCTAAGTAAAAGAGGAACAGAAAAATTGATTTATTCTTTTCCTATCTATCACCCCAATTATTCTCTACGGAAGCTCTTCATCCAAAAATTTCCTTCACGAAAGTTGGTATCAATGGGAACCATCATTTTGAATAAATCAATCAAATGATGAAGGTGCTAGACTAAAATAAGAAACCTTACATATCGATAATATCGAATCCTATGCGACAAGATACCATTTCGGACGATACAAAAAGAAAGAAAAATTATTTACCAATGAACGTTTTATGTTGCAGAAACATAGGCGAAACATACCGTGTCAATAGGAGCTATACAATTCTGATACAGCAACGACCTGGTGGTTATTATACCTTATTAATCTTATGCAACGCCAATTAGATCCATGGTTACCATCTCCCACGTGCTACTTTCGCTAACAACCAATTACACTCCGAAAATTGACTACAATCTTCAATCATGTTATTTTATGCCTGCCAGATATTAATCATCATCATATGCAGGAACAAAATCTTATATTTGATTCCTATACCGGAAAGCAAACCTGATCCTCCTGGGTGAAAACCAGGAAATATTTTACGTAGGACTCATCTTTATGTCTATGTTTACTAGACTTTATGCTGTTGGTTCAACATACTGCACTACTTACGATCATCCTGCCACTAATTGCAACGCAATAGGATTCAAAAAACAACGTTCATCGTCATACTGATTTAGTGTTTCTTCTGGTTCATGTATATTATTATTTCTGTCTGGTTCATGGCATTCGTGTTGTTCAACATCCAACACGAGGTCATCAACTACAAAAAAGGTTCATCATAAGGTCACCCCCTTCACAGAAATCAACATCAACGCATCACTAAACATATTGTTTTAGTAAACTGTTGTTTTGTTTTTTATGTATTCTATATTAATATTGTATTTTGTTGGAAAACAATATTAAAATTAGTTTTTTTTTCAAAATTATTTAGATACAATTCTATTTTGCCTCAATTTTCGGTAACAAGATCCTACAATATCATTCCATAAATCGAATATCTACAATTTTATTTCATTCTCATGAAAAAATTTAGCTACAAATTAATTTTACCGATATTGGTAATGTATCAAAAAATGTATTTCTCCCTAAAATACAAACGTCTTAGATTTGCAATTAGATTTGCAAATACAAATTTTGCTTTTTACATTGAAAGTAAATTTGAATCTTATCGAAAAAACCTTAGAAGCAGAGTAGTTTCCTTCTGGACAGTCACGTAAATATATCCAAGGAGGTTGCTCATATTTACGAGACGAAAATTTGTTAATAATTCATCCCTTAATTTGTATGTATAGGGTGCTAGCTTGAAATTTTCCGGTGACTTGTTCACTGGGTGAATTTATTTCGTAAAAAAATTGTATCAATAAAAAAAACTATATACTATGCTATATGCAATCACTATAAAAAACACAATTTATTTTCTTGAAATTTTGAAGACAACAACAAGGTCTTTCGATAACAATACCTAATATCGTAATTCAAATCTCCAGGGCATTTGGCAGGGACCGTATAAATGGAAAAGCACTTAAACCGTCGGAAAACGCGGTTTTTTTTCTAAAAATCTACTCCTAAAGGCGAAAATCGAACTCCGTTTTTATAACATCGATTGCTAAATTGAATTAAAGTGGGCCATTGGAGAAACAAAAATATATAGATACTGCCTCAAACCGTGCGGAATTTCACATTGCTCGTGGCTAAAACCAGGCAAGAGAAATAATATAATATCAATAGTAATTTACTTTTTTAGCAAATTTCCGAAAGAAATGCAGCTATTGCTTTATTACTGATAATGGAATTTTCAAAAAATTTCTTCAAATGTTCATCGAACCTATATAGATGTCAAAAATGTCCTTCGTTAAAATTTATGTACCTATGTTTTTATGTGTCTGTACCCTTTCTAGCGTTCGCAATTTAAGTCCGATTTGAAAAAAATTTGGTGTCAAGAAAGGTTTTGGTATTTGAAAGGTCAACTTCGTTAATGAGAAAAGTACAAAATGAAGAAAAATGCGCAAAATTTTGAATTTTTTCAAAATAAAAAATATTTTTGTATTTTTTTACCAGTTATGCAAAAAAGTACACTTGCGATTTTTTCTCTAAACGCTTAGATTTCGAAATAAAAATTCTTGAAAAATTAATGATGCAATATTCGATTTTACGACAATGTGTTATTTTTTTCCATCTGGGAAGTTATTCGCTTAGCTAACGCAGCTCCTGCGCTACGATTCTGTTTTTATGGGCAGTTATATTACAGATACGATGTACAAGTTAAGATATGAACATAATTAATTGTTAAAATTATTTATCTAGCCTGTTTTTCCTAAGCGGTGTTTTTAGACCGCAAGGTGTTTTTCTATTTATTGCCAGGAGCCAGCACGATAATCTTGAAAATAAGGGTTAAATCATGAATTTTAATAAAAGTATAAGGAAGATAAGGCCGGATAGGGAAAACAGGTGAGACAAATAATATACAAGATGTAATGAAGCGGATTTATAAAGCATACCCATCTCTCTTCGTTAACCTTCTGTACACAGCAAAGATCTATATTTTCGGGGAAGACATGAATAAAAGGAAGCCACTTTTATTTGCTAGCAGTCAAATTAATCTATTTGCTGAAAACAAATAGAAACTACCGCCGTGTAATTGTCGGAAAATAACAAAATTCGTTTTAGATTAAAAACTTCTACAGCTAGGTAGCTTCGGTTTGGCGATATTTTTAACTTCCCATAGGAAGTTTATGTAATGGGGCCGATTTTGAAAATCTCTAGTTTTACATATTTCCGCGGTTTCAAGGCCTCAATACCTGAATCAAAACTTTTCAATGCGATGTCTGTGTGTGTGTGTGTGTGTGTGTGTGTGCATATGTGCGTATGTTCATTCGGATTCTTTCGCCTCGAATATCTCACGAACAAATTATGACATTAACACGTGACTGGAGTTATTCGATGCGTAATCGCGTATTTAAGAACTAAAAGAGTTTTCAGAAGAATTGGTTGGGCCGTTTTTTAATGGTAATAAAAAACTGGAATAAACTCGAAAAACAGAATCTGAAAAGTAGATGAAACTCATCATTTATCTAAGGAGATAATGATCGTTCCAGCTTAAGCTGCAAACCATGTTCGAAACATGATCTATAAATGTTAACAAGACCTTTTTTTTAAGAAATTGTCATTTTTCCCGCTCTGGGAAGTTAGTCGTGTGGACTACAGGGTTCGCACTCACACGACTTCAGTATCACACCGACTATTTACTGCCAATTTTTGTTGTTCATATTTTTATCCTATCCTTTTTATACATATTCACAATTTCATAACAATCTGTAAAAAATGTCTATATAAATATCGTATACACACAGTAAGTACAAACAATAATAAATTTACATTTTATAGGATCAATCTTACATATATCACTAGAGACATCTATAGTTTCACCTTTTCAACATACGACAACAACAAAACAGTACAAAAAAACATCTCATACAACACAAGTAGATTTTGTAAATTGAAGAATATATAGATACTACACATTTCTCAATACCTTATGTATGAATAGTTAATACAGTGAAAACCGTTTACGGCTCGTGCTTTTTCTTTGGGCAAACTCAAAGGGAAAATTTTAAATTATGTGAGCCATTCACTGGCAAGCCCAAACATTGACGAGCGTGTTCCCCGAGTTCATTTGCCTATGTGGACTCGGCGAGTCTAGACGCCTCTCTACTCTATTGCAGGCCAATCAATTAAACATTGAACGCTGCATCAAATCAGATATTTTTGTTTTGTTGATATGTTGTTTGCAATGTAAAGGCAATGTTAAATTCAAGTTTTCAACCTCGGGAGACGACCCTTTTTCTAGAATTTTTTCGTTTTCCAATAATGTTTCACCAGCCCCTAGTTAAAGGTGCCTGCAAGTTTCCCCCACGTATTGTTTGAAAAAAATGGACACCAAAGTTTTGTCCTAATTTGCACCTAAACAGTGAAGCTTACGAAAAAATGTTTCAAACATAATTTGTTTATTTTTTTATAAGGAACATTTTTTACATGTAAAGTTTGTTCTATCTCTATGGTATATAAGACAAAATTTTGAAAAAAGACGAAAAATCGTGTAACTTGAAAAAATAAACGAACTTTGAAAAGCTGTATCTCCCAAGCTATTGGTTCTATAAAAACCAGTTTAGTCTCAAGTTGTTGCAAATTTAGCTTTCTTTACAAATGACTAGTACAATTGATAAAAAACCAGTCCTTGCGGGTAAAAATCGAAAAAAACTGAAGTAAGGTCAAAATTTCTGGTTTTTTTTTTCGGTATGACCCGGTCATTTTCCGAGATCGGCGTTTTCTAGCCTGAAACCCCTTGTATAATAAATTTTATGAAAATCTTTGGAGCCATTTCCGCGATTGTTGATATATACAAGAATTGCTCGTTTAATTATATAAGATTAAATTTATGTATATATGTAACCAAAATAACGGCGCGCCAGACAAATCATAGATTGTCACACATTGCCGAGCTGGCTTTGTTCGCCAAAAAATGCTAGACCTTAATAACTGTCATAAACCGGCTACTAGGTGTTGCTCCTTTACAAACTCGACATCACTTTTTACGTCCTGACCACGCTATGAAAATTGCATCTTGATATCTCTTTTCGTTTGAGTTATCGTGTTCATAGACGAGCAACCGAAAACGTACTCTTTAGGTGATTTTATGATCAGCTATTCGCACCGTGCATGAGTTTTATTAGAGACGTTTCCATTGTAACGATACACTTCTTTATTAATATAATTGTATGGATGCATATTGCATATATAATTGTATGGATTGTTTTTATGGCTTACATTGAAAATCGAATATTATTATCTAACAAATTTAAATAAGTGATAATTTACATTTAAAAAATAATATTTGTGCAATATGGTGTCTCTTATTTTCACAATTTTTATTGCAACAAGTTTAATTGTTTTGTTTCAATGGTTTTAATTTGCCATTTACTATAACATTCACATGTAAAGAATTGCAAATTAGCCATAACAGCCTCCTTTAACACCAAAATTATCCAATGAAAGCGCTGTTGTCGATTTTGTTGTACACACGCAACGAACCAAAATTATCTTCGTAGCATCTAACTTTTTTAACATTACAAACTTGGGACTAAACTTAATATACCTTGATATATTTCATACACAGGGTGGGTCATTTTAATCTGTAATGACTAATAGCTCGTCTTATAGTCAAATCGATCAAAAAATGACTTGAACAAAAGTTGCAGAGAAAATTTATTATTGTATTTAAGGATGGATACCATGTCAAATTCGGTAGTACATCTAATTAATTTTTTAATTAATTTTTATAGAGAATCATACATACTAATATTTTTTTTAGTAATTATACGTAATTATGAAATAATTAATATTGTATCTTTAATTAATTATTTATCATAAAACAAGTATGTAATTTGACTTGAAATTTTCATAAAATAATGTCATAATCTTATATATTTAAACGAGCAATTCTTGTATATATATATATATATATATATATATATATATATATATATATATATATATATATATATATATATATATATATATATATATATATATATATATATATATATATATATATATATATATATCAACGATCTTGGAAATGGCTCCAACGATTTTCATGAAAATGAGTATGTAGGGGTTTTTTGGGGCGATAAGTCGATCTAGCTAGGTTTCATTTATCAGAAATGTCCTTTTATCCGTCTTTTCATGAAAAATTCATCAGACATCTATTGGTGTATAACGTAGTTAATGAAATACAATGCAAATTATAACATAACAAAAAGGAGGCGTTTGAGTAGTCTAAAGTGAAAAAAATTCATCAGACATCTATTGGTGTATAACGTAGTTAATGAAATACAATGCAAATTATAACATAACAAAAAGGAGGCGTTTGAGTAGTCTAAAGTGAAAAATATGACTCTTGCTGACATCTATTGGCGAATAACCGAGCAAAGCTCGGTCATCCAGATATTGACATTTAAATGACATAAAAGTATGACTTTCCCAAAATTGAAGTCAAATATTTCTACAAAAACCACGGTAAGGACCAATTTTTTTGCATAAAATAATTCTAAAAAGTGCATAGTTTTCAAAAATTAGTTTTTTTTTACTTGAGTTCAATTTTACGTATCATATTTTTTAATTTTTTTTCTAACTTAAACTACTTCCGGCAAAAATAACCCGGAGTTAATGACGCTTTCAATTTCGATTATTTCTCTTAAACCCACGGAAAAAGTACTATTTTTTTCCATGTAATCGAAAGAGTGGAGTTTATTCTTCAACATACTTTAAATTGAATAAAATAACTTCAAATTTAATATTGGGTATCCATCCTTAATCGAAAGAAAACACGCTAACTACGGAAAAATGCTTTAAACCAAAAGTTGTCAAGGGCAATAGACGACATTCGCCTGTGACCATGATTTTGACCTACAATTATCGATAACTTTAAGCGTATTTTCTTTCATTTAATTGCAATAATGATATATTTTTTAGTCACATTTAATCTAAAAGCTAATGTTTTTCGAAAAATTGTTAGTTTTTTTTAAGGATCTATCATATCTCTTACCGTTTAGAATCTAAATTGGCTACTAAAGAAACCCAAAAGACTAGGTCAAAACTGAAGTCAGAACTTGATAGATAGATATTTAAGTACCTAGTTTAAATTTAGAAGTTGAGCACAAGTAGTTTGGATAGTGGGTATATCGATTCTTTTAGTTCATAAAAATTGACACCCCGTCTGATGTCGCTATAAACAATTCCCACTGTATACAGATACAAACACCTATATTACTTTTCTTAACGTAACAATCATGTTTACAGAAATTTCGTCTTTTCACAATTGGGAATTCACATTTCTCTACTCTTTTATGCATAGGGAAGATGAAGATCTTTCGTCTTATTTGCTTTTGCCTTTATTTATTATGTGTACACATGTGGAAAAATAATAAGGAACATTCAACATAATACGTACCATATTATGTGTAGGAATACAACCAACACCTTGGTAGACAAACGGATAGACACAAAATATAATATGATGAGTATTACTGATACTTGACAATTTTATGCTAAATAGAACATTTTAAAGGTGATTGCATATTTAATTTTTTGCTCATTTCTTTTACGTTGCATAAATAAAAATAAAGTTATATTGCCAGGATATATTCATTGATTTTCAGGAAATTTTATTTATAGTGCAAATAATTTATAATTTTATTGCTACAATTTCCATTTTTTTTGTTATACCACTTCGTCATATACTAGTCTAGTCTATCTATTTTGAGCACAATGTTAAATTTTAGTAACCTAGATACAGCAAAACAATACATGTAAAAAGTCGTAAATTTTCCGTTGAATTCAATGCACTATTTTTTTACAATTTTAAATTACGGGATGACATTCAAAATGGCTGCCAAAGTTGCTCGAAAACAGTCTTTTTAGGTTTTTTTCTGTTTTCGAGCAACTTTTCAAGCCATTTTGAATGTCATCCCGTAATTTAAAAGTGTAAAAAAATACTGCATTTAATTTTACGGAAAATTTACGACTTTTTACATGTATTAGTTTGCTGTATCTTGACTATGGCTCGAAAAATTTAGATTCACCAGTCTATATAGTGATATCAATAGGTTCAACCTGCATGGTTTTCGAAAATTGTCGAAAGTTATTTCTAGAATTTTATTTTGGTTTTGGTCAAGAATTTTTCACAAGACCACTAGCTGTATATACGCACAAATTTTCAAAACCCTATTTTTTATACTTTTTAAGAAAATGGACACCGAATTTGAATCGTCACGGGCACCATGATGTTTACGAAAAGATGTTTGCTGTTAACTCGTTTTTCGTAAACATTGCTGTATTGCAAGTAAGTAAAACTTTGGTGTACATTTTCTTCAAAACTATAAAAGATAGGGAGTTGAAAATTTGCAAGTAGCTTCAACCAGTGATTTCGTGAAACTTCTAGAGAACGAAAAAAAATTCTAGAAAATATTTTCGAAAATATAGTAGTATTTCTAGAATTTTTTGCTCATTCAATTAAACGAAAAAAACCCATCTTGAAAACAGAGATAAAACAAGGTAAGTTTTTTCTTATATAAAAATAAACTTTTGTTTGAAATATTTTTTCCTAAGCATCTCTGTTTACGCTTGAGGTCGTTTCGAAAATACTTTCACCCCGGCGCTCCATATGATTTAGACGACCCTGGTCTTACAGACCCATGATCCAATTGGCCTAAAATTGACTGAGTTCTACGGTATAAAATCGCTATAAAACACGCTATAAAAAATTCAACCCTGTTTTACCTTTCTCTTAGTTTTATTTGTTCTATTACAATTGTGCTAGAGACTTGATGTAATTTTATTATACTGATTTTTTTTCTTAGCAAATTTGTGGTACTGGAGACTTTTCCTGGTGTTTAGGATATTAAGAACAGTGATATTTTGTAGAGACTAATAAGTGTATTTTTTTCAATTCTATTTAACATTTATTCGACAAGTATTACAGATAATTGTCAAATTGTCACCTTGAGCTCAAAATTTACGCAAGGAGGGTACAAAAATTTGCTTATAAGATGATTTAATTACAGTTTATAGTATTAAAAATAATAATTTAAATGACCTTGTATAATGCAGTTTTAGACAAATTTGGAAAATGGAAAATTAACATCGAGAAATAAGTTTCTCTCAGATAAATCAAAAAATTTCCTTTAAAATAATTTTCGTACAAAAATTGTAGCTAACGTAATACCGCACGATTTCCTTTATTTATTCTACACACTTTCCAAAAACATTTAGCTGAGTAATATAAGATCACGATAAAATTTGTCATTTTTTAGAGAAATCGTACATTCATTCGAAAAAAGTGTACACTATAAAGCTCATAAAATATAACAAAGATTCTGTTGAATGTCGCATTTGATTCGTGGTCAATTTGTATAACAGAAAAGCCTACCGAAAATAGAATATTGTTTGGTAAAATCTCATGGATCTTTTTCACAGTTCCAAAAAAAAAAAGTTGTAAAAATGAGCAGTAATAGATAATATAATTAATCTAACTAATTTACGGAGTCCAAAAGTTAAATTTTACAAAATTGCTGTTAAATAACAAAAAAATCGTTTTCATAGAAGGAAACAAGCCAAGAAACAAACATAGGTTTTTTTTGTTTACGGCTAATCAATGGCTAAGTTAACAGAAAAAATTCGCAAAAGTCAAAAAAACGGTTTTCTTGCGAGTTCTACATCTTAAAAAAACTTTGCGATTTACGTATGCTAAGTCTTATTTAGATGCGCAGGTGCCAAGAAAACATGACAAAATGAGCGATAACTTTTTTTGTTTTTCGATTTTAAAGTTGATATTTAGAGAAGTTATGAGTAATAGATTCACAAATCTTCAGTTTGTTTTTTTAGCAAAAAATTTTGAAATTTTTTTGGAATATCGCATTTTTTCGAAAAAGTACACCTTTCGTAAAAACTTTCCTCTTGGTCGAGGAACTATGATAGAGCGGTTTTTCGGGACTTAATCTCTTTGCCAAGATTTCTTCGGGCATGATATTTTAACAGCAAGTGAAATTTTTAAATTTTTGGGATGGGTTTTTTTTCGGTAAAAAGTAAAACTCGTAGTGCATTGAAACTTGCACACGTTACTAATAAATACTTACTATACAATAAAATAAATATTTGCAGTCCCACATCTTTCGTGTAACGACGGCTACGATCCCGTCAAAATCGAATGTTTCTGCTTCCCAAAAAATGCACTTTTTCAAAGTCCGATTTCGGAATCAAAAATTAAAAAATTTCACTTGCTGCTATAATATCATACTCGAAGAAGTCTAGACGAAGAGATTAAGCCTCGAAAAACCTACCATGGTCCCACGACCAAGAGGAAAGTTTTTTCGAAAGTTATATTTTTTAGAAAAATTGCGCCCTTTGTTAAGAAAAACTGAAGATTTGTGAATCTATTACTCATAGTTTCACTATATATCAACAATAAAATCGGAAGAAAAAAAAATGTATAAGCAAATGTAAAAACGACTATTTTCGCTCATTTGACAAGTTTGTCGGCACCTACGCATCCAAATCGGACTTACCATACATCAATCGATAAGTTTTTTTGATCAAGAACTATACAACGCTATGTTTCTTGGCTTGTTTCCTTCAACAACGTAGTTTACGTTTTCTGATAGCAATTTTTTCATCTGTTTCATAGATTAATTGGATTAAATAATTTACGGGGCTATTCTTGTGAAACAAATGAGCCATGGCTCAAAGTCTTATTTGTAAAAACAAATAGTAATGAAATATCTTTGATATTTTATCAGACAGTAATATATTATTTTTTTCGATTGAATGGACGATTTTTAGGTTATCTGTCGTAAAAATAGGTATTTATCGTAAAAAGTAACATATCTCTGCCAATTTATTGCGAAAAAAAACCGAAAATTTGTATAGTTTTACGTCAGCTATAATTTTTTTACAAAAATTTTTCTTAACGCATACTTTTTGGTTTATTTCAAATCAACTGATTTATAGTAGTTAATTTTCCAAATTTTGGTCATGGCTTTCCATTAAACAGAGTCATAAACAGAGTCATTGAAATTATTATTTTACTTCTTATCAACTTTATTGTCCGTGCTAATTGTATTGCTATTCCCAAATTTTAAATAAAGTTTAGAAATGTACCCAAATTTTAAAAATTATTTTATAATAAATCTGCTAAGTTCATTTGAAAATTTGTGTATAAGAGTGGGTGAGGAGAAAAAATAAAATTTCCATTACGTTTAAATCAAAAGGGTTCGTGTTCTAGGGGGACTAGAAATTTACAAAACGAATTACACTTCCACCCCTCCTCGTTGACCTTCGATACAATGCATAAGTCTAAACTTTCGTGGTAAAAATGACTATAATTAACGAGATTTTATAAGTTAAATATTTTTATTCTTAAAAGGAAATTTAACTTCAAAATCCATCTTCTTCATAGCCACATTGATCAAAACTATCCGTACCAACTTCTTCGTAATCCTTCTCCAAGGCAGCTAAATCTTCTCGTGCTTCATTAAATTCACCTTCTTCCATTCCCTCTCCTACATACCAATGTACAAATGCACGTTTTGAATACATCAAATCAAATTTATAATCCAGTCGAGCCCATGCATCCGATATGGCTGTAGTATTAGCTAACATACAAACGGCTCGTGTAACTTTTGCTAAATCACCACCTGGTACCACTGTCGGTGGTTGGTAATTAATTGCAACCTTATAAAACAAAGAAATTTTTATTTACACCAAGGCAAAAATATGCTGGAAATTTTATGACTTTTTTGTACGACTATTTGAATCTGGAATTGAATTCCCCTAAAAAAATTTTCAATGGAAAGGCAATCCGTTTACTGTTTATTGTGCTCTGCAGCCATAATTTAGTTATATGCCCTTTATCCCAAAATTAAAATTGGTATATACTTTAAGAATAGCCCATATAGGGTTTTAGTATAACAATATTTGAACTTTGTGAAACACACTTGCTCGAAAAATGTATTTTTTAAATATCATTATCGAGGTATTTCCAAACTATTATTAGGTTGTCGAGAACTTGACGAAATTCACAATATTAGAGAATGAATCCTCAGAAATTCGCTGAATTGTTTTGAGAATTTATCACCATTTTGTTCAGAAAATCGTTACGTAAGTTGAAGAAATTTAACATTCACACCTTCAATAAACATGGTGAAATAAAATGCACGATTCCAACGGTATTTATTACGAACTATCCCAATATAGTCACGGTTGTTTTGCAATTCGACACATACTTTCCTTAACGGTTTTTTTTCAGATTTTGGCGACTATACCCCTAAAGGGGTAGTTAGTACCTTTTCAGGATGTTTAAGTAGAGACAAGAAAGGTTCCTTTTAAAGAAATAGTTTCCGAGATAAAGCCTTTTAAAGTATATCATTTTCTCGAATTTCGAAATGAATGAATTTTGACCTTAATTTTTCGTAGCCCCTAATAAATTTGAAACTAATTTCTTAAGAATCAGGGTCGAAATTCAACGACAAAATATTGCAAAAAATTGCTAATTTCGAGAAAATATATATTTGAAAGGTATTATCTCGGAAAATATTGGGTCTACAGAGACAATTTTAGTCTCATATTGTAGCAAATTTAGTATACTTTAAAAACATTTGGAGAAGGTACTATAAAAAACTATAGCCTTTTATAATCGCCAAAAGCCGAAATTTCCACGATTTTTTCGATTTTTGACAAAGTTGCGTTGTGCGCTCGAGCTCACAAACTTGGATTATTTATTGGACCAACATCATAAACAAGTCTGCTAAAAATCAGAGCTACCGGAATGTTTTTTGTTTCTTTTAACAGAGTTCAGAATATTTAATTTTCTTATGCCTAATTTTTTTTAATTTAATTGAAGGGTTTGTTTTTCTTCCTGATAATAATGAACTCGTAATTACCTCCAGAGTCCTGGACGATGCCATACATTTCCAGACTTGGTAGACCAAGTCTAGTGATTGTACTAACCTTAAAACCCGTCGGACACCAATCAACAAATTGTATTGTTCGTTTAGTTTTAATTAAGGCAATTGATGCGTTAACATCTTTGGGAATAACATCACCACGATACAGCATACAACAAGCCATATATTTCCCATTTCTAGGATTGCATTTCACAGTTTGATAGAGTGGATCAAAACAGGCACTGGTTATATCCGCAACATGAATTGATTCATGATAAGCACGTTCCATTGAAATAATCGGTGCATATGTCACTAGCGGGAAATGTATTCTTGGATATGGAACTAAGTTCGTTTGGAAATCAGCTAAATCAATCTTTAATGCCCCTTCAAAACGTACGGCTGCTGTAATCGACGAAGCAATTTGTCCAATTAAACGATTTAAATTTGTATATGTGGGTCGTTCAATATTTAAACAACGTCGGCAAATATCATAAATCGCTTCATTATCGGCAATAAATGTACAATCCGCATGTTCTAACGTGGAATGTGTGGCCAAAACAGAATTATATGGTTCCACTACGGCAGTGGATATTTGTGGAGCTGGATAAACACACCATTCAATTTTCGCTTTTTTACTATATTCGCAGGATAACTGTTCCATCAAAAGGGAAGTGAATCCTGATCCAGTTCCACCTAATCGACATCAATATTATTCATGAAAAAAATTCAGACCTTTGAAATGTAATAAAAGAGCAGTGATATAAGAAATTTTGTTAAGTTTTTCCTGGTGAACTTAAACATTAAAAGTGTCTTTCTACAGACTTCATTCTAGAGACTTGTGATTTGAAAGGTACTTTTTTTTTGCTTCGGTCGCGGTGTAAAATTTAACCTAACTTGTATGAATTACAGGATGGTGCAAATAACGTAGTGCGCTACGCGGTAACCAATTCGACTTTTAAAATAAATTCAAAATGTATTAGAAGTTTTTCGATTTTCTTTCGCTTAGTCTTTTAAGCAATATAGATATAGCTTTTAAGAAATTAGATTTTGAAATTGGACGCCATTTTTAAGACTGACTTTTTTCTAAAAATAAGCAAAATAACAGATTATGGCTAATCAAAGTTGAAAGGGAAACAATTTAATGAAATTTTTAAACTCATTTTTCTGTATAGAATTCGGCAAGGCATAGCGTTCTACGTATTTTGTTATACACTGTAAAAAAGTTATTTGGTTCCAATAGATCTCCGGTTAGGTTTATTAAATAAATTTTGTAAAAATCGAGAAATGTTTTTAAAAAACTTTTTATAATATGTTTATAGGACCCTCAAGGAACATTCAGCCAACTTAACCCAGTCATAAGAAGGCATAGGGTCCCATCGGGGGGAATATGTAATGTAGCCCAATTTTTTTTTTGAAATGCATATTTTGGCTTAAAATTGTCATCTAGATGGTATTTTTAGTCGCGGAATACGAATTAGATGTCAGATTACACGAATTATATACATCACGTATTTAAAAAATTGTGCCATTTATGACCCGAAATTCCACTTTTTGGCACAAAAACCCAAACCTAATTATTTAGTTAGCGTCCAAACTTATCAAGGGGGTATTTTCCGTCGCTGATTACGAATTCGTTGTCAGATTAATGGATACAGTCATGTATACCGAAAACCGTGCCATTTTTTGCCACGAATTTCACTTTTCTTGGCACAAAAACGGTAAACTAAATATTAAACGTCCAAACTTTGCTGTAGGAGGTTTTTTTGGCCCCTGATTACGAAGTCGATGTCCGATTTTACACGAAATCTATTATTCTTAATCAGTAAATAAAAATTCCCCTTAGAGCACAGTTTGGACGATAAATACTGATTATAACATTTTTGTGTTAAAAATTGCAAGATTTTCGGAAAACGATGCAGAATCCGTATAATCTTACTTTGTTTGCCGTTTTTATGCCAAAAGAATAAAATTCTCGACCAAAAGAAGTACGTTTTTCGGAAGATGGGCAAAATTTCAATGGGCAATCATTTGAAGATGGAGGTCAAATGACTTTGAAACTAGAATTTCAGGTCAACGTCATGGACGAAAACGAATACCCTCTATTGCCTTTAGAAACTTTTGGCTAAATCATTTTTCGGTATCTGGCTCGTTTTCTTTCGATAAATGCAATAATGACATTTTTTAAGTTGCATTTCCTCCGAAAACTAACGATTTTCGAAAAAAGTCGATGCAGTTCATTGCCACGGAAACACAAAATGACAATTTTTATATCGTTTACTGTACACAAGGAAAATTCATGAAGTAAAAAGTTTTAATAAATCGGAAACCCCCTCATATTTTGACCAGAGGTAAAGGTGTTAGAAACCCACCAAAACTAGAATAATCAGTCGGAATGTCGAATTATAACCCTTACTTAGGGAGCCCTTAATAAAAAATAAAAAACCACTTACCACCAAAACAATGGAATATTAAAAATCCTTGTAATCCACTGCACTGATCGATCACTTTACGCAATCGATCCACACACACATCAATTATCTCTCTGCCAATAGTGTAATGACCTCGAGCATAATTATTTGCTGCATCCTCTTTACCAGTAATTAATTGTTCAGGATGAAATAATTGTCGATACGTTCCAGTACGTATTTCATCCACAACTGTCGGTTCTAAATCAATAAATAACGCTCGTGGTACAAATTTACCACAATGTGTTTCATTGAAGAATGTCATAAAACTTTCATCACGACAATCATTTACATGGATTTGTCCATCTGGATTTATACCATGTTCTAAACAATATAGTTCCCAACATGCATTACCAATTTGACAACCAGCTTGTCCAATATGAATTGATACAATTTCACGCATTTTTATTCTTTTATAATTATTTTAATTGTGATTTATTGAAGTGTATTAAATTGACAAGTGTCTGAGTTTAATTACATTTAATGATTCTTTTTTGTTTTTGAATTAATATTATACATAATATCAAAGGTCACTTGTCTTAAATTTGTAACATTTTATTTCATTATGAATACCTACTTATAGTACAGGAGATGCGGTATAAGGTCGACCTTCACCCATCTGATAATCAGATGACACATATTTTTTTATGAAATTTCATTTATTTAAATACACTGCTATCATAGTTTTTCTATCGAACGGTGTCCATGGCTATTTTTATACCATGCATATATGTAATATGCAAGGTATACTAAGTTTAGTCCCTAGTTGGTAACGCTTAAAAATATTGATGCTACGAACGAAATTTTGATATAGGTGTTCATAAAATCACCTAATTAATCCATTTCCGGTTGTCCGTCCGTCCGTCCGTCTGTGAACACGATAACTCAAAAATGAAAAAGATATCAAACTGAAATTTTTTCAGCGTACTTAGGACGTAAAAATTGAGGTCGAGTTCGTAAATGAGCAACATAGGTCAATTGGGTATTGGGTCCGTAGGACCCATCTTGTAAACCGTTAGAGGTAGAATAAAAGTTTAAAAGTAAAAAATATTCCTTATAAAAAAACAAACTTCTCTTGTTTGAAACATTTTTTTCGTAAACATCACTGTTTACTCGTGAGGAACCAAATTAGGGGTAAATTGTAGTGTATGTATTATATGGGAATATCAGTTATGTGTGTGTGACATGTATGTATGTGTAATGTGATAGAGTAATCAACACTGTTTATGCATGGTATTTCAACAATTAACTCAGTCAATTTGTTTTCACTTGTTAATTAAATTAATTTAAATCAATTTTTTTTCCATTATCTTTTTTTGCAGGCAAATCTATTACGTTATGTTCGTAATTAAATTATCTTTCTTCTTATAGAAATTGTGACTGGTTAAGGCATTCCTTTCACTGGCTGGAAGTAAATTGTGCATTTTTTTTTAAATTAACGTTGACGGCGAAAGGACTTCCTTTATTCAAAAAATATTATAAATGTACGAGCGCCAGAGTAATTTTGGATAAGAGACTTGATTTTTTATATGAAGTTGGACTAAGTTATAATAATTTCTGAAAATTTCAGGGGAGGGGGGTGCCCCGATTTGTTAAATAACTTCTAAAGTAGGCATGTTTAACATTAGTCTCATGTGAAAACGGTAGATGGAAGATATGTTTTCATAGATTTCTCCAAAACTAGTCGGTGGAAATTTAAAAAAAAACTATTTAAAGTTAAACTCTTAATAAATTATTGAAAACAAAAAAAACCCGTTGTGCCCGACTAATTAAGGATGTATGAGCACGGTAGTGGGGACACAAATTTAAAAAATATATATTTTCAATTTTGATGATGAATTATGTTATAACTTGACAATATAAGACAAAAGTCAGAAAAAAATTTTCTCGATATCTGGAGTAATTTGTAAAATATCGAAAATTGAAAATTTTGTTTAATTATATTTCGAAAACCAAGGCCGATATCGCAAAATTTTATTCCTATTTTTCGTCTACATTCATGAAGTGAAATTCATCATCAAAGTTGAAAATAAGAAACACATAATTTCAAACACAAGTCCAAACAATTGCCTTGGCGCTTGTACTACTTTAAAAATTAAAGTATACCAAGAAAATATTGTCCTAAATCAAAATATTTATTTGCTGCTCTAAGATCAAATCTTCCTGCTAGTGTTTTTTTTCAGTTTATTTATTTCTCAATAAATTTCACGGTAAATTTTTATATTTTAGAGCAAAAATGGAAACTTGAATCGAAAACCTAATTTTCAGTTTTTTTTTCACTTCATCTAATCGAAAACTGGTAGTATAATAAAAGAAAATTTACTAAAATCTTACTTTCTCGAAAGACTATCAACAGATGTTAACATTTTTGAAAAAATCTTTCACAAAAATTTACACCGTAAAGTAAAAGCGAAATTTCACTTTACGATATTTTTTATTAACAATGGCGGCGAAAGGCCCTCCTTAACAGGTCTGCGTAGATCTGTTCATACCGTATGAACAAAGTTAAAAAATTAGCAACTACACCAATATGTTAACCCAACAAAATTGATATCGGAAGATATATAATAATTTATTAAGAAAATGGTATGTGCTTGTCTGCAATTTTTCACGTTTTTTCTTTTCTTTATTGTATATTGTAACCCTAAAACTAATAATTAAGATTCAAACATTTAACCTGTTACAAAATCGGCAAAAAGTAATATTTTGACAAAAGTGCGGTTTTTATAAAAAAAATACCACTTTTTTAATAAGGAATAACTTCCTAATTTAAAGTTCTTTTTCTTATCACTTATGAGTAAGCTTTTAATTGAACCTGAAAACATCCGTGGAACCTTAAAATAATTTGTATGCATTTTTATTTTTCGAGTTTTAAGCACATGTCACTATTAATCGAATACGTAGGCCGGGATGCATAGGAAAAGTTAAGAAACAGTACCGAGTTTAATGAAACTTTTTGTAACCTGTTTAAAGGACCCCAAGGAAAATTCAGTCCACTTAACCTACTCAGAAAAGGGCATAACGCCCCAACGGGGGTCAAATGTAGATAAAAATTTTTTGTAAATGCTTATTTTGGCGTTAAATTGTCATCTAGTAGATATTTTTGATCGCTGAATACGAAGTCGAATTCAGATTACACGAATTCTGTCACGTTTTCAAAAATCGTGTCATTTTTTACCCAAAATTCCATTTTTGGCACAAAAACGTAAACTAAGTGTGTATTGTTCAAACTGTTATCTGGTAGGTATTTTTGGTCGCTGATTACGAATCCGATATCATATTAACGGATTCTGTCACTTATTCCGAAAATCGTGCCATTTTTGGCCAAGAATATCACTTTTTTTTTTACAAAAACGGCAAACTGAGTGAGTATTTATCACCCAAACTTTGTTCTGGAGGTATTTTTGGTCGCTGTTTACGAATCCGATGTCCGATTACACGGATTCTATGACGCTTTCTGAAAATCGTGTCATTTTTTATAAAAACTTAGTTTGCCGTTTATGTGCCAAAAAAATGAAATTCTTGGCCAAAAATGGCACAGTTTTCAGAATCCGTGTGATCAAATATCGGATTCTAGATAACATTTTGGGCTATAAATATTTAGTTTTCCGTTTTTGTGCCAGTTAAAACTTTTGCTGTTTCCCCACTTTTGCCACTTTCGACACTTTTTCCCGGCTTATTAATATATATAATGTTTTTCGCCATATAGAGAGTTTGTGAGGCGTGTGTATACTAAAATATAGGATTTGTGTGGTAAAGGTGTACGTATTTTATTATAAAAAAAAATTTGCGGATGACTTATTTTATAGTGAAAAAATTTGCAAGATTTCCATCTCCTACAAGAGGTTTACTTCAAATGCATGAAAATGTAGAAATATAAAAAAAACAATGAATTAACCCAGAGAAATAAGACAAAAAACATATTTTTTACTGAGATTATCTGTTTTCGTATGCGAGAAATGACCTATGAAAATTTCATTGCAAAATCATGTGCGCAAGAAACTTATTTAAGGTCAAAGGTCGGGAAAATAGGTTTTTGTTAAATATTATAAAATTTGTTCGTGAGTTTACTTTTCATAAAAAAGGTTCTATACAAAATATCCGTAGAAGTAATAGTTCTCAAGATATTTGGGTAAAAAAAAAAATATTTATTATATTTAAAAAAATTAAAAATATTTATTTTGTATTATTTTTAATTTATAAAATATTTTTGATATTTTTTAGTGTAGTAGAGGAGGCGATTTTCGAAAATTATTGCTTCCATCCTATTTTCGCTACATTTGACCTTGAATAGTTTTTCTCCGCACATGATTTTGCAATGGATTTTTTATAGGTCATTTTTTGCATCCGAATAAAGATAATCTCGGTACAAAAACTTCACTTGGATTTTTTAAGCATAAAAATCTTTATTTTCTAAGCTATTTTATAATCACACTTCAAAAATTTTAAAATACAATTTTTCTCCAAACAACGACTTAAATAATTTTAAAATAAATACTTCTAACAATAATTTCCGTGCCAGCAATTACTTTTTGAAGCTGACGCCATCCGTATCCTTAACAAGACCTCAATTCATTAGCGACGGTTGACATTTTTTGGGTTTTTTACAAAAAACTTTCTTCGGTTGTCTCAACTACAATAACTACATTAAAAACGACCCAGAGGGAGAAAAAGTTCATCTTGTAACAAAACAAATAGACGTAGCAATGGAGCAAAAAAATAAAAAAAACGAGTTCAAAAATTAAAAAGTATAATATAAAATAACTAAATAAAGATTTAATTTAATACACCTTTTATATATAACTAGCTATGAACTACCCGCTTTGCTGGGCAACATCCCCACTTGCACCCCTCCATCCACATTTCCTTGCGTGGGATAACAGTTTTGTAATGTACACGTCATGCTCTTTTATTTGATACCCCACTTAGGTATATTTGTAAATATTCGATAATTCCTTCCCACTTTCTCGCTACACCTTTCTACCCTCCGAAGGTTAAAAGTAGATAAAAACAATAGATCTTTGAAGCTGGTTGTATATCGTGTCAATATTTGAGCTTAATCGATGCACAACTTTTTTAGTTTTTGAAGCATATCCCTTTCAACCCCTTACTCTACTATAATATGGATGTATTATACATAAAAACCTTCCTCTTGAAACTCTATCTATTAAAAAAAACCGCATCAAAATCCGTTGCGTAGTTTCAAAGATTTAAGCGTACATAGGGGCATAGGGACATAGGGACAGAAAAAGCGACTTTGTTTTATAATATGTAGTGATTTGCTATATATTGTTACGTAATTGCCTTGGTTAAGGGTCCAGGGAAGGTCCTGCCACCACAAATCCTTATTATTTTTACAAGGATAAAGATTTGTAAAATCCTTGAGAGTAAATTTAACACAAACACTGTTTCACGTTTAATTCTAGTAAGTCGTTAATTTTTATACCATGTATATATGAAATATACATAGTATATTAAGTTTATTCCCAAGTTTGTAACGCTTAAAAATAATGATGCTAGGAAAAAAATTTTGTCATAGGTGTTCATAAAATCACCTAATTAGTCCATTTCCGGTTGTCCGTCCGTCCGTATCTGTGGACACGATAACTCAAAAACGAAAAAAGATATCGAGCTGAAATTTTTACATCGTACTCGGGACGTAAAAAGTGAGGTCAAGTTCGTAAATGAGCATCATAGGTCAATTGGGTCTTGGGTCCGTAGGATCCATCTTGTAAACCGTTAGAGATAGAACAAAAGTTTAAATATAAAAAATGTTCCTTATCAAAAATTAAACAACTTTTGTTTGAAACAATCTTTCGTAAACATCACTGTTTACCCGTGAGGGCGCCAATTAGGCGAGAATTTTATACTATGTACTATACTTGATTATCAGTTATGTATGTGTCACATGTTGTATGTGTAATGTGATAAAGAAATCAACACTGACTATGCATGGTATTTCAACAATTAACTCAGTCAATTGTTTGTTTTCACTTGTTTTATTGTATTTTTTGAATATAAATAATATGTTATTCCGTAGTAAGGATTTTATTACTAGATCTCAAGTTTTAACTTTAAATAATTGCTGTATGAATGTTCAAGTTTAAGTTTATATAATCACTGCATGTTCAAATTTTTTATACCTAATCACTGTTTGATTTTGATCATTTAGTGATGTCTTTCAATACAAAACTTTTAGGTCAAAATATTAAATATTGTAACGTAAAAATTAAATATTAATTTTGCTGACCTTAAATAATCAAAATAATACTTGTTTACAATTAATAAATTTAGGTTGTATTTACATTAATAAAATATTACTAAATAATAATAAAATATGATTTATTTATACAGTTTTTAGAATGCTTTTCGTCCTGATCTGATCCAGGCTACTACAATATAGCAATCCTAAAAATCGTTTAATTTTAATAAAATACTATTTGTATAATGTTTTGAAGTTTAACTAATATGTATATGGTTGATTATAGGGATACCTTTACTAAAAAAATTTCTAAGAAAACTACACAATATATAATAAATATTTCGATTTCATAACCCTGCTGCAGTATTCTTTTTATACCATATGAAATACAGGTTGCCTTTAAGTTAAATATGCTTAAAACTCGAAAAATAAGTTTTTTCGATAAAATACTTCAAGCAAAAAATGTTGGATCTATAGGCGCTCATGTAATCATAACTTCTAAAACCGTCTACCAATTTTTCCAATGTTTTTCCAAAAAAAAGAAAGAAAAAAAAAAAAGAAAAAAAAGAAAGAAAGAAAGAAAGAAAGAAAGAAAGCAGCATTGTTATGTGGATTGAAAAGCATATTATGTCATTCTTGTTTAAGGCTTGCTTGCGATGTTCGGAAAAAATATATAATTTCAGATAAAAGTATTGTGAAGTTGTATAAAGTAATTACAAATATAAAAATTTTGTAACGATTTTGATATGGAAATTACGTTAAAATATCAACGGGATTCGTCTGCCTTTTTCAAAATCTTAATTATTCGATTAATAAAATCATTTTATGTTATTGGCAGATTGTATACTTCAAAAAAAAAAAATTAATGTTTTTGTGTACAATTTCGAATTATTTATAAACACTTAAATATCACATAAAACCGTCTACCAATGGGTAGGCGTCTCTAATTTGTTGTCTATTTGTATATGCAAACAATGGCAGACTGTATAAAACAAATAAAAATTCACTTTTTTAATGACGATTTGCAATTTTTATTGCAAACGCTATCACACCTAGGACCGCTTACTTTTGCGCTATCGTAGCTTGTAATAAGCTATATTTTGTTTACTCAACGAGACAGACTGTATACTGTCATTAAAGGAAATCTATTATTATCGGCCGGTCTATAATGTATTAAAAATAATAACACATTCAACATTTTCTATACGGGGTATTTCAACAATTAACAATGAATTGTTTATTTTCAATTATTTTTCGATTTTAGTTCAAATTCCGCTTTAGTAATTATTACGCAATAAATATGATATATAATCATCTAACAATTTCTTATAATATACTCTCTTCTGAATATACCCTTTCTAGGCGTAATCAGTTAAAATGGCAATGAAGCAGTCGAGACAAAAGGAATAATCTAACATGTAAAAACCGTTTGAAGGATCTCGACCTTCCCTGACAGGAAAAATAACAGCGACATTTCTGCACGCAGTGAAAACATTTTTATTACATTCAAAAATAATTTACCAATATATTCGTGTTGAATATACGTACACTCATTGATATAAAATTCACTTGACTCTCTCATCATTACGTTTTCAAGTATGTTCATTGCAAAAAAAAAAAAAAAAAAAAACTGAAATCATATATTTAGTTAAAAAAATTTTGCGATTTTGTGTGAACCTCAAACGATCTCCATATTCTGGCCAGAAAGACGCATCTGAATGTTTTAATGTTTTATACCAAGCAGTTTTTACAAGCTACTTTTCTGGAAGATTAGAGACATAAAAGTAAGCAAGTTCAGAGTTAAAATTTCTGAAAACTGAAGAAGGATAAAAAATTCGTGGTTTAGATTTTAAACTATGTTCTCGGAATACAAATTATCGATATAGAATACAGTTTGTGCCGACTTGAATCCTGAACTTGTTCTGTACATACGATAGTTTCCAAGCTAAATCTCGTCGTTGTATGGGAATGGTACTAGTACTTTTTAGGAAGAAGGTGAAATGCGTTTACGTACGGGGTGCTGAGCTCTTACCGCTATGTCAGACTACCAGCTTAAACACTCCCTGTCATCTTTCGGACACTTGTTTAGAACCGTTTTGTACTTCAAACAGGGCCTTTCATCTCTGCCTCTATGGTAGCACCACAGTTTTTATCATTTGTATCAGTGATCTTGGAGCTAAATACTCAGTATGACTTCCTCGGCAAGTCCGTCCCGATCGAATTGCTCAAAATCGCACTCTTTCGTTCGAAGTATTACATCTACAAAGTGTGCCACCAACTTCCAGTTGTTACCATTACTTAGCATTAACTCTACCATGCTTTCGGGTGATATACCACCAACTTCGGCTTCCAGATTCCATCTGTTTCTTTCCCACCTGGAACATGTAAAAAAAGTATGCTCTGCGTCATCCAGTACACCTGGACAATACAATCACTCACTGAGTGGCATTTTTCCCATTCGGTATAGATAGAAACGGTAATAACCGTAGCTGCTGAGGAACTGAGTAAGATAAAATCCAACCTCTCCATGCTTCCGATTCACTGCGTCAGATCCTTTATAAGCCTGTCTGTCGATTTTCTTTTTACCTTTTTAGAACGATCTTTCTTTTTAGAACGTCTCCTTGCTGACTTTGTTTTTTGGCTGAAACACGTTCCTATTGTCCATCGCAAGTTGATCGATCGGTACACTGCCAGCAATCATCAGCTCTGCGGCCTCCGAAACAGTATGTTAAGCAGATGTCTGTCGCAGTGCTCCACGCTGCTGTACCTGCAGAAGTATTTTCTTGATCATTTGCTTGCTTAGAGTATTTTACCTTCGTGAGACATAGTGCAGGCTAAAATGTGTAATAGCATTCGGCTTTATTTCATTTAAAAAATTTATTTGAAATACTAATGGAACAAATATTATCCGATGTTTTGTACTTTATTTTATTCAAATACTTGACTCGGCTGGATATGCAGTAGTTCATTCTAACAATCCATTTTTTACAAAATAATTTTTGTAAATCAAATTTATTATGAAGTAAGCCTTTGTAAGGTTTCAGCTTCACTTAATCATTTTCAATCTGTTCTTTATAACCTTAATTGCCTCTGGATAATTAGCATTTGTACTTGTTTAACCGCAAATTAGTACAATGGATAATAAATTTTTAATATCACAATATTTTAATAAATGAAGTTTTCCTGGTGTAAATATTTACCATTTCAATATTACAAATACGTAATTACAGAATCACCGGGAATATAAAACTGAATTTCTAAAGATCGTCAGTCTAAGTCTTAGCACATTGCCCTGCATAAAAACTATAGAGACATTTTGAAATTTTCGATATAGATTTTCGAACTCATTACAGTAAATTTCCTATACTGACAAGTTAAAATTGACTTGCATCGATTTCTATTCGTATTGGGAGTAAATTCAAAAATATGGTAAAGAAACCTCACAATAATGTATGTTACTCTTTCGTATATATAGAGGTAAAAGTAATATCGAAACAAACTGAAAATAATTTAAATTAAAAAATAAACTACGAATCCACTCATCAAGAACATTCAAAAAAAAAAAACACCAATTAATTTTGTCAACAGAATACAGGAATTATTTGTAGAATAGAAATAATTTTCTCATCCTGTGAAATTGTCACTAAAACTCATTCAATCACATTCCTTCCTGTTTGTTTGTTGTTATGTTGGCAACAGCCAACAGCTAACTTCACACATATTATAAACTTTCTGATTTAAAGTTATTGATTTCAACCCGAAAAACAAAATTAAACATTATAATTTTTTTCCATTTTGCGTGTAAGCACAAAAGTTTCTATACATATAATACTTAAATGTTCTCCTTGAGGTATATTCGGTTCGGAATTTTGAAATTTATAGGAAATGTTGTACATAGACAATGTACAACAAAGACAATGAACCAAAACTAAAAAATCTAACTAGACTAACTGACAAAAAAAGAATCTGAACTAAAATATCGTCCTTCAGACTCTATGAGCTACTAAATTGCTTACTGCTTGACAATTTCATCTATTTTATTATTTTGTTGCGGAACCCAATTTTTTGGGCAAAAACCGTAACTTTACCCTGCCACGCTTCGCAGTAGGACTTTATGGGTGCTTAGAAATAGCTGAGAAGTATCTAGTAAATTTGATAAATCCCCGAGAACAGAGTTTAAACTAGTATTGACTGAACAGCTGAACTAATTTTCATATAATTTTTTAATGTACACTTATTCCCTTTTATTTGATATCAGGCGTGAGTATATTTGAAAATATTCGATCGTTCATCTCCACTTCCAACTCCCTCCTCTCATATCCCCTTGCGTCGGGGTTACAGTTTTGTAATATGTAGGTAGGTCACGCTCTTTTATTCGATACTCCACATGGCTTTATTTGAAAATATTCGATCGTTCATTCCCACTTTTACCACTTCCCCCATATCCCCTTGCGTCAGAGTCATTTTTATGCAGCTTACAAGTTTTTAATGTACACATCATGTCCTTTTATTTGATATCAAACTTGGGTTTGTTTGAAAATATCCGATCGTTCACCCCCACTTATACGCTCTTCCATATTCCCTTGTGCTGGGAACAGTTTGGAACAAAGAACTTACAGTTTGGACGTCATGCTTTTTTATTTGATACCCCACTTGGGTATATTTAGAAATATTCTATTGTCAATCCCCTCTTTCTGGCTCCACCTTTGCACTTCTCCCCCTGCCGAAGGCTAAAAGCAGCTAAAAACAATCCTATAAGTGTATGCCGTGTCAAAATTGGAGCTGAATCGATGCACATCTTTTTAAATTTTTGAATCACGTACTTTTCATTCCCTATTTCAACCCCTTATAGCCCTTTTATCGCATTTAAGAGTAGCCTATATTTAATTCAGGTTATAAACTACTTGTGTTTCCAATTTCATCTAAATTCGTTCTGGTGTGATTGAGTAACAAACCATACATCCATCGATCCAAACTTCACGATTACAATATACTAGTAGATAACCGCCCACTTTCAAAACAAAGACTACCGCGTTATAGATTTTAACACACCGAGTTCCCCAAGTTTTTCTAAGTTGTGAGAAGGATAATTATTTTTTTTAAATTGTAAATATTGTATATTAAAAAAACCTTAGTAACATTATAAAATACGTTGGTCTATATTTGTCAATAAAATTATTAACATGGAGTTCCCATATACAAAATTCATATCCCGTTTTTAACCGA
The DNA here is from genome assembly GCF_905475395.1 of Chrysoperla carnea. Classification (NCBI taxonomy): domain Eukaryota; kingdom Metazoa; phylum Arthropoda; class Insecta; order Neuroptera; family Chrysopidae; genus Chrysoperla; species Chrysoperla carnea. The sequence continues at coordinate 69,371,085 of NC_058341.1, forward strand.
CTTCAAACCCAAAAGAAAGAGGTTCTCAATTCGACTGTATTATTATTTTTTTGATGTTTGTTACCTCAGAAATTTTGACTGGGTGAACCGATTTTGATGATTCTTTATCTATTTGAAAGCTCGTGCTTCCCGTGTGGTCTCATTGATCCAGTTCTAACAATGGTATTTATGTGAAAACCATAAAGTCTTAAATTTGCATTAAGTATGTCCGCGACAAGTGGACGAATAACTCAGTATCACGCCAATTGATTTCGATGATTCTTTTTTTAGTGACAAATTAGTTAGTGTTCTTCAGATTCACTAAAAATCATTAAAAAAAAAAAACCGACTTCAAAAAAAAACAATTCAAAAACAAATTAATATGTACTAGAAAGTAAAAAATTATGAAAATATAATGTAGTTACAATTTTTGTTATTTTTGGAGTCGGTGTCAGCCAAGTTAATGTTCTGTCACAGTTGTTTCCTTGGCTGACATGGACTCCAAAAATAACAATAATTGTCACTGCATTATATTTTTGTTATTTTTTACTTTTTAGTGCATATTAATTTGTTTTTGAATTATTATTTTTTTTGTTAAAAGTTTTAACATCTTAGGGGATGAATTTCCAAAAATCCCTTCTTAGTGTTACTTACGTTATTTAGGGAACGTGTGTACAAAATTTCATGCTTCTACACCCAGTGCTTTCAGCTGTGCGTTGATCGATCAGTCAGCTTCCATTCTTATATATATAGAAGATAGGGATTAGCATTATTGTATAAAACCTAAATCAGAGACCATTTTATCTGGCCCGTAACGGTCATATTCACCATTGCTTGTTATATAAATATGTGTGTGTATCTTTGTATTGTTGTTTACAAAAATCTTTATAGTTGTTTATGTCATAAAAGAACCTGTATATTACCAAATATCAGTCCCCATCATCATTCCTACGTCATACTAAGCCAGTAGCTCATTCCAGAGCTACTAGGAGCTACTAGCTAGCTCTATGACTGAAATGACTACATTGTTGTTGTTTTTGCTGTTGTTGCATTGGATAAAATATTATGAAAATATTTCTTCACTCACGTTAATATAAAAGTCATTTAAATTGTGTTGTAAGTAAATAAAGATGGAAATTATTGCGCCATCTGTTTGTATAACATATACCAACCAACATACAGCCATACATACAGCTGTGACAGACATACTCACACTTGAAAAACAACAATAACATTTAAAATAATGTATGTATACATACATACGTTCAAATAAGGAAAGAAAATATTTAAGAATCTACAATATGGCATTTTAAAACGGTTCAACAGACTCTCAAAACAGGTACAAATGTAATTTTTACTCATAAGTGTAGGCGCTGAGTGGTTTTCGTATGCATTTACATGTCCTACCGAACAAGGAGTCTATTTCGACGAATTTGACCTGCAGAATCCTAGTTTTCAATCCTAAATGTGCTCATCGCTCAGAGTAGGGGGAAATTTTTATAAACAAATTAATTGTTTATATGACCATAGCTCCTAAACTATTGAAAATTTTACAGTTAAATATACCATTTTACTGTAGGAAATGAAGCATTTGACCCAAGAATTCTCTCCTCGTCAGTAGATTTTTATGGGAGCTGGTAGAAAATGTTTGTCTGAGTGTACTGAAAAATGTCATATAGGTGAGTGCTTGTGCTTTTTTGATTTACGCCCATGGGCTGGGGCAGAATTTCCCTACCCCCGGGCACCATCTTCTCTATATTAAACATTTAAAAAAACTATAGGATTTTATATTTTGCACAATTTTAAACATTTTTTGATACTACACATTTTTTACTTAACTTCACCGTTTTCGAGTAATAAGCATTTGAAAAAAAAAACTTGTGGATTTTTTCCGAAAATTCGTTGTTAACGAAAATAAAGATTATTTCGTGGTTCCCGTAAAAAATTTAATTTAAAAGTCCTTAGATATTATACATAAGAGTATTCTAAGCATTTTTGTACTCTTGACAATTTTCATCAAACCTCATCTTTTTTGATATATAAGCGTTTTAAAAAAAAGTAACATTTTTTTGCTAAAAATTCGTTATTGACGAAAATGAAGATTATTTTGTGGTTTTGGTTAAAAATTCAATTTGAAAACATTTTATGACATTTTATTTTGGACCATTTTACATTCCTTTTGTACTTGTGGCATTTTTTGCTAAACCTCACCGTTTTCGATATATAAGACTTCGAAAAAAAAAAACGCTTATTTTTATATATGTTTTTAAGCTTAGTTTTTTACATCTATTATAAATTTTGATATTTAATTTATGAAATATTTATATTTTAGACCTTTCTAAGAGTTTTTATTTCATTTTTTACTTGACCTAAATTAGAAAAATTAGTACTATGAAAATAAAAATTATAATTTTTGAATGCAAAGTATTTACAAAAAATTTGTTTAAAATGATTGTTAGCCATACAAATTTAAATATATATTTATTATATTTTGATAATTTATACATTTGTAAAATCAAAACATTCTAAAACTTGGTCTTCAAGAATTTCATCTTGAAGATTTTCACCTTCCAGGATTATGTCTTCGCTATTAACTGGAGTGCATTCTAATCGACTGCTGCAACCGTTGATACTGCAGTGCTTACAAACTTTTTGCAACCAAGTTGAGTTTTGTAGCGATATTCATGTTCAGATACCACAAAAAACGAGTTTGGGCTGATTATATGACGAATTTCTCGAAATTCCAGGAGACGACTGGAAACCGGTTACCCTGGGCCCCAGGTACCTTGAGACAATTTTGAAATCATTTTTATCACTATTAACCGAATTGGGAATTTAATATTTACGGTCAATTTAAAATGCAATTATAAAATGCATATTAATTATGTTAATTGCATATTTTTAATTTCCTATAAATTAAATAAGGTCACAAAATTTCCTGACACTCTAACGAATCGAATGCCGAAAATCGCATTCAAATCCGACTTACTGCTCAAATTTTTCGAGCTTTATTCCTTCGTTTCTTCGTCATATGCACTACTTTTGTCATCTAGTTAGTTACCCAAGTGTTACAAATCAAAACGATGATACATAAAAAATACAGTACATAAAAAGGTTTAATCTTTGTTATTGTTAAATAATACTTAAATAATATAATTGACACCATATGAAGTGAAGTTGTAAATGTCATTATAATTTGAACCATAATGTACATGTACCTACATATATACAGGCTGCTTTTTTAACTTGACATATGCGTGAAACTAGAAAAATCAGTTTAATCGAAGAAAATGCTTCAAACGAAAAAGGTTAGTTTCAAAAGTACATATCTTATATGGACCGTGAGTCGCTTTTGACGAGTCTATCAAACATTCCTCTACGATTTTCTTCGAAAAGGCTGCGTTTTCAAATGAGCATGATGACGTAATATTTGAGTTATCGTTTAGAAAAAATGCATCCAAGAATTTATCGGACACTATGACTACTTGATAACATTCATAATTATTTCACAATATTTTGTGCGACAAAAATACTGCACCGATGAGCTTGTCTACCACCTCGAACATGACGTACTTAAGTATTTTTGTTTTTGAATACATACATGGTTCACTTTTGCTGAAGTGTTTAATAATAATTAATGTTATCAAGTGTTAATAATCAAAATGATGTCAGCATGCTTATTTGAAAACGCGACTCGTCAAAAGGAAGCAACTCACGAAGTTTCAAGTATGTATTCATCATTCTAAAAAAAACCGTGTTGTTTCACGGTCTAATACGGGTATTGAATTTAAAACCTCTAATTCATAACTAATTCATATCTGGCAAACACACAAAGTTGTTCTTTATAAAAAGGAAAACCTTTTTTTTGTTAACGGTTTTGTAAATAGTTTGAACAGCAGTTGATAGCAAAAATACCCTCCCTATAAGACTCCATAAGAAAATCCATATCATAACTTTTTGCGCAATTTCTTCATTCAATTTGAACAAAAATGGTATTTAATAAGGTATGGAATAAGGTAAGATTTTCATTAAGCTTGAAAACGTGGGTCAAGTTTAACGTCTGGGTAAGATATGCGCCGCCTATAGACCCAATATTTTTTGCTTGGCGCTTTTTATTGATAAAATTATTTTGCGAGTTTCAAGCATATGTCAACTTAAATAAGACACCTGTATATACAGGGTATTCTATTATTGACTGCAATACTTTCGCTTCCTCAATTAGCTGAGCAAAAAGAAAGGAGAAAATGTTCTCTACCAAATTTGGATCTGAGGTCTAATTTACCAGATAATTATCCTACTTTTATTATAATAAATTAATAAAAAATACATTCCTCAAAACCAAATTCATCCAATAAAACACTACTTAAAAAGAGGATGTGTTTTATCATAGTGTGGGAGAGTGACCTATATGCAAAATTACTACAAAAAAAACAAACTCTAAAACAAAATCTTATACATCGTATCAACTTACAACTTCAACACAATATGCATAGTGTGATTTGTCTGTGAGTATGTTTATCTTATGGTGGGTCCACACGATAGCAACTTCACACAACCTTCTATAGGATTTTGTCTGCACAACAAATCAGTGTAAACAAGTCGGTATGGTGGTATGATTTTATGACGATTTAGATTATTTTTTTCCAGACTTTCTGTACAGATATCTGTACAAACAATAGTCTGTATCGTGTGGACCCACTATTAGCATTTATTTCAGACTATAGTCGGTTTTTATCAAATAGATGCTTAAGGTATGTGATCGCACGATAGGCTGCGCACAAAACTTAATTTACAAAGAAAGGGAATGTAATAATACTTGGTTTTTATGGGTTAGTTTTTATATTACAAATAGCCAAAAGGAGTTTTTTTTGTGTAGTAATTTCGCATTTACGTGACTCCCCCACACCATGATAGAACTCATCCTCTGTTTAAGCAAGGTTGAGGAATGTATTTTTTATTAATTAATTATAATTAGAGTAGGATAATTGTCTCGCAAATGAGGGCTCAGATTCAACTTTGGTGAAAACATTATCTTCTTTTTCTTCTCAGCTTATTCAGGAAGCTAAAGTTCTGCAATCAATAATAGAACACTCTATATATTATAGCTCAGCTCACATACATATATAAGTATCTATGTTCCGGGCCGTGAGGAGCTTGTGTCGTTGAAGTTGAATATAATATTATGTATATCTACATATATAATAGGTTATGATGTTACGTACAAAAAACTACATGAACTGAATAATAATAACTAAATTCAAAAAGAGATAGAATAACAATGAATATAACTACGCTTTCTAACAATATAACATTTTAATTCATAATACACAACTTTAACAACATAATTCTTATACAAGGTGTTCTGTTATTGATAGCAGAAAATTATACCAGTAAATTAAGCTTATCAAGATAAATGGAAAAGTTATTTACTAAATTTTGATCTGAAGCCTCATTCGGGAGATGAGGCTATGAGAAAAATAGAAAGATTTGTGAATTTACAGACCTATTAAACTCATTAAACGTAATAGGTGTCACTTTAGAATATAGAGGGGACTATCATTAAACAATAATTGATTGTAAATTGATTTAATTGGGTAGCGAATATTTTGTTGACGTTATTTATAAAGAAAACAAAAAAATTATACATATTTATCAAATTATTTCACCAGTACAGAGACACTTAGATGTGGGTGGTATTAAATTATATATTAAAATAGGTACGGGTTGGGGGATCAAATTGTGTAATACGTAATGCTATAGCAAAACACAACAACTGTGATAGAGCAGCCTTGATTGTGTTATCTTAAGACATTATGTGTTATGTATGACACAATTTAATTCCCTCCGTATCTATATCAATGTATAATTTGATACCTCCCACATCTAAGTGTCTCTGTGGTACAGTAAATCTGGCATTTTGACTGGAAAAAATTACAATACTGACTCTGAGGTTATAGATCGTTAGGGGGGCATGTAAATAACTTAAAAAAAAATTAAGAGAATTTTTCGTTCCGCTGTTTTTGAGAAAATCCAAAAAAATGGGAAAAAAAAATTTGGAATGCGTTTTTCTCGGAATCTATTGATTTAAGGGAAAAGTTTTTCAAATAAAAAATGTAGAAGACACTGTCAGCTACATTATGTCATTGGAGCAACGTCATACGAGTTAAATTACAAAAAGTAGGTGGCGTTAAAGTATCAAAAAAAGGGTTTTCCACGGTTTTCATTAAGAAAAAATGATTTTTTTGTAAAAGTGTAAATGAAAAAGTTGTTTGACTCAAAATTAGCTTCAACTTTTATTTAAACAATTTTTTTGTAAAACTTACCGTTTTTGAAATACAGCTTGCTAAAAAATCTGAAAGTTATGTTTTTTAAAATTTTGAAAAGGAGTACTTGATTTCCTTTTTATTTTCTTGGTTTATTTTAAACATACATTGTTTTACTATAGCTCGGAAATGGTAAGTTTTTCATAAAAATTGTTGAAATAAAAGTTGAAGTTAATTTTGAGTCAAACAACTTTCTCATTTACACTTTTACAAAAACATCATTTTTTCTTAATGAAAATCGTGAAAAACTCTTTTTTGATACTTTAACGCCACCTGTTTTTTGTAATTTAACTCGTATGACGTTGCTCCAATGACATAAAATGTAGCTGACAATGTCTTCTACATTTTTTATTTGAAAAACTTTTCCCTTAAAGTTAAACCAATAGATTCCGAGAAAAACGCATTCCAAATTTTTTTTTTCCCATTTTTTTGGATTTTCTCAAAAACAGCGGAACGAAAAATTCTCTTAATTTTTTTTAAAGTTATTTACATGCCCCCCTAACGATCTATCACCTCAGAGTCAGTATTGTAATTTTTTCCAGGTCCGGGCTTTTTTTCGTCTATATTGACTGAATCACTGTATTAGGAAACAATTTGATAAATATGTATTATTTTGTTGTTAACTTTATGAAGACAACAAAATATTTATTTTAGTATTCGCTACCTATTTAAATCAATGTACAATTTACAGTCAATTATTGTTTTGTGATAGTCTCCTCTATATTCTAAAGTGACACCTACTAATTTAATGAGTTTGATGGGCTTGTGAATTCACAAATCTTCTTAGTTTTCCCATAGCCACGTCTCCCAAATTAGACCTCGAAATGTGGTAAGGGGCTTTTCCATTTGTTTAGATAAGGTTAATTTAGAGGGATAATTTTCTGCTGTCAATAACATCACACCCTGTATATGTTGTGTATCTATCTATATAGAATACATACCCTAACCTAACGTATATGAGATGATGTCACTAGTATTTTGTATACCTCTACAACGTATTTATGATGTAAGAATCAGATTGATTCTGTCATCATACTAAATACCCAGAAATTAAGCATTCAATACTTGTCGATTATTGACTGTTATAAAATTATGAAAATACTTGAAAATAAAAAACAATCCAAAGTAACAGTAAATGTATTAACAATGGGACATGCCACATCTATACAGATTGAATTCGTTAAGTCATAACCAGTCGAAAACTGACCTATGATTTATTAATTATTCGCAAAATTATTTTTAACACAAAAAAATTAAATAAAAAATCATGGTAATAAAAAAAAAGTATTGCATCTTTGAAATTTTCCATAGTTGTTTATTAGGTTGTAAAATCTTCGTACCAAAAAATCGGCCACTTATGGGGTGCTAAGCCCCTTTTTTTGGGATGTTGTTGATTTTAATTAATTTTTTTACATATTAGAAAAAAAACTATTCATCAAATGAACAATTTTTCGACTTTCCAGTTTCAAAATTGACCGAGATATACCAATTTTAAAATGTAATTTTTTTGGTCATTCAATCAAATGAATCAAAAAACCATCTTAAAAATCGTTAAAGATAGAACAAAAGTTTAAATGTAAAAGTTATTCCTTATAAAAAAAAAAACTTTTGTTTGAAGTATTTTCCTAAGTTTCACGGGTAAACAGTGATGTTTACGAAAGAATGATTCAAATAAAAGTTGTTAATTTTTTTCTAAGAAATACCTTTAACATGTAAACTTGTGTTCTATCTGTAACGGCTTACAAGATCGATCATTTTTCATTTGATTGAAATTCACTTTAAAATTGTAATATCTCGGTCAATTTTGAAGCTAGAAAATCGAAAAACAAACAAAAACTCGCACAACTCAATCAGCTAGAACTATGAATGAACTTTTTTTATTTTATGCATAGTTTGTTTGTAATTTGTAAAAAACTGATTATAATCTCCAACTAACCCCCCACCCCGAGTGGCTTTTTTTTCTACATAAAAATTTTACAATGTAACAAACAACTGTCAAAAATTTCAAAGATGCTACACTTTTTTCATTGTACTATTTAAGAAATACGAATATTTAAATAATTCATCAACCAAAACAACAGTATTAACAGAAGAATTGAAAAAAAGAAAAATTTTGTATTGCTTTAGTCATAGTAGTGATATAAAATATACCAACTTATCTCTTTCTATCAGAACAAATCAGAAAATAATAATTTTTTGACCGAATATCATTAGAAAATCATATGAAAATAAAGAATTCCTGATAGGGGTCCTATGAACCTAAAATAAGTTGCATTGAAAAGTTTCGTATTACTCCCTAATTCATTTTTAAATAGTTCATATTCATATTGTATTAAAAAACGCGTAAAAAACGTTTCACTGTTATGTAAATGAGTTTAATTTCTCGTCATTGTAACGTCTTTAAAAGTATATTAGGATTTAGGTTCTTTAGAAATATCTATTTCTTTTTGTATCTGTAACTATCTGTTTAATTTTACTACATGTTTAGTATAGTTATCTGGTAGTTTTACATAGAAAGTTTTTCGAGAGTTTTGAAAAGAGTTTTGGGTGATTTTATAGATTTTGAGGTGCTCTTTTCGAATTACCACTTTGCTACCTCGTATATTTGGCGATCGCGCCGATATAAAGGTAAATTATCACCTACAAACAATATCTTCTTTTTGAGTCATTTTATGATTAAAATACTTGCATACAAAATTAAACCGCAGAAAATTTCCTACAATTTATGTATTTACAATTTCTTCGTAAAATCAGTAGTTTCGGCGTACGAGTACAGTAAAATAGGCCGAATTTAAATCATCAATTTAACTCGTACGCCAAAACTATTAAATTTATTAAAAAAATGGTCTGTACATAAATTGTAGGAAATTTTTTCTAGTTTAATTTTGTATTTGGATTTCTTACTCGCAAAATTATTCGGAAAGAAGATGTCGTCAAAAAACTGGTTTTCGGCGTCATTTTTCCAATATTGCGGCGCAAGCGGCAAGAAAACAAGATAGCAAAGTGGAAATTCGAAGAGAGCAACTCATAATCTATAAAATCACACATTTTCAAAACTACCGCAAAACTTTCCATGTAAACCTAAACCACAAACCACCTTTGGTTTTTTTTAACCAAATGATCAGGGTTGTCAAAAAATGATTAATCAGGATTTTCTGTCGACATGATTTTCGAAATAAACAACCTAAAATGAACAACTTTTTCACTATTTTCAGTTTGACATTGAGCTACGGACTTTATTTTCTAAAATTTCCACTTCACGAGCAATCTTCCAAAGAAAATATTCTGACAGCAGCACTTTTATCTATAAAATATTTCTCCTTATGGCTTTATTTTTCGACGACTTTTGCACTAAGATGACGCAAAATTGCTAAAATGAGAAGTTTGTTATGAGTTTGATATTCCATAAATAGGAAACTTAGAGTAAATGGTAAATCAAGTTCTGAATTTGTGAAAGGATCGAGAAAAACTCAATAAAACTGTAGTATAGACATAATCGCACCACTTTTAAACTGAACTCTATAGGTTAGGGTTGTGCAAACCTTGTAAAGGCATAGTAGAAATTGTTGGTTCGACAGAATATTAAAAAATAAAATTGTTGTTTAATAATAATTAATTTTTTATCTTTTCCTCTGATGATTTCATCTATCAGCTTCTCAATTATTTTTAGAGGCTGAGTACACCTCCTTTATGCATATACCATGACTGCACCAGCCAATTACAACCTAGCAACTACGATCGATAAGTAAGAGACAATTTGCCATGAAATAATAATTAAATTTCGTTATTAATTATTATAATATAGAAGAAATAAGAGAATGTTTGGTTATAAATATTTAGTTGTAGAAAATTAATTTTAACTTTATCGACGAATTGTTCTGAAAGTTTATATATATTGTTTGTATATTTACGTTCAAAGTTCTAAGTATACAAAATTTGGTATAAATAAAAAAATTTCAATTGTTGCATTTTAGCTCGATTGTAAAAAGTAGTAACATTAATTTTCTACACTTTTCAAAAAACTCCTAGTTTTTAGTATTAATTGACAAATAAAAAAGTCTACTTTATCAACTCTATTTAAAGACTTTTCCGTGAATGATGCCTGAAAACGAAGTGAGGAATGCCTACATGTTTAATTTCTGGCTTTTTTAAAAGTTTTAAATTGAACACATTTTTTTTATTTGATAAGCTACCAAAAATAATATTTTATAGCGCAACCATTCATTTTTTCCGAAGTAAAGTCAGATTTCCGACGAATATCCAGTTTGAAGAACACTAAAATATTTTAAAGAACGTTAAATGATCGTTAATCGTAATATTTGTTGCACAATTTTCAAAAATATAAAAACTCTTACTGAAGTTTTTGAAAAATTTGCGTGATATTAAAATGTAAATGTATTGAATACACAAAGAATGAAAGTGTTTACTAATTCCAGCTCTTGCTATGAGGAGAGCTCTTGCCTTTCTTGGAAAATCTTCCCGATCTGAAGTCCGATGATGTCAAAGCATTCTTGCTGTTCTGAAATAGCTCGAAATGGTTCCTGAATTAGTTTCCGGAGATGGGTCTACCCACTTTTTTGGTATCACCACGTATCCTATAATCTAAGTCACCTCATAGCAACCACTTTGATCTAATCAAACCTTATCTATTAAATCTTATATATTTAAATGAGCAATTCTTGTATATATATATATATATATATATATATATATATATATATATATATATGTATATATATATATATCAACGATCTTGGAAATGGCTCCAACGATTTTCATGAAAATGAGTATGTAGGGGTTTTTTGGGGCGATAAGTCGATCTAGCTAGGTTTCATTTATCAGAAATGTCGTTTTATCCGTCTTTTCATGAAAAATTCATCAGACATCTATTGGTGTATAACGTAGTTAATGAAATACAATGCAAATTATAACATAACAAAAAGGAGGCGTTTGAGTAGTCTAAAGTGAAAAATATGACTCTTGCTGACATCTATTGGCGAATAACCGAGCGAAGCTCGGTCATCCAGATATTATAATTAAAAAGCAATGTTATGCAATAATTTAATAGGTGTGTTTGTGTTAATAAATTCAAAATCTATTTTGATCTATTTAAAAAAAAAAGTTAGTTTAACGAATATGGTGGAAGCGCAAATAAACGCAGATTATATACTAAGAATCGATATGATGTATAATTTAATTGCGTTTCCACCATTTATTATTTACTGCATCTATAAACAACTTTTTTATCTAAATTCACTCTCAACCTCATTTAAACAAGTGAAAACAAACAATTGATTGAGTTAATTGTTAAAATACCTCGTATAGAAAGTGTTGATTATCAGTGCTTGTATTATTTTTTATAAATTAGAAGAATTTAAAAAACCAACACAATTATGGTGACCTTTTGGCTGCCATTTATTTGAAAATGATGAAAATAATTGAAATTATTTTCTAGAATGTTTTTCGGGAATGTTTTACAAGACCTGAAAATTTTCAACTCCTGTCAATTTTCCAAAAAAGTTTCACAAATCAGATTTTTATAAATTAAAAAAAAAAAACTATGTATCAAATAAAAAAACTCAAATAAAAATTCTAGCTAATTTAAATTGTGCACTTTTTTTTTAAATTGCCAATTTTATCATGGTGCATTTTGTGCTCATTCAATCAGATGAAAAAAGACCCACCTTGTAAATTGTTTGAGACAGAACCAATATTTAAAAGTTAATCCTTAAAGTAAAATCCGAGGGTTTACGCAAATTAGGGCAAACCTGGTGTTGAAATCATCTGAAACATACAAGGTGTCCCACGGTGACCACCCATTAGAAGTTTCTGGAGAACCAGACATAATAAGACTAAAATATTTTCAGATTTGTGGCACTTCCGGTTATACCGGAAGTTGATCCTAAAATAATTTGTTTAAATAGAATGCCCTATTTATTTCTACATAACTCGCTTAAGTCAATAATTCTGAGTTTTTTTTGTAGTAAAGTGACCCTCCTTAAGTCGCCCTATTAGCTCAGTTGGTTAAAGCGTAACCAATTCCGTCCGCGGTGTGCTTAGGGTAGCGGGTTCGATTCCCGCCGTCGCAACAACATTAATTTTTAATTAATAGTTGTAATGGGCTGGTGTAGTGCATGGTATATGCATGAAGGAGGTGCACTCAGCCTCTGAAATTGAGGAAGTTAATGTTTTGGCATATTTTGAAACCCATCCTACTTCTTTCCTTAGGGCTACAGAAAAAGGTATGGGTATTTGAACATCATCTATTCAGAGAATATTATTAAATCAAGGAAATAAAAAACTGATGGTTCCATTAAAAAAAAGGATATTTGGTACAATTTAACACTTGTTGAATGAAAGTAATATTTCAGATACTTCCAAGAGGAACTGGCGGTTTTTCAATCGCACTTGTGGCAGCATCTATTAGCCGTTTATTAAGCCGGGTATGATCGTTTTACCTAATTAAATATGGAAGTTACAGCCTTTTTTCTACACGTCAATTTGCATATAAATTTCTAATAAATATAGTTTATCTCGAAAACTTTCAAGATTAAGGGGGTCATGTTAGGTTAGGTTATATTGCGTGTCACGAAGGACGCACTTAGGCTATAGAGCCTAAGCTTTTGATGTAGTTTTTTCTAATAGATAGAGTGATTCAAGAGGAAGGTTTTTATGTATAATATATACATAATATTTTAGATAAACACTGATAGTTTTAGAGGTTAAACGAAATTGTGAACAAAAGGAATATAAGTGCCGGCATATGAAGTGAAGGTTCTAACACAATAATCTTTGTATTTAAAATTGAAGTTACCCGGCGAAGCGGGTAGTTGACAGCTAGTACTCTATAAAAATTTCAACTTGCCTTAAACATATTTTTTCTATTAATATGCAAAGTACTTTTGCAAGCATCTTGCAGGGTTAAAATCCTTCGCAAATTGCCTGGCTTGTTTATTTTCTTCATTTTTCAATATATAAGTTAATTTTCAATAAAGGGGGTTCTAAAGATAGCGCTACGAATTTTTAGAATGCCTAAAACACCTACCCAAAAATGTCTACCAGCTCCAGTTTTAGAAAAAATGGCCCAAAGACCATCCGCCAAAGGTACTTTACTAGTGTATACTGAAAATTAAACCTAATGTCTAAGAATAAATTTAATGATAAATTCGTCTTATTGCCAACAACATCATATACATATTTTAAAATAAACGAACATGTATGAAATATGTTCATTTTGTAACTTTCTTGCACTTTTTACACTCGGTGTAAATCTTAAAATACACTAGAAAGCACTAACTTAAATCGTGTGTAAACAGTTTATGCAAAAGAAACAAACCTGATACAATGGAGATCATTCTATTCGCTACATCCTATGTTAATAAATAAAGACAACACCTTCTTCAAACTCATACAAGCATTGCAATGGTATGTATGAGCATCATAATAATATACAGTGTTCCCAACTTAGTGGTTTTACTACTAAAACTAGCAGTTTTTATATTTTGTTAGTGGGATTATTTACTTTTTAGTGGTTAGTGGTTTTTTTTAGTGGTTTTTATTCATAGATGACTCTTAAGAATAGAAATTATATAGGTAACAATTTTTTTAAAATTATATTTATTAAACTATTTTTAAAACCTTTGAGTAAAATATTGTTTGCTATAGAGTAAAAATGTGAACTCTATTGTTTTTCTATTTTATATAAAGAACTGTTTTCATACATATTAATTGAATTTTTATTAACCTAAAGTTAATTGAACAACATCATAATAATCTAAATAGAATTTCAGAAATATAAGTTTTAAATTTTCAATTATTTGCTTCATAATAAATTAAAAGTTTTGAATTTTTATTTTGGCAGAAGTCTTAGTGATTTTCTATCGTCTGTTTAGTGGGTTTTAGAATTGAAAGTTGGCAACACTGATAATATATACACGTTACTCTCTACTGACAGAATCTAATGTCAACTTTTGTGATGTTCATTTATTTATTTATTGTTTATACAGTGAAACATGTTATTGTAAAAATTCTTTGTACTTTCATTTTAAATGCGTCAATGACAGTATCGTTTTTATATTCTACTAGATTGATACCCGACCGTTCGGCTGACCTTAAAAGTAAAAACCACTGCTTTATAGCCTCCACCCTCTATTGATATACGCTGCTTTTAATTTTGTTAAATGTAAAATAGTCATAATTCATAGACCTTTTCATCGATTTGCTTTTGTTTCGGACAGTTGTCAAAAAACTATTCAACCTAAGAAAGTTACATATATTTTATCTTTTTCAAGCAGCGCTTTTTGATAAGGATAGAAGATATAAGATATGTCTTTATTTGATTGAAAAGAGTCCGAAACAAAAATAATAAAATTAATAAATTAAAAATAATTTTATAAATGAAAAGCCCTATTGAGTATATCAAAATAGTTTGCCATGATTTGTTTGGCATTTGGTATTTTAAATTTTTACAGAATTCTTTAATTTATGGTTCAAAATGATGATCAAAGATCTGTTCCATCTATAATCATCTTTTTGAAACATAACTCAAAGATTTCTGTGAAAATTTAAAAAATGGTAAATGTCAAATTGAATTAAATTTTTTAATTTTTTTAATGTTTTTTAAATATATCTTTATAAATTATAGTTCATGTGTTATTATGTTATATCAGCTATATTGCCGTACATGTTTCATTTAAAACCATTCGCTAGTTTTAGCGTGAAAGCGTAACAAACAAACAACCATGCTTACTTTCACATTTATAATGTATAGGGATTGGTAGATACCCGCCCGCTTTACTGTGAAATCCAACTTTAAAAACAAAAACTTCTGCGTTACATTATAACTATCGCTTATACTCCCTTTCACAATTTTATGAATTTATTTTTTTGGTGTAGAACCCTAATTTTTTGAACACAAAAATTAGCTTTTGATACCCGCTTATAATGTAAATTTCTATAGTGAAATAATTTTTAAAATCGATCAAGTTGTTAATTCAAAAATGACTAATTTGCATAAAAACTACTATGCCCTTTTCACCACTAAAATGACGGACTCATTCCTCTATTTGACCACTTTAAAGAATGAATTTTCATAAAAAAAAGTGATACAGTTAACTTTTGTCTCAAACTAGGAGCCCAAATAACAATTTTTGCATTTCTAACTTCCAAAATGTTCTGTCTACCCCTTTGTAACCCAAGTAGTCGATGAGTTTCAATAAATTACGAAACTTCTTCCATCAATTCTGTTAAAGAATGTTTATCCAAAATTTGAAGTAGATTAGAGCAAAGAATCACGTTATCCCATACAAATTTGGCTCCCGTTTTTTTCCCTTTAGGGGTAGAATTTCGGATAATCTATTCTTATCGGCTGCTTACGTCATGCGAAGAAGACATCCTCCAAGTTTCAGTCTCTACAATCAGCGTTTTAGGCTATGCGTTTATCAGTCAGTCATTCAATATATATGTATATTTAAAATATTTACAACTCATATGCTCAGAATCATAAACCGTTGATTATAACGTCCTAATATCTAGAAGGCTGTGTTCTACAATTAATTATTTTATAGTATGTCGAAAATTTCAGAAAAAGCAAAAAGACCTATTTTCAGCATTAAATAAAAATTATAAAGTATGGTGAAAGACATTCAGGAGTTAAAGTTTTATTGAAAATTTCCTCCACTTTCAGAACCTTTTTTTTTACATTTCTTAAATATTAGTAATTTTATGAGATTTTGGCGAAAAACGAAATAGCTTGTTTCATCTTTAATTGTTTATAACTTTTGCAATTTTTATGTGCTGAAAAATGCTTCTGCACATTTTGTTAGATATGTTTCCGAATCCAACGAGTATCACACCTATTTATACCACCATTATTTTTATATTTCACCAATTTGAACTTGGAGACTAGACTATAGCAGAAATTTTGTGTTGATTAAATCGCTTTTAGGATTTTTAGTTAAGTATAAATTCGACTTTCTAAAATGTTTAAGGCGAACATCACGAAGTATCTCTATATGTTCTTTATATCATCATACGATATTTAAATTAAATTAAATACCAGCCCTATATGGAGGGGGAATCTTTACAGAAGTGTAAATTTACAAAATAGCCCTTATAGAAGCCCAAAGAGGTTGTTAAGGTTTTCGTTGCTGTAAAAGCCAAACTTACCGCTTAAGTTTTTTAATTAAAATTTGAAAAGGACCTTCTAAAAGAACATTGGTAGAAGGATTATCGTGAAGACACAAAAAATGACACTTGTCAGATTGGAATTGATGATGCGTTACTATATAGAAATATTTATCTTGTGAATATTGTTGCAGAATGATTTTTCAACGGATGTTCAACACCTTGAGTAATACTGTCACTTACATTAAACTAGTAATTAATATATGTCGAATAGATATAAAAAATATAAAATATTTTCCATTATTCATTGTCGACATTGAAAGTTTTAATTGTATCAAAAAAAAGTTTTGTATATAATGCAACAACACAAAGTAATAACACTAAATAATCCAGTTTAATACATAACATTAGCTGCAGACAATATATTGTCGTAATTGATCATTTAACACAAGCAGGTACCTATTGTTTGAGCTTATTCCACAGATAATTTGGGTTATGTTATATTGGTTGTCATAGGACCCATTGTGATACCATATATGTGTTTTACCGCTGATTTTAGATCCTTTTCTATTTTTTTTTGAGTACACCTCCTTTATACATACAGGACGATTTAATCTATTATGTCTAAAACTTCGTTTTCTAGTTAACCAATCAAAAAATAACTTGCGCCAAAACAAAAATTTCAAAGTTGGACACTTAATCGAATCGAACTAAACACCAATAAATAACACATAATACAAACAAACATTAAATCGAACATTTCACTAAATAAACAAAACCATATTTAGTCTAGGCTACGTATTTTAATGTAGCCCGATATGTTAGCAATGAGTGAGGAACCAATATACAGGCGGGGTCATTTAAATCTATACACCTAAATATCCCGTTTTGTAGTTAACCAATCAAAAAATAACTTAAATAAAAGCTGCAAAGTTTGATGGGGAACATGAGATTGGACCTAGTTCTTCGGGTTTCTTTAATAGCAAATTTATATCCTAATACTTTAGCCAAAAGTTGTCAAGGGCAATAAAAGACATTCACATGTGTCCATGACTTTGACCTACAACAATTATCAATAAATTTTAAGCGTATTTTCTTTCTATTAATTGTAATCAATAATGACATATTTTTAAGTCACATTTCCTCCGAAAGCCAACTTTTTTTAATAATTGTTTGCAACGAAACTTGTCAGTTTGTTTTTGAGATTCAATTTTCTAATTTAAAGTGTTATTCTAACTCTTACCGTTTAGGATCTAAATTGGCTATTAAAGAAGCCCGAAGAACGAGATCCAGATTATTATTAATTATATACAAAAACTATTTTGTTTGTATGGATAATTGTTGTAAAAATTGTGTGTTGTATTTTATCATAATATAATAAATAAATATACACGCAATAGTCCGTATAGTTTTTATTATGTGAACATCATTCGAGGAAGAACGAAGCATATGTAACAATAAGTTTTTTAATAAGACATACAAAGAATTCATACAAAAGTTATTAGTATATTTTGTTTTTAGGTATATTTTGTTGTATTGAATATGAACTACTCAAAAGTTCCCAACATTAGAGTGTACTTACAATAATTCTTTAATGTAAAGATGCTGAAAAAAGGTTTTTCAGGATTCTTTCGGTAACTGTCGATTTTACGATAAATTAAATTTTATAAAAAATAAAAAAAATTCTGAGGCTGGGTATGAAATAAACTTGGAGCTTCATACAATAATGCTTTTTTGTACGATACACATATACACCAAGACTTTAATTATAATGTTTATATGAAATATTTATCAAGGCATACTAATTTTAATCACAAGTTTGTAACGCTTAATACTGGAGTAAATCTAAGCAAAAAAAGGCTGTTATATGGATTAAAAGTTCGAGCAGTGAAACTTGGGGGTTTTTCTTTTCACATCAAAATAAGTATTTTTTGAAATTTTTTACTTTCCCGGAGTGGTGCAACATGTTTAAAAAACAAAATGGCGTCAAAAATGAAATTTTTTTCAGAAATTTTATCATTTTTATTTTATATTCGCAAAAGGAGACATCGGTGCATATCCAAATTTGGTAGGTTTGTAGTCCATGTTAAGAACTACTCCTCATAATTTTTTGGTGGGGTTTCGTCTCTTCTCCTCCCAGTTATATATATATGTATACATACATATGGTAAAACAGTTCATTTGACTATAACTTGAAAAATATTCGATTGATTTTAATGAAACTAATATCAATAGTAGGTTTTATTACTTACAACTTTCGGTTAAAATTTTAGCGAAATCCGTTAAATAGTTTGGCCAAAATTTCCAATTTAGGGAATTGTTTAAAATGGCTGCCATTTTATGCCATTTTGTCCTACGAGGTTAAATTTTTTTTTAAATTGTAGCATTTTTTATTATCTTTCGATTTAATAATAAGTGGCTTACCCGTAAAATGACTCCTTGATCCATATTTTTGCGAAAAACGGAAAATTTAACACTTTCTGACAATAATTGTTTGGGGGGTGTATGGACTGGCTTTGGGGGGTGTTTTTGGCTTTGGCATGAGAAAACTATTTTTAAAAGAGGTCTATATGGTTTAAAGCAAAATTTTTAAGTTGTAACCCCCGCGCTGTAAGGGGGAAGGGGTGTATGAAATAAATGTATCATAAAAGATTTTAAAAAGAGGTCAAAATAGTTTAAAATGCTAAAGTAACCCAAAATTTTAGATGCTTTTATTAATATAGCACTTTTTACAACATCCACCCCTTCCCCTCCCGCTTTCATATTTTTTGCAAATTCAAAATTTTTATGACGTACAAAGTGGTTTTTGGGGTCGCTGATCTCGAATTTTGCAATAGATTATCAAAAAAAATTGTAATATTTTTAGGGGGTGTACTTATTTGGGCCAAAAGTTCGAGATCAGCGACCCCCAAAACCCCTTTATACGTCATAAAAATTTTGAATTTGCAAAAAATATGAAAGCGGGAGGGGAAGGGGTGGATGTTGTAAAAAGTGCTATATTAATAAAAGCATCTAAAATTTTGGGTTACTTTAGCATTTTAAACTATTTTGACCTCTTTTTAAAATCTTTTATGATACATTTATTTCATACACCCCTTCCCCCTTACAGCGCGGGGGTTACAACTTAAAAATTTTGCTTTAAACCATATAGACCTCTTTTAAAAAGAATTTTCTCATGCCAAAGCAAAAAACACCCCCCAAAGCCAGTCCATACACCCCCCAAACAATTATTTCCAGAAAGTGTTAAATTATCCGTTTTTCGCAAAAATATGGATCAAGGATTCATTTTACGGGTAAGCCACTTATTATAAAATCGAAAGATAATAAAAAATGCTACAATTTAAAAAAAAATTTAACCTCGTAGGACAAAACGGCATAAAATGGCAGCCATTTTAAACAATTCCCTAAATTGGAAATTTTGGCCGAACTATTTAACGGATTTCGCTAAAATTTTAACCGAAAGTTGTAAGTAATAAAACCTACTATTGATATTAGTTTCATTAAAATCAATCGAATATTTTTCAAGTTATAGTCAAATGAACTGTTTTACCATATGTATGTATAAATATATATATAACTGGGAGGGGAAGGGACGAAACCCCACCAAAAAATTATGAGGAGTAGTTCTTAACATGGACTACAAACCTACCAAATTTGGATATGCACCGATGTCTCCTTTTGCGAATATAAAATAAAAATGATAAAATTTCTGAAAAAAATTTCATTTTTGACGCCATTTTGTTTTTTAAACATGTTGCACCACTCCGGGAAAGTAAAAAATTTCAAAAAATACTTATTTTGATGTGAAAAGAAAAACCCCCAAGTTTCACTGCTCGAACTTTTAATCCATACACAAGGCGTAATTTCACTCTACTATAAATATTGATGATGCAAACAAAATTTTTCTATAGATGTTCATAAAATTACTTATAAGTACATTTCCTTTGGTCCGTCGAACTATTCGTCCGCCCGACTGTCCAATTTTTTATAGCGACCTCAAAATGTAAATAGTGAGTTTGGGTTCGGAAATGAGAAACAGAGGTCAATTGAATCTTGGGTCCGTAGGACTCATCTTTTAAACCATTAGAATTAAAACAAAATATTTAAATTAAAATGTTTCTTATAAAAAAATAAACCAGTTTTGTTTGAAACATAACTGTTTACCCGTGAGGGCGCAAATTAATACAAAACTTTGATGTTCATTTTCTCCAAAACTATAAGAGAAAGGCAGTTGAAAATTTGCAAGTAGATTCAGCTAATGGTTTTGTGAAAGATTATCGAAAAACGAAAAATGTTCTAGAAAATACTGTCGAAATTTTCGAAAATCAAAACAAATGGTGGTACAAAGGGCGCCATAATTGTGTTAATTTTTAAACTCTTCCAAAAATAATTCAAGCACTTTCAATACTTTCTATAAAGGGTATTTCCACAAAGAACTGAATCAATTGTTTGTTTTAACATAGTTATTTAAATATTTATTCATGAGCCATTTAGAAATTTAACTAAAGGAAAAATAGAATAATAATTCCCCAAAAATTTGGTATCGATATGTTGATGAGGTCTTCGCCGTTTTTGGCAGTTCCAAATTAAATAACAAGAAAACATAAATTTTTACAACAGAATTTGAGTTGAATGGTACTTTACCATTTTTAGATCTATTCATTTCTCTTCATAATAACAAATTCGATTTTGATATTTGAAAACCGACTCATACTGACAAATACAGCACATCCGTTTCTTATTGTCACAAAAGCCAAATTTTAGGTATTAGTTTTTTCTTTAATGAATATATTTATAAATATTCCACTTTCTATATCCTCTCATCTTAAGGAATTGAAATACATTAAAAACGTTGCCGTTTTTAATGGTTATTCAACCGATGTTGTGGATTCTATCCGCCGAAAATGCCAATGGCGTCAAGGAATTAGGGATACAACATGCTTTGAGAAAGTTTCCGAAAAGTGGTCTATAATTATATTTAATCATCATTGTAATAACAAGATAGTTAGAATTTTGAACAAGTCTCGAAGTACAGAAAACGGGTATCTACCAAATTTCTTGCTCGAATTGTCCTAAAATTTAGTTGGGCCAGGCCAGGCGATAAATTTCAATTCTGTCAAGTTAATCAAATCTGTTAGACATCACAATAGTTTAGATACTTACGAAAGCATTTTAATCAACAAGGCAGACAATAACACTCTCAACTGGGATACAGATCATATGCCTGACTGAATTAATAAAATGGACAACTATTAAAGGTCAACCCATAAAACAATTCTCGTCAGTTATAGCGAACTTGGACACACTCATTTCACAAACGATACTAAATTTTAGATATAAATTAAGGTCAATAAATGATTTTTTTAGCCCACTAAATAATTTGTTGTGAAATGTTTACAAATAGTTTGGTGGTCTTATTTTTAATTTTTTAATTTTGTGTAAAATATTTGTAATGTGTTATATGAATAAATTTAGTTACTGACGGTGATTACGTTGCAATCGAAATATCGATATTAAGCGACATGTAAGTCCGTTGTATGTTTTTAATTGTATTTTTTAATTAGAATTCCTTTATATACAATTTTATTTCGAGTATCGTGATATTATTATTTATTTCAATAACTATGTCTCAACTCGAAGTCAACCAAAATTCATTTTTTTTTTACTTGTTTGACTTTATACTTTCATTTGTATTTTTTATATATACAGAAAACTAAAAAACTAGAAAGTATTAAAAAAAATTTTTTATATACCAAAGTGGAAAATAGAAGCAAAAAACTGAAGGGAAATTGACAAACTGACGTAAAACAAGATCAAAGTAAAAAACACTGGTATAAGAACACACCAACAGTAATTAGTTGCGAGGAGAGAAGAATAGGGACAGGTGTAAAAATATTACTGGCTCAACTTTTTAAGGTTAAACTTAATTCTTATCCTTATACCAATACCATAAAATTCCTTTCGCTTTTATATACTTATTCAACAGTTCTAGAATTTACTGACGTTTCCTAAGATTTTAAAGTGTGCAGAAATTTATATCTTCACTTTTCATTTTTTGCGATGTACCTAATCGACAGTCTTTAATAATAAAACAAGTGAAAACCATGTTGTTGAAATACCATACATAGTCAGTGTTGATTTCTTTATCACATTACACATACAAACATGTGGCACATACATAACTGATAATCAAGTATAGTACATATTATAAAATTTCCGCCTAATTGGCGCCCTCACGGGTAAACAGTGATGTTTACAAAAAAATGTTTCAAACAAAAGTTGCTTAATTTTTGATAAGGAACATTTTTTACATTTAAACTTTTGTTCTATCTCTAACGGTTTACAAGATGGGTCCTACGGACCCAAGACCCAATTGACCTATGATGCTAATTTACGAACTTGACCTCACTTTTTACGTCCTGAGTACGCTGTAAAAATTTCAGCTTGATATCTTTTTTAGTTTTTGAGTTATCGTGCTCACAGACGGACGGACGAACGGACAGCCGGAAATGGACTAATTAGGTTTATTTTATGAACACTTATATCAAAATTTTGTTGGTAGCATCAATATTTTAAGCGTTACAAACTTGGGACTAAACTTAATATACTATGTATATTTCATATATACATGGTATAATAATGTATTTAAAAAAAATTTTTATCATAATTTCCTTCTAAAATAGGATCATTTTCAATTACACTTTTTAAATAGCAGAATACAATTTGTAACTGATAATGTTTCAAGAAAAGTTAACTTTTCACAAAGTAAAAAAAAAAAACTATGAATTATTTACGAAAATGCTTTCAAAAGAAACATTTTTTTTAAGGATAGCTAATATACACAGTTATATATTCACTACTATTATCATGTTTAAAAAAACTTTTTTCTTTTCGTAAAAAGTTTATAGCACTGAAAAACTATACCAGAAATGGAAAGAGATACATTAAATATAGGAGGGAAACCTCCCACATTTTTGCTAGATAACGAAGTATTTTTAATGGTACACATCATTAAAGAAAATGATACGTGGAAATCATCTACCTAGTATTTTTCGAATACAAAATAAAACTATAAATATTAAAATAAATTTTATTTATGGACGGATTGAAGTAGAGAAAAACATTAGAGCTAAAAGTAAAATAACAAGCCGAGGAAGCTATGGCCCTTAAAGGTTAGACCAACAATTTGTTGTTGATGTAAATTATGATCATTCATTGATCAATTTTAGTAAAAATTATTTTTCATCAAGTAGATCGTAATAAAAAAACCTTCTCAGAGAAACTTAGTACTAAATTTTTTAAGGGCGCCTATTTGGGCGAAACTAGCGACGCTAGGCAACGCTAAGCAACGAGATGTAACTCTTGTCGAACGTAGGAGATGAAACCAGGATGAAACCGTTCTTATGATTTAAGAACTAGGCTAAAAACCATTCTTTGGATTTACTAAAGCTGATCAGTTGAGGATTGTTTATAGTACTTGTGTACACACACATACTACGGCTATGTTTCCCGTGGACCGTGGTATTTTAAATGAATGTACTAAAGCTGAAAATTGTTATACATACTGTATGTTGAATATAAATAAAAGTTATGATAGTTAAATGTGAGAACAGAGCTGATCAGTCAGCTCTAGTCTATGTAAAATAAATAAATAAGATGAAATTAATTTTTTTAATTTGAAATTTTTTTTTGAGATACTTATTGTATATTAACTATAAATAAAAAATTTTTTGTTTTCACTCACTGACTGGAGTTGTTCCACAATATGGTAAACTGACTATATACAATTAAGTAACTCTAAAAAAATTTTCAAGTTTAGAAAATTAATTAGACTCAGAAAAAAAATTAAAATAATGACAACCTCATTAGTGTGATCAAATAAAAAAAAAATGGCGTCAATTTTTAGATAATTCTGAGTTCGGAGAAAAAAATTGAATTTAGTAGATCATTATGATACAAATTGAGGAAACTAAAATCCAACATTTTTTGATGGTCGGAAGGGGTCCAAAAAAAATGGTAAAGTGGCCTAATCCGGTCTTTCGCGTCAGACACCGTCGGATTGAGTTAAAAATAAAAAAGTGTTCAATAAGCTTACGCGCCGTAAAAAGGCGAAAAGAATGAGCTGCGAATGAACCCAATTGGTCCATCGATGTCCCCACAAATTGCAAAAAACCATCGATTTTGCTCGAAATTTCAAAACTTCATAGCTCTTGTTGTTTTAAAGATTCAAAGCTGAGATTTAAATGGATTGTAGCTTTTGTACCCATGAAGTATCACACACAATTTCAGCAAGATCGAATGTATACTTTTTGCAAACCGCAGCTGAATGCAAAAAACAGGACTTTTGTAAAATGGCCCTAAAAAAGTTGTGGTGCGGTAACGCGCTATTTTTTTTACGCGATCATATGCTTCAATAGTTAAAGTAATACCTACTAAAGTGCCAACCTCTCATCTTTAGTAAAAGTTACTAAAATATTAATTTTAAATTACTATTATTTTAAATTATAACATTAAAAATAGGATGGGAGTAATGGGAGCAATTATTAAGACTATAATGTCACATAACTTCTGTCTCTTAATAATTGCTCTCATTACTCCCATCCTATTTTTAATGTTATAATTTAAAATAATAGTAATTTAAAATTAATATTTTATTAACTTTTACTTAAGATGAGAGGTTGACACTTTAGTAGGTATTACTTTAACTATTGAAGCATATGATCGCGTAAAAAAAATAGCGCGTTACCGCACCACAACTTTTTTAGGGCCATTTTACAAAGGTCCTGTTTTTTGCATTCAGCTGCGGTTTGCAAAAAGTATAAATTCGATCTTGCTGAAATTGTGTGTGATACTTCATGGGTACAAAAGCTACAATCCATTTAAATCTCAGCTTTGAATCTTTAAAACAACAAGAGCTATGAAGTTTTGAAATTTCGAGCAAAATCGATGGTTTTTTGCAATTTGTGGGGACATCGATGGACCAATTGGGTTCATTCGCAGCTCATTCTTTTCGCCTTTTTACGGCGCGTAAGCTTATTGAACACTTTTTTATTTTTAACTCAATCCGACGGTGTCTGACGCGAAAGACCGGATTAGGCCACTTTACCATTTTTTTTGGACCCCTTCCGACCATCAAAAAATGTTGGATTTTAGTTTCCTCAATTTGTATCATAATGATCTACTAAATTCAATTTTTTTCTCCGAACTCAGAATTAAATTATTCAAAAAGTTAATTTGATCATATCACATGCCGAAGTTGGCCTTTGAATGATTCAAACTAAAGTAAAAATACTTTCAAACAATTGCCTAACGATTGGAACAAGTACAACTAAATATTTGTATTTACAATCGAATGGGATTGAATTTAAAATATGAATTCATTGATACAAAATCCCTGAAGTTAAATAAACAAAAGCATCACTTCTTTAAAAGAGATTGAATTAAAAAAATTTCTCTGCGTTTGCTTTAAATAAAGTATTTGGTTATAATGATCGCATATCTATCATGTCTAGTCCATATGTGATTGAGCCAACTTCATGAATATTGTTGTTGCCAGTTAACAGAGAGTTGGAAATAAACATATTGATCATTTTTATAATATTTACAAGCATCGATTGCGCAGTTGGTTAAGCTGTAGACTTAGGACACTAAAATCAATAGTAATCCATATGTCGCTGATTCAAATCCGACTGAAAGAAATATAATTTTTTTTATAAACCTAGCAGGTATAAACCTTTTTTATTTTTACCGGCTCGTGTAGAGCCGGTATGATCGCCATATATGATCTCACGATGAGGTTGAGACGACCTAATATCGGTTGGTATTGTAAGTACATTAGGGCTGATTTATCAGCTCCGTTCTCACATTTAACTGACTGACTGTCATAACTGTTTGCAAACCCTCACCCTCAAATAACTAGCTTCATAGTAAATTCAGAAAATTTTGTTTGTTTTTAGCATATCGTTCACAAATGGTTACATCCGGTTATTTAGCGTTGCCTAGCGTCGCCAGTATCACCCAAACAGCCAATATAAAATGGAAAGTAGCACTGAAAATATTATCATACTCTCGGGTCTAATATTGCGCCTTTGGGCGAACTGTAACACTAACGAGGAAGAAATGAAGAACCAACTGGTCTCGTATTTGAATTTATAAATTACATTGAGGACCGCTGAAATATTTTTTCTGAAAGTGAATATTTCTTTGTGAAAACTTTTGACCATTTCCAATATCTTAAATAATGTAAAATGTGCTAGAAAACGCAAAATTTTATTAATTTAAAAAAATAAAATAACATTACCTCTGTGGGTTTATTACGGTCGTCAGCTTTTCCAAAAGAGAAATTATAAATTCTGGACTTCCAATTCCGTCTAAACTATATTTCTATTTATTTTTGCTGTAATTATTTGTGCTGTATTGATTTTTTCCCCTAATTTGATTTATTCAAAACTTATACACTTACTTCTTTGAAGGTTGCATAAGCATATTTCTTATAACTATCGGTAACTAAAGCATAAATATATGCAAAATTCTTGATTTCGATTTTTGGGATAAAACAATAATTATTTGTAGAAAAGAATTGGAAAAAAAGTATATATAAATTATAAATTTTAACGAGGTTCATTTGTGACTGTAACTTAAGTTTGTCTGTCTTTTATTTTATTTCCGTATAGGTGAATTTTCTTAATTTTCAGTAAAGCTTGTGTTACATGATAAATTTTGTCTAAATATTCAAGACGCGAACAAAAATATACGACATTGTTTAGCGCAACAGGAGAAGACAGAATTTGTTGTCTTACCTATTCGATTCATCCTCCAATTTCTACAGATTTTCTATGATCATATTTTACATACACGTATAAATATTATAAATTAATCGAATAATTCTTACATCAGACAACAGAGAATTTTTTTCTGCATTAAATTACAAATGTTATTTTTTTATTTCAATGGGTTCAGTATCACGTACTGAATGTAAATCCTTTCAAAAATAGGCGAGGGAAGTGCCTTCATTTACAAGAAAATAATTTTGGGCGATATTTTCATAACCGTGCACTGTAGACCAAAAAAGTTAATAATCTTTATTGTAGATAATTAAATTTCTTGTCTTTCTTGTAAAATATTTGTATTTTTTTTTTTTTTGTATTACTAACCAATTATGACACTATGACGATTTACTTATTGATTATTTTACTGATATCTCTTATAATATTTGTTTAAACAATAAAATTCTAATCTTTTCTTTTAAATCTATAAATTTTCTAAAACTTTTACTTTAAACTTTTCTTTCTGAAATTAATATTGTTGAAGATATGACGCGTTTAATGCCGCATTACAGCTAAAGATAATTGAGAATTTTTTCTTGCACTAATTTACAGGAGTTATATAGGTTTATTATCACGTACTGAATGTAAATGCACAAAATTCTAACAAATGTAACCTTAACCCTGTACTTTAAGCCAAGAATGGTAATAACCTTTTTTGTAGATAGTTAAATTTCTTATCTTTTTGGTCAATTTTGTGCAAATCTCAAAAAATATTTCAAGGAGCGCTCGCTGCATCTGCAGGTAAGAATGCGACTTATTTATTGCTAATTATGTCACTAACACATTAACATTTTTCATATATTTATTGATTTTTTATCAACACACTATACCTCTTTTTTATTAATCTTGCATCTGGTGGTTGCAACATTAAACGCGCTATCACGTCATAAATATTAATTTTAGAAAGAAAAGTTTAAAAAAAAGTCTTAGAAAATTTGTAGATTTAAAAGTTAATTTGTTGGCTTTTTTTTTAAAAACTAGAAGAGATATCGGTACAATAATCAATAAGTAGATCTTCATAGTCGTATAAGTCATAAACGGTTAGTGATACAAAAAAAAAAAAAAAAAAAAAATACAAAAAAGATAGGAAATTTAATTATCTGCAATAAAGACTATTAAAATTATGGTCTAAAGTTTACGATTATGGAGAAGCCACTTCCCCCAGCTATTTTGGTCAGGATTTTGTCCATTTACATTCAGTAAGTGATACTTACTAAAAATAATTCTATTGAAATAAAAAAT
The DNA here is from genome assembly GCF_905475395.1 of Chrysoperla carnea. Classification (NCBI taxonomy): domain Eukaryota; kingdom Metazoa; phylum Arthropoda; class Insecta; order Neuroptera; family Chrysopidae; genus Chrysoperla; species Chrysoperla carnea. The sequence goes on from NC_058341.1 coordinate 69,399,580, forward strand.
AACTCCTGTAATTTAGTGCATTATGGACAAGAGAAACGAGCTTCTACATAACCTGTATTATAGTTTCAAAGCCGATAGTCAAGGAAATGAAGGTATTCATTTCTAATTTTTTTGAATAGAACTGATTTAAATCCATCACGGTTCATTTTGTTCGTAAACGAAATTAGAAAACTACACCTTCGCTGAATTCAAATATGACCATAAAAAATATTAAAAATCAAAATTGCGGCCGAGATATTCAGTGTTTAGCTAAAACCTCTATTTGGACCCCCGATAATATAAAACATTATAAAAATGAATATAATTAACAAAACGATATTGTCCTGGGTGAGTTTGATGTCGCTGAATCCGAATCTGGCCATTTAAAACGTGCAAGTTCAAAATGGCGACTGGAAAATAAATTTTTAACTATAAGGCCCCTTTGACTCCCGGTAAAATAAAACACGATTAAAACCAATATATTAAGTAAATAATATGTCTTTAGGGTTTTGATGCCAAATTTTAGGTGTACTTTTTAATATTTACTAAGAACCTACGAAATTTGGATGTGCACCGATGTCTCTTCTTGCGAATATAAAATAAAAATGATAATATGTGGCAGCACTGGAAAGTAAAAAATTTCAAAAAATACTTATTTAGATGTGAAAAGAAAAACCCCAAAGTTTCGCTGACCGAACTTTTAACCCATATAACAGCCTTTTTATTCTTAATTTTATACCACAATTTTTTTTTCAACAGAAATGTATCTCAAACTGTATCTTGTATTATATTTCGCTAGCCTGTTCTTCTAGTATTATTACAGATTATATCCACGTATAATATATAATAATAATTTTAAAACGAAGCTAGTATATTATGTCATAAAGTAGGTTTAGTAAAATTGAATTATTTTAAGATGTACTAAAAGCCGTATGCATTCAATCTTTTACAGACACAATGTTAATCTTATATTTCACATATGTCAATAAATCACAAAATCTTTACTATAAACCAGATATAAAATTGAATTAAGTAAAAGTTTTTTTAAAGTTAATTGTATGTGCACGTACATGCAATCAAGAAAAACCACTCAAAAGTTAAAAAATGAAATAATTGTAGAAAAACTTCGTTATAAACAATATCATAAATAAAACGTTACTCTTAAAACTATGTATAAAACAATAAAAAATTTTGTTTTTGGAATGTAAAACACAAACATTTATATTAAATATCCATGTATTTATTCTTCACATTCCGAAACAAAAGTAATAAAATACACAGTGTATCAGTTAAAACAGCATCAAAATATTACATAAATATTTATGAAAGTAAATGAAATCTGAATAATCTGTTGTCGAGAATAATCCAATTTCAAGAAGGATCATGTCCTGCAACGCATTCACGTTTTTTAAACGAGATGCTCTAATAATTTGTAGAAACTCGCTGTTTATGAAGTGAGACAGAAAGCTTCAATTAATTACTCCGAAAATAATTTATTGCAGACTATTACGAATAATAATTGAGTTTTTGACCGATAACTCTTCTAATAATTGTTTAAAAAATAAAATGCTAATAACCTATCTTTTTAATCTGCAAATTTCAAAAACTCTTACCTTAAACTTTTTTATCTAAAATTAATATTTTTAATTAATTACGCGTTCATTTGTTTTGTCGAATTTTTCTTTGGATCCTGAAAAAAATTTTAACGCTAGCCACTGCTTTTGCAGACTTTTATCATCACACTATGCATATCTCTTTCTTTTAAACCTTGCATCCGATCGTTGTAACATTGAACGCGTTATCCCTATTATAAATGCAAAAGTAAGGATGTTTGTTTGTTTGTAGCTACCGAATGGATTTGAATGAAGCTATAGCTCAGACATCAGAATAACACATGAACTATAATTTATAGCGACTTCTAAAAAAAAAAAAAAATTTAATTTAATTTGTCATTTTACTACTCCATCTTTGATCATAATTTTGAACCATATATTAAAGATTTCTATCAAAATTTATAATATAAATATCAAACAATGCATGGCCTTCTTTTCTGATATACTTAATTATGAATTATGACTATTTTACACTTACAAAATTGATAATTGTTCAAATATTTTAGCTGTGTAAAACAATTTTTTCGAGTTTTATGGAAGGAGAATGAGTGAAATCAAGAGAGGTGGAGGCTATAAAGCGGTGGTTTTTAATTTTAACACAGTGAGGCGGGTGGGTATCAAGCTAGTAGTTCTATATTACTTGTATTAATTAACCTATAATTAAAAAAAATTTTGTAGCAAAAACTTTCATTGGATTTTTTTAGCAGATCGGCTGTTTATATATATTATATATAATCTAGGAAAATTTAGCTCTCTTTTCTCTGGATACAAAAACAATATTCTTTAGAATCAAAGGTATGGTTGCATAATAATAGTACGTTGACGAGATCAATTGTTAGGCGCAGGGTGAGACCATTTTTTAGTTTTTTCTATTATAGTCTTTTTTCAGGAGTAATTACTTAAAAATTATTTTTCCACTTCTTTAACAACGTAATAATCTGTAGAAGTTCATTATTAAAGATTAGAAATCGTTCATTACGGAACATTCTTTAGATGCTGTTATCCCCATATGTACATCCAAGCATAGAGCAAAAGACATTTTAGTTGTAAATGTAAAAATTTAATACTTTCTGTAATATTTTATACATTATTCTTTGGTACAAAAATGAATGTAGTTTATTGAAGGTTAGTAATATTTTCCGTCATTTCATAAAATGTCGAATTATGTCATACAATATTTTATTTTTAAATATACAATACTATTCTTGACACCTAGCAATACTCTTAAAACGGATCTGGATTTTGTGCTCAGTCAGCGTTATCTACACGAGAATGCAGATGCCATGCGGGATCTCACAAAACCTATAAAACTATGCACGTATTGTCATGATTCTCACCTTTGACGTACGAAAGACTATTAGCACTAGGGTATGGAAAGCAAGCTTTTTGAGTCAAGTATTTGGCTGGGACACAATGAAGCGGTCAAAACCATATCAACGTTGATATTTTTGCAATTGCGTCCAGTAATTGTATAGGTATGACACCTGAAGTATTTTACTAGCTTTATAGGTGAAAATGAATAGTTGCGTGATGGTAGCGCATTGGGCCGATACGCCATTATCTTTCAACAATAGTTTATGCCATTCTATCAAAGTGACGCCAAAGTGGCGACGTTGCTCTTACAGCTATCTACTCCACCAAGATAACTTTTCCCCTGGGATAACGAATCTATATGCGGAAGTTACATGAACACACATTTACCGATTCAATGCATGAGTCCACGATTTTTTAACAGAACATGGAAATAAGAAGTGCAAGTCAGCTTATCTAGATCTGACAATCTGGACTAGATTGTGACCAAGTAGATGATTATGTAGAATGAAATATCTTGCCTTGAAACAACCAAAACGAGGCTTGATTCTGTCTTTCGTAAAGAAGGGTGCAGGTTCAATAGCGACCAAGGAATTGAGGTAAAAACGGCCTCAGCATGGTAGAAGGGAAAATGTTAACAGGAATAGTTTTTAGAATAACTACCTACCTAGATTATTCTAACCATTAAAGAAAACAACAAGTTATACTCTACGCCTAGAACATTTATGGATACATATATATCGCATCGGTTAAATTCTTCGTCTTGTTGGTCATTTTATTTATGATTGTAACTAGGTATGTACTCTATCTCATGTTTGTTTGTTTATTATCTTCATTTCAACTATTACGTTGTTGATGTTAATATGAACTTTACACAAACATACAGTTAATGTCTCAAGTAAGCACACATATGCATAGTGTGTGATTTTATAACCTCTCTCTGTTACATCACTAAATTACGTTAATTCTGACCAATTATTATTACTAAAGATACATGAACTTAGTGTATAGTCTACAGTACAGAGAAAGGGTATAGTTTCATGAGTAACACTTACGAAACTTCGTGAGTGGCTTTATTTTAATGTAACCTACAACAAAAACATGTCATTTTAACGACTGTAGGAGCGCTAAGCCCGAGAAAAATTAGAATAGTCAGAAAATTAGCTAATGAACTGTATGAAATGAAAAATATGAGTACTTACAAATTTGATGGTGAACTAAAGTTGAAAAATGAAGGCCTAGTAGGGAAAATAAGGGACAATAGAAATTTATGGATCTACCAAAACCTCCTGTCTTCCGGGTATATTGTACCGCGTTGAAATTTAAGTCGCCAAAATATTCTTTAACACAATAGTTTTAATTTGTACACTTTTCCCTCTACTTGAAAAGACTGACACCACGTGATTCACTCGAACAAAGTGATTGATTGTTAGCGAATCACACCACGAGGTTATTAAAATTTGAAAATATAGAAATCACCAGAAAGAAACACTCTTGACACATTGAATTAACATTTAAGAAACTTGAAACTATTAAGAAAATCAATTGATTACACCAGATTACAAACTCAAACTTTTGAACCCTCTTTGAAAAACTTTAATTTAGAAATATGTCGTTGAAATCGCGCGTTTCAAGACGCAAAAACAACTATTAAATAAATTGAAATTACATTCGATTAGAAAATTAAACTTTCAGATTCACTTTGAATTGACACTTCGAAAAAGGTGTCGAGACCATGTGTCTCAAACCAGAGAAAAACGAAAAGATTACATTCTGAAGACAGCCGAGCGAGGTACCTCGCTCGGCTGTGCTGTTACGCAATAATGAATAACAGGAATCAATGACCAACTAGTAGCCCATACTTTTTTACAGTTGTAAAGAATAAACAAATTTTGAATTGTATGTGTTACCAACTGTAATTTAACTTAATAGAATTTAGTGAGCTTTCAATGACGCTCTTTGAAATGGCTCAAACAACGACCTATTGAAAAATATGAATAACCATTTTTTTTTTTTTTGAATAAATATAATAAGTGAGAATAATAGTGGCCTACAAATTTATTGAGCCGTTTGGCTTGACTCCCACCTCCAACATGTCGGAAAAACGAGGGTATGCAAATTTATCAACAACCGGCTACTTTTTACAGAAATGCTTAATAAATATTTGTAACATTGAATACTCATACTGGTCTATAAATTTCATGAGCCTTTTCTTTAGACTTGCGCCTTAAACATGTCACTTTAACGACTATATGTTTTATTACAAACACTTTTAGTGGACGCAAAACACGTGAAAGATGGGTTTTTTTATGAACAAAAAATTTAGTGGCCTACAAATATATTGAGCCTTATACCGGGTCGGTATCATGCTAGTATATTACAACTAAATAAACAGAGTTTTGTGCTAGTACAATATCATTAATGTATATATGAAATATATCAAGGTATAAGTTCAGTCCTAAGTTTTTAACTTGTTTATAAATCACGTAGAGAGTCCATTTCCGGCTTGTCCGTCTGTGAACGCGATTACTCAAGAACGAAAAGAGATATGAAGTTGAAATTTTTTAAGCGTAAATCAGAAATATAGGTTAATCGGGTCGTGAGTGCGAAGGACCCATCTTGTAAACCGTTAGAGATAGAACAAAAGTTAAATGTAAAAAATGATCCTTATAAAAAAATTTACAACTTTGGTTCGAAACATTTTTATGTATAAATATATAGGTATTGTATATATTTAAAATTTATACGTTGTATATAGTATGCATGAGTTTGTTTGGTTGTTACAGCATATACTATATCCACAGAGGAAGTAAAAAGAAAGAAACTCTTTAATTTTAATGTGTGTATAACAATGGCTATCTTTCCTTACTTACATGACGTTTAAAAACAAACGATTGATTAATCAACACTGTCTATACATGGTATTTCAACAATTTACTTATTCAATTGTTTGTTTTCACTTGTTGAATGTGCTATTTTTTTTTTGCGGTTTCTCGTCCGTATTTTTGAATAAAGAAATAAAATACACCTTTCATTTATTAATTTTGATTGTTTACTAAATTTTGCAAATAATTTTAAACTTCAAAGTCAATTTTCGACTATTATTAGTGTTTATGAATTTCCTAAACTGCAAAGCCAAACTCGGGGAGTTAATCATCATTAAAGAGAATTAGATTTACGTGCTGAGCATTAATCTAAGAGAACCTACGCGTTCGATTCCTGGTATGTGTGAATTAATTTTTAATTGTGATATATTCTGTTTAGATTTAGAAGTTTAACTAATACTCTTGCATCGTCTAAGGATCCTTTGATTCCCGCAAGTTCAGCCTACATACATCAAATGAACCTTCAAACTGTAATACTAAACACGACCCGCTGATCAACCTTGCCTTAGGCAAATTCAACAGTAGTGTATTTATTAAAATCCTAACAGGAAATAGTATAATACTCATTCATTCAAGGTAATTAGAAATAACCCGTTACACATACTGTACATATAGAATTATACAAATAACATTTTAAAGAAATTTCTTCTACATTTTACTGTGTAGCCAAATAATTCGTAGAAACGTTGAATAACTGTTGGTTTCAATGGAGAAGATTCATGTCTAACTTTTATTTATTTTATTGATGAAGAGAAAAAGTATTGTGCAACTTGCATTACTCAGTATTTATATACAGTACGCTTACTTCTAGGTTACCTTTATTCGTTGGATGCAGAACCGTAACTAGCGATGACAGCAAATATTTATAACAAATTTTATTCCTAATTTAATTAAGTACGTATTTATGTGGCAATTATTAGTGTTTTAAATGATTTTTTACAATAAATTAATAAAACCATCTGATAAGTCAAAAACACACAAGATGTTTAATACAATCTCAATATGTTCAATAGATACTCTTATCTTAATAACCTGGAAATAAACATAGAAAAAACCGTTTTAGCTTAACGGCTGTACTAGCTGGACAAAGTTCGGCTATTTTTTAATGTATTTTTTTCCTTCCCCGTACCTCAGCACCTCAGTGTGTCATTAGGGCGGAAAGTATTGTTTTACCCTGGTAGGCGAAAATACTCAAATCGCCTGATCACCTTCTTATAAAACAATGCCATGATCATTAACTTATATTGGAGAATTATGTAATTAAAATATAATTGGGCAAATCAGCTGAAACATTTCTTAACGTAGCTGGAATACATCCGTATTTGGGAACCACAAAAATATATATAAAATATACTCGCCAATCAATAAATAAATTAAGTAAAATAAATAAAGTCATAGGCTCAAGCTAGGCTTTAAATTTGAGACAAAAAATGTAGATGAGAAAACAGGACTAGATTTTGAAATGTATATCTATCTATAAATATATAGGAGACTTTCTATAGATATAGATAGTCACTCATCACGATATCTCTGGAACTATAAGACCTAGAGACTTGAAATTTGGCAAGAATATTCCTTTTGCCAAGTAGAGGTCAGCTAAGAACGGATTTTACGAAATTCCACCCACAAGGGGGGTTGCGGGGGTGTTCATGAATAAAAAATTCATATTTTTAAATTATGGCTTTTAATAGTTCAAAACTTGGTCAGAATGTTTTAAATTACATTTTTCGTGCCTGGCGTATATTTTACGCCACGCGAAGCGGGCGGGAAACAGTTAGTAATCATATAGAATTAGTTCAAAAGATACCATTATTTACAATTCTTGAAGCATTTTGCGGCGTCTTCTTAAACGTATTTTTGTATCAATATCCCATTTTGCACAAAGATACTTTGCTTCTTCCATTGCCTCTTCACAGAGTTTGTCTCGAATTTCGAATAGTTCAGTCGCTAATGATTCAAGATCATATCTAACATATTATTTTATCAGAAAAATCAAAAAAAGGAGATAATTACTGTAACCTCACAGCATAGATGCCATAAGGAAGTGCTGACAGACACCAGTCGAGTCAACTCTGCCAGTAGAAAAGACGTGCCATTTCTCTTATGAATAACTTATCACAGTTTGATTTAGACTATTAGTGTTCTTTATTTCCCTTTGTATTTACGAATTAACATTTATTATATTATACATTTATTATATATTTTCCAGAAATCAATTATAATAAAAATTATTCAGCAAATTTTGTTTTGCGGACCATTTGGCGCCCTGTGTGAGTTGGCGACCGGTTAGCGGCTGCATACATACATGAAGTGCCTTAAACAACATTGCATGTAAAGAACGACTTTCGTAATGCTCTAGGCGAACTTTTGGATAAGGTCACCGTCGAAAAGAGTAAAAATTTCTTTTATTTACTACTTAAATGCGCTAATTCGTTCAGCTATTCTTTTTCGTGTTATAGTTTTCTATATATTCATATTATTAATCTCAAGGTATACTAAGTTTAGTGCCTTGTTTAGTTTCTTAAAAACGACAAAATATATCAAGCTGAAATGTTTATAGTGTACTTAGAACCTAAAAATAGAGGTCGAGTTCGTAAATGAGCAAGATTGGTCAATTGGAACTTGACTCTGTAGGATCAATATTGTAGATCATTAGAGATAGAACCAAAGTTTAAACATAAAAAATTTCCCTTATAGAAAAAAAAACTTTTATTTGAAATATTTGTTCTTAAACGTCAGTGTTTACCCCCTGAGGGTGCACAGCGCTGAGGGCAGGTTTGCAAATTTCACTGCGCACTCTATGAGCATCATCTGTTCTGATATACTCAACTAGCAGTTACCCGCCCGCTTTGCGTGGCGTAAAGGCAACATCCCCACTTGCACCCCTCCCTCCACATTTCCTTGCGTTGGATAACAGTTTTGTAATGTACACGTCATGCTCTTTTATTTGATACCCCACTTAGGTATATTTGTAAATATTCTATATTTCCTTCCCACTTTCTCGCTACACCTTTCTACCCTCCGAAGGTTAAAAAAATTTCTAACTGTAATTTAAAACATTCTGACCAAGTTTTGAACTATTAAAAGCCATAATTAAAAATATGAATTTTTTATTCATGAACACCCCCGCAACCCCCCTTGTGGGTGGAATTTCGTAAAATCCGTTCTTAGCTGACCTCTACTTGGCAAAAGGAATATTCTTGCCAAATTTCAAGTCTCTAGGTCTTATAGTTCCAGAGATATCGTGATGAGTGACTATCTATCTATATAGACCTATAGAAAGTCTCCTATATATTTATAGATAGATGAAATAAGACTATTTTACGTTTACTTCATTCATGGCCATCTGTTCTGATATACTCAATGAAATAAGACTATTTTACGTTTAAGCAAAAATACAAAACTGTATATATATTTTACCTGTGTAAAACAATAATCCCCATTCCGAGTGTTATGGAAGAGGGATAAGTGAGAGAAAGAGAGGTGGTGGCTGTAATACGATAGTCTTTGCCAGTCTTTCATTTTAAGGGGTGGGATGCCAAGCTAGTGCATCCACAAAAATTTTTGTTTACTGGCGTGTGAAAGGGTTTCAATTTAAATCAGTAGATAGAGCCTTACTTTGCAGGATTATTGAACAGTGATCATGAAAAATTTGAAATTTTGTAAATATTATATCTTTTACTAAAACGTTATCGGGCATAAAAATTTAAAACATTAAATGCTCTAAATATGTAATTTTTCACAAATATCACTCTACGCATTCACACTATAACAAACTTTGGTATTCACCAAATTAACTATTTTGAAATTGACCCAGTTTAAAACAAAAATTCTCACTTGAAAAATAAATATGATAGCTTTCAATGTATTAATTTCATTAAATAATTTCTATTCAGTTTTCATCTTCAAATAACTTTACAAAAATTAAAATGATTGTAATAAACTCAATTATTATAAAATAAGAAAAATGTAGTACACAAGTACCTACTCAGAAGTATAAAATCAACTTGCATAATAAATGTTAGCTGTACTATTATAATACTGCTGTCTGTTTACCTGTTTATGGGTTTGTTCGAGTATCAAGCAAAAATCTATATTATATATTTTATGAATGATTATTATACTTAAAAATATATTTATTATCTTGATTCGATGGCAAGAACCGGATATATTAGAAACAAAACACATTTTATATCATTTTATCACACCTAATTAACTGAATTTTACTATTTTACTAGCCTCTTTATTTTTTGATCTTTCTAAAGCCTTCGATCGCGTGAATCATTATTTACTACTCTCCAAAATTTATGCATATGGTATTCGTGGCCAATGTTATAAACTTATAGAGTCATATTTATCTAATAGAGCTCAATTTGTTGAATTAAACATAGACGGAAATACTTTCAAGTCAAGGTGGGGTGCAATCAGATCTGGAGTCCCACAAGGGTCTATTCTTAGGCCATTGCTGTTTCTACTTTTTATTAATGACTTGCCAAATTCATTTAGTAAATTATTTTGAAAAGTTGCACTCTTTGCCGATGATACGACCATCGTTGTTTCACACAAAGATACCCATGAGCTTATGAAAGTCATTAACAATGTACGGGAATTAATGGACATCTGGTGCCACGAAAACGATTTGCTTCTAAATCGTAACAAAACAGCAATTGTGCTTTTTGGTGACACCACCACCTTTACGCATAATCTGTTTGTAAGTAAAACGACATTTCTAGGAGTTGAAATGGATTTAGCAATGAATTGGAAATCTCATATTGACACCTTATGTGTAAGATTGAGCAGAGTGTGTTTTCAATAAAGAGCGTTAAGATCAAGAGTAGACCAAAAGACACTGCTGTCAGTTTACTATGCAAATTTTGCTTCAATTATGACATATGACATAGTAATATGGGGTGCTTCAGTGAATGCCTCGAAAATATTTAAAATACAGAAAAGAGCAACTAGAATTATTTTTAACTTAAAACAAACTGAAAGTTGTAAAATATTCTTTCTGAACAACAGAATACTAACATTTCACTCTCATTATATTTTAGAAATCTACAAAGTTTTTTATCCAAAATAGAAATGTGTTCGAAATTAATATAAATCAGGGCAATCGTTATATGATTCGAAATCCATCTGAATATGTTCATCCTAGGTATAAATATTCATTTAAAAAAATACGAGGTATCTTGCAATTCTTTTTTATGGTAAAATCAGTAAAGGGTCAACCGTTAATGACATTATGAGAGATAATAGAATGGCTCCGATCAATGCAGTTTGTAGGTATATGCAACAGAAGTGTTTCTATTCATTAGAGGAAGGATTAAAAAGTTATTTTTCAACTTAATATATGTATTAAGTATTTGTAATTTTTAATTTCTAACACTTTCCGTGTTGATCTTTAATCACCAGAATTCGATAATTTTATATTAATTGATTAATTTATTTTTTAATAAATGACATTGCCTGGTAATTTTTGTACACTGCCAAAAAAAAATTGAACTTGATAGTATGACATTTACCGTGGAAATTTTTTTATACATCGGTAATCAATTTTTTTTTTATTATATAACATGTACCGTGGAAATTTTTATACACCGGTATCAATGTTTTTTTATAATACTTGACACTTTCCGGTAGATTTTTTTATCACCGGAAAAAGAAATTTAATTAATGTATTATTTTTTGTTTTAGGTAAACAAATTTCATATTTATTTTTTTTTTAGACATTCTTATTTTTACGGATGTCAGCTATCCTACTCGTGAGTTTTTGATGGTTTTCCACGATGTTTAAGGCGAATACCGGGATAGTCTACGAAAAGTCGGTCATCACCTCATTATCTTTTATTATTTTTTACATGATTTTTGTTTTTATTTTGTTTTGTTTTGTTTTTTTTTTTTTTTTTTACAAATTCTATGTATACATTGTATATCGAAAAAGAACGAATAAAATATTATTATTATTATAATTATTAATAACTAAAATGCCTATAAAAAGTTACTGTATCATATTTCGAAGATACGACCTTTAATTTCTGATTCCGCAGAAAAAATACGCCGAAAACCATAGGTCATTTTCGTGGAGCTCAATCGGCCACGAAACCCGACTCAGCGACCGGAGTACAACATTTAAAAACATAGAGCCAATAAATTATCTCCTAAATAAATACGGATGCTAACTGAAATTAATTGATGATTCTGAGATTTTGTCAAAAACTCTGCCACAAACTCTGCTGATCCACAAATTATTTCTGTTGCAGTAGATAGTCTTATACATAGAATGTTATACCTAGATAACGCGAGGGATATGCTATCCTGTTAGTGGATGTGATATGATGCATGAGAGAGAAAACTGCCAGTTAGTTCCTATGTGTCCTTGTCATAGTCATATGTCATAATAATATGACGCATAGAGATTTTGTGTAATGTAAACAATATCTAGCCAATGACGTATAGATTTAGACAAGGACACATAGGAACTAACTGGCAGTTGTCTTTCTCATTCATCACATCGCAAATTTTGGGCCATGGCGTTCTCTATGTGTAATATTCTATGGTTTTATATTGTTAAATCAAACATTTATTTTATTTAATTTTTAACTTTCCTTTAAAAATGACTTTCTAATAAACATTAATGTTAATGTTAACTTATTTTCTGAATAACTTGCATAATTTTTAGACAATAATTAAAATGGTTAACGACAATTTCTTAAAATTTAAGATTAATAGTGGTTTTCTTCTCTGTAGTGCTTCAACAAACTTTGAAACAATGAATAGTAATTTTTAATTGGGGTGGTAATTGATTTCTCAACAGGTTTCCTGTATTGCAAATGAATAAAAATGTAAATATAGATACAAATAGATACAGCAGTCTGCCTGTCGGTAAAATTAGATAGATATCTTTAAAAAAAAATAGACGAAAAATTTCAATATTCATTCCGACAAGAATTCAGCCACGAAGATAATTAACTTTCGTAGTTTATTTACATACATCTCTAGTGAGACAAAGACAGATATTGTAAGGACAAAAAAAGAACATAATCTGTGGTAGGTATGACTTTCAAAAGGCATATCAACATCGTTCTGATTTAGTAAATAATTTAATAAATTAATAAATTGGTTAATTTTGGTGATTTCTTTTTCTCCAACTTAACGATGCACATTTATGACTTAGCCGGTATACCAAATTATATGCTTTAGATCTGGCACGGGCTAGTTATTTTAAGTCGAAGTCACCATTGTTATAACTTTATTGTGTGTCATAAACTTTATTGTTTGTCTCTTTATCCAAGTCCGCATTGCTCATAGAGGAGGGAGCGAGACAGGTATACGATTCTTCTATCTATCTGAGTTGCTCTAATAGTAGTGAATAGGTAGAAAAAATGTTTCCTTTCTGTCTTACTCGTATTTTAGGTTGACACTGGTTAGGTTGTCACTGTCTTACTCGTATTTTAAATAAGGAATCCGAGGGACTTCTGTAAGTCACGTTTGCCCATGCCTACTTTAGATATAAGAACGAAATCGTTAAGTTTGGTTCTTCTGATCTATATTTTCGTTATTGGGTGTCTTCGCCTTCGTGCCTGGTTGCGGTTTTAGACATAGGTACAGAAAACATGACCACAGTATAAATTTGTAGTAAACAAAATGCAAAATCACTGAAATTGTAAATATCTCTCCAGAAATTAGTCTAAAAAAATATCGTACACTAATAAGCGATGTCGGAGATTAAATATACAGGGTGTGAATTTTTTCTGAGAATCACTAGTTGCAGCAGCTACCAGCAAATTTTCAACTCCAGCTTTTAGATATTTGCAGAAAAATGTTTTAAACAAAAGTAGTTTGCTTTTTCATAAAGAACATTTTTAATTTTACAATTTTAATTTATCAATTACGGTTTACAAAATGAATCTTACGAACCCAAGACCCAATTGCTTTATGTTTCATTTACAAACTAAAAGTCGCTTTTTATGTCTCGAGCATGTAAAAATTCAGATCATCCCTTTCAGTTAGTTAGTTTTCACGTAGACGGGCAGACGGACTGACAGACGCACGGGCGGACAAACAGAAATAGTGAATTTTTTAACATAATTAAGTGATTTTTTGGACACCCATATACAAAATTTTTCTATGAATATTATTAAGCGTTATAAACTTGGAAATGAATTTAATATGTCTTGATGTATATTTCATATAGACATGGTATAAAAACGAAACAAATCTATGTGAATTCAGTTTATTATGCGAGAGTTTTCTACCGAGTTGAGGGTCTCAGCAGCAATATAGACTTCATATAGTATAAGAGGTCAGCGACAAAAAAAAAGCAAGCATTTTCTAAAGGCTAATTTTTATATTTACGTTATATTGCAGGAGTAGCGATATATAACCTGTCGTCAGTCAGCTGGTTTCTGTATTTACCTTGTAACTACTTTCAAAAACCTTGCAACTACTTTCAAAAACCTTGCAACTACTTTCTAAAACCTAAAAATTAATTTACGAGCAGTACAATATTTAAAAATAAGTTCAACGCTCGTCATTCATGCTTACTCTGTATCCGGGAGCGTTTGTTGTATATTTTGGTAGAAGCATGACTGACGATCGTAAAACTTATTTTTACAGATACGCTACAGAAACCGACTGACTGATGACAGGCTATTTCTTTACTTTATTAATGTAATGTTAATATTTCAAAACCAGCCTTTATAAAATGCTTGCATTTTTTTGTCACTCACCTCTCTTACAATTATTCACTACATTGTCTTTAGGTGAAATTACCGCCTCTTTCACTTATACAAAAAATCGATTTAGTTATTAATTTTTCAAAAATTAATTTTTAATACTTTTTGTTTCCAATAAATATTTCTATTTATTAATATAAACTGAATAATTTCAAATTTTGTGTTGGCACCGCTGTAAAATGTCAGTAAATGTGCAACATTCGTCAATTGGGTCTTGGATCCGTCTTGTCGATAGGTCTGGACCTATCTTGTAAGCCGTTAGAGATAGAAAAAAAGTAAAATAAATAAAGTTTAAATGTAAAAAATTGTTACTTCTAAACAAATTTGTATTTTTTTACATTTTTTCGTAAACATGTTTACCCATGATAGCGCAAATTAGTGCAAAACTATGGTGTCCTTTTTCTCCAAAACTGTAAAAGATAGGGAGTTGAAAATTTATAGATAGATACAAATAGTAGTCTTGTGAAACATTCTCGAAAACGAAATAAAAATTCTAGAAAATACTTTCGAATAAATGTCGCCCGAAAGACCATCTTAATTGTGTTGGTGTTTTTAAACTCTCTAATTTATAAAAAATAATGCCACCACTGACATTCAACACTTTCAATGCAGGATATTTTAACAGTTAACTCTGTCAATTGTTTGTATTCATTTTATTTGCATTTTCGGGATGACAACAAATGAACATTTGATCAGGAAGTTAAAAACTACTATGTAGTGTACTGTTTTGTACTGTATTTTATATAATCATCATACATTTTAGTCTTGTATAAAATGTATGTTTAGTTAGTTAACTGCTACAGCAATAGTTACACTATCGAAATTAACGATTCGTATAATATACTAGATGTTGTACTAATACGATACATAATGTACAATATGTTACAAAAGCAAATAAGTAAATGGCATTTACGGGTTAGATCATACAGTTTCCTCGTTGAGTAATAATAATTTGCACAGAATGTAAATTAATTATTATTACTCAATGGTTAGTTTATATAAAATGCATTTTCCAATACTAATACAGTAACATCTTGTCGTTTTAAAGTACGGTGTAGTCTGCATCAAATCCGGTAGTTCCGATTTTTTGCAGACTTGTTAATGATGCTGGTCATATAAATAATCCAAGTTTGTGACCTCGAGCGTCAAACACAACTAAGTTTAAAATCGAAAAAACCCGTAAAAATAAATCCTTTCAAAGTTTATCACTTTTTCTAATTTCCTGAATAACACTAGCACACTCCATCGGAGGTAAGTGAAAATACCTGCCGCTAGAGTAGTTGGAGTGACGTCTGAAATATTGCAAAAACTTGCGAAGTTAGAAAGAATGATAAATTTTGAAAAGCTATTTCTCGGAAACGATTGGATTTTCAGTGACGAATCTCGTCTCATATTATGGAAAATTTAGTCTAATTTAAAAACATATTAAAAAGGTACTTCAAAAACTTTCACTTTATTGTTAAAATAGAAAAAATCTGAAAAAAGCTGAAATTTTCACGGGTTTTTCGATTTTTGGCAAAGTTGCGTCCGGCCCTCAAGGTCACAAACTTGGATTATTCATTGGGACAAAATCTTAAGCAAGTCTGCTAAAAATCAGAACTACCGGATTTGACGCAGAGTGTAATGTATAAAGTTACTGTAATCAACTTCGATGTTTGAGATGTTTGCAAAGGGACTTTGCAATGTTATGCCTGATGAATCAACAATTTGGTCAAATTTTCAATACCTTATTTTTTGGATCATTATTTTAAAGTATTCACCAAAATTTATTGGCTACCTCCTACATTTTCCTACTGCACAATAGACAAAGGAAATTATTTTTTACAGTTATCTGTATTAAGTGATCAAAACCTTTAATCTGTAATAATTGGATTTTCACCAATCGATCTGAAAGAAAGTCAAATTAAAGGATTGAAAAATTTCATTTCCCACATCGAAATCCCCTGGAAAATAGGAAGAACTACTCCTTATTTTCTATACATACTAAATAGATGCGGTTTTTTTGTGGGATTTTCTTTCGCGCACATTTCAATCCTTGAATGTTATTTTCTGTGAGGTGGAGTCAAGGCTGAAGGCCGCCACTTGGATCAACCGATGAACAACCTTGCGGGCAAAACGAGTTAATTTAGGTTTTACAGCATAATGGAAATCTTAAAATTAATTGAGGAAAATGATTTTGAAGAAGAAAAACCGTTGAAAAATTACTTCTTCCTCCGGTTCTCCCTCAAGTATTTGATGGAGAAGGTCAATCTGATCCTGAGTCGCAGCCTTGTCCATTAAAAAGACCGAGGACAGAGTAACTATGTGATTTAGAAAATGGCCGTGGATTATGCCTATTTGGGCGTAATACCACGTAAAAAACGCGGATCCAGACTCTACCTCGTACGTGGTGAAGTATCAAATTAATAATTAATTAATATCAATAATAATAATCTTTATCCGTGGTATAAAAGTACTAATTACAAAAAATATTGCATTATCAATAATTAAAAAGATTATCAAGAAAAGATTATTGAAAATTATGGCGAATCATTAATATTTATGTATAGTTATAAATACTGGAGAACAGTGTTACATAAATTATTAAATAAATTTTAAAATTATGGAAATTATTCCTTAAAAAACCCTCTATCAAAATAGTCTCATATAATTTTTTTGTAAAATAATCAAAAAAAAAAAAAATAAATAAATAAATAAATAATAATAATAATAATAATAATAATAATAATACAGACTACACGGCCACAAGTCAGTGAACTTTCTTCAAAAGACGTAGCTGCCTTGTGAAGATTTATGTCTCCCAAGGAGATGGGAGGCTCTGGGGTGTAAATCCTGTATTCTCTCTCCCTTCTTGGCAGGCATGAATTCGTTAATTTCAAATTTTAAATAATAATAATAATAATAACTACCAATAGAAATGTTTTTCTCAAATTTTCACAGATTTTCGCTTCTAACTTTGTTATTTTTGGTTCTAAATTACTGGACCATTTTATTTGCAACAAAAAATGTTCTTATAATTTTTTTGTGAGACATAAAGTTTGTCAGATGACACATAACAGCTATTTGTACGCTTTTTTATATTCTCAAAAGTTGCAACCCCACAAAATTTGATTTAACTTTAACTAAAACTCTTCTTGATATCTTACAAAAATTGCGTCCCCTCAAATGTAACTTTTGCAACCTCAACCTCAAATGTAACTTTTCAATGGAGTATAAGTGCCATTCAAAGAAAAAATGATTGCTTCGATAAAAATAAGCCAAGGTGAGCCAATGACAAGTTTGGATGAGGAAAAATCACTCACTCGCGTGAAGTTAAACGGTTAAAACTAAAAGCTGAAAATTCAATTTAAATTCAACCTGCCTGGTCGATCAGTGGAGCTCTGTTAGATTGCTATGACTGACTGTCATTTTTTTTATTAATAACACTATTTGAAATAATGACTCATAATTAACCTTAACTATATTTAACAAATTCATCAAAATTTTTCTATCCATGTATAACAGCCATACTTTTTTCTTTGTAATTACTTAATTCTGGTAGGTAAAACTCGTAATTGAGTCGTACTTGAATTGATTTTTTCCCTTGAATAACACTCTGAACTCAATTTGACATAGGTTTGATCACTATATATACATGGACCAAGCATGGGTGAGAATTTTGTAACAAACAATCTATATATATAAAACAAAGTCGTGTTAGTTAGACTACTTATAACTAAAGAACAGCTGAACCGATTTTGCTGAAAATTGGCAGGGAGGTAGTTTAGAGCCAGGAGAAGGACATTGGATACTTTTTATCCCGTTCGACAGCATTCCCGTGGGATAACTGGGTTGGGTTTCGGTGGTGGTGCCATCTATAGTAAACATATTGAACTAACATTCATTTCGATGGTGGCGCCATCTATGATAAACTTATTGAACTAACATTAATTTCGATGGTGGTGCCATCTGTGGTAAACTTATTGAACTAACATTAATTTCGATGGTGGTGCCGTCTGTAGTAAACATATTGAACTAGCATTTATTTCGATGGTGGCGCCATCTATGGTAAACATATTGAACTAACATTTATTTCGGTGGTGGTGTCATCTATAGTAAACATATTTAACTAACATTAATTTCGGTGGTGGTGTCATCTATAGTAAACATATTTAACTAACATTAATTTCGATGATGGCGCCATCTATGGTAAACTTATCGAACTAACATTTATTTCGGCGGTGGTGCCCTCTATGATGAACTTATTGGCCAATCCATAAAAGTTTGTGGTTTAAATCTAGAACATTCATGTTTTTCCCATGGTCAATTATACGTGGCATGTTCACGGGTCGGAAGACCATCTGCGTTGTTTGTTTTTGCGCCTGATAATAAAACAAAAAATGTCGTGTATCACAAGGTACTTAAATGAAGAGCAACCTATGTACTAAAATACAGAAATAATTATGAATGATTAATGTATTTTTTTATTTTTTTTTTTGTATTTTTTACAATTTAAAAAAAAAAAACTGCTTATTTATTGCCATTAAGGCGGAACAAAGTTCGCCGGGTCAGCTAGTTTTTAATAAATATTACTATACCATGTACATATGAAATATACCAAGGTATACTAAGTTTAGTCCCAAGTTCGTTATGCTTAAAAATATTGATTCTACGAACAAAATTTGTGTATTGGTGTTAATAAAATCACCTAATTAGTCTATTTTTGGTCGTCTGTCTGTTCGTCTGCCTGTCGCAACTTTTATAGCGTGCCCAGGGCGTAAAAAAAGAGGTTGAGTTCGTAAATGAACAACATAGGTCAATTGGGTCTTGAGTCCGTAGTACCCATCTTGTAAACCGTTAGAGATAGAACAAAAGTTTAAATGTAAAAAATGTTGCTTATAAAAAAAACTATTGTTTTATACATTTTTCGTAAACATCACTGTTTACCCATGAGTTGCAAATTGTATAGAATGTATTATATCGGAATATCAGTCATGTGTGTGTGACATGTATCCATGTGTGGGTATCTAAGAGAAGCTTTCTTTCTTTACTTACACGACGTAAAAACCGAACGCTTGCGTAATTAACACTGTCTAAACATGGTATTCCAACAATTAACTCAGTCAATTGTTTGTTTCCACTGGGCTTACTTGAATTTGTATAGTAATTCATACTCATGAAAGAGTGTTCTCTCTTAGAGTCACACGATATTCAGGCAATCATGATTTTCATCAGTATAACAAGTATCCTGGAAATTTTGCGACCGCCTCTTGGTCTCTTAGGCATGTTAACCTAAATTGCATTATTATATACTACGCTGTATATATGTGTGTGTAATATTTAATTTTTAATAAAAGACTAATTTTGTTAAATTATCAACTTTTGTTTGATTTTACAATTCAAATTTTGAATCAGAGGCATTTGTTTATTGATTAACTGTTTATTTCAATATTTGTCAAAAAAAATTTACTGCAGTTGAAAGTATTTTCGAACAATCAATTCAATTTTAAATTCTACAACAATCTCAAACACTGCTCGGAATAAAATGTCCGATGTGTACTCTTCAGCAAGCTGTATTTCAAAAACGGTAAGTTTTACAAAAAAAATTGTTTAAATAAAAGTTGAAGCTAATTTTGAGTCAAACAACTTTTTTATTTACACTTTTACAAAAAAATCATCTTTTCTTAATGAAAATCGTGAAAAACACTTTTTTTGATACTTTAGCGCCACCTACTTTTTGTAATTTAACTCGTATGACGTTGCTTCAATGATATAAAATTTTTATTTGAAAAACTTTTCCCTGAAACCAATAGATTCCGAGAAAAACGCATTCCAAAATGTTTTAGGAATTTCTCAAAAACAGCGGAACGAACAATTCTCTTAATTTTTTTTAAAGTTATTTACATGCCCCCCTAACGATCTATAACCTCAGATCCACCATTGAAATTTTTTCCAGTCAAAATGCCAGATTGACTGTACCATAAGCAAACATATTGTACAATTTGCCAATAAAAATACTATAACGAAATTGGTGCTATCAAAAACCACTGTTATATACGTTTCCATACCCAAGTTGTTATCATTTAGCGTTGCCATAGAGAACAATGTTGTATGAAGAACATTAATACGACCAAATATTTGGCAGAGATAGATAATTCATTTAAAAATTTTGAAATAGGACAAACTAGCAGTCTTGCAAAATAAAAACCGTAAGAATTAGAACTAAAATAACAAATGATTATAATGTAAAAACACTAATAAAATTTATTATCATATAAATCTGTTCATATTTAAAGTTTTAGTAATTATCTATATTTTATTTTATTTGTAACAAAGCAAAGGTATAAAAACAATTAGCTTACTGTTACATCCTGTTTTATAAAATATTTTATTATTGTTGGTGAATAGAATAGAGAATATGGTATGTTCTTACCTCTATATATGTTGAAAAACGGGGTTTATGTTTTCAAATCGAAAATTCTAGTTTTTAAGGTTAAGTGTAATAAAGCTTCTGAAATTCGAAAAGTTTCTAAGATTGCAATATATAAACACAATGTTTTGGCAGAAGTTTGACTTTATTTTGGAAAGAATCTATTTCTTCTTTGTTTATTGCAATGGTTTTCGTAAATTCTTTCTCCCAGCGAGCTAACAGAAATATGTATTACGAGCTATTCATGGTTTTACCATTTTAACACGCCCAATAAGCTGGAAAATGTGGAAAAGTGATGGAACAGGTCCGATTTCAAAAATTACTGTTTGTAGGTGTTCCTTAGATCTTCAGGAATATTAAGCCGCCTAATCTCTATAATACCATGATAATGAGAAAATGAGGGTAATTTTTCCACTCCCAAAGCACACTAAAGAGTAACAGTGGAAAAAAAATTAAAAAATTGCATACGACATGTTCTGTACAATATTGTATTGTTTAAAAAAAGAATGAATAAATTGAATTGAATACCGAAGATTTTCGGGATCATTAATCATGAATTCAACGTCAAAAGGCAACTGGAGATGGTTGCAACCTTATTAAAACTACCCCTAGAAGCGACAGACAAACAAAAGATATGAAAAAATGAGTATTATTTGCTGATAAGTTTTATCGTTGATTTGAACTCCAAATTTTTCATTGACACACTTCATAGATTTTGATGACTGGGCAATAAGGTAAAATGTAAGGAGTGTTCTCTATACGTTAACATAGTTAAGAATACTTATCCCACTTTTCCCGATTCCTCCGTTTTCGTGGTTATGGTGCCTGATGTAAAAGTATGGTATTGAATATGTCCGATCGTGGGAATTCAATGACGGAGCACTAGTACAACTAATAAGCCGGGATGCATATGAAAAGTGAGGAAACAGTACCGATTTTAGTAAAACTTTTTGTAACGTGTTTATGAGATCTCAACGAACATTCAGCTAACTTGACCAGATTAATTCAGCAAACTTAGTCAAAAAGGGGCATAAGGCCCCGACAGGGGCAATATGTAGCCCAAAATTTGTTTGAAATGCTTATTTTGGCTTAAAATTCATCATCAGGTAGCTGAGTACGAATCCAATGTCAGATTACACAAATTCTGTCACATTATCCAAAAATCGTGCCACGAAATTCCAGTTTTGTCACAAAAACGGAAAACTAAGTATTTATCGTTCAAACTGCTAGGAGGTATTCTTAGTCCCTGATTACGAATCTGATGTCAGATTAGTAAATTGTTTCACGTCTTCCGAAATCGTGCCATTTTTGGCCAATAATTTCACTTTTTTGGTACGAAAATGGCAATCTAAGTATTTTTCGTCCACACTTTGTTCAAGGATGTTCTATTATGTCTTCCGAAAATCGTGTCAATTTTTTATCTACATTTGGTTTGTCTTATTTTTGGCAAAAAAATGAAATTCTTGTAAAAAAAATGGCATGATATTAGGAAGATAGGCAGAATTCGTGTAATCGGATATCAAATTCGTAATCAGCAACAAAAATTTCTATTAGAGCAAAGTTTGCACGATAAATACTTAGTTTGCAGTTTTTATACCAATAAACAGATTTTCTTGGCAAATAATGGCACGGTTTTCGGAATACGTTACAGAATCCGTTAAAAAATCCGTTTAAAACTGTCTCCTAGATAACAGTTTGGATGATAAATACTTAAGTTTCCGTTTTGTGCCAAAATGTGGCATTTTGGATCAAAATGTTATGATTTTTGGATTACACAAAAAGCATCAGCGACTAAAAATATCTACAAGATGGAAATTTTAAGCCAAAATAAGCATTTCAAAAAAATTATTATATATGCTACTTTTCGATTAGGTTAAGTTAGCTGAATGTTCCATGGGGTCCTAAAACACGTTACAAAAAGATTCATTCAAATCATTGTATTACACATCTTACTTTTTTCTTATTTCAAAGAAAAACAACTAATATTCATTGAAAATTATAAATGCAGATTGCAGATGATAATTGCAGATTGGAAAATTATCTCTAACATGAGTTATTACTCTAACATGAATATTATAATTGGATAAATATTAAACAGTGGATTAATTCATCTTAATTCATCAATAATTCATGCCAGACATAATTGGAAGATCGAAGTTGTCAACGTCTCATATTTTCGAGGGTCCGCCTGTCTGCCAACACGATAACTCAAAAACGAAAAAAGACATCACGATGAAATTTTTATAGCGTACTCAGGACGTAAAAAGTGAGGTCAAGTTCGTAAATGACCAACATAGGTCAATTGGGTCTTGTAAATCATTCGAGATAGAACAAAAATTTTAATGTAAAAAATGTTCCTATAAATAAACAACTTTTGGTCAAAACATTTTTTTGTAGACATCACTGTTTACCCACTAGGGCGCTAATTAGGTGCAAATTTTATAGTATGTATTAATATGGGAAAATCAGTTATGTGTGTGTGGCTATTTAAAAGGGGATATCTTTTTTTATTTACGTGAGGTCAAAAAACAAACAATTGCATCATCAACACTGTCTATGCATGGTATTTCAACAATTAACTCAGTCAATTGTTTGTTTTCACTTGTTTTTAAAGGAATCGCGATATACGTTACATGTATATATATGGAAGTTATATGACGTTCACACCAGATTAATTTTTACTTATAGTTACTTACATCGCCTCAGTGTGACTTGTTGTCATTATAAAATGTTCGTTTTTACGTTTAAACTACGTGTTAAAAATAAACAAAATGTTACAATTTATTATTATGAACAAAGATTTTATTAATGTTATGTTAAGAAAAATGTTTCATTTCACGTTTATTTTACATAAATTTTATAATTGTTTTTGTTAATGTTGTTTTTTATTTTTATTTAAAAAAATATGTTTTAAACTCCATGTTGTTGATGGTATGGTATTTATGCAATGAATATTGAAAGTATTTAATGAATGTTGACTTTACCACACATATATAGGTAAAAATTGTTGTTGATGATTAAGGTAAATGTACATTATTACGGGGTAGTCGTACGTTTTTCCGGGAGTTTTTTATTTTAATCAAAAAACAAGTGAAAACAAACAATTGAATGAGTTAATTGTTGAAATACCATGTGTAGACAGTGTTGATTACTCTTCATCACATTACACATATACCTATACATGTCACACACACATAACTGATAATCCCATATTAATACATACTATACAATTATCGCCTAATTTGCGCCCTCACGGGTAAACAGTGATGTTAAAAAAAAGTTGGTTATTTTTTACAAGGAATATTTTGTATATTTAAACTTTTGTTCTATCTCTAACGGTTTAAAAGATGGGTCCTACGGACCCAAGATCCAATTGACCTATGTTGCTCATTTACAAACTCGACCTCACTTTTTACATCCTGAGTACGCTTTAAAAATTTCAGCTTGATATGTTTCTTCGTTTTTGAGTTATTGTGTTGGCAGACAGACGGACAGACAACCGAAAATGGACTAATTTGGTGATTTAATAAACACCTATACCAAAATTTTTTTCATAGCATCAATATTTTTAAGCGTTACAAACTTAGGACTAAACTTAGAATATCTTGCATATTACATATATGCATGGTATAATAAGAAACACTAAATAAATTTTTAGTTTTTAAATACTAACAGTCGCTCTATAACTAAAATATGAACAAAAAAAATTGGACTTTTGAAAAAACCTAATCACATTTAAATACTCATACTGATCGAAAAAGTGAGCCATCAGTTAACATTTGAATTTAGTACACATTTGTTGTCTGTTTACGTAAGGTGATAGTGTTCCATTGTTAAGGGTTTTTTAGTTTACTGGTAAGCTTATCATATTTAAATATGTAAAAATATTGATTGGAATGAATTAATAATTTTTCTTAAAGTTTTTCGAACTACTTTCACTAATTATTTTCATTAAATTATGATTCCTCAATTATTTTTTTAGCTCTCATTTTAAATTGGCGTTAAAATTATTAAAATATTTTATACCAACAGAAGCAATAGATACCTTAGATTTTTGTGAGGTAACTACGGGATATGTTTTTTTTTTAAATCTGTCTAATTAATTCTAAAAAAACTTGCGTTTTGTGGTAAGTATCTATGTGTTGTTAACTTCCGGAATAATGAGTTTTTACTTACGTATGCAATTCCGTGAGTATCACATTGTAAAGGAAAAAATTTAAACTTGACTATAGTTTGTTATTTAAATTAGTTTTCGATGATTATTTATGTTAAAATAATATTTACTATTATTTAATGAATCAGTAAATAATAGTTTCTTTCAACTTAATTAATTTAATAACGATAATATTTATAATGCCTGTAATTTATTACCATTAGTATTCAGCAATATAATTTTTAATGCTTTTTTTTTTTTTTTTTAATTAAAAATTTAAATTTTTTGTTTTCCAATCCAATTTTATATAAAAATATTCAATAAACTTAATTACGTTAAACAAAACAATTATTGTTAATTTACCTATGTTAAGTGTGTATCCCAGAATTATGTACTTCCATTGCCGGAATCAGTCGTAGTACAGAAAAATAACGTTTAATACTATAAATCAAAGACCTAGGCGTGAAAAAATGATCTAAACTAATTCTCAATAAATCATTTTGTACGACAAACCAATTTCTATAGTGGAAATTTTTATATTTATTTCAATAATCACCTTCAAAGTGCATTATGTCTAAACATCCGGTAATATGGTATGTACATTTACCTTACAACAAAGTTTATTTCTTTACTCGGTCAGCATAAGTACTGTCTTTCTACACTGTTATCTGTGTGACAATAAATACCCAGTGCAGTCACAGCGTTCGTGCTTCAAACTATACTCTTGTGTATAATATTTACTTTGAATATTTAGTATGGAACTGGTAACAGAGTGAGAACCACCTCTCGAAGATGGTTAAAAAGGGATAATAAATGAGAGAGCATGAGTATTAATGCGTATGTCTTAATATATAATATAATACCCGCCCGCTTCACTGGCGCTTAAAAGTAAAAACCACCACTTTATAGCCTCCACATCTCTTGATCTCAGTTATCTCCCTTCCATAACACTTGAAGGGATTGTTTTACGCAGCTAAAAGATATGCAGTTTTCAATTTAAATTGTAAAATAATCATAATTCATTGAGCATATTAGAAAAGGTGGCTCTAAATTGTTTGACATTTTTTATTTTAAATTTTTACAGAAACCTTTAATTTGAAATAGTAAATGTCAGATTAAATTTAATTGTTTTTTCTTTTTTTATATATCTTTATAAATTATAGCTCATGTGTTATTCTGATGTATGAGCTGTACAGTTTCATTAAAAACCATTCGCTAGTGTTTGCGAAAAAGCGTAACAAACAAACAAACAAACATGCTTACTTTCACATTTATAATATATAGGGATAATTAAACTTTACTAACCTGTGATAAATGTCTACTTTAAAGTATTCCTTGCAAATAAAACAATATCTAACCATTTTTTAGAACTTTTACACAGAATTAATTAAACAAACAGTAACTATATTGAAGTAGCTGACTTCCGCCAATACGATCATGCGCTTTGAATACCATGCTTTGTTATTGTGTTTCTCTGTCAGCTATTTAAATATTCTATTGTTCTCTTTGTTAATCTTCTCTGTGAAGCAAAAATGTACATACTAGGTATACGTTGTACATATCTAGTAAAATATATGATCTAAAGTAAGAGACCTTTTTCACATTTTTGTTTCTTTTTTTTATAGAAAGTAAATGTCTTGATAAATGGGCTAATTTTTTCCCCCGATTTTTTTGAAGCCATATGACCGAGAAAACAGACAATGAAAATCAATAAAATTCAAATTGGCGAAAACGATCCGGAAACACACGATGTTACACGAAGGTTGGTTTGACGTCATTTAAAGTTGATAATAATGATATATTAATACGACTGTTGACACTGTTTTATTGTCATTGGTTGTCGGATTAACATCACAGATCACGTGTGCGGTGGAGAAAAAAAAATCGTTTTAAAACATTTCAAATATGGCGACTTTTTAACAATTTTTTTCATAGTGTCTTTATTGTTAAAAATGCGTAATTTTTGAGTTACAGGCTCTACTCGACCTATGTTTTCATAAAAAATTATCAAAAAGCATTTCTGTTTTTCATGAAAAAGGTCTATTGACAATTTTTCTGTATTTATTGTAATATTTATTTACCAATAAGTAGATTGTCCCAATTGACTTTAGACTGAGCTGTAAATGGAAGAGAAGATAAGATTTTAGAAATATTTAAATTATAAATGATTTTGTGACCATTGACCCTGAGTAAATTTTTTTTAAGATATCTAATCGATAATGAATTTTAAGATTTCATTTATGATTGTGTTTTAGACAATCCTACCAACTTTAAGCTGATAGCGAATTTTTGTACCTTCGGATATTCAATTTGACCGGCTAAAATGGCTTCAAATGAAGTATTAATTTTGAACAAATCGGTACTATCAATTAAAACCAATTCTGTATTTTTATACAGTGTGTCGCATTTTAGATGATGATACCCTCATATTTTCGTTATTTATGGGAATATTGATTTGAAATTTTGCACAATCATACTAGGTAATGGGTCACATTTTTTGAGATACAAAACCGAAATCAGAACTTTAACCTCAGCCTACTATAAATTGATAAATAAGACCGGTTCTTAATATTTTATCTAGCGTCAGGTATGATTAGAGACATCGAAAAAGAATATTGTTTTATTCTAATATACCGATTTTTGTCACAAAAATCGTATTTTTAATTTGTTCATTATTTTAGTCCACACCTATAATTATTTATTACAAGTGCATTGAAATATCTGAATACATAACACTATTAAATTATCAATTTGTCTAGTTTTTACATTTTATAGCACAAAAGTTTATCTTTATACCATGTATATATGAAATATATCAAGATATGAGTTTAATACCAAGTTTGTAACGCTTAAAAATATTGATGTTACCGTCTGTCGACTTCGATACACTTGCTTGATACAGTTGCTGATTCACTTTTTAATGATGTCTTCGGTTTTAGGGAAACATCTATAAAAACTGTTACACTCGAATCATGTTTGATTGATACACTTACTATTTAACTTATTTAAATATATAGTTTTTTCGTTAAATTAATAAGCGCTACAATTTTAGTGCGTGAGTGCATTTTTCGCTCGAAGTTAATATGATAAGGTCGAAAATGAGGGGTGAATGGAATATGATAGAGGAATCAAGAAGATAAGGTATAGACAGAAAAAACATGCTGAAAAATATAATTTGCGCTTCATTTGAAAGTTAAGAGTCGCAATCGCGAATATTGGAAATAAACATGTACAAAATTCAATATTTGTCCCATCACTAATACAAATTACATATTTTGAAAATGAAATAAAACCCGAAACACGTGTCAATATAATTTAAAACAAAGTGAACTTGTATGTCTGTGCAAAATTTCATGTCGATATTCCTATAAGTAAATAACGAAAGTATGAAGGTGTCTTCATCTAAATGCGAAACACCGTACCTTGCGTACCTTAAAAAGTTAGCTTCAGCCATAGTTTATGAATAACAAGTGAAAACTAACAATTGACTGAGTTAATTGTTGAAATACCATGCATAGTCAGTGTTGATTTCTTTATCACATAACATATACTAACATGTGACACATACATAACTAATAAAGTATAGTACATATGTAAAGACTTTATAGGTTTCTGCATTACCGACCGACATTTAGTGTATAGTATGTACACATATTATAAAATTTCCGCCTAATTGGCGCCCTCACGGGTAAACAGTGATGTTTACGAAAAAATGTTTCAAACAAAAGTTGTTTAATTTTTGATAAGGAACATTTTTTACATTTAAACTTTTGTTCTATCTCTAACGGTTTATAAGATGAGTCCTACGGACCCAAGACCCAATTGACCTATGATGCTCATTTACGAACTTGACTTCACTTTTTACGATATCTTTTTTCGTTTTTGAGTTATCGAGACCACAGACGGACGGACGGACGGACGGACAACCGGAAATGGACTAATTAGGTGATTCTATAAACGCCTATGACAAAATTTTTTTCCTAGCATCATTATTTTTAAGCGTTACAAACTTGGGACTAAACTTAATATACTATGTATATTTCATATATGCATGGTATAAAAACAGACATTATAAAATATTTGAATATTTAGGAACATAGAACGAATGCTTTTCTCACGATACTTTTATGGAAGTATTTTTAATCCCATTCATATTGAAGAATTATATCTCGTTCCGGTACTGATCGACTAGAACCCATTGGTTTTTGTGGATGTTATATTCAATATTTGAACCAAGCTAATTACTATATCAAATAAGTGAAACGGTTCTAGAATGAATAACTTTACTAACATGATCATCCAAGCTAAACAAATAACTTTTTGATAAAATACAAAATGTAACATGTATATGGAGGCTATCAATAATTATAATAAAATAAATAATACAAAAAATAAAAAACCCAATTGTGTTAAATAAAATCTGAAAAGAAAGAAGCAAGTTCAGTAGTTTACATAGCGACTTTAACAGTCGGAGCCCATTATTGAGATTTGAGTCGGTCTAGATTTTAATGGGACAGGACTGTTAAAGTCGCTATGTGAACTACTGAGCTTTTTCATTCTTTTCAGATTGTATTTAACACAGTTGGGTTTTATATTTTTTTATTTTATTTTTGATTTTTTAGTATACCAGCACTAAAAAAACCCTCTTGTTATACCATATTAAAACTTTTAAAATCAATTCATTATTCCGTATTTAATTTAAACATATAACTTATATAAATTTTTGTAGTTTCCTTTATTTTGATACGCTACTAGATAGGTTTTGTCAATTTTTTGATATTAACGCATTACTATTTCGGCTTTGTAAAGAAATTTACATACATACAAGATACGCGCAAACAGAACACTCCTTGACAGTTAGGTAAAAATTGATAAAAAGATGTAGATTCAAAAAGTACACACCAGAATATGTTAAGCTAACCCTCCCCCACTCCTCGCCACTCATGCGCCGAACACCTCATATTACATAAAACATTCACCTGAAAATGTTTAAACACCCTCTTCTCCACTCGAGTAACGTCAGAACCACTTTCAAAACTACATCTAAATCTCAATCCCGTTAGACCATCACCGTCTAAAAAATACTCTCACGTAGACTCTCCAATCATACAGGACCAATAACTTAAAATTGCAGAAAAAATTACAAGGAGAGAAATCTTATACATTTACAAAAGATGTTCAAACAGTTCACAGAGATGCCGTGCATCGTTATCCACAGGAGTATCCTGAAGTCCAAATAAATGCCGTGCTTCACCATGACGATCAACATTCGCAAAAACACTCAGAGAGAGCTCGGCGGTTTAGAGTCAACAACTCTTCTTTAGTCTAACATAAACATATTGCGAAAACCTTAAGAAGGCAAATAATATAGTGCGATGTCATGGCATCTCTTCGCATTCATGGAAATGGGATGCATCGTTATCAACAGGAGCATCCTGGACCCCAAATAAATGACGTGCGTCGCCAAGTCTTTCAACATTCGCAAAAACACGCAGAGAGATCTCGGCGGTTTAGAGTCAACAACTCTTCTTTAGTCTAACATGAACATATTGCGAAAACCTTAAGAAGGCAAATAACAGAGCACGGTGTCATGGCATTTCGGTGCATTCACAGAGATGCGGTACATCGTTATCCATAGGAGCATCCTGAACCCCAAATAAATGCCGTGTGACGCCAAGACAATTAACATTCGTAAAAACACGTAGAGAGACCACGGCGATATAGAGTCAACAACCCTGCTTTAGTCTAACATAAACATATTGCGAAATCCTTGAGAAGGCAAATAACAGAGCACGGTGTCACCAAGCACTACAAAAGAAGTACTTGACCATATTTTTATCCATAAGGTCGGCTCTGTATGTCTCGTCATGTGGAACACCAATAATCCAGACGGACTTTTGAATGGCACCAAAGTTATTGTAACAGATATCAGTCTTCTATTGATTGCTGTCAGAATACCTGGTGAAACGGGAACGATACTTTATATTGGCGTACGCCATATCCAGACACAAAAACTGACGTCCAATTATTGACTTTGTTGGTATTGATCACAGATTGCTTCACATAGGACCAACTTTATATCCTCCTTATTCGTGTTAGATCGCTTGATTATATACAAAATTAAATGTTAAATAACCTTAAATATAAAATCCCAAATTTTTGTGACCATTGGTTTACGACTAAATATTGAATATACCAGCTTAACTATACCCATGTTCAGCCGTACACCAATAGATAAATTCCATTAAAGAAACATATAGTTAAGCATAAAAAAATAGCATACACATTTATTAGATAAACATCATCAAGTCATTAATATAATAAGATGGGTGAGATGATACTCTTGTTACAAACACACAAGGCAGCAACTGTACAACAAAATATAGTCCAGTGAATAAAGACTTTTTTCTACTCACACGGTGGTAAGATAGTAGATACATAGAATATTATACATAACGATGATGGCCCAAAATTTGCGATATGATGTATCTATATGTCATTGCCTAGATATTGTTTACATTATTGCTATTAAATAAATAGCTAGGTAAAAAACGATTTATGGAATATTATTTAATACATTAAAAGTTATTCAAAAAGTAGAAATTAATTCATTTAAGAAAGAAAAAAATTCTTAGTGATTGACTGTGTGCTTATTACACGAACTTTGTGAGTTATTGTTTATGAAAAAGTTGTGAAATGTGAGGTATTATTTTATTACTTGTGAAAACTGCGGCCACATATTGGAGAATATTCAAATCTGCATATTAAAAACTTTTTCAGATTTTCAGACAGAAATGAAGTTAAAAAAATATTGAAAATAAATAAAGATAATTGTGCATTTGGCATTGGGCATTTTATTATTATGTGTTCTATAGGATCTATAGATGCTGCGATTGATTGCATAAAATCACAAAAAATCTATTTTAGTATAATTGCCGAACAAGCTATCTCTTATCTGCGCGTAACTTGTATGGTATATATGCACTTACATTTCTTAGTAAATTTCTTTATTAACTCGTATCCTTCAAACGGCTGAATGGATTTCAACATTTAAGGTTAATACCAGTATAATTGTCTCCAGAGTCCAAATGTTCTTAGATAGGTGTTTGAAAAAACTAAACAAAATGGTGGATTTTCGGAGCGAAAAAGTAATACGTTAATAAAAAAAATTTAGCAAAACCTTTCGATTGGGGTATCAAGGAAATTAAAAGGGGATTTCAAAAATATATAAGATGAATGTTCATATTTAATTAGGAAAATAAAATCGCTTTATTGTATAATAAGAGTGTGTTGAAAAAAATCTGAAAAGAAAGAAAGAAGTCGAGTGGTTTAACAGTCGAGGTCCATTAAAATCTAGAAGGACTCAAATCTTTCCAATAATGGGTCTTGACTATTAAAGTCGCTGTGTAAACTACTGGGCTTGTTTTTTTCTTTTTAGATTTTATTTAACACAGTCGGGGTTTTCATTTTTTAATTATTTATTTCATTAAACAAACTTTGGCCATAGGCATTGACGACAAAAACCTTTACACACTGGATTAAAAGAAGAACAAGTAAAAAAAAAAAATGAATTGAAAAAGAATAAGAATAATAATGAATTTAAGAAGATTGATCCATTGTATAAAATAAAATAAAATTATTTTTGTTGAATGTATGTATCTTGTGATCCATAGATAGAGATAGATACAGATGTATAGATATAGATAGATAGTTAGTTAGATGAATTTTATATAACAATAACAATACATTATTTTAAGATAAATTAAATTACATCTCATTTATCTGGATCAAATTTGAAAAGTTTCTATATTATAGGAATTGGTTTGTTTGGTGGATTGAATTCGAACTTATATAAAGCTAGGTATGTATTTTTGTTATACGGAGAGTTTTTGTAATCTTGAAAAAATGTTTTCATCGTTTTTAACACATTTTTATTAGCATGACCTGTAACTACTTCGCATTGATAATAAATGAGTTTAACACACTATACAGGGTTCAAGTATATACCTTAACCCAAAATAAGTCGATTTATACAAAAACAAAACCTTTTATTTTTAGTTTCTCCAAAAACAAAACCACATGGACAATCAATCGTCAGCCTACGTGCATTTTGATAAAATAACATCGATTCAATACAAATGTATAGTTGTTCAATTAATATGAGTATCTGCCGGGAAATACAGATTGATTCCAAATACATTTATCTCTAGATACTACACCTAGTAGGCCTTAAAAAAGTGAATTTAATGATAAAATTTAGTGAGTACCTATTTCCATGAGTCAGAAGTACAAACTCTTGTACTTTACCTCCTTAAGATTTTATGTTATCTTTAAAGCCAAAGTAGGGTATAACAAAATGTCTACCAATGAGACTGATTTAGATAAAATATTGTTTAAAACACATAATGCCATCATCAAATTTTAAGTAAATGAACAGTTAAAGCAGAATTTTCTATTTTGAAACACTGAAAAAAAATTTATCTAATTTACTTGAAAGCAAATACATTTAAAGTTTCTATCTCAAAGATAGCGTTGTTATTATAAACCGATATCTGTATAATATAACCGATATAAAAGGATTTAAGATAAAATGATTCAGGGCTTACACAATATAAAATTTTGAGATAGAGAAGTTGCATGTTTTATTTTATTTTTTTTCGAAAATTTACTAAAAATTACTTTAAAAAATTTGAAAAAAAAGATATTTTTTTCATGTAATTTTACAATTGACAATGATTTTCCTAAGCTATAAATTCAAACGGCAGTGACGTCAATACATGGCTTTAGTAATGCCGCCGTAAATGGTCTATAATTCAACTTTCGCCACACTATGTTACAAAAAAGAAGCGTTTTAGCTTCAATTTTGTATCTTACTTATACACCCGATCTTTCAGTGAAAAATGAAAACATTACTGCTTCTTTTGATACGGCAATTCTTGTATCAGAATCAGATCCAAATTTAGCATCGGAAAAATTTCAATTGAGTACAAGCAAATTCAGCAATGGCTACATAAGTGGTAGATTCATGATAATACAAATACATCGATCCAAGTCACCTG
The DNA here is from genome assembly GCF_905475395.1 of Chrysoperla carnea. Taxonomy (NCBI): domain Eukaryota; kingdom Metazoa; phylum Arthropoda; class Insecta; order Neuroptera; family Chrysopidae; genus Chrysoperla; species Chrysoperla carnea. Next base: position 69,433,724 of record NC_058341.1, read on the forward strand.
TACCTTACGAAGGGGAATCTGTCGATCAGTTACTTTGAATGGCGTAATACTTCCATAAAACGAATATGTCAAATATCTGAGTATAGGCATCTGGATAAACGTATATGGGCCAAAAGAAAATAATTAAATATTCAATTAAATAAATTTTTCTGGTTGCTAATCGTAACTCTAAATTATCGCTCGAAAATAAGTTATTAGTTTATAAAAGCATTTGAAACCAATATGGACATACTGTTTTCAATTGTGGGATACTGCAATTGTAAGTAACATTTAGATTTTACAGCGTTTTCAGTTAAAAGTGCGGCGTACGATAAGTGATTCACCATGGTAAGTACGAAACGGTGACATACATTGTAGACACATAGTTTATATGTGTCTACAGTGCGTGAAGAAATAGTGCGATTTAGTGAAAACTATATGTTTAACAAGTGAAAACAAACAATTGACTGAATTAATTGTTGAAATACCATGCATAGTCAGTGTTGATTTCTTTATCACATTCATACATGTGACACATACATAACTGATATTCAAGTATGGTACATACTATAAAATTTCCGCCTAATTGGCGCCCTCATGGGTAAACAGTGATGTTTACGAAAAAATGTTTCAACCAAAAGTTGTTTAATTTTTGATAAGGAACATTTTTTACATTTAAACTTTTGTTCTATCTCTAACGGTTTACAAGATGGGTCCTACGGACCCAAGACCCAATTGACCTATGATGATCATTTACGAACTTGACCTCACTTTTTACGTCCTGAGTACGCTGTAAAAATTTCAGCTCGATATCTTTTTTCGTTTTTGAGTTATCGTGTCCACAGACGGACGGACGGACGGACAACCGGAAATGGACTAATAAGGTCATTTTATGAACACCGATAACAAAATTTTTTTCCTAGCATCATTATTTTTAAGCGTTACAAACTTGGGACTAAATATACTATGTATATTTCATATATACATGGTATAAAAATGCATCCAAATGTGTATGTGCTTAACCTTCTTGACAATAGTGAAACTTTAAACAGACTAAAAAAACTTAATATTTTAGAACTAAAATATAGATTTATTTGAAATTTTAGTGATAATTGTACTCAATAATTTTAGTATATTATTCTTTATTTTTATTTCTTCCATTGGGTGGACACAAATCACGATTTTTATCTAGTGATCACTGTATTTATAGTTATTATTAGAACTGATAATAGTTAAAATTAGGACGCTAAAAAATCCTTCAATGTTTGATAACTCTCCTTAAGAACAAGACTACCAACGAACAACGAAGATACCGTACTTCTAACTAAGAAAGTACAACTGAGAGCAATTTTGTTCTACTTCTCTAAGTAAAAGAAATCAAGCAAAAATCTTGACAACAAAAATAGTTCAGTACAGAAAAAAATACAAAGCAAAACAATAACGAAAAAGCTAACAGAAAATGTGTTTTTTTTGTTGTTGTTGCTCTGTTGTAAATGTATATGTGTATATGCCTTTGCATATATGTAAGTTTTCCATTTCTTCTGTATGATGTGTATTGGTTTGTGAAATTTTTTTTACTTTTTTCCGTTCGTTTTTCTTCGCTATATGTGTATAGTTTTTCGAATATTCGAAGTAATAGACTATATAACAAAAGACAATTGTTTTGATGTAGCTTGAAAAGAGCAGTAACAGTGGCACAAAAAGACTAAATATTTTATTACATATGCTTTTTGATTGTGTATGTATGTACATGTAACGATGTATAATTTACAACATGGTTCAAAATATTATTCCATACACAGGGTAATGGCCAAACCAAAGAGTCCATAAAAAGCGTTTTGAGAAATTAATTTCCAGCAAGCTGAAAATCGTTTTAATACGTTCATTTGGTCCTAAATGTGTGTAATCCGAGTTTGCCCAATTTCAGGAGGTGTGCATAACTTTCGAGAGCAAAATATATTTGGGAGAAAATTTGAAGAACGTTTTCAGTTTTTTAGAAATTATAAAAAAAGTTTAAAAGAAAGTTCTAGATGAAGTAATTGTGCGAATTTTTTTTTTCGACTTTCTAGCTTCAAATGGTGCATTTTTTGCTCAAACCGTTAGAGAAAGAAAAAAAATTTGGGTGTAAAAGTTATTACTTATTAAAAAGTAAACAACTTTTGTTTGAAACTCTTTTTCGTTAAAATCGTTGTTTACCTGTAAGGGCGCAAGTTAGTACAAAATTTGATGTCCAGTATCTCCAAAACTATAAAATATAGAGAGTTGAAAATTTGCAGATAACTTCAACTAGTAGTCTTGTGAATTATCATAGAAAAACGAAAAAATTTCGATAATTTTTTTTTTTCGTGAATGTTTACAAGACTACTAGTTTATAGTTTCGGTGTAAATGGGTCTTTAAAATTTTCTCGTAAACATCTTGGAAAAATGTTTAGGAAAAATTGTTTTAAGCAAAAGTTGTTTACTTTTTTAATGAAAATAACTTTTATGTTTATACTTTTTTTTATCTCTAACGGTTTACAAAATTTCTTTTCAAAATCTTTTTTCATGTTTCTTCAGCTAGAACTTTTATTTGAACTTTCTTTTGTCTGATGCATGGCTTTTTTGTAATTTGTAAAAAACTGAAAACCTTCTTCAAATTTCGCATTTTGCTCTCAAAAGTTATGTACACCTCCTGGGATTGGGTTTCCCTTTACACGCATTTAGGACCAAATAAAGGTATTAAAACGATTTCCAGTTTGCTGGATATTAATTCTTTGAAAATTATACTTTGCTTAGCCTATACTTCTTAAAACTATTATTATTATATTCAGGTATATTAAGTTTAGTCCCAAGTTTGTAAAGATTAAATATATTGATGCTAAAAACAAAACTCTGGTATCGTTGTTCATAAAATCAGCTAGTTTGTCCATTTCCGGTTATCCGTGCGTCTTTCCGTCATCACGATAATTCAAAAACGAAAGGATATATTAAGCTGAAATTTTTATAGCTCAGGACGTTCAAAGTGAGTTCGTAAATGAGCAACATAGGTCAATTGGATCTTGAGTCTGTAGAGTCCATCTTGTAAACCGTTATAGATAAAACAAAATTTAAATGTAAAAAATGTTCCTTATAAAAAAATAAACTACTTTTTTTTGCAAAATTTTTTGTTTTTGAAATCGTTAGGATGCAAATTTGGTTAAAACATTTTATACTATGTATACATGTGTTGTGTTTTATCGAGAATACATTTATTGTTTATATGTATGTGTGTGTTTGTTTATAACATATTTATATCATGCATATATGTAATATGCAAGGTATACTAAGTTTAGTCCCAAGTTTGTAACGCTTAAAAATATTGATGGTGTGAACAAAATTTTGGTATAGGTGTTCATAAAATCACCTAATTAGTTCATTTCCGGTTGTCCGTCCGTCCGTCTGTGGTCAAAAAATGTTCCTTATAAAAAAATAAACAACTTTTGTTTGAAACATTTTTTCGTAAACATCAATGTTTATCCGTGAGGGCGCAAGTTAGGCGTAAATTGTATGGTATGTATTATATAAATTGTATATGTATGTGCAATGTGATAGAGTAATCAACACTATTTATGCATGGTATTTCACCAATTAACTCAGTCAATTGTTTGTTTTCACTTGTTTTTATTTATGGTTCTAGTGGTATAACAGCCTTGTTATCGGCCGCCTGCGAAATTTGCATAACGAGTGCATAGCGCGAGGTGGAAAATCGCAGAAGTACTTTAATAATGCGTTATCACACGTGTAGCGGAAAACCATTTATCTACGCCTCTAAAATGTGAAAAAACACTATTTTTTTAAAATTTGTTTTACTTTATTGAAAAAAATAGAAAATTATAAAAGTTAACTTGTGATTACTTTACAGGAATATGGAATGTTGTAATGATTTTATCACGATACAAGTGCGATTATGAACTATTTTTCTCACGAATTCTGAGTGAGAAAAGTACTTCTTCGCTCACGGGCGTAGATAAAATATGTTTACAAAGGAAGTGAAAAGGAAGATACTCTTAATACTTTGTGTGTAAGAGTGACTATCCTTCTTTACTTAGATACACTTGTTAATTTTGATAAAATTGTTTGTTTTCACTTGTTAAAACTTCTTTTGCTTAAAATTACGTATCACTACTTATTTACATCCTAGCTAGATGACTGTGTCGATATCAAATTAAAGATATCGTACAATATATATCGTCCGGGTGTGTAATAATAATAATATATAACACCAAAACCGAAATATCTAGTTATTAATTAACAGGTAGGCAGCGAAATATCCAGTCAGACAATTTTCCCCACCTTTTTTCAATCGAAGGAGAGCCAAAGAGCTACACTGTGAAAAAGATCACGGCTTTTATGTGATCTCCAAAATCACGTTTTTTATGAAATCAGGTTAACGTTTTTTTTTTCAAAGTATTAAATCTACGGTTACTTCGTAACTATTTTAAAAAAAAATTTCATAGCGTATTCAGAGCGTAAAAAGTCAGTTTGAGTTCGCAAATGAGCAACATAGAACATTTGGTTCTTTAAGCCGTAGGATGGATCTTCGTAATAATTCTTCGTAAATACGTTTTCCGTGAGGGTCTAGATTAGGGCAAAATTTAAGTTTTCATTTTCTCAAAAACTATAAAAGATAGAAAGTCTCTAGATCTGTAGAGTGTGTAGGTAGTTTCAAATAGTGAGTCTATTGACTTTTATCTCCATACTAAACCCATCTGACTATATTAAAGGGACCAAAGCAAGTAGATTCCGAAAAAACAAAAATTAAATTCTAGAAAATTTTGCGAAAAATGGCCATTCTTATATCCTACATCTTTGTTTTGTTTGTTTTGTTTTTTAATTTATCTTATTTTTAAAATAATACAAGCACTAATATGTTGTTAATCGTGTGGTTTATAATACACTAGCTGTGAACAACCCGCTTTACTGGGCAACTTCAATTTTAAATAGACAGATTATTGTGTTTTAACTTTCACTTTGTATGCCGTCACTTATTCTCCTTTTGTTCACAATTCATCGATTTTGTTGTTTTAGTGCGGAACCCTCGCTTCGCTCTAGGTAAAAGAGTTTAAACAACTTTTAAACGGCTGAACTAATTTTCATTTAACAGTTTTTTAATGTACACATCATGCCCTTTTGATATCAGACTTGGATATATTTGAAATTATTCGATCGTTAGTCCCCACTTTCAACCACTCCCATCATATCCTCTTGCGCCGGGGTTACAGTTTTGTAATGTACACGTCACGCTCTTTTATTTGATACTCCATTTGGGTATATTTGAAAGTATTCGATTGTCCATACCCAATTTCTCGCTCCACCTTTTCACCACCCTACCGAAGGTTAGAAATAGATTAAAACAATCCTTGAAGTTGGTTGTGTATTGTGTCAAGGTTTGAGCTTAATCTATGCACAGCTTTTTAAGTTTTTGAAACATACCCATTTTGTTCCCTATTTCAACCCCTTATAGCCCTTTTTCGCATTAAAGAAAAGCCTATGTGTAAATTCAGCTTATAAATTATCGGTTTTTCAAATTTCATCCAAATCCGGTTAGCCGTTCTGGCGTGATTGAGTAGCAAACATCCATACATACATCCACTCATCCATTACAACTTTCAAGATTATAATATAAGATCAGATTATTGTTTATTCATAAATTCATGAGTATAAATAATAGGGTTGTATATGCATGTAAGGTGTATAATAAAAATATTATTATAATACCAAAAAAATAGAAACAAGTCTTATAGTATCTTTGTTATACACATTGCATATATATACATACTAGCTTGATACCCACTCGCCTTGCTGGATTTAAAAGTAAAGATTGGTAAAGACCACCACGTTATATAGTCTTTACCTTCCTAGCTCTTACTTATCCCTTTCCCATAGCACTCGAAATAATGTTAGGGACTGTTTTACACAGGTAAAATATATGTAGGCAAAACAGATAAAATATAGATACAATTTTTTTACATGTAAAGAAGTCATTCATTGAGTATATTAGAAAATATGGTTACGAATTGTTTTATAATGACTATTTTTACAGAGATCTTTATGGTAAAGTCAGATTAAATTTTTTTTAAATATATCTTTATAAATTATAGCTCATGTGTTATTCTGATGTATGAGCTATATTATTGTTCAGTTTCATTCAAATCCATTCATTAGTTTTTGCTCGAAAGCGTTACAAACAAACAAACAAAAATCCTGACTTTTACATTTAAATATATAGGGGTGGGATGAACTCTCTCATAGTCATGAATGTGTGTAGTAACCCTAATGTGTTATAAGACACATGCATTAGAAAAATTGATCAAATAGAACACAAGTAACTTTTTAAAAACATACTCAAGTGTTTATTTTATTAATATTAAATATTTTGTTATTAACTTTCTTACTTTGGCTACGTAATTCACCGTAGAATATTTATTTTAGTAAATTAGTTTTAAAAAATAATTAATTGTGTTCATTTATTTGTTTTCAAACTAAGCTTGATACCCGCCCGCATCACTGGGCTTAACACCATAACAATAGAAGGGATTTTCCATAACACTCGAAGGGATTATTTTACACATGAGCTAAAATATATGCACAGTTTTGAATTTTTTTTAAGTGTAAAATAGTCATAATTCATTGAGTATATCAGAAAATATGGCTATGAATTGTTTTTTTTTTTTATTACAATTTACTATTTTAAATTTTTACAAAAATTTTTAATTTACAGTTCAAAATGATGTTCATAGGTGGAGCAGTAGATTAAATTTAATTTTTATACCATGTATATGAAATATATCAAGGTATACTAAGTTAAGTCCCAAATTTGAAACGATTAAGTATTGATGCTACCAACATAAATTTTAGTATAGGTGTTCATAAAATCAACTAATTAGTCCCTTTTCGTCTGTCTGACAACATGATTACTTAAAATCGAAAAAAGATTGCCAGTTAAAATTTTTACAGCGTCCGTAAATGAGGAACATAGGTCAATTGGATCTTAAGTCCGTAGGACCCATTTTATTAGTTAATCCTTTTTTAGAGATAGAAGAAAAGTTTAATTGTAAGAAATGTTCCTTATAACAAATAAAACAACTTTTATTTGATACCTTTTTTCGAAAACACCAATGTCTCCCCGTGATAGCGCAAATTAGGTTTAGAACATTAGGACGCAAATTAAATCATGCTCTTGGAACATTAGTTTATATGTGTTGGAAGCCAATTATTTATTAAAAAAGTAGAATTTAAAGTAAAAAATATATTCATTCTATAAAAGTTACAAAATAATTTGAAAAATAAAAATAAATTTTTTTCCCTTGGATCAGCTGAAAACAGTAAGTAGTAAATTGTCACATTTCATCTATTAAAAACTGCTATTGTTTAAGTTATTAAAAATTTTTTTTTTCTTTATTCAATCTTTCAGGTATAAAATGGAATTTACAAAATACAAAATATAAATACTAAATTTATTTTAATTCTGAACGTGAGCGCACCGAGCGCTATGATCGACTCAGTTGATCGACCATACGGTATGCTCTCTACAAATACAATGCCTTTAGTTACGAATTTTTGATTAAGATGTGAACCATTTGGTAAGTCTGTTGATTGTAAACTAACTAAAAACAAGTGAATAATATAACTAAACAAGTACAAATACAAATATTGAAGTAAATCTACTTGCGATGCTTACCGCAATAAATACTACAAAAATTGTGTCAAAAATTTTCATAGAACAATTTTAACATTTTGTGAAGTTCTATGACTGATTTGCGACTCATTCTTTACCAAAGAGATTAAATGTTATTAATTCTATGTTCGTTACTCAACTTTCTTTTGTTAAATAAAGTGTAAATATTTGTTAGTTTGTTTTCCAATATTTAGTTATTTACAAAATCTCTTGTGTCTTCAAAATTATTTGGATTTGAGGATTTTCCATAAACAAAAAATTTCAAATTTATTTTTTAGCTCACAAAAATTCCAAAACCTTTAGGCTGCATAAGAAACAATATTTATACGAAAAAAAAATTTTGGAAAACGGTTGACCCTGCAGGTCATCCCTGTAACTTCCCGCTAAGTATTGAATCATAGTCTAAGTATTGACTCATATCTTCTCAAAAATTTCATAGACGTTTGATAAAACACTATTTTTTAAATTTTCAAATCGCGATAACTTTAGAATGAATAAACCGATTTTCACGCGGTTGGTGACATTCGACGCAGTTTTTGAAGCTTCATGAAGAATCTTTAAGTTTCAATTGATAGAACAAAAAATTTTGAAGTTATTCCGAAAAAACGCTTTTTTGGAGTTTCTTTCGTCAACGATAACTCACGAAAGAATCAACCGATTTTGACCGGACTGGTGGTGATCGACGTGGTTTTTTGATGTTGAGAGCTGATTAGTTTTTGGAATTGATCGATACATCCGTACAAATTTTTTTTTGCAGTTTTTTTGAGATTTTTCGAAATCTATCGGTTCGAATCGGTCCAAATCTAATCAAATCTAAGTTTGGTCAAGCCCTTTCGAATGGCACCAACCGCGATCAAATCGGACAAGCCGTTCAAAAGTTATGAGAGGTTTACATACATCCACACACACACACACACATACACACACACACACACTCATACATACATACAGCCATACAGACACCCTCGCGGAAGTAGTAAGGGAAGCTTCCTGACACCTTAAAACGTCGAGATCTGATTTTGGCAAAACGGGGTGAAAACAATAACTTCCCTATTTTCTTAGCGGGAAGTTAAAAATTCTATCTAAAATTGGAATGAAATAAATTCAAAAATGGAAATTATTTGACAAAATTTTCCATCAAAATATTTAGAAAGACCTTTTCGTTATATTTATTTAAAAGAAGACACCTAACATAAACTATGCTAAAAATTACTCAATTACGTTTTTTGTTTTAATTTTAACGATCCTGAAAAAAGGCTAGGTAAAATTAAAGATTCGAATAAAATGGCAGCTCTTTTAAGTTAGGATCAGTTTTTTCCAAAACGGCTTTGTTTAATTCAGTTATGGGGATGGTAAAATGTGACATCCCATATGTATGTAATAAAATGTTTAAGAGGGATTATATCTACAGCAATATGAAAAATTTGGTGTAAATCTTATCACTTCCATATAAATAAAATTCATTACTAAAATAGCCAGCCGGTATTTTTTTTTTCTAAAACCTATTCGATTTTCTTTAACATACGTTAACAAGGTTTCATAGGTGAGATATCAAAGCGAGAGTTTACGAGCCATAAGTATTTGTTTTAAAATGTTTTCAATTTTTTTCTTTATCAGAAAAACAAGCTCCGAATGATGTATTAAAGTACTCATTTAGCTGCGGATTAAAATTCCTCCAGACGTCGTAATTACTTAATTTTGGAAAAATGTAAATGTTCAAACCTTAAATATGATGTCGTTAAGAGCTTATTAATCATATTGTTGGTGGCTGGAATTCGTTGGCCTATTCATCATCAAGATGCAATCAAAAAAGAATCCTAAAACATAAAAAATGTATCATAACGTGCCGTCAGAATGGGTTAACAAAATTTAAGCCGGTTAAAAGTAACCCTTTATAATAAAAGTATATAATAAAACAATCTTTTGCTCTGATTTCCTCTTGGTGGGTGACATCCTTTGGTTTCCCACTAATATGGAGACACGTAGAAGAGAAGGCGATGGAAAGATAAGTTGTTTGTGAAAAGTAGTAAAAATTTTTCAGATTATTTAAGAATAGATGCCAATTTGAGAAACTGTTTGGTATACGGGATTGTAGAGAAAATTTACGAATGTAAAAAAGTGTTAAAATATTCAAGAAACTCATGATCTAAAGCACTTAAAGTAATTCTGACCTCCTGCCAACTGACCTCTTTGGAGAAAAAGGAGCAGCAAGTGAGGCTGGTCTCACCCTGATACGTATTGCGGTCATTCAGAGGTCTCACGAAGGTATTTACTCATTTCCAAGATCAGTCGACTAGGTTATACTCTCTCCTAACTTCGGGAACAAGTTTTTAATAAAGATACCCATCATACAGGATTCTGATGAAAACTTGGTTAAGTCAAAAAGCGTGGTATTCTATACGGAAGGGTCTAAGTTAGACAAGAAACTAGGTTTTGGGTTTTTTTCTGAAAATCTAGATTTGCGGCTATCGTTTCGCCAACCGGATTACTGAAGCTTGTATCATCAAGCAGAAATAATGGCTAGTTACAAGGTATGCAATGCATAAAACTAAACACTCTCATGTGGGCAGCATTAATTTTCTCAACGACAGTCAAACAACGCTAAAATCTAGGTCTACCTATCCTGAAAGAGCTCGATCTACCTAACCTGAAAGATAGCACGGGACTTCCGAACGTACTTAAATGAGCTTAGGGACAATTGGTTGTAAATCTGGTATGGCTACCAGGACATAGGGACATTTGACAGTATTGAGAAACCGATGAGCTTGCTAGAAATGGTACATGGGTGAGCTTGCTTTCAGACACAAGCATCAACAGGCATAAGGAAATTACGCTTGTGAATTCAAGCTGCTCTCGAATACAAATTAAAACAGGCTAATTTGAGAAGGAGGGATGAACGCATCTATGGTAATACAAGACAGGCAGGATTTGAGTGCAATTGTAGGCGTCCCGTATATCTTATATTGCTTCAAAAGGTGGCAGCCAGGCTTTCTTTTGCGACCTCTCAGACCTTAACGATGACGTTGGAACACTCCAGCTGTTGTAAAAAAGGTACGAATGGCTCATGCAATAATGGCCAGGGATAAGCTAATCCTTTTTCAATATCACAATGGACCCTTTGGTGTATCCCACCACACGGCAGCCACTCTTACCTTCTCTTTCTTACAAGTAACTTTTTGAAAAATGCTACCCGAACAGAAAAATACTGGGATAATATGGAAAAATTAGTGCATTTGTTCTGGGAAAGAGGAAATGTTTTAGAAAATGAAATCGTATGCAATTTATGTATATGGAAGTTATGAGTTGTTTACTTCACATTTTTCATATTTCATAGTAGATATGATCACTCTTTAACATTTTATACGTACAGGGTGTCACATTTTAATACTCCCCAACATTTCTCCAATTCCACGCAAACCTTGCATTTTACTTTATCTTTGAAGATCGTTGCATGTTCTTAAATGAAAAAATATAAAAGATTCCATATCATGTCACAAACAGCTTAAGTGAAAAATATTTTTTCGTAGTGATGAAAATCGAATGAAAAAGTCAATCTGAACAGAATCCTTTGAACTTTCGAAAAACTGTTTTAAGGTATGTCTAACGACAGAAGAGAGCGCCTGCGATATTTAAGAAAGAGAATGAATACAGTTCTTTAAATAGTAGTTGTAGGTACTTAACTAAAATAAATCTGTCAACCCTACAACGAATACTATCATAGATGGCTTATCTGTGTTCACAATGGTCAAGCAACTCTTGTGAATTCGACTAAATATTCGTCAAAAAGTAAATTTTGTCTATTGTTTTTTCGTCATCCTATTTTGGTTCAAAGTGGCTCTAACTTTTTTTTTATTTACGCATATCTAGTTTTTTTTTTGTGTTTTTTTTTACAAAGAAATTTTCTTCAGCAAAACAAAATGGTAACTTTTTGAAGAATATTTAGTCTAATTCAAGATCGAATTGTACAAGCGACAACGTTGCTTAATTTACTCTGTGTGCAGCCACCATGAGATGCTTGACAATTGTGTATAGAGATGAGAAATACATGAGAGAATTCGATTTAGCTTTGACAGATTTACTAAAGTAATCTTTATTATTACTACTACTATTTTGAGAACTATTTTTTTTCTCGTTCTAAGATATCGAGTGCTCTTTTAAGTCGTAAGAAATACCAACAAAAGCCTAGTATAAAATTTAAGTTTTTATTTATTTTCAATTTTTATTTATCAAGGTATACTTATTTTTTTTTTATTTTATACTTCATTATAATTTATCAAGGTATACTTATTTTAGTCCCAAGTTTGTAACGCTTTAAACTATTGATGGTACGAACAAAATTTTGCTTTAAGTGTTCATAAAATCACTTAAAGTCCATTTCTGTTTGTTCACCTGTCGTCACGATAACATATAAATGAAAAGAGATATCAAGTCGAAATTTACAGCGTGCTTAGGATGTAAAAAGTGAGGTGGAGCTTGTAAATGAGCAACATAGCACAATTGACACTTGGGCCTCACAGTTCGTAAATGAGCAACATAGGAACCGTTAGAGATATAACAAAAGTTTCAATGTAAAAAATGTTCCTTATACAAAAATAATCAGCTTTGTTTGAAACATTGTTTCGTAAACATCACTGTTTACTCGCGAGGGCTCAAATTAGGTTAGTAACATTATATGGTATGTATCCAGGTGTTGTATACATTTTTAATTTATAAGTTACGTATATTATGTATGTGTTTGATTTTTTGTTTATTATTATAACCCACTAAGGGAGTGAGAGGAAATATACTCTTATTACTTGTGTGTAGAGTTTACTTATTTGACGTAGAAAAACGATTCCGTAATGAACACTGTCTATAGATGATATTTCCTAACTTAGTAAATTGTTTGTTTTCACTTGTTTTTGTTTTAGATTTATGCCCAAGTTATTGAGTTTTCACAAAAACAATTTTTCAAAATTTTCTCTATTTCTGGTCATTTATGAAAGTGAAATATTTTAAAACTTTCCTGAAAATCGATATTAAAAATTAAGATTTCATTGTCACTTTTTTAGTTATATTGAGCTGATGAAATTAAGACGGTTCTATACACATTTTTGAATGGCGTGAAATCATTATTTGATTATCGAGAAACTTTTTAATCTTTTTAAGACTCCTCTTAAATATTCGTTCGTGGAAAAAAATATTTATAAGGAAAAGCGGTTCTCCAGGTAAGAATGGTTAAAGTTACAATTGAATTTCAAGCACTGCGATTATACCCTTTCAACTTGAAATTTGTATATGTTATAAGTACTCATATTCTACCTGCCCTGGTTACTTTTATTTTTCGAAAATCCTTTCAATTTTCCCAATTTTTATTATTCACATCCAGGTATAGTGGAATATGAAAACGTACCTAAGTGTGGACAAGGAAAAATGGGAAAATTAACAACATTTTCGAAAAATAACCAGGGTAGGTAAAATTTGAGTACCTATAACATATGCAAATTTCAAATCGATAGATTAAAGGGTATAATCGCTATGCTTAAACTTCAATTGTAACTTCAACCATTCTTACCAAGAATACCGCTTTTCTTTATAAGTATTTTTTTCCACCAATTAATATTTAAGAGGAATCTTAAAAAAATTATAAAGTTTCACGCCAATCAAATAATGATTTCACGCTAATAAAAAATGTGTAGAGAACCGTCTTAAAATGTGACATCCTATATACATCAATGTTCGTTCATCCTCTTAGTAATATGCTGCACAACTCAACAAACATAACTTTTATAAATTCATCTTAAGAGAGAGAATAATCATTAAAAATTTACTAGATTTTAATCATAGATAGTAATATAATAATGTTTTTTAAGCCACAAGTTAAACATACCGCTACTTACTCTTTTATTACTTATATCTACTTACGCAAAACCTTATGTTTTAATATGCTTTTATCATACAAACATTTTTACTATTTTTTAATACCTTGATATATATGTAATATATGTCAAGGTATACTAAGTTTAGTCCCAATTTTGTAACGCTTAAAAATATTCATGATACCAACAAAATTTTGGTATAGGTCTTCATAAAATCACCTAAAGACTCCATTTTCGGTTGTCTGTCTGTCTGTCCGTCTGTGCACATGATAACTCAAAAACGATAAAAAAAACTTTAAACAAAAAAAACCGACTTCAAAACGAAAAAAAAAAATTGAACTAAAAAATAAAAAAATATCGATAATATAAAGTAGTTATAATTATTAATGTAGCAAACTATTCTGTCAAAGTTATATTTCCTTGGCTGCAACGGACTCCAAAAATAACAATAATTATAACTACATTATTTTATCGATATTTTTTTACTTTTTATAGCATTTTTATTTTTTACTTTTTGCAGTTGGTTTTGTTTTTGTTAAAAGTTTTTTTATTTTTTTATTTTTAGTGAATCTGAAGTACACTAACTAATTTGTCACTAAAAAAAGAATCGTGGAAATTGGTAGGCGTTATCTTCAGTTATTTGTCCATTTGTCGCGCACATACTTAACGCAAATTTAAAACTTATATGGTTTTCTCATAGTTACCATTGTCAGAACCGGACCAAATTGAATTGGCTCCACACGGGAAGCAGAAGCTTTCAAATAGATAAAGAATCATTAAAATCGGTTTATCAAGTCAAAATAAATAAAAACATAAAAAAACAATACCTTCGAATTGAGATCATTCTCTTTTTTGTTTGAAGTCGGTTAAAAAGATATACTTAGCTGAAATTTTTACAGCATGCTCAGGACGTAAAAAGTGAGGCTAAGTTCGTAAATGAGGATCAATTAATCAATTCAATTCATTAAGTCAATTGGATCTTGTGAGAGATAGAACAAATAAAAATTTTAAATGTAAAAAATGTTTCTTATAAATAATATAAACAACTTTTGTTTGAAACATTTTGAGGGCGCAAATTACGATTAAATTTTGGTGTTTTTCTAAAGAATTTTCCAAAACCAAATAAATTAAAATCAAGTAACTGTGTTGGGTTTATAAACTCTTTTAATTTATTTAAAAAAAAAATAATGCAAGCACTGATATTCAACAACCGTCGTGAAGTTGGCCCCCGCATTTTTTGTTCCAGAATATAAACCATATGGTTCGATTGTACTCGCATTAAGATGGATTGTTCCAGAATTTCACTCTTTTGTACCACCCCATTCTCGAGATATTCAATTATATATGCGCGGGGGCCAACTTCACGCTAGCCCCCGCATTTTTTGTACTGAAATTTTAATGCTACCTTTCGGAAGAACAATCAAAATAAAGGATTGTTCCAGAATATAAAGGGAAAAAAATCAAAAATACGGGGTGGGGAGCCAAAAATATACCAACCCACTAATACAAGTTAACAAGTTACCAATTCAGTAGAATAACGCTATAAACATAGATTTCTTACAAAAGACTATAAAATTGATATTATTGTTCATTTTGAGAAATGTATACTGAAAACGGCAGCCATGGGGAGGATATTTATAAGGGTGCAATTACATGATGATGGAAAATTATGTAAATGCTACTTCTTGAGACGTTAGTACTGAGCTACTGTATGTGCCAATTGATAGATATACGTTAAAAAAGGATTTTTCCAGAATATTTAATCAATACAACTTCAAATGGGGCGTGAGGGAGCAAAAATTCACCCCCGATACAAGAGTAAACACATAACGCATTCGTTTGTACTGGGCTATGAATGAAATTTTTAGAAAGAATACATATAGAATAACTTAGTTTTCCATTTTCACCATTTTTAAACTTCGAACGTAGCCACAGGGAGGTGATATATATTCGGGGGAGACCTAACCCTCGCTGTGCTGCTTTCTATGACGTTTGTACTGGGTTACTGTATACGCCAATCGATAGATATACATTAGTAGAGGATTGTTCCAGAATATTAAATCAATTCAACTTCAAATGGGGCGTAGGGGAGGAAAATCAACCCCCGATACAAGAGTAAACACATAGCGCATTCGTTTGTACTGGTCTATGAATAGAATTTTTGGAAAGAATACATATAGAATAACTTATTTTTCCATTTTCACCCTTTTTAAACCAGGAACGTAGCCACAGGGAGGTTAGATATATGCGGGGGAAACCTAACCCTCGCTGTGCTGCTTCCTGTGACGTTTGTACTGGGATACTGTATACGCCAGTCTATAGATATACATTAGTAGAGGATTGTTCCAGAATATTAAATCAATACAACTTCAAATGGGGCGTGGGGGAGGAAAATTTACCCCCGATACAAGAGTAAGCACATAGCGCATTCGTTTGTACTGGTTTATGAATAGAATTTTTGGAAAGACCACTTATAGAATAACTTAGTTTTCAATTTTCACTACTTTTAAACCAAGAACGTAGCCACAGGGAGGTGATATATATTCGGGGGAAACCTAACCCTCGCTGTGCTACTTCCTGTGACATTTGTACTGGGATACTGTATACGGCAATTGACAGATATACTTTAGAATAGGATTTTTCATGATATTAAATTAATCAAACTGCAAAGGTTGGGGACGTAAACGGTATTATATCCCACCGATACAACAATCAACAAATATCTTTCTCGTTTTTAGCTAATATATTTGCAAAATGTTTTTACTGGGCTGTTATCAGAAGGTTGGGGGAATTTATGTGGAGGGGACAAAGACAATGTGCCGATTGATATGTTGACGCCGAGTCCAAACAGCTTGTGATAGAATTTTACATATAGTTTATATATATGAGAGAAGTTTGTGTAAATGAAGTCTGTATATGTTGTACTAGAGGAAGGGGAGGAATATTGTTTAGGTAAGTGTTGTGCAAATTATTTACTTTCTAACAAAAATTAAAACGCACACCGTTGTTTTAATTCTATTTGGATTGACCGTTATTATTTCGGACTTTAAGCCGTCGTGTAGCTGCCATTTACTTGAAGCACGAAGGCAGTATGCTACATAGTGCCCAATACTATTCTCCACCTTTGGAGGTAAATTTGTAATGGCAGCGACAAGCTTAAAATTGTCATTGAAAATATTTATCTCTACAGGCAAATCTGATAATTTTATTTGGCCAGACCAATCTGGATCATTGTGTTTCGGAAAGTTTGTAAATTCTACGTCAATTATTAAATGATTCCCAATAACAGTAGAAGTTTCCATATCCTCCTTACATGATTTGCATTGTTGATTTAAAGCGATTCGTAGAGATTTTTTTATATTTTCTTCGACACCAGCAAAACCAGTTTCATAAAAATATTGGGGAGTTAAGCATAATGCAACAACAGAAGATGAACGTGCGGAATTACATTTTTTACATTTCCGGATATTTATGACACTGGGCTCATTTTTAAAGAGATATTCTGCCAGCTCTATTACGTTTCCAGAACAATCTAATACATTATTTTTCAGGGAATTCCCACGCCATTTCAATAAGAGGTCGGCCCTTTGTTTATAAATAGAAGACTTAGGCCCTTGCATTACAAAATTTTTTACTAATTCAAAAAACTGAATGCCGCTTTTGTCAACGAATGTATTATATGAATTTATATCGACATAGGCGGCAGAAAATGCTTGGGCCAAAGTATCAAAAGGACAGGTATATGTTACCTGTATTTTCATGCCATTTATTACTAAAGAAGGTAGAATACTCCCATTTCTTAATAACAATTTTTTTGAACTAATTGTTATTGGTTTGCCTTCAATTGATGTCATTCCAGGACATTTTTGTAAATATTTATTCGTTTTGATTTTTTGCGCTGCTTTTCCCTTCCAATTTTCAACTTCGTTTAAATGATCAAGATCGGTCCCTAAATTATTATTACATATTTCAAGATTTTGACTGATATTTTCACTTTTATCAATGAAAATAGAATTGACATTTTGTGTTGGTTTAAATTTTAGTTGCTCCTTTGACAGTAAAAGAGTTGATTTAACCAATTTCACTGTACCTTCAATAGATCGTACGTGGTGAACAAAGAACTTGTCAGCTCGAATAGGTAAGTTCTCGTTCTTGAGAACAGAATTCTTCAAATCGTTGAAGTAACTTTCCACATACGATGACGATGCAGTTACAGTCGCCATATACTTCGAAGATAAAACTCCTGTCCACATTACGAAGTGTTTACATATTCTTAACAAATCTTGAGCAAAATTTGGTAAGTAATATGCATTAAGGCGACTTCCTTGGACACCACATTCTTGAAGTGCTTCTGCTTGAATTTTTTGTATCTCTGTCAATTTATTCTTAGTAGCATCTTTTACGAAAGCCTCCGCTAAAATTTCCTCTTCGTACTTATCAACATCGTCTACAAAAGTATCCCCTTCAATTGTTTTAGTTGTTTTATTAACGAATTGTTCTATTTTATAGCTTTTAATTCTATTCATGAGAAAGACCTCCCGATTTTCACAAGGCGTTAAAAAATCCATATCCTTTACTCGACCGCTTCTTTTACTTTGTGAAACGACTAGAACGGAAAGCAAAATTTCCCTAAAATCTTCCAAAGTAGTACACTGCGACAGGATACCAACACAACGGACGTAGAAATCTTTCACTTTAAATTGTGTACTATGGAAACACTTCCAACGGCATACCAAATTAATAAGATGGGCTATATCAATGCGTAAAAATGTTCGGGGTAAATGCACATTGTCATCTTTTGCATCTTTTAAAATTTGCAAACACAGGTCAATATAGTTGGATAGCTCCATTCCATTAAATGCCAAAGAAACAGCATTCATCAAAGCCAGTGAAAAATCCGTGATAACTTCAAAAGGTATGGGGAGTCTTGTTCGTAGCCATTCGCGAAGCCAATATGCTATCATGTTTGCGTTATGTTTTTCCGATAGCATTTGTACAATTGGAACCACTGCACTTTTTGAGGAAACTACACATTGATATAAGAAAATACTGCCGGAATAGTCGTTCCCTTTGTGTACCTGTTGCACAAGTGATCCAGTTGCATCTATAGAAATGCTTATTCTCTCACGGTGGCTCATTTCTTTGTAAATTGTCGCTTGATTTATGGTCCAGTATATGAGGTGAAATTTATTTAAGCACAATTCCTTTATAATATCTGCAAATTCGACAGACTCATTAAGATTATGAAATGATTCTACTAAATCGGTACATTTCCCTCCAATCAAAATCTCATCGCGAATCTCCTGTTTTGCTTTTCTTAATACTTCAAGACTATAAAGATTTGCGGGTTGTGGTTCGCCGTATAGCATGCAGCGGTTTGCGTTTTCACGTCTCCAATTTGCTGCTTGTGTGCTAGTTAATTCCTTTCCGATTTCGCGGCGGGATTGCCCAGCCAGGCGACGTTTTTTAATATGCGCATGACCTCGGGTGTCAGAAGCCGTGACTTGTAAAATAATATTTTCATCTGTCTTTTTTGGCTTAAATAATAAATGTGCACTTAAATTTGAATGGCATTCATGGCACAAGGCCGATATTTTTAAATAGGGACAACCTGGGCTTTCAGATATGATTCCTCGCTTAAAGACAAACGCACATGGAATTCGTAATTGCTCCCATATTGCATTATAAATTATATCAGTCCACCCTTTTCTTAAAACAGAATATCCACGAGTGTGATCACGTTTATCCTGGTAGTTTAAAGAGGAAGGTATTATTTTAGACCAAAGAGCCGCAGATATTGTAAGAATAGTATGCGAAAGAGGAAAGTTTTTGCTTTTGACATCTTTCTTTTCTATGATGGAATAAGATAAATCAGAACAAGCAACGGATTCTGTAGACGTATTATTTATATCACCAGTGTTTATTTCGGTTTCCTTCGGTTCAATAATTTCTTCTTGACTGAAGAGTCCTTTAGCTTCGAAATACAAATTTTTCAACTTATATCGATTTCCATGAAACATTACCCATAAATGTTTTGGAGTAATTTGATTACTAAGGCGTTTACTAATTTCTCTCCATATACCACTGGACGGAGGTATGAGTTTACCAATTTCATCATAAAGATTAAAATCAAGAGCCTCATCCAAAATTTCAGTCGGGAGTAGTTTCAAAGTTCTCGGCATTTTAAATTTGTAATAAAACAAATTTAAATTTAAAAAAAATCAAAAACAAGTTCAATTTAAAAAAAATAATAATTCCAAAAATAAATCGAAATAATTAAAAATAAACTCCGACACGAAAAAATAAGTGAACAAAAAAAAAAAGCACAAACAATAAAACAAAATTATAAACCAAAAAAAAAAACTCAAAAATCGAAAAATACATACATTTATACATGTATATAATAAAAACAAAATTAATCAAAAATTAAAAAAAAATTATTTTATTTTTCGGCGAATAAATCAAAACACCAAAAATATGAAGGAAAAATAAAGCTTATAAAAGCAAAAAATTGTAAAAATGATAATAAATGAAAAAAAGCAAAAAAATTGACACAATAAAAATCCACGATAGAATAATATTTTCGAAGTTATATTAAACGGAAAGATACCAATCTATATGTTGAATTATCCAAATAATATTCTTTGTATACCTAATAAGTCAAAGTACCATATGGAAAGCACTACGCGAATTAACTACAAGTTAATCATATTGTTTCAAATGACTACAACTGTAACTACTACAACTGTAACTCACTCACTCATGTATTAGTAGAATAAAAATAGGCTTTATGTATGGATTAAAAGTTCGGGCAACGAAACTTTGGGGTTTTGCTTTTTACTTAAAAATAAGTATTTTTTGAAATTTTTTACTTTCTCGGAGTGGTGCAACAGGTCAAAAAAACAAAATGGCGTCAAAAATGGTATTTTTTTCAGAAATTTTATCTTTTTTATTTTTTATTTTAAAGAGGAGATATCGGAGCATATCTAAATTTGGTAAGTTTGTAGTAATGGTTATAAACTACACCACATTTTTTTTGGGGGGGTTTTTGTTACCTCCCTCCCCAAGTTATACATATATATATATTATACATGTATATGATAAATGAGTTCATTTGACTGTAACTTGAAAAATATTTGACCGATTTTAATGAAATTTATACCAAAACTAGGTTATAACACGTACAACTTTCAGTTAAAATTTTAACTAAATTCGCCGAATAATTCGGCCAAAATTTTAAATTTTATGATTTTTTTAAAATGGCTGCCATTTTATGCCATTTGGTCCTAGAGTGTTAATTTTTTTTTTAAATTGTAGCATTTTTTATTATCTTTCGATTTTATAAGAAGTTGCATGTCCGTAAAATGATTTCTTGACCCATATTTTTGCAAAAAACAGAAAATTTATCACTTTTTAGAAATGATCTTTTCAGAACGGCTGCCATTTTAAGCCATTGGGTTCTAGAAAGTTAAATTTTTATTTAAATTGTAGGTTTTAGTATTAACTATCGATTTTATAATAAGTTGCATGCCCGTAAACTGGCTCCTTGATCCATGTTTTTGCAAAAAACGGGAAATTTATCATTTTTTGGCAAAAAATGTACCTATTATTTTTTGTGCATAAAAAAATATTTAAAATAAATTGAAATATTTTTTTGTTTGTTTATTTTTCTTTTATTTTTGACCTATGTTGCTTATTTTGAACTTGAGGTCAAGTTCGTAAATGAGCAACATAGGTCAATTGGGTTTTGGGTCCGAAGGACCCATCTTCTAACCCTTTAGAGATAGAGCAAAAGTTTAAATGTAAAAAATGTTCCTTTCAAAAACTAAACACAAAAAGTGGTTTAAAAATAGTGAAAATGGAAAACTAAGTTATTCTATAAGTATTCTTTCCAAAAATTTCATTCATAGCCCAGTACAAACGAATGCGTTATGTGTTTACTCTTGTATCGGGGGTTAATTTTCCTCCCCTACGCCCCATTTGAAGTTGTATTGATTTAATATTCTGGAACAATCCTCTACTAATGTATATCTATCGATTGGCGTATACAGTATCCCAGTACAAACGTCACAGGAAGTAGCACAGCGAGGGTTAGGTTTCCCCCGCATATATCTAACCTCCCTGTGGCTACGTTCGTGGTTTAAAAATAGTGGAAATTGAAAACTAAGTTATTCTATAAGTTGGCTTTCTAAAAATTCCATTCATATACCAGTACAAACGAATGCGCTATGTGCTTACTCTTGTATCGGGGGTTGATTTTCCTCCCCTACGCCCCATTTGAAGTTGAATTGATTTAATATTCTGGAACAATCCTCTACTAATGTATATCTATCGATTGGCGTATACAGTAACCCAGTACAAACGTCATAGAAAGCAGCACAGCGAGGGTTAGGTCTCCCCCGAATATATATCACCTCCCTGTGGCTACGTTCGAAGTTTAAAAATGGTGAAAATGGAAAACTAAGTTATTCTATATGTATTCTTTCTAAAAATTTCATTCATAGCCCAGTACAAACGAATGCGTTATGTGTTTACTCTTGTATCGGGGGTGAATTTTTGCTCCCTCACGCCCCATTTGAAGTTGTATTGATTAAATATTCTGGAAAAATCCTTTTTTAACGTATATCTATCAATTGGCACATACAGTAGCTCAGTACTAACGTCTCAAGAAGTAGCATTTACATAATTTTCCATCATCATGTAATTGCACCCTTATAAATATCCTCCCCATGGCTGCCGTTTTCAGTATACATTTCTCAAAATGAACAATAATATCAATTTTATAGTCTTTTGTAAGAAATCTATGTTTATAGCGTTATTCTACTGAATTGGTAACTTGTTAACTTGTATTAGTGGGTTGGTATATTTTTGGCTCCCCACCCCGTATTTTTGATTTTTTTCCCTTTATATTCTGGAACAATCCTTTATTTTGATTGTTCTTCCGAAAGGTAGCATTAAAATTTCAGTACAAAAAATGCGGGGGCTAGCGTGAAGTTGGCCCCCGCGCATATATAATTGAATATCTCGAGAATGGGGTGGTACAAAAGAGTGAAATTCTGGAACAATCCATCTTAATGCGAGTACAATCGAACCATATGGTTTATATTCTGGAACAAAAAATGCGGGGGCCAACTTCACGACGGTTATTCAACACTATCTATGTAGGGTGTATCAACAACTAACTCAGTCAATTGTTTGTTTTCATTTGTTTTCTTTTAGTTTTATTCTAAAGCTTAGTTCAACTTATAATCTTTTTCATTTTAATCATTTTTAAAAGAGCCCGTAACAAAATTTTAATCACACATATAAAAATCTTAAAAATAAAAATTCTTATTTTCAACATACAGTGGAATTTGTAACTTAAATCACATACTTCTACACGAATCCTTGGAAAAATTAGTTAGCGTTCTAATAAACACTCGGATTGACACGGAATTTCAGGCATTGCATTTTGGAATCTAAGTTGCTTTCATACCTTTTTCATAATCTGTTCCAGGACTTCTCTTCTTTGTACAGTTAATGATTTTCCAAATGAAAGAAAATGAAAAAGATCGCTAGCATTTTGCTAAAACCTCATGAAATGTGTTTCCTAGGTACCAAATATCATAAGTAAGGCATGAGTTAGTCACGGAAATGTTTCTATTTGTTATTAAACAATTATAGTCTACAGTACAGAGGGGGGTATGGTTTCGTGACTAACACTCTTACGAAACTTTGTGAGTGGCTCCATTTAAGTGTAACCCACAACGTTTTCATTTACAAAAACTTTGGAAATTGGATTTCAATGTGGAAAACGGAAAAAATGTTAATAAAACGACCTATTGCGGCTAATAATAGCGGCCTACAGAAATATTGGACGTGACTTCCACCCAAAACATGTCGGACAAGCGAGGGTATAAAATTTTATCAGCTGCTGCCTAATTTTTACAGAAATGCTCATAATGGCCTACATGAGAAGTTTGCTCAAACTTATTGCTTAAACATGTAAATTTAACGACTATGTTTTGAAAGTTGAGGTATTTTATGATAAAAAAATGTAGTGTTCTACAAATGTATTGAGCCGTTTGTCGTGAAAATTGTTTTTTTTATTCGTAACTAATTCGGTAATATAGATAGATAGATAGATAGTGCTTAGTCTCATAGGATATCAACCGCACTACATGTATGTAGGTAGCCATTTGAATAATAAAATAGAATGTTAGACTTGGCGATTTATTTAAAACTAGCAGATACCCACCTGCTTTGCCGGGCAATTTCTACCTTAAAAACAAAGACTACCGCGTTATAGCCCTCACTTATCTTTTGTAAAAATTTTATGGATTTTAATTTTTTGGTTGGGAACTCTGCTTGAATGAAAATGAAATTTTGCATATGATACTCGCTGATAATGTAACTTTCATAGGTGAAATAATTTTTAAAATCGGTTAAGAAGTTAATTCAAAAATGATCAATTTTCATACAAACTATCATCCCCTTTTCACCACCAAAATTACGGAATTTCATAGAACCTTTCATCCCTTATTTGACCCTCTAAAAGGATGAATTTTCATGAAAGAAGTAAAATAAATTTTTGTCTCAAACCATGAGCTCTTATATCAAGGTTTACATTTATAACATCAAAAATGAACAAGTTTCATATAAACTTTCACCCCAAGTTTATGCCCTTGAATAATAAATTTTTTTTAAATAGTTATGCAGGAAATTTTTGTTTTGAATCATGCTCATATATCATTTTTAAAATTGTAACTTGAAAATTGACCAAATTTCATACAAACTTAATTTCAACACTCATTTTAACTCCTTAATGGGTAAATTTCCAAAAATCATTTCTTAGTGTATCCTATTTACGTAGCAAAAGGAACGTTTCTACAAAATTATAAGTGAAAGAATTTTTAAAATCGGTTAAGTATTTTTTCAATTGATCTATTTTATTTAATGAATATCCAAAAAATTTCTAAAATCTTTCCTTAATGCTCATCTATCTAGAGTGGAAAAAAAAACCCACATGCAAATTTACATAGTCCTAGCCCCGAGACTTTTGGCTCTGTGTTCATATCCGTCAGTCTTTTATTATTTTTACTACACTGGACGACGTGCCGAGCAGATATAAACTGAAGTGATTGATTTTTTTTTCTGTTCATAATTTATGAACAGAAATTGGATGGCAATTTTTAATCCATAAAATATGAATGGAGACATAGGGGTATTCATGAGATGAAAGAAAAAATTTATTAAATATTTTATGAATTCGCAACTATTTGTGACTCTTCCATATCATATATTTTTTTAAGATAATTGATTTTGAAAGAATGATGTATTATATTCGTTTTCCTTTAGAAATCTTTAATACTAAAAATTTCAATCTTCAGTGGTTTTGCTCTCGACTTTTTCTGTGAGTTTACCTTAAGTATATAGTTAGATCTATATTTGTCTATAAAATTATTAACATGAGTTTTCCATATACAAAATTCGCATCTCTTTTTTCCCCCTTAGGGGGTGAATTTTGGAAAATCCTTTCTTATCGGATGCCTACGTCATACAAAAAACACACTCTCCAAATTTCAGGTCTCTACGATCAGCGGTTTTTTCTGTGCAATGATCCGTCAGTCATTCAGGTCAAAGAATTTTATAGATATAGATGTTATTCAGTAAAATTATAATTAAATATTTTTCTTTAAACATATGCTCCATTTATATTATAGGCCACTACATTTTTTGAAAATAGCTCAAATTTCATGTGTTCTTCGTTGCCTACAAGTGTTCATAATAAAAATAGAGTCGTTAAATTGACATGCTTAAGCAATAGATTGGAGAAAACGGTTCATGAAATTTGTAGGCCAATATGAGGATTTTATTTTACTGATATTCAATTAACATTTGTGCAAAAATTAGCCGGTTGTTTATAAATTTTTAGACCCACGTTTTTCCGACATGTTGAGAGTGAGGCTCACGCCAATTGGCCTAATATTTTTTAGGTATTGATAAAGAAAAGCGGTTTTCCAGATAAGAATGGTTAAAGTTTCAATTGAATTTCAAACACTGCGATTATGCCTTTTGCTCTATCGATTTGAAATTTGAATATGTTATAGGTATTCTATCTGCCCTCGTTACTTTTATTTTTTGAAAATTCTGGTAATTTTCACAATTTTCTTTGTTCACATCCATATATAGTGGAATACGAAAAAGTACAAGTGTAAACAATGAAAATTGTGAGAATTAACAGGATTTTCGAAAAATAAAAGTAACCAGGGCAGATAGAATATGAGTACCTATAAAATAAAAGTACCTATAAATAAATTTCGAATCGATAGAGTGAAGGGTATAATCGTAGTGCTTGAAATTCAATTGAAACTTTAACCATTCTTATCTGGAAAACCGCTTTTCTTTATAAATCAAATAAAGATTTCACGCCATTGAAAAATGTGTATAGAACCGTCTAAATAAATAGGCAACTTGTATTAATTATTTATGTTATTGTAGTATATGACAACTAGGGTCCGACCGAAGGTCGATTTTTGGCCGAAATCGAAGCCGATTAATCGGCTCTCGCCACAACCTTCGGCCGAAGCCGAAGCCGGAGGTTTAAAAACATGATTTTAAAACTTGATATTAAAGTTGATCTCTAGAAGTTGATCTAGAGATTATGAACTCTAGAAGATGATCTAGAAGTCAATCTAAAGATGATTAAAAAAAATTACCTTGAAATTTATTTCAAAATAATAACATTTAGAATAGTTCGTTCAATTCCGACGTTTACTAGGAACCTTCGGCCAAACTTTCGGAAAGTGACCGAAGCCGAAGCTTCGGTCGGACACTAATGACAACATATACTTCAATAATAATTGTTCTCTTCTTCTTTTTTTAAACCAACTTTTGACTATTCGAATCCAGGCAGCGACAGTCTGATCAATTATAATTAAAGGGGCGGTAAAATTGATAACACCGTCGTGCTTGGTTGAGAACTAATTAACCGACGGCATCCACATCACAAATTTAATTATATATACAGATGTAGTAGCAATATTTAAAGATTACAAATAATAATGCGGGTCGCGTCTGCTATAGATGTATGTCTAAAAAACGGAGGTTAAACCTCATTATTATTATTATTATTATTATGATTTAAAATTTGAAATTAACGAATTCATGCCTGCCAAGGAGGGAGAGAGGATACAGAATTTACACCCCAGAGCCTCCCATCTCCTTGAGAGACATAAATCTTCACAAGGCAGCTACGTCTTTTGAAGAAAGTTCACTGACTTGTGGCCGTGTAGTCTGTACGTCCGTCAGTCAACGCGACGTCCGTTTGTCCGTCTGTTTTCCGAGTCGGGGGTACGTAAGTCTGTCTGATGTCCTGGTCAAGCAGGCTCCGTCCCTGCACCGCAGCGATGTGGAACCTACTAAAATAAAGAAAAACAAAATAGAGAAAAAGAAACTTCAAGGGCTGTTACTTGAAGACAGTCTGATGCGATCTCAATGTACGAAGGGTGCCTATAATGACAGCCTTCTGCATAGAAGAGATAAGGTGACGAAGATGAGACCTGCAGACCGGAATTTGAGATAGATTCGTCTCGAGAGTGGGACGAATTCTGCCTAGGCAACCGATAATGAGGACAACCATTTTGACTGAGTAGCCAGGGTGTAGTTGTCGTAGTTCTTGTAAGAGATCAAGATATTTAGTCCGTTTTTGCTCCTCCTTCGTGACTATGTTCGTTTCTGCAGGCGCAGAGAACTCGATGACGTACATAGTCTTAGATGAGATATCCTGGAGCACTATATCAGGCTTAGTAGCAGAGAGCTGCCTGGTAGTTGGGAACGAGAAATTCCAGAAGATAATGCATTTCTCGTTCTTGACGACGGACTCGATCTCGCCTGGAGCATATGGTAGGACTGGCGTAGGGTCCACTTCATACTTGTGTCTCAAGAAGTAGTACAGCACGCGGAGGGCAGCGTTATGGCGATGTATGTAGGTGTTTGTGGCATAA
This sequence comes from Chrysoperla carnea, assembly GCF_905475395.1. Classification (NCBI taxonomy): domain Eukaryota; kingdom Metazoa; phylum Arthropoda; class Insecta; order Neuroptera; family Chrysopidae; genus Chrysoperla; species Chrysoperla carnea. The sequence continues at coordinate 69,461,242 of NC_058341.1, forward strand.
AAAGGACATGCCGAGATGAGGTGCATCAGCGTCTCCGGCTGAGATTTGCACGCTCTGCACATAGTGGTGGAGACTGATTTTTTATATACATACTTTTGGTGAGTTAGCGTCGCTATCACCGCGTCGCCATCTTGGGCAGCGATGATAAAGCCTTCTGTTTCGGACTTGAGTCCAGCTTATCGCAGAAAAGAGAACGTAAGATCAACGGAAAGACTACAGGTGTCAAGATGACGGTAGAACATTCCCTGATGGTCACGATTCCGATGATCTTGGAAGAGGGAGCGTATTTCAGCTCGTTTCACAGCTGAACGAAGTCGAGATTTGGAGAGAAGGATCACGTTATCATCAAGATCATGATTAGACGGATCAAAAGCAAGGCCCAATTTAGACGCTGCATGTTGTGCTGCAGAGAACAAGAATGCTCCTTTACCCTGTAACTCATGATCGCGCACGAGTTCCATAAGAGGGTCTGAACTATTTATGACCTGACAAGCTATTCCTAAAACTACCCTATCATGTAGACATTCAACGGATAGGAGACCTCTACCTCCTTGCTGGCGTGGGAGGTAATTACGCGGTACAGAAGCACGTGGGTGCAAACTACGATTGACGTTCATGAGTTTGCGAGTGCCTCTATCAAGTTCCTTAAGCTCCTCTATTGTCCATTTGATGGAACCAAAAGAATAGAGAAGGATGGGTATTGCAAGCATATTAGTAGCACGGATCTTATGGATCCCAGACAATTCTGATTGCCAGATTTGTCGAAGACGGTGCCTTTACCTGCCGCGAAGAGCTTCCTTGACAGTAGACACACTTTGAATGTGGTTTTCACCGACACCCAAATATGTGTAGAGCTCTTCTTCATCGAGATGTTTCACGATGCTTCCATCTGTGAGCTGCACGTCTGCATCGTAATCAGGGACACGACCTCTCTTACAATGAATGACGGCACATTTATCAAGTCCGAATTCCATGCCAATAGCCTTCGTGTACTGATGGACAGCTTTGAGAGCTTGAGATAGACTGCTCTCAGAAGAAGCATAAAGTTTCAGGTCATCCATATAGAATAGATGAGTTACCTGATGCTTTCTATCTGTCGGGGGACCACAACGGTAACCGGTTTCTTCTCGCAAGCGCAAGGAAAGGGGCATAAGGGAGATGCAGAATAAAAGCGGGCTAAGGCTGTCGCCTTGATAGACACCACGCTTATACGTTACCAGATCTGTTGAGACAGTACGTTTACCACATCTAATGGTAAACTTGGTCTTCCACAAAGGTAACAGCTCTTCGATGCATCTGATGATATCGGGGTGAATTTTCAAACATTTGAGCAGCACCAATATGAGTTGGTGAGAGGTAGTGTCAAATGCTTTCCTATAATCCACCCAGGCCATACTCAGGTCGCGTTGATACTGACGGGCGTCTTGACAGATACATCTGTCAACAAGAAGATTATCTTTGCAACCTGATATACCTCGTTTGGAGCCGAGTTGCTCGTATATCATCTGCCAAACCGATACTATGGTTGTGAGTATGCGTTCATTAAGAATGGAGGTGAACGCTTTGTACACGGTATTGAGACATGTAATCGGGCGATAATTGCTCGGAACTGAAAGGTCTCCTTTCTTGGGAATCAAAACTGTTCGTCCTTCCGCGAACCTCGTTGGAAAGGTCCCGTACCCAAGGATGTATGAAGTAAAGTGCCTAGCAAGATGCGCGTGTGTGGAAGTTAAACGTTTCCACCAGAAGTTGGACACAGCATCCATGCCAGGCGCCGAATGATTCTTCTTGCCTTTGAAAGCAAGGGATACTTCATCAGCGGTAACAGATGTTAGGACCGCTTGTTCTGCTAGGCGCGCGTTGCAGAACCTTTCGAACAGTTTGATTGGTCTTATATTTTTATCTACACTGGTCGACTTTTCATATAAATCACGCCAGTAGCCATCGATTTGCTCTATCGAAGGTGGATTTTCGACAAGAGAAGGGGGTTTTGCAAATAAACGGGAAGGATTCGATACAAAGATCTTGTTCTCTCGAATACACTTCTCGCGTTTAACTAGCTTTTTCCGAGCGAGAGCTAGTGCACGTATCTTTTCAATGTTTCGCTGCTTGATAGTGAGCAGGATACCCTTGTTTAGTGTGTGGTGTTGGTGCCTGAGTTCACGCGCGAAGGCTCGCACCTTTGGGGTGAAGGGTTTACCAGCTTTCTGGTACTCTAACACACACTCGATACGTGATACCGTCTGTCGAAGAGGCGTCAACTTGGAGTCAAGTTGCTCTATACGCTTGCATGTTTTCTCCTCGGCTGTCTCAGTAGACTTGGGGGCAGGAGAAAGAGCACACATTGCAGCATAGACTGAGCTATCGATTTCGAGTAGGCTACTTGTGTGATTCAGATGATCGTCGACGATCTGGTTGATTAAAGCAAGGTCTTGTGCTTTGGCAAACGTTTTGCGGTACTTGGGACGTTTGCGTTTGGAAAGGTCATTATCGGTATTGAACAGGATATTTTGAAACCGTTCTTTAAGCTCTTCCAAACGAGTGTTTGGTGGCTCAGCAGGAAGGATCGGAGTTTGGGATAGTCCTGGGATATCTTCGGGTATCAGAGGCGTAGGTGGCGAAGCCTCTAACACAGGTGGTGGTGGGGTATTTTGACATACCCGATCCTGTGTCTCAGTATCAGATCTCTCACTTTCTAATACTGGCTCATCCTGAGATATTCCATCCTGCGTCTCAGCGACTAATGTCTCACGTGTAGAATGAACTACACCAATAGCAGCCGGCTCTATCTCATCACCTCGATTCACTTCCGCTTGCGTAGTCCTGCATCGTTTCTCAATTCCTGTTCGGGGTTTGTCAAATCCGGTTTTTTTGAGACGGGATACTTGATCGCGTAGATGTTGCGATTTCATATGGGAAAGTTCGGGATGCTTTTCGCACCAGAGGGTGTGCTTCCTGCCCATATAGCCACGTCTCGATGGTTCACTTGCTTCGTAGCAAGTGAGCAGGTCAGCCTTAAGTGCCTTCGTCCATTGAAAGCGCTGAAGACGACTGTTTTGTGTGCTCGCTCGACTTTCTTGAGAAGTGCCTTGAGATGGCCCTTCGTCGTCAGCGGCACGTCTAGTCTCCGGAACTAGCCTGGGATCCAAAGCCAAATTTGATTGCTCTCCCTCATATCCGTGAGAGCTACCCCCTATAGGTAAGGTAGAAGCGTCACCTGCAGGGGGGCGGGGTTCTGTAGGACTAGGTCGACTACTACCCGCCTGAGGACCGAAAAATCTGCTTCTCAAATTTGACATTTTTGGATTTGACTCATTTAGCTCCGCTGAGTCAGCACGGACCCACCTCGTTAGCCCATCACTTTGAGCGGAATTGATGGTTACCGGGTATGGCACGTGTCCCAGTGTTAGGCTCGGACGTGAGGTTAGGGATTGCCTGCCCTTATTATTATTATTATTATTATTTTTTCTATTTCATAGTATTATTATTATTATTATTATTATTATTATTATTATTATTATTATTATTATTATTATTATTATTATTATTATTATTATTATTATTATTATTATTATTATTATTATTTAAGCTTTAATAAATAGTCATGCATGAGTGACTCCTAAAAAATTAATTTCTACTTTTTAGTACAATAAAAGCTTGTAAAAAGTAAGTTTAATAAAAATAATTGATTGAAGTTCGGAAATTCGGAAATAATTTATTGTTGAAGTTCGGAGTTCTTAATTCAAAACAAATTTTGTTTATGATATAATCTTTTGGTGCTCAGCTTTCCCAAATTTTTTATAAAATTTATTAACATGACATATAAGTAGTATACGCTAGTAAAGTAAAACACCATCTCGTGTTTTATAAAATTGCAAGTCTGGATTATTACTGGGTGTGTTTTCACAATTAACAACACAGCACTATCGATTCGATAATTTTTTACTCATTTTATTGAATGTTAAATCTTTTTTTAATTCCACTTGTCAAATGAAGTTTTGGCCGAGAGATGGTAGATATTTTTGGTAGGTGTTTGAAGCATTCTGAAAATTGGTTAGATACGTTTACATAATATCTTAATGCAAAAATGCAGACCAACGGATAATAGCGGTATCTTTAAATATATGATCAATCATATAAAATTTTTTGTTGCCAAAAATATCTTTGAGGCAACTTGTATTTTCTTTTTTTTTATGTAGGTAAAGAGGTAAACTTAAATATTGAAAATGAAGAAAATAAACAAGTCAGGCCATTTGTAAACTTTCTGTAATTTTCTTGGTCACCTGATCACCTATTTTTAAGAATATTTATTTTTAATTGATTTTGATTCGGTTTTTTTAATAGATAGAGGGATTCAAGAGGAAAGTTTTTTATTTATAATATATGCATAATATTTTAGAGAAACACTGATACTTTTAGAGGTTAAACGGAATTGTGAACAAAAGAAGGATAAGTGTCGGCATATTTAAAATTTTCTCTGTATTTAAAATTGAAGTTGCACAGCTAGTACTTTATAAAAATTTCAAGTTGGCTAAAACAAGTACTTTTGTAAGCACCTTGCTGGATTAAAATCCCTCGCAAATGGCCTGGTTCGTTTATTTTCTTCATTTTTCAATATTTAAGTTTACTTTAAGAAAAATTACAAATTGCTTCAAAGATATTTTTGGAAATGAAAAATTTTATATGTTTGGCAATATAGAGGTTCTAAAGATACCGATTTTGATATTATGGGAGGGTTAACTGACGAATTTTTGGAATGCCTCAAACACCTACCCAAAAATGTCTACCAGCTCTCCAACTATTTCTGCTAGACCACCATTTAAAAAAAAATAAAACTCGAGATGGCGCAATGGTCATCCGTCAAAAAACTTAACTTGTGTATATAGCTTGGAAAATGACCTCCATGTACAATGATCAAGTTATCAGGCCATAGGACACCTTTTTTAAATTTTACGACCAAAAGTTATTTCCATCAAAATTCCTGCTTATCGAGAAAATAAGGTTGCCATAAACCAAACTTTTGTTAGATTACAGAGTGTCCAGTTACTAACCAAAATCGAAAATGGCACAAACACTGCTAAAGAAAACGGTACTGTTATATTTTTTTTTTTTTAAATTTAAAGACGCCAACATTTTTGTCAACCGTTTGTACTGTACAGCAATAAGTAAACTGTACAGCAATATATCTCATACTTCAGAATAACACATGAGCTATAATTTATAAAGATATATTAAAAAATAAATAAATAAAATAAAATTTACTATTTTAAATTTTTACAGAAATCTTTAATTTATGGTTCAAAATGATTACAGATAGAGCAGATCTATATTTATCATTTTGAACCATAAATTAAAGTATTCTGTAAAAATTTAAAATAGTAAATGTCAAACCATTCATTGCCAACTTCTCTGATAAACGCAATGAGTTATGACTATTTTACATTTAACAAAATTGAAAACTGTGCACATCAAGAGAGATGGAGTGAAACGGGCGGGTATCAATCTAGTAGTTTATATATCACAAATGTAGGCTCCTTGTGAAATAAAATACCACAATTTCGGAAGACCTTGAAAAAAATAAATTTTTAAAAACTATAATCATATAGAATTTAAAAACTGAGAAAATAGATAAAATTATATGAAGATATAGAAAGATTCAACCGTAAATACCATTTGAGAAATAAAAATTATTTATGTTCTAAATCGAGCGTCAGTAAAATGCTTAGAGTGCTGACGGGTTAAGTAAGATCTCTCTATTTTTCACCGTAACACTTAATAGAAGATTTTGATTGTCACACAGGTGTAATTATAATAAAACCAAGTAAAAAACTTACCGGCGCGATGGTGAAATATTTTGTATAAAGTGATTATTTGTTCATGAATGTTACAATATTTTCCATCGATATTTTAACAATTTTAGGCTAAATATTGGTTTAAAAGATAAATTCTAGCTTATTGTTAGGTCATCAATTTTTATTTTTGCAATAAAAGTGATAAAAATGAATGCAATAATTATGATAATAGGTTACAATCTTTGCAACTTTGTAATTATATACTACGTTGCGACTTGTGAAATTAAATCAAAGGCCCTATAAATGTAATCTTAAAACAAAATTTTAAAATAAGCGTTCTTTAATAATACGCTAGTCTAATTTTTACATTACAGATGTAAAAGTGCCCTTTTGATATATTATTTGGAACTCTTAGGGGGGTGTGAAACTGAAACTATAAATGTTCGGGATTTATAAATTTGCAGGTAGCTTCACGAGTGTTATTGTGAAACATTCTCGAAAAAAAAAAAAAAATTCTTGTAGATTTCAAAGATGTTCAAAAATTTCGATATTAAAAACAATAAAAAAATTAAAGATTTAACGAAAAATTCTAATTTGATAAGACTTTTAGTTTTTCTTATGAAGGTGGACAAAGTGAAAAAGAGAAAACAACCCCCATAATTGTGCCCTCATATTTCTGTTTTTTTTTTTTTTTTTTTTTAGTTACTCAGGTTTTAAACACTTTGTAAAAAAAAGTCAACTCCTCAGGAGCGTACCTAGCCCCCTTTTTTGAGGGTGGTTGGGGGGTTTTAATCAGATTTTTACAAATAAAAAATAAAATTATGTATCAACTAAAAAATAGTTCAATGAAAAGTTCTAGCTGAAATATTTGCAGTGCACATTTTCGTTTATTTTTCGACCTACTCGCTTCAAAATTTACCGAGATATGCCAATTTTAAAATTGAATTATTTTGCTCATTCGATCAAATGAAAATGTATCCATCTTGTAAACTGTTAGAGATAGAAGAAAAGTTTAAATGTAATAATTTATTATAAAAAAATTAACAACTTTTATTGAAAGCATTCTTTCGTAAACATCACTGTTTACCCGTGCACTTTAGGAAAAAACTTTGGTGTCCATTTTCTCCAAAGCTATAAAAAAAAGTGTGTTGATGAAATTTTAGATTAACTTTAACTAGGGATTTTGTGAACATTCTAGAAAAGCAAAAAAATTCCAGAAAATGCAAAACTATCGAAATTTCCGAAATTGGAAGTATTTCCTAGAATTTTTTGCTCATTCAATCAAATAAAAAAAAAACCATATTGTAAACCGTTGGAGATAGAACAAAAGTTTAAATATAAAAGTTCTTTCTTATAAAAAAATAAACAAATTTTGTTTGAAATGTTTTTTTTCTAAACTTCCCTTTTTACCCGTGTAGGCGTCTCCAAAATACTTTTAGAAAATTTCTTTTCTGAAATTTTTTTTTGGTTTTATAGAATGATTCACAAAACTACTAGTTGAAGTTAACCTGAAAAAGTCAACAGACTTTTTTTTTTATAGTTTCAGTGAGTGATGTTTACTAAAGAATGCTTCAAATAAAAATTGTTAATTTTTTTACAAAGAATGACTATTTCCTTTAAACTTTTCTTCTATCTCTAACGGTTTTCAAGAAAAATTTTACTTGATTGAATGAGCAAAAAAATTACATTTTAAAATTGGCATATCTCGATCAATTTTGGAGTTAAAAAATCAAAAAACGAAAAGGTGCACAAATACGTTAGCTAGAACTTTTACTAAAACTTTTTTTTAGTTAATGCATAGTTTTTTTGTAATTTGTAAAAAACTTATTAAAACCCCCAACTACCCCCAAAAAAGGGGGGTTAGGTACGCTGAGGGGTAAATTTTTTTTTACGAAGTGTTTACACCGTAATAAACAATTGTAGAAAATTTCAAAGATGCATTAATTTTTTGTATTTAGATATTTAGTTTAATTGTACTACTATGCTTTGTTGAACTTCCGCATCATTTTTATTATGTAATACTTTTCGGTTTTGAATAATACTGTACTCAGGTACCTCCAAGATATATCTAATATATAAAATTCACGTGTCACAGTTTTCGTTGCCATACTCCTCCGAAACGGCTTGACCGATTTTGATGAAATTTTGTGTGCATATTGGGTAGGCCTGAGAATCGGCCAACATCTATTTTTCATCCCCCTAAATGTTAGGGGTAGTCCACCCCTAAATTTTTTTTTTTATTTTTTAGACAAAATTTTTAATTTCTCTTTTTTTATGATACAACATACAAAAATACATACAATCCTCAATTTTCACCCTTCTACGATCAACCCTTATTTTTTAATAGCCATTTTAGTAATTTAATCATTTTTCCTCTCCGGTCGAAAACTGATCAATCGTCATTTAATTAGTTATCCCCGCCAGATGTCTACAGGTGTCACTTCTGACCCAGTAAACAGCAAGGAGTAGGGATGAAAACGAATTTTGAACCCGCCCCGGCTGTGCAACGGTACGCGATTAGTCATTCAAAAATTAATGAAAAACGTGATCGAAGCCAGGATTTTAAATGGCAAGTTCAGAGGTGAAAATATACTCATACCACGGATTCCTATTATACCTACAGATGTGCCAATTCAATTCAAACGTCTTCAGTTTCCGATTAGATTGGCATTTGCAATGACTATCAACAAATCCCAAGGTCAAACGATGTCTGTTTGTGGATTAGATTTGAGAACACCCTGTTTTTCACACGGACAATTATACGTGGCATGCTCTCGAGTGGGTAAACCATCCAGTTTGTTTGTGTTAGCTAAGGATGGACTAACAAAAAATATTGTTCACGCTATAGCATTAAGAGATTGATATTGTTTAATAGTGTTACTGTCGTAATTGTTTAATTATTAATGATATATAATTTTAAGGAATAAATTATAATACCTTAAAAATAATGTTTGCCTTTTGTTATTTTTATATTCCCTCATCGTTCACAGCGCTTCATGCTTATTTCACGCATATACCACATTCTTACATACATACAATATACACATTCTAACATACATACATACTTACAATAAGTAAGCTATTTTTTGTCTACACTAGAAATTACTAGGAAATTATTTATATGGCAAAACAACGTTTGCCGGGTCAGCTAGTAATATTATATGGAATACAAAAAGGTTTAATTACATGTACTTAGGAAATTTTACATATAATATTGTGGTGGTACGTTTAAGGTTTAATATAATCATACTATGTCGATGAAATGAATCTGTGGCGTAACTAACACAAAATACAAATAAAATATTTAGAAATTGAACTAATAAGAGTAGAAACAAGTGAAAACAAACAATTGACTGAGTTAATTGTTGAAATACCATGTATATACAATGTTGATTACTCACATTACACATACATACATGTAACACACATATAACTGATATACCCCTATACTTCATACTATACAATTTTTGCACAATTTGCGCTCTCACAAGTAAACAGTGATGTTTACGAAAAAATGTTTCAAACACAAGTTGTTTATTTTTGATATCTCTTTTCGTTTTTAAGTAATCGTGATGACATCGATTGTGGTGACGGATAGACAGACCACAGACAGACAGACAACCGGAAATGGACTAATTAGTTGATTTTATGAACACCTATACCAAAAGTTTGTTCATAGTATCAATATTTTTAAGCGTTACAAACTTGGGAGTAAACTTAGTATACCTTGATATATTTCATATACATGGTATAATAACCTGAGTGGCATTCGGAAAGATCGGTTCGAGCATAACAATGTTTTCCAAATTCAGGCAAGGCGAATTTCAACCCTATTTTCCCCTAATTTCTAATAAGGATGTCCCTAAGAAAGTCAGTAGTACAGTCCAAATTGGACACATCTTTGAAATTCCAGCCCAACGCTGATAACAAAAGACTTACCGGAGTAAGGCCTGAGTAATTAAGTTACGATTAAGAGCACCCGAGGGATAGTACAACTTAGGCGTATCTTTGGAACTCCAGCCTCTAGCCTTACGTTTATATCCAAAAATTAACTAGGTTAGGCATGCGTGATTCGGATGCTAGCTGGTGCACCCGAAGCTTACCTAGACGTATCTATAGAATTTCAGTCTCTAGTCTTATGTTGATAACTAAAATCGATGTATTACTGTTAGTTGTCAAATAAAACAAGAAAATGACTGAATTTTCTTTGTACAATCTTAATGGTATACAATGGTGGGCCACTACGGACACACTTAAGCTATATAGTCCATTATGATAATTTATGTGTTTTACCACGTTTTTCGATGATAATTTCATTTATCAGCTCCTTAATTACTTTCAGAGGTTGAGTGCACTTACTTCATGAATATACCATGCACTTACTCATCAGCCTATCACAACTATTAATTAAATAATTTTTGTTGTGACGGTGGGAATCGAATCCGCTACCCTAGGCATACCGCGAACGGAATTTGTCACGCTTTAACCAACTGTGCTACCAGGGTTGACCACTGTTAGAAAGTCAGGAAAAGGATGGTCTTATAACTTTGTGTGTAAGACTGGCCATCTTTCTTTACTTACATGACGTAAGAAAACAAACTATTGCGTAATCAACGCTGTCTATACATAGTTTTTCCAATCAATTGTTAGTTTTCTCTTATTCTAAATAAAATCTCTCAAAACACGCATATCTAAATGGACAATTTCTTTTCTGTTGTTATAAGTTTTTATTTTTAAGGCGTCGGTATAAGTTAATTTTTTCGTTTTTGATGTTGTTGCTATTGTTGTTCATGCCGTCACTGAATCAGTACATTTTTAATATTTTTCCCACTTAAACACTGAAAATAGTATGGCATTCCAAACAGATTATTATTATTATGATTATTATTATTATTCTTATATGAAGTTAGTTTCAAAAGAAGATTATTATATTAAAATGGAGAGGGTAGGATAAAGTAGGGTAGAAAGGTAAGTAGTGTGTATAACATAAGAACGCAATGTAACTGTTAAAACATTCTATAAAAGTTTTTGAAAAAGTCATCACTTTAATAATAATACGAATTACAATTCACTTGACATGTCTTGACTTCACTTACTGTGTTGTAAAATGTATGTGGAGAATTAATAGTCACTAAAAAGTACTTACAGTAGCCCCTTCCACCTCCATCGTATGTGTAAGAGCTCCTTTTTGTTGCTTGTTACAGTACTTAAAACAATGGTAGTTTTTTAAACTTTACATGTTATAAATATCTAAACATATGAAAAAGTTTTTTTTATAATTGCTGTTAAACGTTTTTTTTTTTTTTTTTTTTTTTTTGTGGAAAAAGTTTGTGCAAAATTATAGAAGCATTAGTGTAAACTATTTTCATCTTGCTACCAGATATGAATTATAAATCCATTTAAGTAAGAGTTTGTGAAATATTGAAAATGAAATTATTTTTTAATAATGGGTTTTCCATTAAGAATGGTAGAACTTTCAACTTAAATAAAACAATTTGTGAATGATATACGCTTAAAATTTTTTTTGTCTTAGTATTATATTATATTGTGTGGTACTTGTGTGATGATACTAATTAAATGGAAATCGCATCGTTACATAACAAATTATTGTATTGACCTGATTGGTACCGAAACCTGAATGACTCACTGTCAGTTTATGAGAAAGTGGCGCTACACTAGCTTATTTTTTAAATGTGTACTACCCACAAGTATAAAACCAACTAGTTCATTTTCAACAAGTGCACTTGTGACTTGTGGCTTTATCGAAACAAACTTTTTTGAAGGTGTCAGTCGGTGATGACCATCCTTTAATTAACCACTACCGAAACTGTCTGGAGATATTAATAATTGTATGTCCGGATTTAATAATAATATTATAACGTTTATAATTTGTCTAATGTAGATAGTCTAATGTATAATTTTCATTAGTATTATTTAAAACATATAATGCCTTAATTGGTCTTTTTCTTCAGAAAATTCAAATAGACCCGTTAGACGACAGGAATTCAAAATATTTGTACCTCCCCGAGTGCTGCCATCTAGCGGATCTGTCAATCAAATTATTACGATAATATAATGTTGTTACAATTATTGCAATTTTTGGAGTCTGTGTCAGCCAATTGGCTGACACCGATTCAAACTTCGTACACCCAGTATACATTAAAATCATCGAATTACATTTTACGGAATCAATCCTAATTTCTTTGTAATTAGTAATGTATATTGATTTCCTAAATTGATTGATACTTCGAAAACTAAATGCATTGATTTATCCGACTTTCTTAATATCAATCGATTATAGACAATGTATATTACACAGGTATATAAACTTTGTGCATAAAATTATTTTTATGAGCTGAGATATCGACCCATGTCACCCTAGCCCCCCCACCATCGCAAACAAAATTGGCTCAACCCAAAAAATTTTGTGCTATTTATGTGCTAATTAGTTGCTCTATTCCCGATTTTGTTGCTCCAGCCGTTTAGCAGGAATCAACGATTAAATGTGGAGGGGCTAGGTTGACGTCACGCTAGCCCCCCCAAATCGTAATGACGGCTCAAATTCAAAAAGTGAATATATGAGAATTTTGTGCTATTTATGTGCTAATTAATTGCTCTATTCCCGATTTTGTTGCTCCAGCCGTTTAGCAGGAATCGACGATTGAAATTGGGGGGGGGGGCTAGGTTGACGTCACGCTAGCCCCCCCAAATCGTAACGACAGCAAAAAACCAAAAAGTGAATATATGGGAATTAGTTGCTATTTATGTGCTTTAAGAAACCGGTAAAACATTTACGAAAATGTCTACCGTTTACAGTGAAACCTATACATGCTCTTCCCCTACTACCACAAAACAAATTCGTTCTACCCAAAAAATTTAGTGCTATTTATGTGCTAATTAGTTGCTCTATTCCCGATTTTGTTGCTCCAACCGTTTAGCAGGAATTAACGATTAAAGTGGGGGGGGCTAGGTTGACGTCACGCTAGCCCCCCCCCAAATCGTAATGACGGCACAAATTCAAAAAGTGAATTAATGAGAATTTTGTGCTATTTATGTGCTAATTAGTTGCTCTATTCCCGATTTTGTTGCTCCAGCCGTTTAGCAGGAATCAACGATTGAAAGTGGGGGGGCTAGGTTGACGTCACGCTAGCCCCCCCAAATCGTAATGACGGCACAAATTCAAAAAGTGAATACAGTGAAATCTATTAATTTAGATAGAATTATAGAACATAGAATTATGGGTAAATATTACCAGAAGAAATTAATAAATGATTTAAATTTTATTATCCGCAGATCAATAAAATATCAACTACAGATATTGAAATTCTTTCTATACAACTATCGATTATACGAATAACCTATGTAGAGTTTGTGTCGTTAGTTTTAAGGTATGTATAGGTTTCACTGTAAAAAGTAGTGCCATTGAGAAAATATTACAGTGGATACTCGGAGCAACGAAAAACCAACAAAATTACAAAAATTTTGTATTGTATTTAACATGGTGAAGTTATGGTCGTATTCTGCTAAACGGCTTGAGCAACAAAATCAGAAATAGAGCAACAAATTAGCACATAAATAGCACAAAATTCTCATATATTTACTTTTTGAATTTGTGCCGTCATTACGATTTGGGGGGGCTAGCGTGGCGTCAACCTAGCTCCCCCCCAATTTCAATCGTTCAAGAGCAACTAATTAGCATATAAATAGCACAAAATTTTTTGGGTTGAGCCAATTTGGTTTGCGATGGTGGGGGGGCTAGGGTGACATGGGTGAGATATCGCAACTGATAAGCCGAATAACTCATAAATGTGTCATTCTTTTGGGAAATGCAACTGTTGTAGAGAATCAAATAGATTTTATAATGAATTACCATAAATTGACAGTATCTTTACTAACTAAAAAATATGACATATAAATTGAACATGCGAGTTTATAAAATATTGAAAATAGCAGTACCGCCTATTAACTTTTTTTTTAAAAACGCTTTTATAAGCTTCATATGTATGTTTGTATGTTTGTATGTTATTATATATATAATAATTTATTAAGTTTATTTGATTATCCTGATCAAGATTTTCACAATTAACGACTTCAATATCTGAAAATATATACATTTACTCCCCCACTATATTTATACTGAATTTTTTATGAATAAATAACTGTCTAAGAAACTAAAAACACAAAATAAATAATAGTTCAAAAAACTAAAAAACATGCTTTTGTAACTAGCTGAACTAAAAGGTAGAATGTAATTTCTTTAAATTAAAAAAAAATCATTTTATCGTGCAAAAGCGTGGGGTGCTTTTTAAGGTATTTTATAATGACTTTACTCTTACCAATATCGGTATGTAAAATATTTGCAATAATTGAAATTTGGCACCCCACACTTTTTTACGATAAAATGATTTCTTTTAAATTAAAGAAATTATTTTCTACTTTTTAGTTCAGCTAGTTACAAAAGCGTATTTTTTAGTTTTTTAAACTATTATTTCTTTTATTAATAACAGACCCTTTTTATAAAATGTTTAACGTCACATGAATCAATGCGATAGAATGTTTTACATAACAAGCAAAAACAAACAATCGACAGAGATAATTGTTAAAATACCATGAAGTCACTCTTAGCTAGTCACAGGCGTGTATACATAACAGGAAAAAATGTTCCAAACAAAAGTTGTTATTTTTTTATAGGGAACATTTTTTACCTTCAAACTTTTGTTCTATCTCAAACGATTTACAAAGATTTGACCCAAGCCCTTGATCTATGTTGCATTTAAGAACTCCACCTCACGTTTTAAGTTCTGGGCACGCTATAAAAATTTCTGCAACATATTTCATTTCTTTTTTAAATTATCATGATGACAGGCGGACATTCGAAAATTGACTAATTGGGTGATTTTTTGAACACCTATAGCAAAAATTTTTACTTTCATCAATATTTTCAAAATCGTTACAAACTTGGGGCTAAACTTAGTATACCTTGAAATATTTCATAAATACATGGTATAAAAATCGAGGCAAAATTTATTCGAAGTTGGAATATTTATTGTTTTTTAATATGACTGGAAAATTTACAGGTATTAATTTTTATAATATTACTTGATATTAAAATTTGATTTTCTTCAATAAAATCTACTGTCAATTACAATAGTTCTCGAACTCTCCTTTGAAGCAATAGAAAATTTTAATAGTGAAAACTATTGTTTTGGACAGAACAGCTAAATTACTGCAGAAATAACGCATATAGTAAATTCTAATATCTTTATAAGACATATAATATATGCAATTTAATTACATCGTCGGTAAATTCTAATGATAACATTAAATTGAGGATATACTCTTTCATTTACATTTATTAATTGTCGTAAAAACTTTATGAAAGGTCAGAACAATTCAATAAAAAGTTTTAATGTTACTAAAAATAATAATAAATTTTTTTTCTATCACAAATTTTTAATAAATAATATTACAGATTGCTGAGAATTTTTGTCTGCATTAAATTACATGAGTTATTTGTTTTATTTAATCATCATTAATCATTTGTTTCACGTATTGAATCATCATACTGGAGTAAAACTAAGCAAAAAAAGGCTGTTATATGGATTAAAAGTTCGGGCCGCGAAACTTTTGGGTTTTTCTTTTCACATCAAAATAAGTATTTTTTGAAATTTTTTTCTTTCTCGGAGTTTAACCAACAAAATGGCGTCAAAAATGGAATTTTTTTCAAAAATTTTATCATTTTTATTTTATATTCGCCAAAGTAGACATCGGTGCATATCCAACTTAGGTAGGTTTGTAGTCAATGTTAAGAACTACTCCTCATATTTTTTTGGGGGGAGTTTTGTCCCTTCCCCTACCAGTTATATATATATATATATATATATATATATATATATATATATATATATATATATATATATATATATGTATGTATACATACATATAGTAAAATAGTTCATTTGACTGTAACTAGAAAAATACTTGATTGATTTTAATGAAACTAATATCAATAGTAGGTTTTGTTACTTACAACTTTCCGTTAAAATTTTAGCGAAATCCGTTAAATAGTTCGGCAAAAATTTCTAATTTAGTGAATGGTTTAAAATGGCTGCCATTTTATGTCATTTTGTCCTACGAAGTGAAATTATTTTCTAAATTGTAGCATAATAAGTAGCTTACCCGTAAAATGACTCCTTGATCCATATTTTTTCGAAAAACGGAAAATTTAACACTTTCTCGAAATAATTGTTTGGGGGGTGTATGGAGTGGCTTTGGGGGGTATTTTTTGCTTTAGCTTCAGAAAACTATTTTTAAAAGAGGTCTATATGGTTTAAAGCAAAATTTTTAAGTTTTAACCCCGCGCTGTTAGGGGGAAGGGGTGTATGGAATAAATGTATCTTAAAAGATTTTAAAAAGAGGTCAAAATAGTTTAAAATGCCAAAGTAACCTAAAACTTTAGATGTTTTTATTAATAATTGTCCTTTTTACAACATCCACACCTCCCCCTCCTGCTTTCATATTTTTTGCAAATTCTAAATTTAAATGACGTATGGTAAGCAAACGTGAGTAATGGAATTATCAGAGCTTGAACCATTTGGATTATTACCTTAAAAGGAAATTCATTGTATCCATACATTTGTTTTCGAATAGACAACCACACACCCCTAGCTTTAGCTATCATATTTTCATGGTGTGCCTTCCACTGCCCATTATAGTTGATATATGTTCCCAAATATTTACATACTTTCACATTCCCAATATTTTTCCCACTTATAGACCACTGCTCCTTCACACTGTGCTTAGAGCCTTTACTAATTATAAGCATTTTTGTTTTTTCTATATTTAAATTTAAATGCCATCTACTGCAATACTCATTTACATTAGTCAAAGTTCTTCTCATTCCTCCTATACTTTGTGAAAGCAGAACCACGTCATCTGCATACATCAGTAGCTTCACCTCATGCATTCCAAAGCAAGCTCCTACAGAATTCAAAGAATTCAGATCGTTTATAAATAGAATGAAAAGAAGAACGGATAATTGGCATCCTTGACGAACACCTCTATCATTACTAAAGGTCTCTGTTACTGCATTACCACATTTAATGCACCATGATGCATTAACGTAAATCGACTTAACTGCTTCAATTAAATCGTTTGGCATTCCCATATGATATAATTTTGCTCAAAGCATTTCCCGTTAATCAAGTCGAAAGCCTTGGGGTAAAATCAAGAAAATAACAATAGAGTTTACTCCGTTTCATACGGATGCTTCTATCAATTAGGCCTTTAAGGACAATAATATTGTCTTGCACTCCATAGCCTTTCCTAAAACCAGCTTGATATTCGGATATAATGATGTTGTCCTCAACCCATTTCGTGATTTTGTTCGGTAGCATTCCCGTGTAGACTTTACTTATGTTAGGTAAGAGAGACAGACCCCTATAATTATTAGCATCATTTTTGTTGCCCTTTCCTTTATAAAGGTTACATATGACACCTGTCGACCATGCTGAAGGAAAATATGCATTTTGCCCCATTTTCTGAAAGAGTCCCGTTTAAACACTTGCAAAGCTATGGTGAGTGCTAAGACATAAAATGAATTCATTCAGAATGCCATCATGTCCAGGTGCTTTTCCCTTTTTGACATTCATTAGAGACCACTGTATATCCTCTGCACTCCATTCGATACCTGGAATTGTTGTTCTGTTGTTTGCATTTATATTATTTACAGACGTATCATCATGATTAAATAAATCTTTGTAATGCTTGATCCAATTTAATAAAGGTATTTGTTTGCTGTCATATATGTTTCGCGTTTTTATTTGTTGCCTTAGTTTTTGCGTGTATTTTGTCTCTAGAGCGTTTTTTATGTTTTCAATTTTCTTTTTTTTCCAAGCATTTTTTTATGACTACAAAGTAGTTTGTATTCCCGCTTGCTATTTAAAAAGAGTTGAATATTATTTATAGTTTTCATCTTTCTCATTTCCCTTAAGCTTTTTTTCATAAACTTTCTTTTAACTAGGCATTCACTATCGAACCATTCACTTTTGCCAATCTGGTTATGGCACGCCATACTATGTTTTTTGGAATCGGATAATAGATATTCTATCCACAAATCAAACACTTTAACAACTGTAACAGCCGAAATCTTTATAGTATAGATGAATTATTATATGAATTATAATAAAAATTCGCTACTCAACAATGCATTGTGTTATATTCTTATAACGATTCAACAAATAACTCAGTCAATTGATGTTTTTTTTTTTTGTTTGTAAATTTGGTACAGTGTCACGTACTGAATGTAAATGCACAAAAGCCTTACAAATTTAGGGTGAAAGTGCCTCCAATTTAAGAAAAATCCCTTCGGCCTATATTTACCGTATACTTGAGATCCAAAATGGATACAACCAGAGAGATTATGTATATAGAGGGAGCATTCGAAGTAATTCATGTTCCAAAACTAGGAAGAGATACAAAGGAAGTTAAGGTAGAGTTATCTCTGTCGTACGTCTATAATCACCACCCAATGGAACAAAGCTGGCTTTTACAGAGGCTGCCTTTTTCTTAAATTGTCACAACTTTTCAACACAAAGGTATATGCATCGCATCGTATAGTATTACTATGTCTATGGTTACAACCTTTACTGTAGATAATTAAATTTCCTATCTTTTTTGTTAATGTTCTTTTTTTTCATTAAACAAATTTCAACGGGTAATGTTTGTGCAGGTAAAGAGGCAAATTATTTATTGTTAATTATGTCACTATCATTAATATTCTTTATATATTTATTGAATTTTCATCATTACACTATGCATACCTCTTTTTTATTTACCTTGCATCCGGTAGTTACAACACTAAGCACGATATAACTGCATTTAAAAAAAAAAAAATTAGAAAAAAAAGTTTAAAGTAATAATTTTAGGAAGTTTGTCTCCCGGTTTATGCTGTGTCTCATATTCAGTCATTAATTTATTCTTTGTGTATCTTTTAATATAGCCTGCTCTAAAAATCTCATTAACGTGATCGTTAATGTTCTCAATAAGGTAAGTAATTATTCCATTTTATTCCGATAATCGGTTTTGTTAAGTTTTTTGTTCTATATTATTTAATTATTATTATATTAGACTGATAGCTCGTAACAGAAAAATATAATAAATTTTTTACAGCCTGCCGATGATAGAGGACATATAAACACAAGAAACGGAAATAACATCTTATATATGAAATTCTCGTGCCACGGTGTTTGTGGTTAAACTCCTCCGAAACGGCTTGACCGATTCTCATGAAATTTTGTGTGCATAATGGGTAGGTCTGAGAATCTATATTTCAACATCTATATTTTATCCCCCTAAATGTTAAGGGTAGTCCACCCATAAAATTTTTTTTTAATTTCTAGATAAATTTTTATTTTTTTATGATACTGCATTAGAAAATACATACAACCCTGAATTTTCAACCCTGTACGATCAACCCCTATTTTTCCATCACTAATTTTTTTCTTAATAATTTCCTTTAATTAAGATTTTTTTCAAACCTTCCGCCTTCGCCGGTCGATAACCGATCAATTATCAATCTATCACTTATGGTTATTACCGTTGTAACTTCTCATACAGCGAACATCACGGAGTAGGGATGAGCACGAAGCCGGTCTCCTGTCTTACTAACTATACAGTTTTCGACCATTTTCTTTTGGTTTTATTCGTTACTTTAATAAACATTAATTTATTACCCTAAATAAAGCATACTTTTATTGTTTATAATGCTTTCGATTATAAGTACATCCCCGAATACTTATAAGTACAGCCTCTCGTGAAACACTATTAGGAACATCTTTTTTGAAACCCCAAATAACACGAAACAAATGCGACCGTTACATTTTGCAAACTCAAAATTTTAATTATACTATTCGTATTCTTAGAAATAGTATCCATTGTCATTAAGCGAAGATAGTGAGGTAATTTGATATTAAAATGCAACGATAAAGACAGAAAACTATTTATGTTTTCTTTTTTCACTGCCTATGTCAATTATTTTAAAGTTTTGTGGTAGTACCCTCCATTCAACTATGAGTACCCTACGCCTAACAAGCTTGCTGACTTCCAGCACTCTGAGTATCTTGAAAACCTCGGAAGTTAGGAAACCTGAGATTCAAATTGTGGTAAAGAGCCTTTTCGTTCCTTTTGAATTATTCAGGAAGGTTACAGTTTGACAGTCAATAATAGGACACCCTGTATAGTTAGACTGGAAGCTTTAGTTTAGTATAAAATCTCTTTTGTATGATCATTATTTGAAATTTGAAATGTAATCACATAAAGCATTCTATAATGAGAATGTCATTACATTTGTTATTTATTAAGTTTATGTGTTGCATTGCATTAAACTACTTACATAGATTCTAATAGATAGATAGATAGGTAGATAAAGGTATATATATAGATTGTGTATTAACTAAGTTAATCATCTAGACAGTTACGGATTACAGTAGTTGTAAATGCAATATGATTGTCATTAAATACAAATTATTTATTGACATACTGTATACAGGTTGTTCACACTATACGACACGGAAGGTTATGGCTGAACGGCTTGATTTTAACAAAATTTTCTTTCAGAAATAGATGGAGGGTTACATCTACATTTTAGAATTATTTTCTTAGTATACAGGATGATCGGAAACGCGGAATATATCAAAGTTCTGTTTTGTAAATGGAACAATCTGTTGATTCTTTCATTTTCAGGTGCTGCGATCAAAATAAAGGTGTTTTCATTGAGATTTACCTCACTTTAACTTCACAGTTTTCGAAATAATCTGTATTTTCTGAAATTATAGTAGCAATTTTAACGTATAATTTCTCAAAGCTTATATCAGTTTTTCAAATCAAAAACTTGGAGTCTACTAATCGAGTTAGTTTCTTGTCGTAACTGTGGATAATGGAATTACGTATACAGGTTTCTCAAAATTATGACTAAACAATTGCATTTTTAAACGATGTTGTTGATAACATACATAGTTAGCTATTGGAAAGTTGATTGTATCAGATAGTTAATTTACATTTGCCGTAAACATAGACCAAGTGTTGTAATTTTAATTTCAATTTTATTTGACATGTAATACAAATCAAATTTTCAATTCTTATAATGTGGGTAAGTAACAAAAAAAAAAAAGCTAAATAAAACGCTTATATGTATATAATAATAGTAACTGTAATGCCAATAAAAAACAGATACGAAACAAAACATAAATTCGGGTCAAAGTTTGAACAGAATGAAAATTATTGTAATAAATAATTAAAATAATAAAAATTAGTTTGATTATTAGTGTATGACTGCAAGTTTTTTATTTGATCTCAAAATTTTTCGAACTTGCGTTCATTCTCAAGACATTCAATTTTTTGATTCAATTGAATCTCTTGAGAATGAACGCAAGTTTAATTTTTGAGATAAAATAAAAAAACTTGTGGTCATACGCTAATAATAAAATTATTTTTTATTATTTTAATTATTTATTGTAATAAAGTATGTACTACCAAAAACCTAATATAAATTCAATTAAGAACATAGATTAATAGATTTTATAAAACTGACGGGTTAATAAAAATTCAAAGGTCGCAGGAGTTTGATTAAAGCATTTGCTTTCGTTTTAATAAAATGGAAGTTTAAATATTTTACTACATGTTCGAGTGTAGTTTGATCATGCACATTAAAAACTTCTCAGCTTTCTGAAGATTCAAATTATGCAAACTATGCTTACATTTTCCAGCGGTACCTGGACAGTCTTCTAGCAAGTGCTCGACCGATTCTATCCCCGGACACAGTTTACATAATCTTTCTCCATTTATTTTTTATTTTCCCATTTAAAGGAGTATAGTTTGAAACTAACAATCACTTTTCTATCATTTCTCCCACATTCGTTCAGATACATTCCTTCTTGCGTGTAATTATTGAGTTTGCTAAACATCGATAGGCTTTCTTTGCTGTAGATTTCACTAAGTGGCGATAGCATCGAATACACTTTTAATTTATTTTTGACGACTTATTTGCTGCTATCATTACTCAATTCGTATTTCATGAGTTGCTCAGCAAACCAACCAGTGGTTTGCTGGGGCTATGCTAGCTGCATATATTTTTTGCAAGTATTTCCCACTCGAAAGCACCCTTATATCGTAATTTATGGCTCTCTGTAGGCAGATAATGTCTATGGACCTTGTTCCTAATTCACTAAATGTCGCAGCATTACTTGTTGAATTTGCAACACCCAAAATTTTTCTAGAAAAATTTGATCCTTGGGTATTAATTATTTTTAATTGCTATTTTGTGGCATCGCTAGTCCAAACTTCACATCCGTAGTTTAAGATTGGTGCAACTAAGGTATTGAACAAATTAATTAAGACTTTTATTGGGTAGTTATCAAATTGATAAATATGCCTTCGAATGTACAACAGAACGATTTTAGCTTTCTCTTTCATACAATTAACATGTTCATTCCATTTACCATGATAAGTAAGGTAGATACCTAAATATTTAAATTTTTTTCATTTTCAATTTTTTGTTCTACGTAACACCATGTTTCACTTGCTGAAAGTTTACAGCCGTTGCTTACGATTAGCATTTTCAGTTTATTGACATTCACATATAATTTCCATTTTTTTGAATATTCCTGTAGGCCTTGCAGTGTACGCCTCATTCCAGTGGTAGCCCTAGATAAAATAACCAAATCATCAGCGTAAAATAATATCCTCTGAAACTTGGAGATGTGGTATTTATATATTGCATCCATTCATTTAGATCATTTATGTATAATAGCAAAACTGGCGTTAATAAGTGGGCAGCCTTGTCTTAGGCCTTGATATGTCTAAAGCTGTTTCGATGCAAACTTTCCATTCAACCGTATGCAGCAAGAGGTTTTCTTATACACTGATTGTATAACAGCATATCTTAAGGAAGTCCAATGTTTGGTAATTTATTCCACAGCAAACCTCTATTAATACTGTCGAAGGCTTTCTCAAAGTCAATGAAGCAACAGTACATCTTGCATTTTTTAAGTTTTAATGCATTATCAATTAAGATTTTAAGTATCAAGAAGTTATCCATTGCTTCATATCCCTTACTGAAATCTGTTTGAAATTCATTAAGTATATTTTCATTATCGATCCATTGCTGAACTCGGTCAAATAAAAGTTTAGTGTTAATTTTACTGATGTTGGGTGAGGGTATCATGCCCCTGATACAAAATCCCCTGGTTCAAGAGTATTCCCTTTTTCTTTGCAAATATAAGTTTTCACTGGCTAATTTGATGCATTCGTTTAATATACTATCAATACCGCCGACTTTACACCCATATCCGTGTCCACAAATTTTTTCCTTTAATATTGTATTTCAGTTAAACAAGTTACTATCGTTTAAAATTGTAATTGTTTAGTCATAATTTTGGGAAACCTGTATACGTTATTCAATTATTCACCAGTTGCGACAACTAAATCGATTAGTAGACTCCAAGTTAAATTTGGTTTGAAAAACTGATATAAGCTTTAAGAAATTATAGGCTAAAATTGCTACTATAATTTCACAAAATGCCGAATATTTCAAAAACAATGAAGTTAAAGTGAGATAAGCCAAGCTTAAAATCAAGCGGCTTAGCCATATTCTTCCATGTCGTATATCGTAAACAACCCTGTATATAACGGCTGGACCATTTTAATCTATTATGACTAATAGCTCGTTTTGTATCTTACCAATCAAAAAGTAATTTGAACAAGGGTTGTAGAGTTTGATGTGAGGTATCATGTTCTAACATCAGATTGAATCTAGTTCCCGGGGTTGCTTTTATAGTCAATATAAATCCTAAAATGTAAGAGATAGAATAACACTTTAAATACAAAGTTGATCCTCCTTTTTATAAACAAATATTTTTATTTTTAAATTTAAAAAAAAAAGTCATTATATCATATTTAATCGAAAGAACGCTAGCTATAGAAAAAATTTTTAGGCAACAGTTATCAAGGACAATAAAAGTCCTTCGTCTCTGTTAATAACTTTTAAGCTCAGCTCAGGTTAATTTTCAAGATAATTTGAAGATCAAAGGACCTTGAAACTAGAATTTCAAGTCAAAGTCATGGACACAGGCGAATGTCCTCTATTGCCTTTGGCAAGAAAATATGATCTACTTTGTTTTGACTGAAGCAATGCTTATACTTACCTCTGCCCAAATAAAAGATCCAGACAAAACGGTAAAAAACCACAAAAAATCTAAATTTTGTCTTTTTTTTCCTGTTTGTTTCAACTGTTTTGGCGTGAAAACATTTTTCAATTTTCTTTAATTATTAATCCGATGGACACAATTTCAATCTGTTGATAGCTTGAAAATAAGTTTAACACCATTTCTAAACCAGTACACTTCGGTACAGAATAGAATGAATTCGTTATATTTCGTTCGTCGTGTTTTTTTACTAGCTGCAAATATAAAAAAAATAAAATAAATATGTTTTCACAAAACTTAAACACACTGTACCTTTAATAAGGTTTTATATGCCAGATGAAGCTTTATGACAAAACATCAGGCACATGAGTTTTTGACTTTCGTTTATTGGTGTATAATTCATCTCACTATAACTCAAATAATTAAATTATTATACTGTTATTGATGTAATTCTATCATTTTCTATTTAATACCGGAAATCTAGAACAAAATGTGTTCGATATGAGAGCCAGATATCTCTAAGGGCCAGATCAATGACTTGAGGATTAAGTCAATAAGCGTTTCGTTGTTACATGAACATGAGGCAACCACATTTCTAAAAAGATTAAAAACTGTATTAATTATTTATAAGTAGTTTTAACTATTGAGGTGATACATACCGAGAAAAAATAGGGTCATACAAAACTTTTTTCAAACAAAACGGTTTCGGAGGGGGGTAGAGTTGAAAAACCCTGAATGAAATTAAATCCTAAAAGGTTAAACTCAAGTGCGATTTTCTTGTTATAATATGTACTTTTATGGAAAAATAGTGGTAGATCCCACAGACTGGCAGAATGACGATATTTTAAGTAAAGATGGAAAAAGTCTCGACAACAGTACTTGACAAAAGTACTTTTGAAAGAAATAACAGTCAAAAATAGTTTTCACTAACTGATTTTTACTAAGTACTTGAACTATTTTAAGTTCAATTAAAGCTAATAACCATTAAAAATTTTATAACGTAATTGCCTTTTTTCGTTATTTTATTGTCAATTTTTTAAGTACTTGGTACTATTTCTTTGTATAAGTTGCAATACAAAATCTTTGTAAAAAACCATTTCGCAATATTAAATAAATAAATAGTTTTATTTCCATTCCAAAGAATTTAATATACACTTGACTCTTGCGAGGCTACATACTAAAGAAGAACTCGGACATTACAATTCTGATAAAAACCACTCGACACAAAAACAACTCGATGCAAAAACAAATTCAGTCAAAACAATTCAATACAAACTTATTACAAAAACGACTCCCACGTGGATTAGTGAATGGACGCAATTACAGGGTTAACCAAAAAGTTACAAAATCATGCTAACTTGACTTCATTAAATGATGTCCAACACGTGAATCAGTGAATAAACGCAAGGGACGAAATACCTGTAGATTCGTGTTAATTGCACCCTATTATGGTGGCATGGCGAACCCGTGGATCAATGAGTGAACGCAGTCGCAGGATTAACGCGAGTTGTTTTTGTATCGAGTTATTTTTGTACCGAGTTGTTTTGAACGGAGTTGTTTTGGCATGGAGTTGTTTTTATCAGGATTATTAAATACCGAGTTATTCATGACCGTTCTCCTCTTGTGACTAAAACTAGTCTTGACCAGAAGCGTCAGTCAAAACCACATTTGACCGCAAATTTACAGTCAAAAGCTTTACAGTCATAAGAGTTTTGACTGTGACAAATACACCTCAAAAACGTAAACATATAATTCGATTTGAAAATAGAAATTGCCTATCAGAAAATTTTGGTAATAATCCACTTTATTGATATAGTTTCAACATTAATGGATTTTTATGATGGTATATTAGGCCAGTCATATCAAACCTTAAAATCGCTAGTTCTGATTTTTAATATGTTATTAGGACCACTACTAGTAGCGTATATCCAAGTTTGCAGCTTCGGAAGTCTTTTGTCAACTTCGCAGAACTCGAAATTTTTGCCCTTTATTTTATTTTATATATTCATCAAACTTTTCCAACCGATTTGGCCTGTTAACCTATTTTTTCTTGAAAAGTAGATTGTAAGCTATAATTTCGCTTGAAAATTACCCGGTTGTCCTATGAGCCAAGTTGGCAACCCAACCTTTTTTTCTAGAAAAGGTAGTGCAATTTTGCAACTGTTCTCATAGGGTTGCCATAGCCTATTGTTTTTACGAGTGTGATCGCTTTGTTACAAAGTTAAGACTGGTAACCGATAAAACAAGTAATTTTTCGATTCGTTTTCGGACTATTGTGGATGTACATGATTTATACTTTCTAACGATTATGAGAACTAAATAAAGCAAATTAGCAAAAAATATAGTTTTCCCTTTTTGGATATTTAAGATTTGTGAGTGAACTATATGGCCTAAAGACATTGTTCTTTCCTTAAATTAAAGCTAATTACATTTGCTACATCATCTTACCCTACGATTTTACCCATAACATGAGTATTTTCGCCAATAGCAAAGCCGAAAATAGACCAAGTATTAAAATTTCATTTTCAAAAAAATTGCCAGTATTTGGGGAGCTGTTTCTCGGTAACTTACAGAGCTGGTTCTGATTGCAAATTGTAGAAATTCTTCTATTTTATATATTTTCTAAAAAAACGCATAGTTACAGGCTTATACTGAGGAAATCAAAAAAAGGGCAAAAATTTGGAGGGTTTTTGAGTTCTGCGATGTTAGCACAGGTCTTTCGAAGCTGCAAACTTGGATATACATTACTGGTAGTGGCCTTAACAACATATTAAAAAATCAAAACTAGTCGTTTTCTTGCGATTTAACCATTTCAATATAAGATATGCCCTGCCTATATTACTATTGAAATTTAAAATATTAATATTTTTTTCAAATTTATAGGTAGTTCCAATAATATTTATGCCATACATAAACTTTATGGGTGTAAAAAACCAAACTAAATATATTTTATGATAGCTCAAAACACTTTCTTAGCAAACAAGAAGAGTAATAACATCAATCATTATCTTTCTAATTCATCCATCCTTTCGCATAAAGAGCTTTACTTTAATATATTATTAGGGATTGTATGTATATAGTTATGGGAAGAAGGTCGTAAAGGTCAAACCATTTTCTTATACGACATACCACTCCAATGTTCATAAAAAAGCTCAAATGAAAAAAACTAAGTAAATCAAAGAGTAGCTGCCAATTAATGCTTCTAAAAATTAACCGAATTAAATACACCTATTGTTTCAAAAAAATTCACACTTACACTGTTTCTTTCCTTAGAGTTAGATGTCATTGTGGCATTAAAAATTAGGCACTCATATTAATTTAGTTTTAAAAATGCCCAACAAAGCACATCTAAGCGGAATTTTGCAGAGATTTTTCATGCAAACTTTATTCATTTCTCAATGACCGATTTTACCGGGTCTAACAGTTTTGTCTATCGCTAGAAATATCTTACATGTATCGAAATTACTTATTATACCATGAATATATGTAATATGCAAGGTATATTAAGTTTAGTCCCAAGTTTGTAACGCTTAAAAATATTGATGCTACGCACAAAATTTTGGTATAGGTGTTCATAGAATCACCTAATTAGTCCATTTCCGGTTGTCTTTCCGTTTGTCCGTCTGTCTGCCAACACGATAACTCAAAAACGAAAAAAGATATCAAGCTGAAATTTTTACAGCATACTCAAGACCGTAAAAATTGAGGTCGAGTTCGTAAATGAGCATCGTAGGTCAATTGAGTCTTGGGTCCGTAGGACCCATCTTGTAAACCTTAAGAGATAGAACAAAAATTTAAAGGTAAAAAATATTCCTAATAAGAAAATAAACAACTTTTGTTTGAAACATTTTTTCGTAAGCATCACTGTTTACCTGTGAGGGCGCAAATTGTATAGTATGTATTATATGAGAATATCAGTTATCTATGTGTGACATGTATGTATGTGTAATGTGATAGAGTAATCAACACTGTCTATACATGGTATTTTAACAATTAACTCAGTCAATTGTTTGTATTTGCTTGTTAATTATATTTTGTATACATATAAAATATATCTTTCTAATTTGGTATAAAATATATTATGATTAAATAAATATTTTAAAAGATATTTTAGGTCTGTAAATAGGCAATGTAAAATTGGCTTTTTAGTTGCCAAAAAAACAATTTTGTGACTCAAAAAGATCGACAATCAATGGCGACAGATCTAGCTTAACGATAGCCTAGCCTGAAAAAAATCACTAAAGGTAAGATACTTTTGGTAAATATAAGTGAATTTGTTACTAATTTGATGCTTTTTTTGCTTTAAAAAAAACTGGTAACAAAATTAATACTGTCCACGCATGCTTAGCTCCCGATATTTCCGAGTAAAATTTTGTTAAATCCAGTCATCCAATCATCCCGTGGGCAGCAACTAATTTTTGTGTATTTTGTAACCGGTTTCAGGATAACTAACAATCGGCCAAAACTTTTCCGACTTTCGGTTTTTATTTTGTTACTGACTCTATGCTCCGTAACAAGTAAAAGTGTAAGCAGCAACAAATTTTAACAAAATCGAAAAAATTGGGAGTTAAGCTAGCGTGGGCAGTATTAATTTTGGCACAATTTTTTTTAAAGCAAAAAATTCACTTGCATTTATGTATCATACCTTTCTTGATTTTTTCAAGCTACCTTAACGCTAAGCTAGGTCAGTCGCCGATTTTTCTCGATCGGTTCAACCAACAAAATCGTTTTTTTGGCAATTGGTTAGCAAATAATAAGCAACAAAGTACGCGGTGTTTTTTTTTTCTTTTTGGCCATTTTTACATAGCCAGTTTAACAGACCTGATATTTTTATCAATTTTCTTTGAATACTCAAATCAATCCTTGATCGATGCTTTGATAAATTCTAACGCACCCGGGTCTCAATGGTTGGGCCCAAACAGTGGGATCGTGAACTTCAACTTTCTACATGGGACTGCTTACTTACCTTTTCTTATATGTTGGATATAATATTCTTATTTTTACTTTTGCATTATTAATTGGTCCATCAGGATTAACTGCAGTTCAATATAATATGAAAATATTATTATTAATATAAAAAAGTATATTCAATTAGAATAAATTTTTATACAAGTATCGGAAAAGTCTTTCAGGTAGTTATTTTATAAATTGTCATGCTTTTTAGGTTGGCTGATAAGTCCCCGGTCTGACACATAAATGGCGTCGCTAGTATTAAATGCATATTATTTTTATATAGTACCAACCTTCAAATGATTCGTGTCAAAATTTGACGTCTGTAAGTCAATTAGTTTGTGAGATAGAGCGTCTTTTGTGAAGCAACTTTTGTTATTGTGAAAAAAATGGAAAAAATGGAATTTCGTGTTTTGATAAAATACTGTTTTCTGAAGGGAAAAAATACAGAGTCCGGAAACTCATTATCAAGCCAAGTTTTTGCTTCCACTGTATTTTTTCCCTTCAGAAAACAGTATTTTATCAAAACACGAAATTCCATTTTTTCCATTTTTTTCACAATAACAAAAGTTGCTTCACAAAAGACGCTCTATCTCACAAACTAATTGACTTACAGACGTCAAATTTTGACACGAATCATTTGAAGGTTGGTACTATATAAAAATAATATGCATTTAATACTAGCGACGCCATTTATGTGTCAGACCGGGGACTTATCAGCCAACCTATTACGCTGAAAATACTTTTTGTTCTTGTTATCGTAGTTCTATTTCATCTCTCCCGTTGTCGCATGGCAAAATGATTATCCCAATATATTACAGTAATCCTAGCCGAAATGATATATAGTTTCGAAATTTTGGGGGGAGGCCTGACTTTTTGGTAACGATTAGGATGATCAAAGATAAAAAATTTGAACAGGCGAGATGCTACTCTGGGGAAAGACCTTGGCCGAAAGGGTGAGTTTGTTTTTTTTTGCAATAACTGCTACACTATTAATTTTAGCGAAAAGAGTGCCGAGAGCATTTTTGTAGTGAATAACACAAAGAAGATCCTATGCGTTTTTTGCGTAAGTAACCTATGAAACAATCTACTGAAAAGTTGAGGCAAATAAATTTCCTTTTTTCGATTTAAATAGTCACAATGAAAGTTATAGACAGCATAACGGGCAATAATATTTGTCTAAATAATAGTTTACTATGTCTCATTGTTTAATATATGAGTGTTGAAAGTGTAGTGTTAACTGGAAGCATGAAGGAAAGAAGAAAAAGAGGCCGCATAAGAAATAATTTTCTTAAGATAATTATAACTTTACAACACTCTTAAAAACTGTTATCAGCTCGTACGCTTGGCATAAGAAGAGTGGAAAGCGGTTGTAGTCAACGTGCGTCTGTTCTCAGGCATGACACTATTATCATTATATGACTCGTTGTTTTCGCGCCCGAGGCCCATAAAGTTGGGCACTCCCAAACAAAGCGCATACAGAATTATTTAAAAGTGTAAAAAGAGTAAAATACTCATATATATGTTGCTATTATGGCATTTTTGCAATGTGAGAGATGTACTTGAATAAAATGTATATTCATGTTCATGAAACTAAATGTTTGAATAGAGAAAATAAGTATAGTAATTTTCAATTGTGAACATTTTCAAATTAATTGTATGTTATTATTGTAATAGGAAAGAGCATCCATACACAATATACATATATTCTTCTCCTTTTTATACTTTTGCTCATTCTATTGTAGTCTGATTATTTGTTTTAAATAATAATTATCTATAATTACATCAAACTTCACTTCACTACATTGTTGCTGCTATATGTAATGGTGGTGGCTGTTGAAATTTTCACAAAAACAGTAATTATCGAACAAGAAACGAAGCTTGTAAATAATATTATAATATGAACTAATTATTATTGTTAGTTATTATTATTGTCGTTAAATGAGAAAATATACACAGAAAAATAATTAAAGAAACAAAATTTGTACACAAAATTTTACCTTAATTTAAAACAGCTGGATTTCTGTGAAAAGTCGAATTTGGACCCAAATATAGCTCATTTGAAAACTTGTTTTTTATAGTTTTAGAAATCATGGCTTATAAATTTTTATCACAAAAAGTAAGAAATGTTATCTCTAAATTTTATATCAAGTTTGAAAGCGTACCTAAATTTAAAAAAAAAATTGTTAAGAATACTC
Organism: Chrysoperla carnea; assembly: GCF_905475395.1. Classification (NCBI taxonomy): domain Eukaryota; kingdom Metazoa; phylum Arthropoda; class Insecta; order Neuroptera; family Chrysopidae; genus Chrysoperla; species Chrysoperla carnea. The sequence continues at coordinate 69,492,382 of NC_058341.1, forward strand.
GGTAGCTTGTTTGTTTCTCTTGAAAAAAACCATAAAAAATTCATGAACGAGCTTTTTGGATCAAGATATTCGCTTTCTGAATATGTTAAAACAATTTCTGAAATATTGGTATGCTTCCCAGTAGAAAGGATAAAAAATATCATATGTTTTAATATTTATAATTATTAATAGTAATATTTATTATATTTGGAAAAATTACCCAGCGGGGGCTTCGCCCTCTGCACCCCCTATGACGTTAAAACTATATAAATGATAAGTGATAATAGTGACAATTATACAATTTTTCATTCGGTACCAAAACGGCTTGACCGATTTTGCTCAAAACCTAATCAGGTCTAAGTTACATAATTATGCGTTAAAGATACTGGCCCCACGTCAATATCATCATTTGTCCTCGAGGTATGCGAGACGAAAATTGAACCCGAACATACATGTGCACACACGGACATCCTTTTAAAAACCATACTGTTCGACTCTAAAGTCCTTGAAACGTGGAGATATGTCTAAATTTTCAATTTGCAAAATCGGACCCATTACAATAACTACCCCACTGGGAAGTTAATAAAATTAAGGGATAACTTTTCTCACTTTTTAACCCTCCGCTCGAAGCGCCAAGATGTTTTAAAATTTTAATCTATGGATTTTGAAACTAGAAAAAGACCTGTTTTTAAATGAGCTATTTCTGATTCGGTGATTTATCGCAGAGATACATCTGTTTGATATTTTAGTGAAATTTTTTCCATTTATTGTTTGGTTGTGTATATTTTATATATTTAATTAATATTCAATGTAATAGATATTTTTAGACAAAGTTTTCGAATGTGTAAGATATAGTTCTTTTTCTTAAGACTGGAAATTGATTAGAAAAATAATGGAGAAGGAAAATGTATTTAAGAAATTTAGTTTGTTGGCACACTGGCTTGTTTAGTTAAGCCTCCCATCTCTCCCCCAAATTTACGAAATACATGCAATAAATTATATGGAAATCGAAAATAATGGAATGAAAAGCTTTTGTGGTTTTTTTCTGCTTAATAACTATTATTAATCAAAATTACAATTCCAAAGAATGAAATAGCTCGTCGTTATACTCCCAATATTTCTACGCAAAAAATATCGCCGCAAAGTAATTCATAATAGGCTTTGTCGTTTCTACTTACTTTTCTAATACAAATTGTCTACACGAAATTTAAATTCGGTTGCTTCAAAATTTTTCACTTCGACATCAACAACTGGGGCATATACGCTATAGGTAAACTGTGCAATTTGTTCAAGTAAACGAATTTATATATATATCTTAAATCTACTTTGATGTTTAAATTTGTATATAAAACTAGCAGATACCCGCCGGTTTGCTATTACACTTAAGTTATTTGAAGAAAAAAAAATCTGACAGCGGTGGGATTCGAACCCACACTCTTTCGAACTGGTGCCTAAAACCAGCGCCTTAGACCACTCGGCCACGCTGCCTGTATAAAAAAATGATTTGTTAAATAATAATTTGGACATCTTATGCCCAATAATTTAATAGCAGTAAAAAGTGTTAATTCAGCCAGTATCAAGTAGAAGTTGTCCAGCAAACCGGCGGGTATCTGCTAGTTTTATGTACAAATTTAAACAACAAAGTAGATTTAAGATTAATATTAGTGCTATAACGGCGTAATCTGTAAAGACAAAATAGCTTGTCGAGTTAATCTTAAGTGGAGAGATTTGCAAAAAAAGCGCTTCGCATAAATCGAAAAGATCCGGGCCCGATTCCAGATTATTTTCATTTCTTTTTAATCGAGATTAACTCGATATGTTATTTTGTCTCTATAGTATATATAGTGTGATCAAATAAAAAAAAAATGGCGTCAATTTTTAGATAATTCTGAGTTCGGAGAAAAAAATTGAATTTAGTAAATCATTATGATACAAATTGAGGAAACTAAAATCTAACATTTTTTGATGGTCGGAAGGGGTCCAAAAAAAATGGTAAAGTGGCCTAATCCGGTCTTTCGCGTCAGACACCTTCGGATTGAGTTAAAAATAAAAAAGTGTTCAATAAGCTTACGCGCCGTAAAAAGGCGAAAAGAATGAGCTGCGAATGAACCCGATTGGTCCATCGATGTCCCCACAAATTGCAAAAAACCATCGATTTTGCTCGAAATTTCAAAACTTCATAGCTCTTGTTGTTTTAAAGATTCAAAGCTGAGATTTAAATGGATTGTAGCTTTTGTACCCATGAAGTATCACACACAATTTCAGCAAGATCGAATGTACACTTTTTGCAAACCGCAGCTGAATGCAAAAAACAGGACTTTTGTAAAATGGCCCTAAAAAAGTTGTGGTGCGGTAACGCGCTATTTTTTTTACGCGATCATATGCTTCAATAGTTAAAGTAATACATACTAAAGTGTCAACCTCTCATCTTAAGTAAAAGTTAATAAAATATTAATTTTAAATTACTATTATTTTAAATTATAACATTAAAAATAGGATGGGAGTAATGGGAGCAATTATTAAGACTATAATGTCACATAACTTCTGTCTCTTAATAATTGCTCTCATTACTCCCATCCTATTTTTAATGTTATAATTTAAAATAATAGTAATTTAAAATTAATATTTTATTAACTTTTACTTAAGATGAGAGGTTGACACTTTAGTAGGTATTACTTTAACTATTGAAGCATATGATCGCGTAAAAAAAATAGCGCGTTACCGCACCACAACTTTTTTAGGGCCATTTTACAAAAGTCCTGTTTTTTGCATTCAGCTGCGGTTTGCAAAAAGTATACATTCGATCTTGCTTAAATTGTGTGTGATACTTCATGGGTACAAAAGCTACAATCCATTTAAATCTCAGCTTTGAATCTTTAAAACAACAAGAGCTATGAAGTTTTGAAATTTCGAGCAAAATCGATGGTTTTTTGCAATTTGTGGGGACATCGATGGACCAATCGGGTTCATTCGCAGCTCATTCTTTTCGCCTTTTTACGGCGCGTAAGCTTATTGAACACTTTTTTATTTTTAACCCAATCCGACGGTGTCTGACGCGAAAGACCGGATTAGGCCACTTTACCATTTTTTTTGGACCCCTTCCGACCATCAAAAAATGTTAGATTTTAGTTTCCTCAATTTGTATCATAATGATCTACTAAATTCAATTTTTTTCTCCGAACTCAGAATTAAATTATTCAAAAAGTTAATTTGATCATATCAATATGTCTGTATAGTATATTGGCTGTATAGTATACCATTGAATCATAAAAGTTAATAATAAATTGAAAATCGACAATGATATTTAAAATTGTATTTAAAATAAAGTATACAAAAAAAAAAATATTTCCTAAGAAATGGCAATATTTTAGAATGATATCTATGCCAAACGTGAGACAGGAGCAAACATTCTACCTAACCCGACAACACTCGCGCCCCTCGTTATTAAATCTTCGTGTGAGAGTTACTCAAGCGTTCTGTACATGCTTCAAATATTTCGCCTGTTCAAAATTCTCTAACTTTAAAATCTTAACCTCTACATAATTTTATATAAATTCATTTTAAGAAATTGCATCATATTTATATCACAAGATCTTTTTAATTTACTTAGAACGTCTTATATAAAAGTAACCAAAGTACACGAATATGTCTTAAAATTTCCAACGTTAATATTTTTTTGCTAACACTTTTACTCATTATGATGAGAGAAAATCTCACAATTTCTGAAGGAACTGAAACAAATTTATTTAACAAAACTGTAGATAGGTATGAAAAAATCTGATAGGTGGAAATATCTGAAAAATTCATAATTTGAAAATAAATAAAATTTTATGAGGATCAAAAAAGTTGAACAACAAATACCGTTTGAAAAATAAAAGTTATTTATGTTTTAAAGCGAGCGTGAGCAAAATGCTCATTACGCGAGTGATGGCTGGTTAATTTAAGGTTGCGTAGACCCCAAACCATGTTGTTTTGTAAAAAGAAAAGTTTATTAAAACATGGGTTATTTTGAGCTTAATTTTTCTATTTTAAACAATTTTTTAGTGTTATATTCAATTAAATTTGTTTTTTTACATACACTTAACTTTTTCATTTAAATTTGCATTTAAATTTTTGATATTAGAATAATACATATATGTAATACTCGTACTGCAACTGTCTACATAGTACGTTATTCAAAACTAACATTTTCGACTTACAATTAAACAAGAAGTTACACTTCTATTAAAGTATTGGGCATAAGATGTCAAAACTATTATTTAACAAATCATTTTTTTATACAGGCAGCGTGGCCGAGTGGTCTAAGGCGCTGGTTTTAGGCACCAGTTCGAAAGAGCGTGGGTTCGAATCCCACCGCTGTCAAAATTTTTTACAAATAAAATAAGTGTAATCCACCGTTGTAAAATCAAAAGATTTATTTTTAAATGAGTAATGACTGAGCTGTTTCTTTAACTGAAAATGATAACAAAATTCAATTGAATACATTTTTTTCAGTGAAGTTGGCGTTACTTGCCATCACAACGCCTTGAGCTGGGAACCTTAACTTTATCGAATATTTCAGAAACTTATACATTTTTTAACATTTTAAGTTGTCAGCTTGAAATTATTCTGCCAATTAAGTCTTGAGAGTCTTATTCTATTTTCAACAAGTGAGAACAAACAATTGACATATTTAATTGTTGAAATACCATGTATAGAGAGTTTTGAATGTCATATTAATTAGATGAGTTTAAAAAACCGACACAAATATGGACCCCAAATTTATGTTTTAATTAGCGCCCGAACGTGATGTTAACAAAAAAAAATGTTGAAAACAAAAGTTGTCTATTTTTGTATAAGGAACATTTTTACATTTAATCTTTTGTTCTATCTCTAACGGTTTACAAGATGGGTCCTACGTTGCTCTTATATGTTGGTCATATACGAAATAAAACGTCCTGAAAACGCTTTAAAAATTTCAGCTTGATATCTCTTTTCATTTGGGAGTAATCGCGTCGTTAGACGGATAGACGGACGGACAACCGGAAATTGACTAACTAGGTAATTTTATGAATACCTACATTAAAACTTTATTCGTATCATCAATATTTCTAAGCGTTAAAAATTTGAGACTAAAATTGGTATACGTTTATATATATTAAATACATACGAGGTTTACAATACTCTCAGTGGAAGGTTTTTCGCTTATTATGAGAAAATTAAACCAATCAACCAATTTTAATTTTTTGGTATTCGTTTCCTTACGTTCAACTTTAAGCATCGCTTTGACTTTAAACAACCGTCATTTATTATTTCTGCGAAATATGACCTTTTTTAGTGTACTTCATGCTATGGTGGGCTTGAGCTTTTGACTTCTTGGCATACATTTTTAAGTCGAATTTAAGGTAGCGGAAATTGTTCAATTCTCTTGGAATATAGGTGGTACTCTTTTTTAATTTGTACTCCCATCTTAAACGAATATTTGTAATAAGGTACATTATAAATCCCTATATATTATAAATGTGCAAGTGAGAATGTTTGTTTCTTTTTTTTTTTTTTTGTTACACTTTTACGAAAAAACTAGCGAATGGTTTTTAATGAAGTTGTAGAGCAATATAGCCCATACATCATAATAACACATGAGCATTAATTTATAAAAATATATTTTTTTTAAAATATTTAAAAAAATTATATTTAATCTGACATTTGCTACTTTAAATTTTTACAGAAATCTTTAATCTATGGTTCAAAATAATAATCCTAGATGGAGCAAGGATGAGAAATGATTATCATAAATTATAGATTTTTGTAAAAATTTAAAATAGTAAATATCAAACAGTTCATGGCCATCTTTTCTGGTATAATCAATCAATTATGACTATTCTACAATTAAAAAAATTGAAAACTGTGCATATCTTTTAGCTGCGTATCTCTTGAAGTGTTATGAAAAGGGGATAAGTGAGATCAAGAGAGATGGTGGCTATAAAGCGATGGTTTTTAAGCCCAGTGAAGTGGGCGGGTATAATGCTAGTTAAGTTACTTAATTATAAATTAACTTTTTCAATTTATCGTATAGCTATGTACCGTTAACGCGATGAACTTTCGTTAGTTATATTTCATTTTGAAATTTCTTAAATGGTCACCATTTTTTTAATATTTGCAGGAATTTTTATTTTAACGAAGCTCCTCATAACCAGGCAATCATCCATAAACAATAAAATAAATTGTTTTAAAATTCAGATAGTAAATAGTATAATAAAATATTTTCGTAATGTGTACAGGGTTTTTCACGTAAAACGATGATTTAATGACACTTTCTTTCTGGGATAGATAATATGCATTTTAAAATTATTTTCCTTATGTACAGAATGTATGGAAAAGTATTAAAGTTGTATTTTTTTAAATGGAACACTCTGTATATTTTCAGATTTATTTATTTTCAGGTTTTACGATTAAAATAAAAGTGATGTTCATTAGGTTTACCTCACTTTAACTTCACATTTTTCGAAATATTTCGAAATAGATTTAAAGGCAGCATCCAACAACGTGCTGTTACTGTTTCAATTAACGATTTGAATTTTGTTAAAAAAAGAAATAAAAAAGAATTATTCATTATATTTCTATTTCTACAAAATATCTGCTACAATAGTGATATTCACAAATTTATTTTACGTATTTCACTAACCTTCAGACGTATGATTCTATTTGGTTTTGCTGGATTTCCTTTACTATAACCTATTACCTGTTACGAGTTTTATATCAGTTTATATATTTTTAACACGCTTATAACGAATTTTAACTTCAAAAAGACAAAATTTGTTTTCCGGGAAAATCTGTTGAAAATTCTTGTTATCTTTTGATCAATGTTGACTATTTTATTTAACTAAGGAGATTTCAAAGCAAAACACTAATTTAATTTTAATCAATTTCGATACAAAATGTACCCTTTATGTTTATTTTAACTGTGACTTGAGTGTAGAATTTATGTATATCGGGTTTTTCGAATTTTCGTGTTTTTGTCTTAGTACAGTCGACAGATTCAAAAAAGTGTGGTTAGTTGAAAAAAGATCGGAAGTTTAAGATGTTGTTCATGGGTAGATAATTAACACTTGCTCAAGTGTTGAACCTTGAGGACTTTTCGACCTTTCTGCTGTTTTTCCTCTAATTTCTATAATTTTTTCGTCCTACGGCAAAAGCATCTCAACAAATTTATGTATAACGTAAATTTTCTGTTTGCATATCAATTCGTTAGCGAGATATAATGGCGCCTCAAAAAAATTCATTTTTCAAAATTTGCAAAAAAAATACAAAATTACCTTTTTTCTTCTGTTATATACGAAGTATGATGAAACTTTGTTGTAATTCGAGTAAACCAATTTGAGTAAGGTTTAGAACACATTTTATCAATAGTGCTGATCCAATATATGAGTAAACTATTGGTCTTCCAAGCCATATACGTTGTACGCTCTGGCCACGCAACGTAATGTACTTGACCAAAGACGAAACTTATTTGTAACGATTAATTAAAGAAACCTTTTATTCGAAAAATGTTGTAAAATCGTCTTCTCACGTGTTAGGTATTGCAACACTAATTTTAAAATGTACAAATAGACCACGGTTAAGCGTTTTTCAGTAGATAACTGGCGAATAAGTAAACGGAAAATGTCTTCCATTGGATTACAGTTGCAAACCTCGTCTTCCAAGAGCTTCAAGCCTTCCCAGGTGTTAGGCATTGCAATAAAAAAAAACTTTTAATAATTCAAAATGAAAACTTTTCCAAAACAAATTAATATGCACTAAAACATAAAAAATAACGATAATATAATGTAGTTAAAATTATTTTTATTTTTGGAGTCGGTGTCTGCCAAGGAAACAACTCTGACAGTTTGCTACATTAGCTAGGCTGACACCATCTCCAAAAATAACAATAATTTTAATTACATTACCTATATTGCCGTCTTTTTTTTTTACTTTTTAGTGCATATTAATTTGTTTTGGAAAAGTTTTTCTTTTGACGTAATTTTGTTAAAAGTTTCTTTTTTTTTTTTTAATTTTGTAATTTTTAGTGAATCTGAAGTACACTAACTAATTTATCACTAAAAAAAAGAATCATTGAAATCGGTTAGGGTGATATTGAGTTATTAGTCCTCTTTTGTCGTGCATACTTAATGCAAATTTAAGTCTTTTATGGTTATCTCATGGATGCCGTTGTCAGAAATGCACCAAAATAAATGGGACTACACGGGGTGTACCAACTTTTAATCATCCAAATCGGTTCACCCAGTCGAAAGTTCTGAGGTAAGAAACATAAAACTAAAAAATACATCCGAATTGAGAACATCCTCCTTTTTTGTTTGTAGTCGGTTAAAAATAATTTAAAATTTACAAATTGCCCAAAATTGAGCTTTTGTCACTAGATAGTTGGCGCAATAAGTAAACGAAAAATCATCGTCTTCCATTAAATTGCAGCTGCAAACATCATCTTCCCAGAGAAGCGTTGTAGCTCTTGGAAGACGATGGTCTTCACTTTCATTTAATGGGAGACGATAATTTCCTGCTTACATATTACGCCAACTATCTACTGACAATAGCTCAATCTTGAACAATTTGTACATTTTAAAATAATTTTTTCAATGTCTAACACATGGCAAGACGCATTTTACAACATATTTCGAATAGAAAACTTATATTTTCTCATTTTTTGACTTTAATTAATCGATAAAAATAAGTTTCGTCTTTCATCAAATTGGGCATTTAAAATTTCTTGCAATCCTGCAACGCGTACGGCCTGAAAGATCAATAGCTTCCTCATATTGTATTGGATCAGTACTATCGATAAAATGTGTTCTCAACCTTGCTAAAATAATAGAATAAATACTGTCATCAGTTCTCCTACCATAAGGTAGAACCCTGCATTTTTAGCGAATTCTGAAAAATGATCTTTTTTTTGAAGCGCCATATCTCAGTTTCATTATTTTCCGACCTTTTTCTATCTGAAACTACCACTGTTGACTGTACTATCCGTCAAAATAAAGCTATTGATAATACAATACGTGATAAAAACTTTTAAAAAAGAAAACTGACTTCAAAACAAAAAATATTCCAAAATAAATTAATATGCCCTTAAAAGTAAAAAATAACGATAATATTATGTAGTTACAATTGTTGTTATTTTTGAAGTCGGTATAAGCCAAGAAAACAACTTTGACAGAGTAATTTGTTGCATTCGCTGATACCGACTCTAAAATAACATAAATTGTAACTACATTATATTATCGTTATTTTTTACTCAAGTGCATATTAATTTGTTTTGGAATAGTGTTTTTTTTTAAGTCGGTTTTCTTTTTGTTACAAGTTTTTTTATTTTTTTATTATTAATGAATCTGAAGTACACTAACTAGGTTAGGTTAGGTTAGGTTTTATTGACTGTATACGACGGACACACTTAGGCTATAGAGCCCATTAGTACTACACTAAATAACTTCACATATGTCACATATTTTAACAAAATGCATAATACAGCCCACAGAAATGCTCATATTAATTTGAAGAATAACCTGTCCTTAAAAAAGAATAATCGAAATCGGTTCTCGTGATATTGAGTTATTCGCCCACTTGTCGCGCACATGCTTAATGCAAATTTAGGACTTATATAGTTTTCTCATGGGTGCCATTGTCAGAAATAGACCGAATGTGACCACCATTGAAATGGGACCACACGGGAAGCACCAGCTTTCAAACAGCATACACATATAAAAAAAAAAAAACAACAGTAACAAACATATAACAAAAATAGAGTCGAATTGAGAACCTCCTCCTTTTTTGTTTGCAGTCGGTTAAAAAATAGGCATACAGTTTAGAAATGACAAAAGGGTTAATAATAAACACACAAAATAAATTTCTATTTATTTTTATTTATTCTAATTAATTTTATTAAAATAATTTACGTATTTTATTATTAACACTTTTTATTAACAGTTGGTTTCATTATAATTATTTGTTGCGTTATTATTTAAAATATTAATTTTTAAAGTATTAATAAAATTATTTAAATATTTTGCACTACATAATGGTGTGTTAATTGGCAACGTACGATGAAATTTTCTGTGATCAATAATGAACGCCTGTTTACGATTATCGTATTCAGTACATTGTATTAAACGATGTCCCCATAATATTTCATTTGATAAATATGATGTACGCATTTGTGATGTTTGTGATGTTGATTCAGAGCAACCAGTTAATACTACTATTATTTCAAATCTATAACAGGAATTTAAAAAAATTTATAGGCTTATAATTCTTCTTCATAATTCTTTGATCGATAATCTTTGAGTTTATTAAAAAGGACCACGGAATTTTAACATTAAGATGACAGCGTATCGAGTAAAAACAAGTAACACATATTTTTTAGACTCAGCTGATTTTTTTATAGAATGAAAAGACAAAAGATGTAGCTTTGCACACCACAACGTGCAAAGTTCGGATTCTCGGATAGCTATATACAAGAATAGAGTAGTTATTTTAAACGTCTGTAGGTGCGGAGGAAAATTCACAAGTTAAATGGTTCTGATTAAGCACAAAACGTAATAAACTGTCAGTAATTAGTAGTAATTAAGAAAACAGTTTGAGCATTGTTTGAGATTACATTAGTTAAAAGTTTAGGTACATGTTTATAGTTTTCTATTATTAAAAAGGAAAAATGGTACAAATTCGAAATAAGTTCTTATAATTATAATTGCATATGACCTACAATGGTGGCCAAATACAGAGCTCACCCGGGACGCCTCTCTGGATAGGACCGGCCTTGTCTATCAGCAGACCCAATCCAACCATATACAAAGGAACTATGGAATAAACATAAGGGTGAAACAGTGTCCCCAGTATCTTATATATATATGGTTTTTCACCGTTAAGATATGACCCTTCTTACCACAACGTACCCGGCTGAGTTTCGATCATGACAATGACTAAAATGATAAAGTTAGGATTTATTAGCGTCTATTCTAAATTTCTTCACTTTAATCGAAAATCCAAAGAGATATCGCTTGCCCTCCCGAATTTATGTATGCGAAGATGAATTATACATTGGCATAATCAATTTAATAATAATGACCCGGTCAATTTAAACATTCGAAAATACAAAAATTCGCGCCCGACGTAATTTTGGTAGGATTTTTCAAAACACCATCATAATTGAAATCTAATAAGTCCTCATCGATCCGATACCTGGAAAATAATTTACGCGGGGTAAATTGGCACATAAACGGGTTTTTTTGCGTTTTTCAGCAAAACGGAAAGTTTTTTCATAAAATTAGCTCAGGCAAAGATTGTGGATCAAATAATTAAATATAAAAAATGTCCCAATACTTTTTTCCCTAGGAGCCACCGTTTCTCAGACATTACGATTCAAAAATTTGAAAGGATAATCGTCATACGCACACGCTTCCACGCCACCTCATGGTCACAGATTTCTGCTCTTTAAGTTATTTCGAAAATTCATCAGCTCTTTCAGTCCTGCATTGATAAGTGTCTTCATACCACGTTCAACAGTAACAATTTCACTCTCAGTTAAAATTTTAGCACATAAACAATATTCTAACAAAAACGCGTTAATATCACTTGTGGGAGGTTTTTTTTAACTAAACGGTTTTTTTAGCTAAACCCACTATCTCAAGTGTACTAAGCGCGTTTTTTTTAACGTGATTTCCCCAGGAACCCAGGTGAAATTGTTACCGTTGAACGTGGTATGAAGACATTAATCAATGCAAGTACTGAAAGAACTGATGAAATTTCAAAATATCTTAAAGGGCAGAATTTTGTGACCATACATGTGGAGTACCGTAAAAATTATACTCGTAAGTGTTCTATTGCTGCAGCTATTAAACGACAACATGAAGTCCTCCTCGTACTAGAGCACGTGTAAGTGTATCAGCTTTTTTTTTGTAAAAAAACTATGCTTATTTTGCGGCAAGGAATTGAATTAAGAGTATAAGAAAAGAAGGGCTACTTAGGTTAAACTCGGTCATCAAAAAGATGAAACTGCGAATCTGGTAATAGAAGAAATATTCACTTACATTGAAAATAGCGATGACTGTCAGTTCACGCTAAGTGCACTACCAGGAAGGTTTTGTGGAAACGTGAACATATTATGACCATTACAACTCTTTCAACTTTTTGAATCGTAATATCTACGAAACGGTGGCTCATAGAAAAAAAAATATGGTGACATTTTTCATATTTAGTTTTCTCATCTACAATTTTTGTCTGCGTTAATTTTATATTAAAACTTACCGTTTTGCTGAAAAACGCAAAAAACCTTTTTTTTACCATTGACCCCGCGTAATTTTTTTTCCACAAATCGGATCGATGAGGACTTTTTAGATATCATTTATAATGGTGTTTTGAATAATTCTACCAAAATTCAACCGGGTGCTAATTTTTTGTTTTTTCACTCATATATTTGGTTTATTTTGACCGGATTATAATACTAATAATAATAATAATGAGAATAATAATATATTAGTAGGAAACCTTTTTGTTAATAAATCCTTTGCTGACATATCATATAAAGGACTATTTTCATCAATTATATGTACAATTGTTAATGGCCAGATCAATAAACCATGCGACTCAATTTTCATATCAATCATATAATTTTTTAATAATTCATTTTCTTGTGTTTTATGTGTACGGATAAAATATGCTTGAATCTTCGTACCAATAATATGTGAGTGATTTATATCCCATACACGAAACATAAAACATAATTTTCCATCACGTTGGGAAATCTAAAACATAAAAATTAAACAATTTAGAAAATAAAAAATCACCATTTGCGTAGACCGGATTAATAAAGGTAAGTTTTTGAATACAGAAAAATGATGTTTTAAATTGTTGCTCCAGTGTCGAAGTTATTCGTTCAGTTTTGGTTTTCGTATTTCGAGGATGTTAATTTTCATAAACATCCTCGAAGTTGTTCATATATTACCATTAAATTTGTTTTTCCATTCGGTGATAATATAATCAACTCTTTTCGAGAAATTAGAAATTTGAAGTGGCTTAGCCAGATTTGCAGTCAGTGCAGTGCGTATAGGAAATTTAGGAGAAACTTTTTTATAAGTTTTTTGTATATTCGACAATCCTGTTAAGGAATAGAGTCTTCCTGCCGATTTTAATTGGAACGTTTTTACAGGTCACTTTATAGACATATTACAGATGTAATGTTTCGCCATTTATATGGTTGTTAATTATATGCTATTTATAGTGATTACGTACGAATAAATAATTTAGGTTGGCTATATTTGGATGTATTATTTTTGGTTTGTTTTAGCAAATAAAGCAAAACTTTTTTGTAAATATCAAATAAAATACCTTTGGATAAATATTTGCTGTGTAGCTGAATGTAATTTAGTAAATAATATTTTATTTGAATTTCTACAATTCGTACGAATACATAGAATTTCTTCAGGTAGAACAAAAACAAAAAAGGAACGGGAAATAAAGAAACCGAGGGCAGAAAAATTTAGATGACTAAACTGGGAATTTCGACAACAATACACGAGACGAATGAGAGTTTTTTCAATTCATTATACAAAGATAACAAGTATAAATTTACAAAAAAAAAAAAAACATTTATTCAAAATTACAAATATCAACAACACAGGAGATCAATCGTTTTTAAATAACGAAAGGAATCAGCTATTTTTAAAAAACAAAAGCACGCTTAAAATACAATAATACAAAATTTCTACAAAATAAATTAATATATTAGTACATTCTATAATTTATAATTTTTTTATTCAATGAAAAGGATAAGTTGAGTGACCTGATAAATAATTCATTTTTTTACAACCGCAGCGCTGAGATCATAAAAATACTTTCGGATAACTCAAACAGAAATTTGAACTCATCGTAGTACATAAAAAGATGTTATGGTTGGTGGTAAGCCATGTTTTAAAATATACAAAGCGACTTATTCAATTTTAAAACATGCTGATGGTATATTATATAGCAATGAAATTTTTTTCAAGATAACATCCTTTTTGTAGTCAAGAATGTCTCGCCTACAAAATTACATTAAAAATGGTAACTGCCTATATTAAGTTGAAATTATTTTACAGTTAATTTGTAAAAAAACTAATTCTAAATATAAAGCGCAAAAGAGCCTTGAATCAACAGTTTCGGCGTTGTGTTGATAAACTAAGAATCCTAGGTAAACTCATACAGAATAATTTGAATAGAAAATTTTCGTAAAATAACTTGGTTGACTATTGGATATAGGTCCGCGACAGAGCGTAGTTTTTTTCTTTTTAGAAAAGCTGAAAATTTCATAGATTTATTTAAGCATTACGACCTCAACCGTGAATTATTCTGGTAGAATCTTTGGCCTTTAGAGACTGTCAAAGAGGGTCCGCCTGTCTGTAGTTTGAACAAATTTCAGAAAGGTGAGACCCGGTTTTAACTTAAATATTACAAAATATACTCTTTGTGAGGTTGTTTGCAATAGAAGTGGGGGCGGGGTTTAGAAAGTCCGTAACGTAAAATATGTCTGCCTCATCAGGAAACAGATTTCAGAGTGGTTGAACATCTGCTCACTTGAAGCATTATGTATAAAAATCACAAAAACCCACCCTTCTATCTAGGGTAAGAAAAACCAAATCTTGACTTTTATCGGTTTTATGTGTTTGTTTGAGAAAATCAAGGAGGATGAAATCATTTTCAACTTATTTTCGAAAGAAAGATTGTCATCTTATTTAGGGTAAAACAGGTGTAAAAATAGGCTATAAAACAAATGTTTTTCTAGGACTCATTTCAGAAGGATTTGAAATGTTTACGGTGACATTTTGTATATATTGTGTATGTCCACTTTCCTCAAGGGCAAAACAGGAGAAAAACAACGCCTTCTACGTATTTCACATAAATCAATGGGCTGTTAAAAAGCACCCCCAGGCGGTTCATATTAATGAACCAATATCGATATCGAACCATATATCGATGGTGAGAGGAAAATATTGAAACAATTATTGATATAAGATATCAAAGACACTAAAACGATCAATTTGTCTTACACGGCTAATATTACTGAGTCGATATCGATATTATCGATATATCTTTTTATATATATGGGAAACCTTTTTAAGACTTAAAACTTGAGACTGTATTGACTGTTTCTGTGGAAGAGGAGGGGTATACAAAAATTGGAGCAATCGATATTCTGATAACATCCGAAGTATAAATCTGCTTGTAAAAGATTTTCTGTACAAGTACAATTGAAAAATGTGGTACACACATTTGGCAAAATCAAATACCTCTGGCTCCGGGTATATTAAGTGCGCAGTCTTAAGAATATTATTTGTTGTTGTTTTGTGAAAATAATATAATAAAAAAATGAGATAATTTGATTATAAAATAAAGAGACTAACTAACTATAACTTAAACCAATTAAATTACTTTATAGTCTTGTGAAAGCCCCTTCCATATCATAAAATGACACCTACTACTTTAAATGACTAATATTGGTAATTTAAATGATTATTTTTCAATTTTTTCCTCAACCATATCTTTTAAATTAGGTCTCAGATCGAAAATTGGTAAATAACTTTTTCCTTCGGTTTTATGAGCTTATTCAGGAAATCAAACGTTCTGCAGTAGTTTATAGAACACTCTGTATATAAAATAATTAATAATTTAGATTTGGACACCCTATACGAGACTAAGGACACCCTATAGGGTGTCCAAAAATTACTGAAGCAAACAGAAACTAAAAATCTTTTTCAGAACTCCTATGCGGTACTTTGATCTTACGGTTAATGTCTCGTTAATTATATTTTTTAATTTTAAAAAGTTCTTGACTGATATTATCAATATTAAATTTATCACATAGTTCCTCTTTGGTATTATGGTATTATTTTTTGGACCACCATTGGCCCTTGCTAATACTTATTGTAGTAAATGAAGCATCTGAGGTTGCAATTCTGAAGTACAATATGCTTCTTTATAAAACCCAGCTCAAAATTTTCTTATGAGTGTATAGAACAAAATCATAATATTATTATTATTATTTTTTTTTTTTTGGTATCCTAATATTGTATTATCAGTTCCTAAAGGAACCATAAATAGGTCTGATGAATAGATACCATGAACCGTAACTACCCACTGAAAGTCACCTAATCGAGTTTATAGTATGTAAACTATTTACGTAAATCTAAATCTTAAATTTAGAACACTTTGTCTATTTAGTCTATTTACTCTTTCACCATTGTCTAAGAGACTGATTATTTCAACATTTTGGTGCCTTTCAAGGCGAGTCAAGTAACTTTCACTGAACAAAATCATATTGAGTAGCAATAGTGCTATCGCCATGCGCACACGTGAGTGTCTCTAAAAGTTCCATCAATCTAATTTTACTGAAACATCACGGAATTTGAGAAAACAAAGAGTATTTTTTGTCTTTTGATACGCCTTTCAATCACTTGTATCTCAAAAACTGTGAGGTTTAGGAAAAAAGTTCAAGAGACATTATAGTTCAAAATATAAGGTCCAAAGGTTGTTTTCTCAAATTTTTCAGCAGCTTGATTGATCTACACACTCATTCGAAAATTTTGAGCTGGGTAAAAAATCATATTCCATTTCAAAATTGTAACATTTTGGTCTAAATCTGGCATCATTTCTTATGTTGTAGATATGAGATTTTAATCGTAAAGACAGCAGAAAGACTTGTGAAATAGTTAAATAACATAAAAGCTTGCTAAAAATAATTTTTATAAGAAGAAAATAATCTTTTTTTTAATAATAATATCTCAAAAGGTAATAAATTTATTTAAAACTGAACTAAAGAGAAGTATTTACTCATTTTCATACACTTTAATTTTAATTATTGTTAAATGTTTATTAAAAGTGTTTATTATTTAATAAAGTTTATATTATTAATATCAAGTAGTAATAATATAAAATAACATATACAACACAAGTCGTAGTACATATAAACCATACATAGAAGGTACATTATACATAGTCATAGACATACACTACTTTGTGTTTTAAATCAATTTTAATACTTTATAATTATTAATATTACGTTTACAGTTTGTTTTTTAAAACATTTAAATGCATTTCTGTAATCATTGTC
The DNA here is from genome assembly GCF_905475395.1 of Chrysoperla carnea. Classification (NCBI taxonomy): domain Eukaryota; kingdom Metazoa; phylum Arthropoda; class Insecta; order Neuroptera; family Chrysopidae; genus Chrysoperla; species Chrysoperla carnea. Next base: position 69,509,471 of record NC_058341.1, read on the forward strand.
ATGTCCCTAACAGAATGAGATTAGCAGCACATAACGGACCTTATGCCTTAATTAGGTCTCAATTAGTTGCTTTAGGTTTTAATATAAAATTTAATAATCTTTTTATACCATGTCTCTATCTATACATATAAAAATGAAAACCTATTTCTCCTGGCCACGCTATAACTTGAGAACTGATGGAACAATTTTGCTAATTCTTTTTTGGTTTTACTCCAATCATCTTTCACCTCTGAATCTAGTGGGTTTCACTTTGGAATCTAACGGAGTAAATGAATTTGTGTACAAACCTTTATTTTGATGGTACAAATATTGTCTCAAAAATCACATATGGTCACGCGTTCGTAGATTTCAAGGTCAAATGTCGCGAAAATCATTTTTTGTGCATATCTCGTCTCTTTTACCTTCAAGCGTAGTAACATTTATTGTAAAAGTTGTATAGGATACAATGTTCTACAAATTTTGGCTGAAACTTTTTTTAATACTTAAGTAATTATTTTATAACTTATATTTATAAATATTGACCCAGTCCTTAATTTCAAAAGCGGTTCAACGCACAAAATAATTTTCAGTAAAATTTGTAGAAAATTTTAACCTTTACAACTTTTATAATAAATGTTAATGCGATTGAAGGCAAAAGAAATGAGATATTCACAAAAAACTGATTTTCGCGACCTTTGACTTTGAATATCTAAGGAGACGCACACGTGACCATTTGTGACTTTTGTGACAACATTTATACTGTCAAAATAAACATGTACACATATTCAGCTTATTCCGTTAGATTTTGAGGTTAACCACTTTTTTTGACTAAGATGATCGAGTTATTTGTTAATTATTGTCAGAAAAAGGTTCTTATGAAAGAAAAAATTCGAAAGTTGAGCGGAACATTCGAAAATTTAAGACAAAATATTAAATTCAATAAATGGTGCAAGCGCTTATAAATAATGCATTATATTATCTTACTGTACACTTATGTATTTCTTTGCGCTCCCACCATATTTATCTATAATTATGAACAAATATTTGAATAGTATTGCGGTAGTATTTATTATTATCCATGCATTGTGTATTGGTTTTCATTTTAGCCAAATGAAAAGCAGCGAGCTAAGCATAGTATAGCTATTATTGAATTGGAACTGCAGGTTAATAAAGATCAATAATCGCTGATCAATAGTTATATATTAAATAAATTGTAAGTGAAACAAAGTTCATTTAGTATATAGTACGAACAAAATTTTGGTATAGGAGTTTATAAAATTCATTTCTGGTTGTTCACCCGTCTGTCCGTCGCTTGCGTGTGAACACGATAAGTCAAAAACGAAAAGACATATCAAGCTGAAATTTTTTTATAGCTTGCTTAGGACGTAAAAAATGAGGTCGAGGTCGTAAATAAACAACATAAGTCAATTGCTTGACCATCTTATAAACCACTCGAGAGAGCCAAAGTTTAAATGTAAAAAATATTCGTACAAAAAAATTACTTTTATAATTTTTGTTTGAAACATTTTTTCGTATATATATTTATTCGTGGTTAGGTTTATTAGGTTAGAGCATTAAATAGTGTGTATACACGTATCAATACATAGTAAAAAACAAAGTCCCTTAACGCTATTTATACCTGTCATGTCGGTATGTATGCTAAGATCTTTAAAACTACCCAACGGAATTTGATGCGGTTTTTTCTAATAGGGATTATAGTTGAAAGTTGAAAGTAACGGAATGGAAATTATACAAAATCCTCGTTCAATTAATTTTATCAGAGCATATTTAATACGATGCGTAAATTTGAAAATAATAAAAATTTGCAGCACTGACTTTTTGTCCGAAAAATGAATGAAAATTGTCATTTTTGTCACAGCATTGTAAATTGAATTGTGATTTTGAACCAAAAGACCTTTTTCACCTTATTTTTTCTCTTTTTTAAATGAAAGAAAATGTCTTGATAAATGGGCTAATTTTTTCCCCCGATTTTTTTGGAGCCATATGACCGATAAAACAGACACTGAAAATCATTAAAATTCAAATTGGCGAAAACGATCCGAAAACACACGAAGTTACACGAAGGTTGGTTTGACGTCATTTAAAGTTGATAATAATGATATATTAATACGACTGTTGACACTGTTTTATTGTCATTGCTTGTAGGATTGACATCACTGATCACGTGTGCGGTGGAGCCAAAAAAAAAATAGATTTAAATTATTTCAAATATTGTGACTTTTTTACAAGTTTTTTCATAATATTTTTATTGTTAAAAAAGCGTAATTTTTGAGTTACAGGCTCTACTCGACCTATATTTTCATAAAAAATCAACAAACAGCATTTCTGTTTTTCATGAAAAAGGTCTCTTTTTTTTCTTTTTTTTTTTCAAAAATGGAAAGCTTTAAAACAAAACTGTTTTTATTTTTTCATGGTAATATTATAGATACAGACAGATTTAAATGAACTTTTCAAAAGGGAAACGAAACGACCGACAAAAAAAAAATTTACGTAAATCATCGTTGTGGCGTAATATTGTAAATTGAATACTATAATTACACAGTATACAATTATTAATTAACATTATAACGTTACACGATTATACGACCATTTTTTATCGGACGTTTTCGTTTCTCTTTTGAAAAGTTCTTTTAAAACTGCCTGTAACTTTAAAATTATTACGAACAAATAAAAACAGTTTTGTTATAAAACTTATATATATATATGATCTTTCTATTTTTATCAAAGAAAAAAAAAAATTTAATTCAAAATCCCAATTCAATTTACAAAATGTGACAAAACTAACATTTTTCAATTTTCCATTCGTTTGTCGGATAAAAAGTCAAAACTGAAAATTTTTATTATTTTCAAATTTACAAATCCTAGTATTATTGATGTAATAAAATTAATTGTTAGAGGATTGACGTTACTTTCAATAGTGTGGTGAGAAAAAAGCGGGCAAACAATTTTATTGTCATCATAGCTCTGCTACTTGCGACGCTAATGAATTGTACTACATTTCATTTGGAAGATATTTTTGCGTACTTTAAAAAAAATTCTTTCAGTTTTCACTAACTAATTTTAAATTTTTAATTATTAAACAAGGTTATACGTAGCGATGGGCAAGAGCAAGTTTCGATTTTGCAATAAGACTCTTGCAATAGTTCATTTCAGCACCAACAAAAATTTAAATTCATTCTTCAAAATTTGATATTTTAATCCCTTAGCCTAGAATTTGTAACTTCAAGATTCAAATTTCAGGATTTTTAATTTCTAAATATTAGGAGTCTGAAATTCTAGATGCAGAATATTATCAAGGAAATCTTCATTTTTAATTCTAATGTCTGTCTTATTTTATGGTCCTTTGATCCATTAAATAAAAAGACTATGGGAAGGTATCTAAGAAAATTCAAACCTTTTATAATAGCTAAAAGTAGCCCGAACAAATTTTATAGTAGTTACAACCTAATGCAATAACCTTAATATAATAAATAAATTTGCCCTTGAATATTTACGTACTTGATTCTGCATCCAAATAAAGATAATCCCGGTGAAAAAACTTCACTTGGATTATTTAAGCAGATTTTCTTTTGACAGACGGATGTTTTTTGTCTTTTTTATCTGGTCCATTTTCTTTAGTTTCCACACACAAATATAAATTTTTATCAATTTTTGCATTGTTGACGCATCGATTTCAAGGTGAAACGATAATCGCCTGGCAGCACGAGCAAGAGGACAATTTTTAATAATAACAGAGTCTTTTTAATCTTGGTTGTCAATTAAATGCTTAGTTTTCACTCAATAATCTCTTTATATGTTTGAATATATAATTTGAGTAACGTTTAATAGGTATATTATTTTAGTACATATATTATGGAGAGTAGAGATATTATATATGTATAATATATTATAACCATAAAAGGCAATCATTAAATTCAGTCAAAAAGATATTATATTATCTGTTTTTGCAGAACACATATACATATATACAAAAGTACTCATTTATTCAAAAATAAAGAATTTAAAATAACGATCATGATACACACAAGGTCCGTTTTTAAAGTCAGCTCTCAAACAAGTGAAAACAAACAATTGACTGAGTTAATTGTTGAAATACCATGCATAGTCAGTGTTGATTTCTTTATCACATTACACATACAAACATGTGACACATACATAACTGTTAATCAAGTATAGTACATATTATAAAATTTTCGCCTAATTGGCGCCCTCACGGGTAAACAGTGATGTTTACGAAAAAATGTTTCAAACAAAAGTTGTTTAATTTTTGATAAGGAACATTTTTTACATTTAAAATTTTATTCTATCTCTAACAGTTTACAAGATGGGTCCCACGGGCCCAAGACCCAATTGACCTATGACGCTCATTTACGAACTTGACCTCACTTTTTACATCCTGAGTACGCTGTAAAAATTTCAGCTCGATATCTTTTTTCGTTTTTGAGTTATCGTGTCCACAGACGGACTAACGTAAATGGACTAATTAGGTGATTTTATCAACACCTATGACAAAATTTTTTTCCTAGCATCATTATTTTTAAGCGTTACAAACTTAGGACTAAACTTAATATACTATGTATATTTCATATATACATGGTATAAAAAGGTGATGGGCACGGCACAGCAACCGAAAATCGGTCAAATGCGAATCGGAGTATAAATCGCTCATGATCGATATAGAGCATTCCTAAAGGAGATGTTTACAAAATATATGACGCCCTGACCAAGATTTTGTACCTACAGTGTATTTTTAAATTAATAAACCTGTAAAATTATAGTTTTATCGCTCACAAAAATTACAAAAGAAAATGTTTCATTGTTTACACATCACAGTGTCACATTTAGAATCTAAACTACAGAACCAATTCTAATGAAATTTTTACAACTTCAAATTAAATTACCAGTATACATTTTACATTAAATAATTTTATTTAGGTTCTTTACTTAAATAACAAATTCAAGCTTTCGTTTTGTCGAGAAATTTTTTCGTGTTTTGATAATATCATCGATTTCCAGATGTTTAGGAAAGCAAGCCCGAATAATTTTTCCTGTCCCATTGAAGCATACAACCAAAATTTTACCCTGTGAAGTGTAGAAAACGATCTTCCTGCGGTAGCTACGCTGGCCGGAATGGTTCAATGAGATGAGCCACTGACTCTGGTATGGAAAAATTATTTTCACATTCTCTTTTCCATTTGGCCATCCAGAGTCGGTATTTATTTATAGTAGAGTGAAATTACGCCTTGTGTATGGATTAAAAGTTCGAGCAGTGAAACTTTGGGGTTTTTCTTTTCACATCAAAAAAAGTATTTTTTGAAATTTTTTACTTTCCCGGAGTGGTGCAACATGTTTAAAAAACAAAATTGCGTCAAAAATGAAATTTTTTTCAGAAATTTTATCATTTTTATTTTATATTCGCAAAAGGAAGTATCGGTGCATATCCAAATTTGGTAGGTTTGTAGTCCATGTTAAGAACTACTCCTCATAATTTTTTGGTGGGGTTTCGCCCCTTCCCCTCCCAGTTATATATATATGTATACATACATATGGTAAAACAGTTCATTTGACTATAACTTGAAAAATATTCGATTGATTTTAATGAAACTAATATCAATAGTAGGTTTTATTACTTACAACTTTCGGTTAAAATTTTAGCGAAATCCGTTAAATAGTTCGGCCAAAATTTCCAATTTAGGGAATTGTTTAAAATGGCTGCCATTTTATGCCATTTTGTCCTACGAGGTTAAATTTTTTTTTAAAAATTAGCATTTTTTATTATCTTTCGATTTTATAATAAGTGGCTTACCCGTAAAATGACTCCTTGATCCATATTTTTGCGAAAAACGGAAAATTTAACACTTTCTGGAAATAATTGTTTGGGGGGGGGGTGTATGGACTGGCTTTGGGGGGTGTTTTTTGCTTTGGCATGAGAAAACTATTTTTAAAAGAGGTCTATATGGTTTAAAGCAAAATTTTTAAGTTTTAACCCCCGCGCTGTAAGGGCGAAGGGGTGTATGAAATAAATGTATCTTAAAAGATTTTAAAAAGAGGTCAAAATAGTTTAAAATGCTAAAGTAACCCAAAATTTTAGATGCTTTTATTAATATAGCACTTTTTACAACATCCACCCCTTCCCCTCCCGCTTTCATATTTTTTGCAAATTCAAAATTTTTATGACGTATAAAGGGGTTTTTGGGGTCGCTGATCTCGAATTTTGCAATAGATTATCAAAAACAATTGTAATATTTTTAGGGGGTGTACTTATTTGGGCTAAAAGTTCGAGATCAGCGACCCCCAAAACCCCTTTATACGTCATAAAAATTTTGAATTTGCAAAAAATATGAAAGCGGGAGGGGAAGGGGTGGATGTTGTAAAAAGTGCTATATTAATAAAAACATCTAAAATTTTGGGTTACTTTAGCATTTTAAACTATTTTGACCTCTTTTTAAAATCTTTTAAGATACATTTATTTCATACACCCCTTCGCCCTTACAGCGCGGGGGTTAAAACTTAAAAATTTTGCTTTAAACCATATAGACCTCTTTTAAAAATAGTTTTCTCATGCCAAAGCAAAAAACACCCCCCAAAGCCAGTCCATACACCCCCCCCCAAACAATTATTTCCAGAAAGTGTTAAATTTTCCGTTTTTCGCAAAAATATGGATCAAGGAGTCATTTTACGGGTAAGCCACTTATTATTAAATCGAAAGATAATAAAAAATGCTACAATTTAAAAAAATTTTAACCTCGTAGGACAAAATGGCATAAAATGGCAGCCATTTTAAACAATTCCCTAAATTGGAAATTTTGGCCGAACTATTTAACGGATTTCGCTAAAATTTTAACCGAAAGTTGTACGTAATAAAACCTACTATTGATATTAGTTTCATTAAAATCAATCGAATATTTTTCAAGTTATAGTCAAATGAACTGTTTTACCATATGTATGTATACATATATATATAACTGGGAGGGGAAGGGACGAAACCCCACCAAAAAATTATGAGGAGTAGTTCTTAACATGGACTACAAACCTACCAAATTTGGATATGCACCGATGCCTCCTTTTGCGAATATAAAATAAAAATGATAAAATTTCTGAAAAAAATTTCATTTTTGACGCCATTTTGTTTTTTAAACATGTTGCACCACTCCGGGAAAGTAAAAAATTTCAAAAAATACTTATTTTGATGTGAAAAGAAAAACCCCAAAGTTTCGCTGCTCGAACTTTTAATCCATATAACAGCCTTTTTTTGCTTAGATTTACTCCAGTATTATAATAGTTGAAAGGTTTAGTATGAAATTAGGAACAATAGACTAACTATTTAAAGCGATTCATTGTTTTTTATTTTTATTTTATTAAACTATATGTCTATTTAGGCAGAGGCATGCCCATCATGCTCATATGGGTGGAACCGCCACTGTCTACCATATTAGCTTGGTTTATTTTCCTGACGTGGGCTTAGACCAGCTCGTGTAGGAGAATTGACAACTCAACAATGAGAAAAAATATACTCAAACAGTTCTTTGAGATATTTTATCAAATTGCATTGAATTAATAAATGGTTAGAAGAATTGGTTGATAAAAGTATTTCTATAATCCCATAGATTGTAAAGAGTAACGAACTGGAGGAAGTCTTCATTACACATAGTAGAAATTTCATATTGGAGATGAGGAGAGTAAAAAAAGTAGGCTCGAAGGCCCTACTCGGGACACATAACATTACAGCCAGTTTTTTGAGCCCGGGCTGTATGCCAGTATTCTCCACTGTTGCGTTGCTTTAGAATTGATGTTAAGTTGAATAAAAATCAATCAAGAAATTACTAGAAAAAAGTACATGTGGGGCGGTGGATTTTGAAGAGAGATCTTCGTGTTTGCTTTGCTTTTAGAAGAATTTGGTAGTGAATATGGAGAGCAAGTAGAAGGAGTTTACCTCGCTTAGAAGGAGTTTATACTTGTGAAATGTTGATGCAACAAACAAAATTTTGGTATAGATGTTCATGAAATCACCTAATTAGTCAATTTCTGATTGTCTGTCTGTCTGTGTGTCGCGGACTAGATAACTCGAAAACCAAAAAGGATATCAAGCTGAAAATCTAAAAGCGAGCTCAGGATGTAAAAAGTGAGGTTGAGTTCGTAATTGAGCAACAATGATTAATTGGGTCTGTGGTATGTAGGTATGATCTATCTTGTAGACCGTTAGATACAGAACAAAAGTCTGCATGTAAAAAATGTTCCTTGTAAAGAAATAAACCAGTTTTGTTTTAAACATTTTTTTGTAAACATCATTGTTTACTCTTAGGGTGCAAATTAGGCTAGAAACATTATATAGCGTGTATACAGCAGGTATTGCATATATTTCAAATGAATACGTTACAAATATTATGTATGTGTTTGTTTGTTTATAGCACATATCCACTGAGGTAGTGAGAAAAAATACTCTTATTACTTTATGTGTAAGAGTGGCTATCTTTCTTTACTTACATGACGTAAAAAGCAAACGATTGCGTAATCAACATTTGATATTTCAAATTAAATTTATGTAATTGATTCAATATTTTTTGCATTAACATGTACCAAAATACATACAAACATACATACAGAAGCACATATATACCTTTTATACATATTAAATATATAAAGTTTTAATAGCCCAAGTAAAATAAAATCATCTTTTCACTTTGACGTAAAAAACATGATGAATTTTGTTATAAATTGTACCTAACTGATTCAAAGCCGACAACTCAGTTCGTACGCGGAGATATTTTTTAGTACTAAATACTATAGTACTAGACTTCATAGTATTTAAGTTCGTGTTAAAATCCAGAGAGTTTCTGAACGATTCAATGATAAAGCCCTAAGCATGCTATCGAGAAGCAAAAACTTTGGTCGGGTAGAAGAAAAATTTCTAAGAAAGATAGAATTTTTTGCATTTTTCCAACTGGTTCAGAACATAATATAAGCTGTAGAGAATAAAAAAACCTATCGAATGACAGATTCTGAATACAATTTCGTTGATAATTCGAGAAATTTCATCGAAAATCGTCGTTTTTTGTTTGTGAACGGGTCAATTTTTATTAAAATTATTTGTAATTCAAAAAAAGTTTTACCGCTGCCGAGCAGAAAATGAGCATTTATGAAAAATAAAAATTGCGCCTTTTATTTTTATAATTTTTAGAAAAAAGCTTTTTTTTTAAATCGACTATTGATCACGATTGGAATAGCCTATGAAAGCGATCCAGATCTTTATATGCGGCAGGGAAAATTTTTTTTATCATTTAATAACCTCAACTTAAACGAAAAAATCAGGATGATTTCCAAGCCTAAAACTAAAATCATCCAGCCTATGCCATTGGATAGATTTTTATACTCTATACCACTTTTTCATTTAACTTCGTTTTGTAGATGACTTTTTCTTATTAATGCGAAAAACCGTTTTTGACTTTTCCGGAATTTTTTAGTAGATGTTTTATATCGGCTGGAAAAATGCAAATCTTTCTTAGAATTTTTTCTTTTAGATAGCATTGATTCTATTTAATTTTGCGCATTCCCTGTAGGATTTGCAACCTACTATTCTCACTACTTAATACAACTACTTTAGTACTGGTATATCATAACTATTTACTTCTTCGTGGACCCTACTTTCAATCTTATTAATAAATTTAAGCTCAATCAAATTTTACCTGAAAAATTGAAAACTCACCCCTTTGCAACTTCAGGGATGAAAATTTTTCAACTATTATTCACTTTTGAGTTAGCTGAGCCCAATATATTGACAGAGGCATTGTAGAGGCATCAAAATTATAATAAATCATACGTTTTATTTAAAATATGACCTATTTTTAATTGTTTACATATAAATGGTATATTAAATGTAAAATTAAGATTATTTAAAAATAAACTTAACTTTTGGCATTAGAAGTTGTGAAAATACGAGAGAAGTGGCATAAATAACACGTTTTAAATATAAATTAACATCATAACTTATTTAAATATGTTAGAAAATAATATTAAATTTTCAATGTAAGGAATATATATAATACATATATAAACTTAACAAGTGATGTATTTATTTAAAATATATTTTGGATCGCAGAGAACCCCTGTAAACACTTAAGAATTTCAGCGTGCCAGTTACACCTATCAAAACTCCCTAATAATTTTAATTATTAATTAATGTTATTAAAGGGAATTTGATCTGATTTTTATGATTTGAGGGAAATTTTTATTTCTTTTATGTTTAATTTTAAACAAGTGAAAACAAACAATGACTGAGTTAATTGTTGAAATACCATGTATAGACAGTGTTGATTACTCTGTCACATTACACATACAAATTTGCGCATAATTTGCGCTCTCACGGGTAAACAGTGATGTTTACGAAAAAATATTTTAAACAAAAGTTGTTTATTTTTTTAAGGAACATTTTTTACATTTAAACATTTGTTCTATCTCTAACGGTTTACAAGATAGGTTCTACGGACTCAAGACCCAATTGACATATATTGCTCATTTACGAACTTGATCTCACCTTTTACGTCCTAAGCATACTATAAAAATTTCAGCTTGATATCTCTTTTCGTTTTTGAGTAATCTTGATGACAGGCAGACAGACAGACGACAGACAGGCAGACAACCGAAAATGGACTAATTAGATGATTTTATGAACACCTATACCAAAATTTTGTTCATAGTATCAATATTTTTAAGCGTTACAAACTTGGGACTTAACTTAGTATACCTTAATATATATTACATATATACATGGTATAAAAAGAAAGAATTGCCTATAGTGTTACTACTTTTTCCAATTCTAGAATTTTTTTCTTTTTGGTATTATTTATGTAAATTTGATTGGCTTCGGAATGTCAATAAAGATGATTATTATTACATAGACATACATGTGCATCCATACAATTAATTATATAAATAAAGTAGCTTGTCGTTACTATGCAAACTCCCTGAAATAGAAATCATTCACGGGATGAATACATTATTTTTCAATTACAACAACACAAGAAAGGCTTGATAAAGGCTACGTATGCAACGACAAATGCTATTTTATTATTTTTTTCGACAAGTTAAATCTAATTGCTGAATGGAGATATCGTAGCACGTATATCTTGCCAAATAAACGCTGTCCCAAAAAAATGTATACACTCTTTTTATGTTTGTGGTATTTATAAATATTATGATGCAGAAAAATTTTAAATTCCAAAACAATGTGAAAGAGTGTTGGAAACAGCCATTAATCGAAAGTATTCAGATTGTTGGCCATTATGGTCTAGGTACGAGTGATAATACTGATCAATGAAAATCAAAATTTTCCTAATCGTTTTAATTGGTATTTGGGCACATTCATTTTCAATGACTGCTTTTATCTTACTGATTGTGCCTGGCCTTATTCTTTAAACATTGTGCTTGGAATGCCCCCACAGAAAAAAAAGGGATTTCTTGTGTGCAGCCGCCAGATTAATGTGGTCTTTCGAAATAAATTTTCATGGTACTTTGGATTTTTTTTCTTCTATAAACTAGTCTCACAAATAAATAATTTTGAATACCGTTGAAACTCCACCAGGGTATACATTTTTGGGGAACTCTGTATTCGAACGGTTAAAAATAAATGATTTTGCTTAATATATAAAATAATAATAGAAAAATTTCTCCGTGTACTAGTCATTCGCAGAACAGTATTATTACTATTTGTGCCAGTCTTGCCTGCTACCTTGATTGCTTCGAATATTAAAATGATTTTATTACGTGATAGAAATTTTATTATTACTTCTCGAATAATTTTTATGTTAGTTTTATATGTCTTTTTTTTCGTTCTTATGCGTGCGATGATTACTTTTGCTTTCATGATTTTTTGAACGCTAAATTTTATGTGTGTTCGTATGTATGTATGTGTGTATGTGCTTTTAAAAATGTGGATAGATAGATATAGATTGGCAAACTCTTTGAACAGTTTTATGTAAATGATTTTAGAATAAGTATATTATGTTATGTAAAAGGAAGGACTATATACAATCAGTCATATGATGGATGATCCGATTTAAAATAAAATTTGGTATAAAGATAATCCTGTGATATCTGATTAGTGTATCGTACAGCTTTTTATTCTTGTATATCGAGAAAGTCTTTAGGGATGGATTTTGAATTATAAAATATTGAGCTATGCGCTATTCGCTCCGTACATGAGTTTTATTGGAGGCGTTTTTAAAATATAAGTCTATGGATTGTATATATTTATTCGTTGAAAATTCAATTCATTGAAAATTGGCATTGAATGTTAATCTACATTTAAACAAGTGAAAACAAACAATTGACTAAGTTAATTGTTGAAATACCATGTATAGACTGTGTTGATTACACTGTCACATTACACATACATACATGTCACACATACATAACTGATATTTTCTCATAATTTGCGCTCTTACGGGTAAACAGTGATGTTTATGAAAATATGTTTTAAACAAAAGTCGTTTATTTTTTATAAGAAACGTTTTTTACATTTAAACTTTTGTTCTATCTCTAACAGTTTACAAGATGGGTCCTACGGACCCAAGACCCAATTGACCTATGTTGCTCATTTACGAACCCGACCTCACTTTTTACGTTCTCAGCAAGCTATAAAAATTTCAGCTTCGTTTTTGAGTAATCGTGATGACAGACGGACAGACGACAGACGACAGACAGACATCCGGAAATGGACTAATTAGGTGATTTCATGAACACCTATACCAAAATTTTGTTCATAGCATCAATATTGTTACAAACTTGGGACTAAACTAGGTATACCTTGGTATATTTCATACACATGGTATAAAAGTAGGATTTATGGAATAGCCTTTTGTGCAAGAGTAAATCGGTTGGATAAAAAATTCTAATGATTTATCATGATATGTAGATAACAAAACACATAATTATTTTTCATAAAAAATATGGAATATTTGTTTTTATAAAATGGTTTTAGTAAAATTACACATTCAGTCACATGACAGCAAAACCCAATCAGAAAGTATTGCTTCACGCCACGGCAAACACAATGTAAATAACATTAAATTTTTATAGAACGAAGCAGGTTAGTTGATTACAAGTGCTTAAACTTGCATACAAAAAAATGATTGTATGCCAAATGGTGATGTCATTCAAGACGCCATGACACTCTACATTGATTTCGAAGTAACGAATTGGTTTTTGTAAATGCAAAATATATAATGCAAATAATTGAAAATTTTCTATTTTGTATCATATTTTCATAACTTCTAATGCAACAAGTAAAATTATTTGTTATTTTTTTAATAAATTTAATTTGATATTTACCATTTACATGTAAACAATTAAAAATTAGACAAATTATAAATAAAATGCATGATTTATTGCATATTTTATAAGATAACAACGCTACGGTCGATTTAGTTGTCCCCTCCACCTACTAGGACTCTTTGCTAAAACAATCAATTTTTCAACAAAATTTGTGATTATCTCTTCGTACAGACTTTATATATGCGTATTTTGTACTCGCATGTGTTGATCAGCCGGGTAACTTTTTTGAAATATTCTAGGCCTAATGATTTTTGAGCAATTCATATATGAAACTACTCAATATATATTTACGGGTGCTTAAAATGAAATTTTTCGTGGGAAACTTTGCATCGAATTTTTTTGCGGTTTCAATAATTTCTTTGCTTAGTATAAGGAATTAACTTTGCTTAATAAAAGAACATAAGAACGAGGATCAAAACATGTAAAACTCACTGTCTTCCCAGCTATTTTTTACGATATTAAAAAATTCTCTCAACATAATAAAAAGAAAAAAAAAGTTTTCTTTTTAGGAAAAAGGAAAGGAATGTTTTTGGAAGAAAAAATAGGGCCACTTCATTTTGATTTCAAGGTATTAATTTTGACGTAAATTGTCAAAAGTGGGAACTTAGGTATAATGCATTTTTTTAACCCGTCAGCACTCACATCAATCGTTCGGTAATATTTAGTCTCATAACGAGAGATTTGCTCACGCGTTTTGCACTTGTGTCAAATATTTCGCGCGTTAAATATTCTTTAACTTTGTATATGATAACCTCTACATAATCTTATATAACTTTATTTTTTAATTCACTAGCTATAATTAAAATAAGTTGATTGAATATTTTGAAATGCAGCAGAGCATATTTCTATCCCAAGTATTTTTATTTACTGAGTACCACTTATATTAAACTAACGAAAGTACACGAACAGCCCCAAAAATTTCCGACGTTAACATTTTTTGCTTACACCTTTAATCTCGTAACCAGAGAAACTGAAGAACTTTAAAATATAAAAAAAATTCCTTTTAAAATTGTAGAAATATAAGAAGAAAAATAGATTAAATTATAAGAAGAACCATATATACTATTTGAAAACTAAAAATTATTTATGTTTTAAATCGTGAGCATAAGGTTCATATCGCGAGTGCTGACGGCTTGAAGTTTACAAAATCAAAACCTGAGAGTTAAAATACAATTTTACATTCCAATTTATAATTTACTGTCTTTGTTTATGGAGCTATTTAAATTTTATCATAAGAAGAATTTGATGAATGCTTTAAACACATGTAAACCCACAAAATGAATTGAGGTATAGTTTAAACGTACAAGAAAGTATAAAAGGAAAGGTTCACAACTGCAATTCTACTTCTAAATGTATAATTCCAACATAACTAGACTAATGAACTTTACTTTGTACAATATAATAAAAAATAATTGTTTTAGGCCAATAACCGGGTATTTTTTTTCTGCAATTTACTGCAGAAATTTTTTTCGTTTCGGAACATATTAAGGTGTATCCTTCGAGTGTAAATCCAAATTGGCGGGACGCAGGGGCGTACAACAAAAATGGTAGGGATCATTTTCATACAGAATAACATTTTCTATAACTTTTATTAGAAATTTTTTTCGGTATACTGCATAGGTTTTTATTTATACCGCTCCAAATTTTTCAAAGGCGATAAAAATTTCTGCAGTAAATTGCATTATGAAACTGCTTTTTTTATTCTGGCTATTAGTTAGGCCAAATATCGAATATTTCTGTCTGCAATTTGCTGCAGAAATTTTTTTCATATTGGAATATATTTAGGGGTATCCTCCGAGTGTAAAACCTTATTGGCGGGGCGGAGATGTGTGAGCTTCGGCCGCCATCTTGGATAACACGTTTTACCAAATATTTCGTGAACCGAGCATCACACAACAAAAATGGTAGGGATCTTTTTCATAGAGAATAACATTTTCTATAAATTTTATTGGAGATTTTTTTCTGTATAATTGAAGGGGTTTTATTGATACTGACCCAAATTTTTCTTAATATGGTTATTACTAAATATATAGTTAACTGGTACATGAAAAATGGCATAAACAAATTTTTAGAAAATATAATTTCCAATAAATTTTGTTCGAAACTTTTTGTCGTAACATTCGTGGTTTAAGAGCTATAGGCCATTAGCCAGTTTTTTTTTCTACAATTTACTGCAAAAATATCAGGTTAGTGGCCTATGGCTCTTAAACTACGAATATTCGGATGTTTATTGGAAATTTGGTGTTATTCAAATTTGCTTATAACCATTTTTAATATACCGTGAACCGTTAACTATATATTAAGCAATAACCGTATTAAGAAAAGTTTGGAGCGGTATAAATAAAAACCTATGCATTACACAGAAAAAAGTTTCGAATAAAAGTTATAGAAAATGTTATTCTGTATGACAATGATCTCTATCATTTTTGTTATACGATGTCCTGTTCACGAGATATTTGATAAAACGTGTTTTCCAAGATGGCGGCTGAAGCGCACGCTCCTGCGTCCCGCCAATTTGGATTTACGCTCGGAGGACGCCTAAATATGCTCCAATAGGAAAAAAATTCTGCAGTAAATTGCATTATGAAACTACTTTTTTTGCTCTGGCTATTGTGGTATTTTTGAACAAAATTTTAAGGTTTTCAATTCCATGGTTTCACAATTTTAATCACGACTCATAATTTTTGTACGAGTATCTAGAACAAAGTCATATTAATAAGCAAAGAACTAGTTCATTTTCTAATTCAGCTGAAAAATCATGAAATTTGAGAAAACTAAATACCTTCTCTATCAAATTTTTTATTTAAAAATGAAATTAATAGTTTAGACTATTCTTAGAACTTTGTTTACTTTCATTTTCGCCTTAATTCAGCGTTTTCATTAAAATAAAGCGTAAAGCGCTGCGCTTTAATATCAAAAATGCTTCTTAAAAATGTTGAGGTAAGGCAAAATATACCAAGTGACAAAAAGTGTTTCGAATAGAAGTTTTTAATCGTTTTTAAATCAAATATGTCAGAATATCGTATGAGTCGTCAATTTTTTTGATTACAAAATTTTATCTTAATAAAATCTGCAACTATCTCGCTTATATCTCCAAAACGATGAAGTGAAATGAAAAAAGTTAATGGGACGAAAATTGTTTAAAATGTTCCAAAATATGAAAAAAAGTATGTTTCTAATATTTGATCGAAACTAATCAAAGGTTTTCTGGATAAACAGAGGCACAAATGTTCCATTATTTTGTATTTGCAAAATATATTTTCCAGAATGGTATACAGGGAGGGTCATTTTAATCTGTAATTGACGTGTCTATATTAACACTCGTTTTGTAGTTCATCAACTAAAAATAACTTAAACAAAAATTGCTGGGTTTGATGGGGGAATCATGTTCTGATATCAGATTTGACCCAGTTCTTTGGAATTCTTTAATTAAATTTAGATTCTAAACGGTAAGAGATAGAATAACACTTTAAATTAGAAAGGTAATCCTCATAAAAAATATTTTTCATTTAAGGTAGTACTATCGGTAATAGACTTGGCATTCAGAATTTAATGAAACTTAGCATAGCTGTCCATTATTATATCATAATTAAACAGTTAAATTTTTAGAGGCCTTCAGAGAACTGAAAATCTGAACGTCCAGTTTTGTGAAATAAAATAAAATGTGTGATTTTCCATAAGGATCAATGTTAAAATATCTTTAAAATATCTTTTTTTCAGTTCTCTTAAGGCCCCTAAAAGTTTAACTGGTTAATTTTGATATATTAATGGACAGCATCTATTACCGCTAGTACTACCCTAAACTGTTTTTTCGAAAATCGTCAGCTTTCGAAAGAAATACGACTTAAACTTATGTCATAATGGCATTTATTCGAAAGCTAGAAGTTATCATGGGCAATAGAGGACATTCGCGTGTGTCCATGACTTTGAACTACCACTATCGATAAACTTGAAAATATATGAAACGCTATGAAAGCTAACATTCGTTATTCGAAAAAATGTAAAAAAAAATGTTAGTTTTTTTATGAGGATCAACTTTCTAATTTAAAGTTTATCTCTTAGAACCGTTTAGAATCAAAATTGGTTGTTAAAGCAAGTAGAAGAACCAAGTCCAAGGTGATATCAGAACATGATGTCCGCCATCAAATTCTACAGAATTGTTTAAGTTATTTTTTGATTTGTTAAATACAAAACGATCTATTAGCCATTATAGATTAGGTTAGGTTACATTGGCTGTCTACGAAGGACACACTTAGCTCCTCAATTTCAGAGACTAAGTGCACCTCCTCCATGCATATACCATTCACTACACCAGCCCATCACAACTATTAATTAAACTAATTTTGTTGCGACGGCAGGAATCGAGCCCGCTACCCTAAGCATACCGAGGGTGGAATTGATTTTTCGCCTTAACCAACTGAGCTAATAGGGCGATCCATAATAGATTAAAATGGCCCACTCTGTACGTTTCCATGCTTCTACTTTCTATTTCGTCGTATTTCTACTTTCTAGAGGTGGAAAGTCCAAGATGATTGGCATTAAAGTATACTTACCACAGCATATTTACTAAATATTCGTGTTCGACTGTATTTAATTGGACGTATCATTTTTGCATATACAGCACCTAAAAATGCTCCATTTATCAAAATTGATGTTAACATTTGCAAACATAATATTAATATCGCATCAAAGCAGTAATGCGTAACATTACGATTTCCAAAACCAATTGTAGTCTGAAAAATATTTAAAAGCCATAATATAAATAATTTTTGTTTCAAATTTATTATTGGTTGAACATACAGGCTGGGCCAAAAGCCTCTACCCATCTTTGTATTGTATTCAATCAGATAATGGGTAGTGACTTTTGGCCCACTCTGTACTACACAATAGTTATTTTTTGAAAGGTTCCACTCAACAAAAACATACCTACGTAGACGCATCATTTTAGATAAAAAAAGGCTAAAGTGAAGAATTTTTATGTACCTTAACCTATCGGGAGTTTTTTTTTTAAATGTTCAGGAAGGTCTATATATCAAAATCTACATCTAACTTCTTGCCGCTAGAAAGTTTGGCCATTGCTATGGGTCAGAAAAGCCCATTATTATAATAAGTGATTTTTGAAAATTTCAAAACCTTGAAAATATGCAACAAAATGTGCCAGAAAGGTACATTTGGGGGCTTTCGAGATCGCTGATCACTATTCTGAAGTCAGAATTTCGATATACTGCTACCCTCTTCCTGATGTAATTCACCCCGCTGGTCCAAATTGAATATTTACAGAAAATTGCAGTGTTATGTCAACGAAGGGTGAAAACCCCAAAATTGGGGGGAGTATATTCCCATTATAACTTCGGAATCGTGATCAGTGACCCCAAAAAACCCCGGGTATACTTTTTTGGCCCATTTTGTCGAATATTTACAGAATCCTGCTGTTTTGGACCAGCGGTGGCGAATAACCCCAGAAGAGGGGAGTACATCTACATTGTAACTTCGAAATTATTATCAGTGACCCCAAAGACCCCTGAGTATACTTTTTTGATCCATTTTGAATATTTACAGAATATTGCAATTTTGCACCAGCGAGGTAAATTACCCCAACAGGGGGAGATTTTATCGAAATTCTGATTTCGGAATAGTGAGAGACCTAGAAAACTCCCGAGTATACGTTTCTGGCCCATATTTTCAAGGTTTTTAAATTTTCAAAAATCACTTTTTATAATAATGGGCTTTTTTGGTCCATAGCAATGGCCAAACTTTCTAGCGGCAAGAAGTTAGATGTAGACTTTGATATATGGACCTTCCTGATCATTTAAAAAAAAAAAAAAAATGGTTCGATATTCTGAAGTACAAAAAAATTATCTATGAAATGCTAAAATGACACGACTAATACCTACATTTAATAATTTGTTTAGAAAATATTTGAAACATGTCTGTATATTATTTAATATATATAGTTAAAAGTATTTTCAATGTTAGTTTTAAAGGTTTAATAGGTAATCAAAATTATTGAAATATATTTCATTTTATAGCGAATGAAATAAATAGCATTCCGTTTATAAAGTATTTCAGGCATGTAGGTAAGTCGTCAAGGTAGGCCTGTTAATTACGTTGACTCGCTGTAACATTTTAGTTTAATTTCTTTTCAGTTTGGTTAGGTTGCTGGCTAATTACTTCATGGAGACCCTCCCGATCGAAAATTTGAAACCAATTGTTTTGTTTTGTATTATAAAACAACCGCTTTTAACAAAAACAGAGCACAGCAAGCATCTATTGTGCCGTAGTTTTTTCTTTATGCCACGTTTTATTTTGCGGAAAGGGATTGAAAAAGTCATCCCTTAGCAAGCGTCTAAAATAGACGCTTGAATAAGGAACTTTAGTAAATAATTTCAAGTTACTATCTTTAAATATTGGATTTAAGAAACATTCCTAACCTACTACTTGTGAGAAGAATAACTATTATTCTGAATTGTAAATATTATACACCGAATGAACTTGAAGAAAAGGCTTAGTAACATTGACATTATAGCAAGCGTTGATCTATATTTGTTTATAAAACTATTTACTTCGGGTTTCCATATATAAATTTTCATAGCCTTTGGTACTACCTAAGGAGTGAAGTTTTCAAAAATACGTTCAAAGAGAACGCCTACATCGCGAAATAAGTAATTGTGTTAAATTTGAAGGCAATCGGTTTCAAATAAAAAGTGTAGCAGTGTCCTCGAACACACCCGACCTAGCTCTTCGGTTTGTGAGAATTCGATCTATTTCAACATAAAAATATTTGTAGGTATGTTTAATTGAATTTTATTACATCGATTACTACTACTCAAATTAATAAAATACTAGACAGTAGACTTTATTAAATATATTTGGTTTTTTGTTATTATAATCCTATTAGATACATCCTAAAAATTATTATTTTTTTAATGTCTAAACGGTTACTCTTACGGAAAAAAGTATGCAAATTATAGAACTGAACACATCATGAAAGTGTAAACTTACTGTGGAGCGGTGACCTTTCATAATTAGATCCGCTACCATCTTATATGCGGCAAAGAAATGGTCAAGGCATACATACATCGTTATTTAACCAGACACTTTTCGTTTGGAGCCTTAGTCATGTTTAACTTAATTCTGCTATTGAAGTATTCGTTAGGACCTTTAACCGGTCTTCTTTTTTTGGTTAAGCGGAACTAAAATCCGCAAAGACCTTTTTTTGATCAAGCCCACCATTTGAATTTACGAGAAACTTATAATAATAATAATATCTTACTCTTTATTCATAAAATGGTTTACAACAAAAAAACTATATAAATTGAGTCAAAAACAAAATTTTGGATCACATTTAAAAAAAAATTTATCGACAGAATACAAACATTTGTCAACTAAATACGATTTTAGTTCTTTTAAAAATATTAAACCACTTAGATTTTTAATATTATTCGGAACTTTATTATAAAGTTTTATGACCATATTAATTATTGAGCCATTTTTAATTTTGGTTTTTGATGTTTTTATTTCCTTGAACATATGTTTGTGTCTTGTTTCGTAATTGTGATTTTGTTGCTGCTAATGGAGTATATGAATATTATTTTTCACAAATTTAAGGCTTTCATATATGGGGTGGGCCATCTGTTAGTTTTTTTTTAGGGGAAATAAAACACATTTCATATGAATAAAATTCGTAGATCTTTATTGAAAATCAAAGTCGTGTCTATGGCAATTAAGTATGAAAAACAATATCGTCCAAGTGACCACCACGACTCCTTTTACAGGTCTGTATCCGCACATCAAAATTTTCAATGACTTTTTGCAATAAAAGTGGATCAATAACTTGAAATTCATGCCGAATGTTGCGTTTGAGGTCTTGAATCGTCCGTGGGATATTGGCATACACTTTTCCTTTCAAATAACCCCAAAGAAAATAATCAAGCGGTGTCAAATCACATGATCTTGCCGGCCAATTGTTGCTATATAATGTAACTTTTTAATTTTTAAATGTAACTTTTATAGACCGGCCTTTTTCGTAATAAGTTTGGATAATTAAAATGCGTTCTTGCGTTGATAATGAATTCATGACTAAGTTTGGCATAGACTAACTTGACATATGCCAGAAAATCAAATAATGACACCTGTGTTTCAACATTGAAATCAATAATTTAAAAAAAAAACTAACAGATGGCCCACCCTTTACATATAAACTGTGTAAAGTTAAAATGTTAAATTTTTTAAATATAGGTCTGCAAGAAACACAACTGTTTACTCTTACAATTGCACGTATGGCCTTTTTTTCATTTTGAAAAGCATTTGACAATTTGTGGAGTTACCTCACACTATGATGCCATATCTTAAAAATGGCTCAATGGAACCATGGTATATATTTATTAAATATTGCTTTGGTAAAAAAGTTCCTAGCGACCAAAGTAAATAGATATTAGAAGTAATCTTAGATATAACATGATTTACATGGTCATATGTCAGTTATTGTCGTTATTTTTCGAGAAAAAATTGGGAGTGGGCTTAATTTTGATATAGACTAGATATATTTTCATGTTCTGAATCTGTCCTGATCTCAGTTTCGTTGATTTTGCACCGGGTGGAGTAACATAATTTAAAACAATTAATTATACAGTGCGTAGCAGTTGAGATAAAGACACCCTCATATTTATAGGAATACCGATTACATTATCGAAATTAGAATTTTAAACTCAGCCTACTACAAACTAACAAATAGGGCCGATTCTTAAAATTTGGCCTAGCGTCAAAGATGGTTAGGGATATCGAACAAAAATATTATTAGAAAAAGTTGCTTAGAATATTTGTTCACTCCTATTTACCGATCTTTACTTAAAATTATTACAAGTTTATTGAAATATTTAAATACATAACGCTTTTAAATTATCAATTTGTCCAGTTTTTACATTAAAAACTGGACAAATTGATAGTTTAATATTGTTATGTATTCAAATATTTCAATAAACTTGTAATAATTATGAGTGTGGACCAAAATAATGAAAAAATTACAAATGCGATTTTTGTCATGAAAATTAGTGTATGGGTATCAAAAATTATTTTAAACAAAAATATTTCTATTAAATCTCCAACCATCTATGACGCTAAGCAAAATTTTCAGAATCGGCCTTATTTGGCAATTTGTAGTAGGCTAACTTTAGACTTCGATAAAGTACTTAATAAAATGTGACCAATTATCCTGCCTGACTGTGCAAAATTTCAAATTTATATTCCCATAAATAACGAAAATATGAGGGTGTCTTCATCTTAAATGCGACACACTGAACATGTAATGGAGATAGTTTTGTGACTGCAACAAAAAATTATTCATTCAATATTATTTGTCCATTATCTTTAGACGAAGTGATACTTGGAGCAACGATTCTTCTTTCATTTGAAATTTAAAGATAAGCACTTCTTGTTATTAGGTCACTTCAAAATTACTTCCAAAATTGTATTACGGATAGATTTACGTATATTTATTTGAGCACTTTATTGGAATTTTTATTCTTTAAATATTGGACTCCGCTGGTTATAGACTATGTGGCGTCACATTAAATTTAATATAGCGCGCTCACTAGAGGGCATAAAGCTATTATCAAAAAACAAATTTCGATTTAATGATAGTGTCTTTGGTATCAAATGAAAGGATGTAATCAGCACTTTTCAGAAATATATATATATATATATATATATATATATATATATATTGTTATACTCAATCACGCAATTATAACCGCAAAATAGTTTCAATTGTATGTATTTTCGTCTGTTCCCTCCCAGCTTCTAAACTACTTATAATATAATAATTTGTCAAGTGAGGTATCGATAAAAGCGTCTTGATTACCCGGTGGTTATAGTCTATGTGACGTCACATTAAGTTTAATATGGTGCCCACTAAAGGACATAAAGTTATGATCGAAAAACACATTTCGTTTTAATGATAGCGTGTTAGGTATCAAATAAAAAGTAATTAGCCTTTTCCAAATAAATATATGTTGTTATACTTTCTCACGAAATTTTAACACCAAAATAGTTTAAATAAAATAAATTTCAAAGTTGAAACCCCGACGACTACAGTATCACGTTATTAAAAGTATGAAAACAAGAAAATATTTATTTTCATCTGAAATCGTAATGATAAGTAAAGTCATTACAGTCGGGGGACCTCTAAAATTAAACAGCCCCCGACTGAATTTCAGATGAAAATATTTTCTAGTTTTCATACTTTTAAGAGCGTGACTGCGTGAGTCGTCGGGTTTTTGGTTTTTGGTTTTTGAACTTTATTTTATTATGAATTGAATTGAATGTATGGAACCTTCAAACATCTTCCATACATGTAGTATGTATACTCACTTGTGTTTCAACTGCTAATAAAAAGTATGCTGTAAATGTTTCAGTGCCAATAAAACAATCACGTTCATATTGTACATATGTATTATTTTTTGAATTATAAATATTTTCATGTTTTTTATTTGGTAATAGCATCCATAAACTACCAAATACAATCCAATTTGCAAAATATGTTAAAATGAATATCCATAATGTCCAACGCCATCGACTATCAATTATTGTGTTCACTATATCTTTTAAATATCGTACAGATTTCATACGTGAGATATTTTTAATTGATATTACATTATCACAACCAATTTTTTCAATAACACGTTTTTCATTACGACATCGATGATTCCTACAAGTATTTACATTATGTTAGAGATACATGGCAAAACGCTATTATTATTATTATATAAATATTTAAGGATATATGATCACGGTAGTGGGGGCACAAAGTTAAAAAATATATATTTTCACTTTCGATGGTAAATTATATTATAATTTGACGATATAAGACGAAAAGTAAGAGTAAAATTTTTCGATATCTGGCGTAATTTTCAAAATATCGAAAATTGAAAATTTTGATTAATTATTCAGCTTTCGATATTTTGAAAACCAAGGCACATATTGAAAAATTGTATTCTTATTTTCCCTTCTTACATCCCTTATATAAATGGAGACACTTGGTTTTTTTCTTTTCTATGCTATTGCTTAAATGATTTTTTCTATTAAAAAGTTCCCGTCCAGTCCTGGAGTAACTGAAGACGCGGATCACGAATTTTTTGTGTTCCCGGTTTGATTCGCTGCGCAACGACTTAGAAGAGATCCGTCAACAGCCGTTCGAACTAGGCACACTGGTAGAAGCAATGATGGAATCGAAAGCTGCTTAGAACTCGACCAGCATTTTCGTCACAGAGGTTCTCACGAAGTAATGCCTAACGGGGGTTTCCGCGGGGAATAAGAGGCTGGAGAAAGAGAAGATTTTTAGCCGGTATTGAACATTTGAGTCCCACATAGTAGGTAGAATAACTTAACCTGACGATACGTAAAAGTATTTTCCTACCTCTGTAAAAAAAGGATATGTTGAAAATTTTTATTTAAAAAATCGGACCCATTACAAAACTTCCTATAGTGCGAAAATAAAAATTGAGCGTTATGCTCATTTAAACTACTTCTGCTCAACATGTTAAGGAGGTACTTGGTAATACGTGTAAAACATACTATATGCTCATGTTGAATGCCATTCAAAAATTAAATTTATGTCCATTTAATATTTTTGGATGTCGCGGTATATAGACGTCATCGGGTCAATTCCTGCATTGTATCAAATCGATTTTAAAGGGATAGAGACAATAAAATATATTTTTCAATTTTATATTTTACAATATTTTATTTTATTATTTTTCAATAAAAAATTTTATTTATAAATTACAATTGGCCTTTATTGTAGCCTATGTGTGAAGCATATATTAGTGTCTACTAGATAATTCATTTTATCATTTTGCGCGTATCTGACCAGATATTTCAATAAGGCTTTTTAAAATACGGAAATGCAAAATTCAACATTGAATTACTAGCAATGATGAGTACCTATGGCTGTTATTGATAAAGTTAATTTCATGTTCAAGTTTTTCAAAATTCATGATTAGTGGTAAAATAAACTTTGAAAACTATGACATACCAAAAGGACCCCGCATGACTAGATAGAAAAATGGCTTTCTGGGAAACTTTTTCAAACCGCCTCCAAATCTTCTAGATTTTCCTCCTTATCTATATATATATAGGAGACTTTCTATAGATCTATATAGATAGTCACTCATCACGATATCTCTGGAACTATAAGACCAAGAGACTTGAAACTTGGCAGGAATATTCCTTTTGCCAAGTAGAGGTCAGCTAAGAACGGATTTTACGAAATCCACCCACAAGGGGGGTTGCGGGGATGTTCATGAATAAAAAATTCATATTTTTCAATTATGGCTTTTAATAGTTCAAAACTTGGTCAGAATGTTTTAAATTACATTTAGAAATTTTTTTAACCTTCGGAGGGTAGAAAGGTGTAGCGAGAAAGTGGGAAGGAAATATCGAATATTTACAAATATACCTAAGTGGGGTATCAAATAAAAGAGCATGACCTGTACATTACAAAACTGTTATCCAACGCAAGGAAATGTGGAGGGAGGGGTGCAAGTGGGGATGTTGCCCAGCAAAGCGGGCGGGAAACAGCTAGTAAAATATATTGGAACAAAGTCACATTTAAAATGGCATTGAAACTAATATTCAATAATAAAAGATACAAATAATTTATTGCCAATTTTTGTGAATTACATGTATGTTTATTAATTAATAATAGTTATAAGTTCCAAATTTTTCCATAAAATTCAACAACGGTTTGTAAACAGAGGATTATAAAGGATAATTTCACGGGGAAAAAAAGGATTAAATACTTTTGATAACAAAATTTGTGCTAGTTAGCGACTACTGTGGTTCCTCCATCAGCAACTTTAAGGAGATGTAAATCATTACTTTTCTATGGTATAATATCAAACTAATGAACCAGCACTGTTTCCAACTGTTTGCTGTTTGCAGCAACAGAGATTAGTATGAAGGTAGATGCGTTGATAGTAGACAAATCATTTTAGATGAAGAAAGTGTAAAATGAGGTATGTTTTTGTACCTCAACCTATTGGGTCATTTTTTTTAAATGTTCTGGAAAGTGCATAGATTAAAATATACATCTAACTCGGTGCCGCTAGAAAGGTTGGCCTTTGCTATTGGCCACATAAGCTAATTTTCGGAATCCATTTCTGGGGTGATTTATGAAAGTTTTGTTACTTTGAAAATATTCATCAAAATAGGCCAAAAAAGTATACTATAAGAAGCGTTTGGGGTTGCTGATCACGATTCCGAAGCTGAAATTCCGATATACTCTCAAGGGGAAAGAAAAGTGCATACGATGATTAATAGGAACTCTGAAGTCCGAATCGAATAAACTACCTCCTCCTAGGAATAAAGCGTTTATTGTAATAATCTGGAAAAAGATACAATAGTAAAAATATATATGTTTAAAACTTCCATAATCGAACAAAGTATAGAGTAAAATAAGTAAAATATGCATTAAAAAAAAACACGTTAAAAAAGAATTATACAGTCAATATAATAGGACTACACTAATTCACTAACTGCTGGAAAAACCAGCAGGGAGTGGCCCAAGCATGTAAATATTCACAAATCCGAAGTTAGAATTTCGATAACTCCCCTCTTTTTCCTGGGATAGTTTCCCTCTGCTGCAATATTCTGCAATTATTCAATAAAATAGATCAAAAAAGTATAAGCGAGAGTTTAAGGGTCGCTGATTACGATTCCGAAGTCGATTTCGATAGACGCCCCCCTCGGACATAATTCATAATTTTGTCGAATATTTATAGTTACTGTTTTGGAAGAGCAAGGGTAGAAGAAGAGCAATACGAATTATGCCAGGAGGGGGTGAGTATATAAAAAGTCTGACTTAGGAACTATGATTGGCAACCCCAAAAACGATAAAACTTTTTTAGACAGGTTTGTTTCATATTTACGGAGTATTGCTGTTTTGGACAAGCGGGGCGAATTACTATAGAAGGGATTAGTCAATCGGAATTTTGACTTCTGGAGAATTTTTTTTTCATGTAGAATCAAATGGTACAAAATTTTTTTTTCAAACTTTCAACAGTTTAGGAGTTATGGCCTTATATACAATTAATTTGTATGTAACAAACCCCCCCCCCTCTGAGCGATGAGCAAGTGAAAATTCGGATTCAGCGGTTCAAAATACGTCGAAGTACACGCTTTGTTCGGTGGGATCTGTAATACATACGAAACCCACTCAACGCCTACGCTAATCGTTCATGGTATGATACCTAACTAAACTCGTCTCATTTTTGCAACTCACTTAACACTTACCATAATATAATAATATATCATGTGTTAAGTGTGCGACACAACCTAAATATGCCCCTCTTTTTTATAGCGCTTTTTTCAAAATGAATCATCCAATATTTTTGTAGTATATAATTTAAGCCATCCGTATAATAGTAAAGTATATCGTATAATTATTATTAATATCTAATTTATTTATTTTAGTTTCATCAGATTAATCGAATATCGATCGATTGACAACTACATAACATTTGTGGAACAAAACAACAATAATAAAATATTAATGGTTTTATTGGAATACAAACCTTGGTTCTGTAACACGTTCGTATACAATTGGATATTCATATTCAGAATCTAGTAAACTGGTACCATTACCACCGCCAGTTGTACTAGTTATACTTTGTGGTGACACAGTGTCGTCACCACCGTCTGCGTCTGATGAGAATTGATAAAATTGTTCGATATTTGTTGGTGATGGAGATGCTGTAGTAAACAAATCTATCTGTGGTCGTCTATAAAAACGTCGTGTTCTCCACGGACTTGTTGGACTATCTAATAAGGATGAATCTGGTGATGTTGGAGTACTGATACTCATTGTTATTCCTAAAAATTAAACAATTTAATTACTAAACCAAAATTTGTTTGTCATTTAACGATCTATATGTCATAACAAAAACGTTATAATAGTCTAGCCAACAAGTTCAAATTGGTGAAATATAGAAAAAATGATGTCTAAAAAAATGCCAGAAACGTTTTTAAGCACATAAAAAATTGCAAAAATTATAAATAATTAAAGATGAAAAAAACAATTATTCCGTTTTTCGCCATTATTTCATAAAATATTCTTAAAGAAGAGGAAGTTTCCAATAAAAAAATTCCCACTCCCGAAAGTTTAACTTCATTATTTATAATTTAAATTAACGTTGAAAAAAAAAGGTCTTTTTGCGCCATTTTTAGATTGTTACGATTGAAAATAATTGTAGCGTTACAAACGAGTATCTCACACTAAATAATTTTTTAAAGGTGATTGTTTCCTTACAGTATTGTAAAAAAAGTTTTGGTTTACTGCATGGTACATACATGTAGACCAAATACATGCTTTGTAGTCAAATAATGTGTCAATTTTAGAGACAAAAATATATAATATATTGCGTGAAAGTGCTGTTTATAATTTCGATAATATAGATATCGCTCTTCAATCATCAATACTCTAACTATAGGCGTCTCTGTTTATCAAATGATGGATGTCCGATGAACTCATAATTAAATTAAAATTTTGTTTTTATATCACTGACAAAATGATATTTTTATGCTATTATTATAAACTACAAGATTGTCTTAATACTTTAGATGGTTTTTTATCACACTTTTTAGATTTTTTTTCAGCCAACTTTGAACGATAAAGTAATAATAAAAAGCTCGATGACCTAGGAATTTTTTGTGATTTTTGGAAACTTTAATAAAAAAATGTATTTATAAAGTTTCATTGAAATCCCTCGTATTATTCAATGCTTGCATATCCCCTTAAGGTATTAAATATTAATTTAACAAGTGAAAACAAACAATGGACTGAGTTAATTGTTGAAATAACCATGTATAGACAGTGCATTTTGTTAAAATATATCCCCTTCAGTACCCACAATAAAAATATTAAGCTAGATTATAAAATTATTATTAATTAGCTAGACCGGTTTCGATTCAGTAGCATTACTTAGACCTCTTAAAATTAAAACGGTAATAAATTCAGTAATGTGTTTAGAATACACAATATTTTTTTTTTCAAATTTTTTTATAATTATTTAATAGATTAAAAATATTATATAGTGTGAGATTCTTGATTTAAGCCATATTAAAACATGCTAAAAGTGACCCAAGTAGACCTTTTTTTAGCGTTATAAATAATGGAGATAGACTTTCGAGAGTGGGAGTTTTTTATTGAAAATTTACTTCTTTTTAAAAATCTTTCTTTTTAATTTCTTAAATATTATCTTTAATTGTTAAATATTATCTTTATGAAATATCGTCTTAATTGTTTACAATTTTTGCAATTTTGTATGCGATAAGAAACGCTTTCAGCAAAAAGCACATTTTTCTAGACAGCATTCCAACTAGCTAACACATGTATTTATATAGACATTATTTCTATATTTCACCAATTTGAATTTATCGACTAAACATGAGAAACAAAAAATAATGAAAGTGACAGGCCGTTTGAGCCGGGTCGAATCGAAAGAAAAATGATTATGCAACTTATTAATTAATAACTGTGAAAATAATTATGTATTACAAATAAAATTGAGCCGATCATGCTTTTTTAAGTCTTAGAATTGTGTTTTCACATCTAAGTGAAAACGTTTTATTATAATTTTAATTTATTATGTATTTAATATGTTTTCCCATTTCTATTTATGTTTCAGAAACAGTTAAGTTCTTGTGATTCTCTCGTAGAAATTTATACTCTATTAGTTTATTGAATTATAATGAATGAATGCATTATTTAAGAAAGTATATTCAACGCAAAGGAGTGGTCATGTGTTTCTCAGTCTATACAGGGCGTTCTGTTACATGCAGATCGTTAGCCTACAGAATAAGCCCATAAAGATGAAGGAAAAAGTTATTTACCAATTTTAGATATGAACTGATTTCCATTGGATTAAATTTTGAAAAAAACTTTCAACAAAAAATTTTATATTATTTCATTGGTTTGGTCAATTACCACTTTTTTTTTTATTATTATATTTTTGCAAGAAAACATTAAATTATTAGTAAAATAACAAATAACGTCACAGAAGGAGTGTTTTTAATTTAACGTAAACAAACAAAAAACGCCTTTTTTGTGACGAAATTTGTTTTTTTACTTATTGCATTTTAAGTTTTAATAATTTTGTTTGTTTACGTTAAATTAAAAACACCCCTTCTGCGACGTTTTTTGTTTTTTACTAATAATCTAATGTTTTCTTGCAAAAATATAAAAGTAAAAAAAAAGTGGGAATTGACCAAACCAATGAAAGAATATAATAGTTTTTTAAATGTTTTTTTCAAAATAATATAATCCAATTGAAATCAGTTCATATCCCTTCTTTAGTTGAATATTATTAAATGACATTTACGAATATCTACTGATTATCATTGGCTACTGGTTATCGAAAAACAGTTAGTGAATTTACCAATTTATCAATTTTTGTCATACCTGTAGCGCCCAAATTAGGGCTCAGATCCAAAACTAGTAAATAACTTTTTCTTTCGTCTTTATGAGCTTATTCTGTATTCCCACGATCTGCAGTTAATAACAGAACGCCCTGTATATGTGTGTTCGTATGTGACACACTAGAGATCAAACGAATGGGACGATTTTTTTTTATTCTTACGTCAATCTAATTTTCTTAACCTTGAGAGTGCTGCCGAAGATATGGCAATAATGAAAACTCAATATGGCGACCACCAGATTCCATATTGTAAAAACTGAGATATCATTGAATAGCCATGAAATAGACGAATCGATTGACGTTATCATCAAAATCGGTTCATGCATTTGGCGTATAGAGCCAAGTGTAAGTGAGGTATAGTTGAATAGGTAAAATCTAACTAAAAAGGGTAAAATCAAATCTACAAACCCAACTGAGTTAAATATAAATTGAAAAGATAAAAACAAGTTCAGTTGTTAACATAGCGAGTTTTACAGTCGGGACCCATTAAAATCTACACCGGTTCAAATCTTACCAATAATGGGTCTCGGCTGTAAAAGTCGCTTTGTAAACTACAAGAATTTTTTTCCATTTCAATGTAGATTTTAACTCAGTCGAGTTTTTTGATTTTTTAAATAATGTTTTTTATTATCTTCCAAAATTCATTATTTTCAATTAAAGCTTTTTAGCTTTACAAATGAACCATTTATTCTGTTCGGCAATTACTCGTGTTTAAATACCAAAATTGGGTAGATGACTGATATCGTATTTGACACATTATCCATAAAAATGTTAAAGTAGACTTGTTACCATAACAAAATTTGATAGTTTTTCAATTTATTCTTGTTGCTCCAATTTTGTACACCCCTCCCCCCAGAGACAGTCAAATGTCCACAGAGAGAGAGAGAGTCAAATGTTCTTTCTTATTTTTTTTTGCTTATTCAAGAAGTGAAGAGCTCTGCAGTCAATTACAAAGCACTCTGTATATTCAAGAATGACTCCACTTTTTAAGTATCTTCCTCTTTGTTTAATTAAAAACTACTCTTTAATTAAGAGACACTCTTGATGGAAAATCGTAAATTTTCAAAAAATGTTTTTTCTATCGAAAAATGTCAAATTTGATCATTTTTGGCTTATTTATACTTAATCCAGTCATAAAGGACCTACATATACATATTTCGACTAGCTTAGATCAGAATTTCATTTTTTTGTATAGTCATGACACTCTTAATGGAAAATTTTAAAAAAACTAACTTCCATTTTTTGTCCGGTTATACCTCTGTACGGACAGAAAATAGGCAGCATTCTCATAAGATCTAATATGTCTGTTGTATGAATAAGCGTTTTAAACAAAAATGTTTCAAACAAAAGTTGCTTAGTATTTTAACTACACATTTTTGTATTTCAAGTTTAATATCTACGTTAATATCACCCATGCAGCTCTTTTGATTACAGAGCGGGTCTAATACACATTCGTTGCGTGTAAAAATTTTATTTTTACTTTTGGCCTTATATTGTCACGTTGTAACATAATTCACCATCAAAATTGAAAATATTTATTTTTTAAATTTGTATCTCCACTACTGTGCTCATACATCCTTTATTAGTCAGCAGGTTTTTTTTTTGTTTTTTTCGAGTATTTACTAAGGGTTAAACTTTAATTTAAATACTTTTTTTTTAATTTCCACCGACTAGCTTTGGAGAAATTTATGAAAACATATAATCTACCGTATTACCAAAAAACCAATGTTAATATGCCTACTTTTGAAGTCATTAATTATACCTGCATATAAAAAAAAAATTAAGAATTTTTTTTTTAAATTGCCTTATGCTCATACATCCCTAAAGAATATTGCACATTTGGGAACTGCGGCCCTATAATTCTAAAACAGTTAAGTACTATCCTACACCTAACTTTTTGTATAGACCACTCAAGTACAGTTTGTTTAATTTTTTGTTCATAGCTGATTTGTTAAGAGCAACCATAAGGGTAATTATAATACAATAAAGTCACAATAAAGGTACTTAAAATTTAGGGTACGATTTAAATGTGCTCTGAAAAAGGTGAAAATCACGTCAAAAAATGTGTTTTAACGCCAGACAGTTTTTATATAATATGCACAGAAAAATATTATATTGAACATCTATGTATGAAAAAAACTGCAATAATGATTATTTAACAGCATTAAAATTTAATTTACGGCTATATAACGTAAAATTATTTTAAATATGA
This sequence comes from Chrysoperla carnea, assembly GCF_905475395.1. NCBI lineage: Eukaryota > Metazoa > Arthropoda > Insecta > Neuroptera > Chrysopidae > Chrysoperla > Chrysoperla carnea. Next base: position 69,542,483 of record NC_058341.1, read on the forward strand.
ACAACAACATTTTAATTTTATAATAAGTTGGTAAAAATGTTTAGATTTGCAATTTACCCGCCAAATTAAAGATCAAATTAAAAAGTTTTTTTTGGTTATAAATTAAAATTGGTATTTCGGAATTCCAAAATACTGAAGAAGTTAATGATTATATTAAAAAAAAAGGCATGTGGACCAAATGCCCCACAAAGAAAACGTTGGAGGGAGACGAAACCGAATTTGGTAAAAGTTCAGTTTAGGCCCTTTTCCTTAAAAATCCTCCTAGAACATGAACAATTTCAAGCATTTTTTACGAAGATTACGAATGCGTCTGCGGAGATACCGAAACTTTAATTCAGGAAAATATGCTCAATTTTCTTGGTTAATATTTTCAAGCCTAAAAATGAATAAACCTGCAGACCCGTCCTGGCTCGACCCCATTAAATGGATGGCCAACCTGTTGATCACAGGGTGAATTCAATCATAGAATGAACGCAACGGCCAAAAAATCCGCAGACCCATAATAACTCTACCCCATAGATAATAACTATTTATATTACAATTGGTTGTCTATGCTCTGCCCGTAGATCACAGGGCAAACGCAAAGGCCAAAAATTTAGTTATATGCTATATAATGTATAATATGTTGTATGCTATAAAATGTTAAAAATAAAATAAAAATAGTTATCGTTTTTAATTCTATTTTGTACAAGCTTGTGTTGTCATTCTATATTCAATTTATGCGGTTTTTTTCTATCTATCTTGGAGTTAAATGACTAAATCTGGCGTGAAATCACCTATTTACAAAAATTAATATCTGGCGTTAATTAACATATTTTTATGTGTACTTATATATACCCCTAAAATTTATCATTTGTTTCAATTCACCTAATCAATAAATTTAATTTATAATAAAGTAAAAATTTAAAAAAAAAAAACATCGTGTTTTATTACAAACTTCTAAATTTCTCGAGATACTCGAGAAATCCTTGTGGGGACTTAGAGTGCCTCGAGAAATCAAAAACTTTACTCGAAAATGACTAAAATGTAGAAAATGTATCTATCAAATCCCCTGGAAACTTTTGTCTTATAGAAAAATATTTCGAGTCGCACAGTGAAGTATTTGTACCAAATTTCCAGACAAAATATAATGAAGGGAGTTTTATACTCAAAATTGATTGAAAAGACTATTTAGATACAAAAGTACATTTAATTGGTCAATAATAAAAAAATTTTTTTTACTCATAATCGTCTTATCTATGCTTGCTTTTGTTTCCACGTAAGGTGATTTTGGAATAATAAGTTATTAATTAATTACCAATTTTCACTGGAAAACTGCTTGCTCCTTTTTCTGACTTTTGATTATCTTTATCTTAGTCTTAGAAGAAAAAAGACGCAAGTTCGCGGAATATTTTTTTCACAAACATATTATAGAATACTTAAACTTTGTCCTGTTGCAAAAAATTTTACCGGGCAAAATGGGGCATATAAACAAAAAGGTTTGAGTTTGATAAATTTAATGAAATAAAAATTTATTTTCTAACAGCAAATATGAATTACAATTATATTAAAAGAAACATTAACATTAAATACTAATAAATAATGCCCAAACTTTCGTGTTCAATATGAAAGAAAAATCCGCAGTTAATTGCACTAACAAACACAGTAAACGTAAATGGAATGACACGGTAAATCGTATCCATAAGAGCAGGTAGGTTGCCGCTTACAAAACAGGCGGGGGGCGACGTTAAGATTACTCAAGTGACTTGTTTGTAATGGAGTGGTTATGTAACTGCATCAAAAAACAACTTTCCATGCAAAACAAGAGTTGACTTTTCTGACTTTTGTCTGGAAATTTGGAAGAAATACTCCACTGTGAGTCGATCGAACGAGAGTTGTTATTTAAGCCAGGAAAAGTGGCAGGTGTAAATAACCGAGCAGGTAAGCCTAAAATTATTGAAATCAACTCAAGTGTTATTAACATGAAAAATGATATACATTTCGAAGAAACGGTAAATGTACGTAGAACCCTTGCACTGTAAATATGATACGCTATAAATGTAAGTATTATTTTATTTTTGTTAATTGTAATACTTAACAGTAATTAAAGCCTGGGAATTCTTGGAAGCAAAATCAATATGAATAATTGTTTGTATTTGTTTGTTATATATTCGAAAAGAATCTATTAAAAACCATTTAAAATATTATTTGATAAGGGAATGTAGACAAGGTGACAGACTAGATATAATTATAAGAAATAGTTCGAAATGTTCCTGAATGAAATGTTTGAAATTCTAAGGAATTGACTCTTGAACAAATTTTCCCATTTTGCGACAAAATCTCCCTCAAAAAAGAAGGCCCATGATTTAAATTTAAACAATCTCATTGTATCTATATATGCAATTTTCAAAAATATTTTACTATACTTTATTCCTTACTATTTGGCTGAAAATGGTGACATTTTATTAAATTTACTCATAAAAATCTCTGGCAAATATAAAACATGCCTATAATACCATTTTGATAGATTATAAAAACCAGTTTTTTTATTTGTTATTTGTGTAAATAATACCTAAAATAGTTTAGAGCAAATACTTTTTATGGAGTTTTTATGTAAATACCTTTTGATATACCGAGTTGGTTTCCAGGAACCAATCAAATACACTGTTGTAAGAGTGATTTTTTAATGAAAAACACATAAAATAATAAAAACTTCTTTAAAATTTCTTAAGTGACTTTTCAAACGATTCCTCGGAAGCAATTCAATCTTCAAAGATCACTAGGCAAAGAAGATTTCCCATGAATTCAGCCACATACACTGTTGTCGTATAATTTAAGAGAAGCATCTTGAGCTCTTTTTCGTGGAAAATGTTAGCCACACATCAACTTTTGTACGCCTATTAAGTTTTTCCGCTGTTTCCGAGGTGATGTTTTTTAATTATCTTTCTACATCATCTTATATGACCATGTTTCTCATAGTTCCAGAAACGAGAAGGTTTGTATTTTTGGCAGTTGACAAATTGTGCCACCCGTAGTAAAAATGCACACACGGGTTGGTCTGGATCTTCTTCGCTTGGAAGACCTAAACTCTAATACTAGGGAAAAAGCGCCACTAAGTTAGAGCGGACGCTAGTGTAAGTGTTTGCCTTACCTCGTTATCTCCAAGGCAGTTAATAACCATCTAAAGCTTATCGTTTCCGAATATCTCCTGATGGTGTGACGTATGCCAACCTAACGTTGAGAGCGATATTACTCTCAAATTTTTGCACATTCATTTTTTCCTTCGATACAATTCTGCAGCTGGGAATGGTAATCATGATCCAAGTGAGAATGTCCAAACAGATTTTCCAAGCGACGAATAAATTATTAATCATTTATTCCCTTGGTGCAACACGTTCCCCTCTCAAGGCTACAGTAAATTCTAATGCTTTTCGATTGTTTGGCCAGCCATTACAATCACCAGTAGCTGCAAAGTGGAAAAAGAATTTGGCCTCATCTGGGACGTTTACAATTTAAAAATGAGTGATAAATTTTTCTTATGCTTTAAGAGTGTTGTTTATCTATCGCTTCACTCTTACTAATCTCCTCTATTTGATTGGTTGCTGCTGCTACGAATCTAGCTTTTTTGCAATTTTTTCTCGAAAACGTGCATAAATTGCACGATTTGTCAATTCGTTTTTCATGGCAATAGATTACATAATTCTCAAATTGTGTCAATTTGATTTTAGTGGCATTTTGACTTGGTTGAAATTAGTTTTTCATGGCGTTTCCAAGTTGTTTTTACATTATTTTGAATCGTCATATTGGCATCTTGATCTTTCAAAACCCATGATTCTGCATCCATTACCTAAGCAATCAGTGCGTCCAGCAGTCGTTCGCAAATTTCTTGCCGCATATCTTAAATTCGCTTTCTTCAAGTTCATTCCTCAAGTAAGCAACATTAATTTTTTTTATATAAAACACAAGTATTTCATTCGGCAAAATCATTTATAAATATATTTTTAGTAATTAATTTTTATAATTAAATAGATTTTAGATACGCAACAGTTGCCATATGACATACTTTTTTTGGCGGGTTAAATGCCACTATACGGTCGCCAATATCTGACCTTATAGCGTCATTTATGTCTAATTCTACTAAGTTGTAAATGAAATTTTTCATTGTGAAAATAAATAGAATTGATAAACATATAGAATCATATAAATATTATCAAAGATAGTAAATGAGACCTCTAGAATATTTCGAAATAAATTTCGATTTTTGCCCCAAATTCTAAAATCAGTTTTTTGTATTATATTAATACGTATTTCGACTTCCAAGTAGTCATCATCAGTATGAATTAGCAAATCATAATTACTCTTATTATGTATGTTATTCGTTGCCAATTTGGCGGCGGACTGCACGGCAACGACTAACATACATAATAAGAGTAATTTCGATTAGCTCATTCATGCTGATAATGACTACTTGGTAGTCGAAATACGTATTTATAAAATACAAAAAACTGATCTAGGAAATTGGAGCAAAAATCGAAATTATATAGAATCATACCCTCAGCCAATTATATTGAGAATAAATTGTGCTTTAAACATTAAAATGTTCATTGCGGACGTATATATTGACAACTTAATTAATTAACATCACTTGAGAAACACATAGATTGTTAACTTTGCAAATATATAGGTTGTTCTAATAAAATTGTGACAAATAAAAAGTTTTAAAATATTTGCAACGCAGAAGCTGCGTTTGCTGAGCTAATTCCGCCAGAGATTGAAAAAATAACACATTTTGCGCAGACATCCCCCCTCCTTGTTTACTTGCCGATTTTTCTCATTAGCCCGTGAATATATCTTTCGTCAGAAACCAACATGATAAGCTTGAAAATGAGGCGCGAATCATGGAATTTGATAAAGGAATAAGGAAGATAAGATATGGACAGAAAAAAAACATGCTGGAGAAAAATAATATATAATAAGGATTAATACATTAGAATTTGTGAGCGCTTCACTTGAAAGAAGACATTCGCATTCGTCTTCGCGAATATTGGAAATAACATCACTCGTACATAGATATAAAAGTTAAATATTAGTATTCGTTGTAATTGTTTAAAAGAAAATTTTTAATTTTTGTTGCTTTTCGAATAAAGAATTATATGTATTTATTCGATCTTTGCTTTTAATAATGAAAAGCAAGAAGAAATCAGTGTGATTCTGTTCGTTAAAATAATTAGAAATGTAGCGGCTTCGTATTCCCGTACATAGTGCACATTCAAAAAACGTGTGATATAAATCGTCTGGACTACCAGTGTTACAGGTTTGACAGATGCTGGCTGGATTTATAGTTATTTTTAATTTGTTGCTATAAATTGTCGATTTAATTATAGACGCAGCACTTAATTGAAATATTACCCTTTATCTGCCAATGGCTGTGTTGCTGTTGAATATTATTTCAGATATGTTGTTTTCCATTATTAGTTTGTATAGGGTTTGTACATTCTTAGGTTGTAACAAAGCTTGGCTGTAATCTTCCAATAACTGAGGCATAGTATTTCGCAGATGGTTTTGTTCTTGGGTATTATAAATATCACTCAATTCTCCTCTAACAATCTTCTAACATAATTCGTAATTGAGATGCCCAGTTGTATTTTACGATGTTGTCAGGTAGTTGATCTAATTCGAGTTGCCGTCGGAATATAATTTTGGCATATCTGCTCTCGCACATCATCAAAAGCTAATTCCACCAACGAAATGTGCTTCTAAATATATACGAAGATAGGTGTAAGTGTTGGGTTTCATATCGAATAGATTTTTATGGAATTGGCATTGAACCTTTTCTATTTGGTCTCTATCGAATTGCATAAACTGCAGAGCAATAAAGAAGTAGAGTAGTGATTATCGTAGTAATTGTGGAATCTCATTTCAACATCCAGTTTTCAAGTATGCTAATCAAATTTCCAGTGGCAATTTTAACCTTGGTACCTTTATAGATTGCCTTGTAAAATAGACCTGATGAGCTGAACGTTATTCCAAGATACTCGTATTCTTTAACCGTTTCAATTTTGTGATCCATACACTTGAAGTTTCGGTTAAAATCGAGTCGACCTTTATGAAATATTAATATTTTAGTCTTATCGGTGTTAATTATTAGATTATTCTAGTTGCAATAGAGAGGGTATCAATTTGTCTTTGAGTTTGACCAGGGTTGTTTGCTAGCAGTACGAGATCATCAGCGCATCCTAACGCTATTTTATGTTCGTAAATTAATTTTTCGAGATGATTATAAAAAAAAGTAATTTTAATTAGTATATCGTTAGTAAATTAATATTATAATATAATTTTTTTCTATACAAATAGTTATTCATTCAAATTATATAAAGTACAAACATAAAACCATGCCCCAAGGAATGTTTACCTACAATTTTAATTAATCATTTGTATCTTTCTATCTTGATATTTTTCCGTAATTTATAAATTAATATTACAATTAAACAAGAGAAAACAAACAATTGACTGAGTTAATTGTTGAAATACCATGTATAGTGTTGATTACACTGTCACATAACACATACATAAGTGATATTCTCATACATACTACACAATTTGGGCCCTCACGAGTAAACAGTAACGTTTACGAAAAATTGTTTCAAACAAAAGTTGTTTATTTTTTATAAGGAACATTTTTTACATTTGAACTTTTGTTATATCTCTAACGGTTTACAATATGAGTCCTAGGGAAACAAGATCAAATTGACCTATGTTGCTCATCTACGAACTTAGCCTCACTTACATCCTGTGCACGCTCTAAAAATTTCAACTTGATATCTCTTTTCGTTTTTGAGTTATCGTGATTACAGACAGACAGACAACCGGAAATGGGCTTAATAGGTGATTTTATGAACACCAACAAGAAAATTTTGTTTGTAGCATTAATATTTTAAAGTGTTACAAACTTGGGACTAAACTTAGTATATCTTGATATATATTATATATATACATGGCATAATTAATAAATCTGGATGTCTATATAGTATAATAAACGAACCTTTTTCTTACGCAAAAATTTTTGTGGAGTGTATTGATTTGCGGTATTTTGGATTAATTTCAGAAAATTATCCTAAAAAAGTTTACATGATTTAAAGCAAACATTTTAACCCCACACAATTTTCAGTCAAAATGTTGAATTTCCTACCCCTACCCCTGTTTTAGCCCACATAAAGAGACCCCCGAAATTAATATTAACTTTTTTTTGAAAATTTAAGCCTTTTTCAGCCCCCATAAACCCTCTTCACCTCAATGGCGCGAGGGTTAAAAATAAAAAATTCCGCTTTAAACCATATAGATTTTTTTGAGGATAATTTACTGAAGCCAATGCAAAAAAAGCGCAAGTAAATACAATCCGCAGGAGCAAAAGTTTAGCAACTTTGTGGAGAATTACAATTTGTATGTTCGTTTGGGTATGCTCCAAAAGCTTAAAAGTTCTTCATCGATTGTACTCAAATTTGACATGATAAACAACACGATTCAAGGATTGTTTTTATCTATTTTTGTTTTGTTTCATCTTTTGTTTTTAACCCGCGGAGAGTGGAAGTTTGGGGATGGAGGTGGAGATGAACAATCGAACATTTTCAAATATACCCAAGTAGGGTATTAAATAAAAGGGCATGACGTGTGCAATACAAACAATATAAATTATCTTTAACTTTGTAAATTATAATACCTCCACATAATTTTATATAAATTTATTTTTTAATGCACTACCTAATTAAAAATAGTTTAATAACGTGTTTATTGAATGATGTTTGAGAGTGATAAAATTAGGGCAGAGAATAAATCTAATTAATTATATTTAATTTTAGCAAGTTTCACCATATTTCTATCACAAGTTTTTGTATTTTACTGAGGACGACTTATATAAAAGTAACGAAAGAACACAAACGGGTCAGAAAATTTCCGAAGCTACAATTTTTTACTACACCTTTACCCTCGTGATGAGAAAAACTCTCACAATTTCTGAAGGTCTTGAAAAAAAAGCTTAAACTGTAGAAAAAATAGGTTGAAAAAATGTCATATGTTGAAAAATTATCGTAGCTTCAAGTGTGAGTTTAAGGTTCCGTACCCGAAAAAAACTGAAAAGTTGCCGACAACCTTCAAAATGCTTTAAGGATTAACATAATTTAATCAAGAGTGTTCTTATATATGTTTCAAGTGCGAGTTTAGGGTTCCGTACCCGCAAAATTTGTCGGAGGTTTTTTAAATTTTGTAAATTTCGCTTGTTATACCATGTATATATGAAATATACATAGTATATTAAGTTTAGTCCCAAGTTTGTAACGCTTAAAAATAATGATGCTAGGAAAAAAATGTTGTCATAGGTGTTCATAAAATCACCTAATTAGACCATTTCCGGTTGTCCGTCCGTCCGTCCGTCTGTGGACACGATAACTCAAAAACGAAAAAAGACATCGAGCTGAAATTTTTACAGCGTACTCAGGACGTAAAAAGTAAGGTCAAGTTCGTAAATGAGCATCATAAGTCAATTGGGTCTTGGGTCCGTAGGACCCATCTTGTAAATCGTTAGAGATAGAACAAAAGTTTAAATGTAAAAAATGTTCCTTATCAAAAACTAAACAACGTTTGTTTGAAACATTTTTTCGTAAACATCACTGTTTACCCGTGAGGGCGCCAATTAGGCGGAAATTTTATAATATGTACTATACTTGAATATCAGTTATGTATGTGTCACATGTATGTATGTGTTATGTGATAAATAAATCAACACTGACTATGCATAGTATTTCAACAATTAACTCAGTCAATTGTTTGTTTTCACTTGTTTTAATTATAGTTACTAAATTCACGTGCACTCGTTTGTTTTCGTAATTTACTATTGTGCATAGCTTTTTAACTCCCGAACCGCTATGTGTGTCTGTCTATCTGTGGCATCGTAGCGAATAAATTGATGAACCGATTTGAAATTTGTTTGTTCCTTTTGAAATGTAATTAAATGGCGAGTGTTCTATGTTTCAAGTGAGAGTTATGAGTTCCGTACCCGAAAAATTTCTCGCGGGTTTTTCAAATTTTGTAAATTTTACTTGTTGAAAATAGAATACAACCCGTGCTACACGTTCCTAAAGTAGCTTTCTACAGCTAAAAGAATTTTTCAAATGGGTTTGTAGTTTTGAAACTAACAATCATGCAAAAAATCGAATGTTTTTTCTCTTTATAGTTTATACCTTTTATAAATGACTGTAGGTCGATGTCACATTTTATTTTGGTTGGTTAAATAATAATAGACCTATTTTAAATAAGGAAAGGTGCCATAGACGTTACAACCGAGAAAAGATGATTCTGTGTGACACCTTTAAAAAGAAATTTAATTTACCAGAGGATAAACAAAATAATGAAGAAAAATACATAGCTAATACAATACCTACGATGTAATATATTATTCGTGATTCATGTAAATATTTAAATTTCATATACAAATCCGTTTTCATTTTTTATAAATATTTCTTTCCTTTTCATTCAACAGTATGAATATTCTTGTAAAATATTGTGATAAGATATTTAGAAGATGTTTATTTTATAATTTTTATCTACGCCCGTGAGATAAGAACTACTTGGCGGACTCAGTTGAAATATTATCGCACGCATTTTCAACCCATCAAATTATTCAAATAACTGTGGAAATCTAAACTAATAACAAGTGATTACACAGCTATAGTAAGTAAATAAATGCACAATGGCTTTTTTGTAGTTAATCAAACAAAAAATAAAAAAAATTGCAGAGTTTGGGGACATTATGTTCTGAGTTTAAATTAGAGTTCTTCAGAATCCTTTAATGGTCTAGTTCTTCAGGATCCTTTAATGGTCTAGTTCTTCAGAATCCTTTAATGGTCAGATTAAATCCTAAAAGGTAAGAGATAGAATCACACTTCAAAATACCAAATGGATCCTCATAAAAAAACTACCATTCTTTATTTAAAACATTTTCTTCGAAAATCGTTAGCTTTGAGAGGAAATACGACTTAAAAAAGGTTATTTATGCATTTAAACCAAAACACGGTAGCTAGAAAAAAATGCTTTGGCCGAAAGTTCTCAAGGGCAATAGGAGATTTTACCCTGTGTCAATGATTTTGACCTAAAATTCTAGTATCAAGGTTATTTAAACTTGATCTTCAAATAATTTTGAAAATTTACCGGGGCTTAAACCACAATTAAATGACATTCAGTGCCCTTCAAAACTTTTCCCGAAAAAATTTTTCTAAAGCTAGCTAGAATTTTTTTCGAATAAATGCAATAATGGCATATTTTAAGTCGTATTTTTGCATGCCTAGTGATTGGTTAAATTAGGACAAATCTTTGGCGTCCATTTTCTCTAAAACTATAAAAGGTAAAGAAAGACTTGATTATTTGCAGATATATTCAAGTAGCTATCATTTAAGTTAACATTTTCGAAAAACGACCATACGGCCGCCATAATTTTGTTGGTTTTTAAACTCTTCTAATTTATAAAAAAAAAATAATGCAAGCACTGATATTCAACACTTCCTATATAAGGTATTTCAACAATTAACTCAGTCAGTTGGGGTTTTTTTACTTGTTTCTTTAAGTTTGGCTGACCTTAATTACGGAAAAAATAGTGTTTATTGAATCCTTTAACATGATCGCTAGCAGTCATAGTCATTTAAATAAATTTAAAAAATCAAAACTCCCAATTAAAACGAATTTTTAAAGGTTGAGAAAAGTATGCTATAATACTTTTTTTGCTTTGAATAATTAATGTCAAGTCTTTGATGATACACAGGACTACTTTCATTAATTAATTATCTAGATATAATTGGAAACTGTCTAAAAAATATGAATTTTTTTTAAATTTAAAATAAAATAAATAAAATTATTATTATAATAACATTAATAAATAATAATTGTTTGTATATATAAAAACAATTTTAAGATTGAAGGGTGGAGATATGTCGAAAGCAAATTATAAAACATTAAAGTTTGCATGTCTTTACACAATATTCAAGTGAAAAAGGTGTTAAAGCTCTATAAATTTGTACAAGATGAATCAGAAATTATGATTTACAATTTAAGGGAAACATCTGTGGAATTTTTAAGTATTTTTATATTTTATCATTAACTGATATATTAAAAGTCCTTTATATTAGGTAACTTGTATAACGATTTCGCATTGGGAATCGTGAAAGCCTTTTGAAGAATGTCTTGTATAGTTCCTAAAACATTACGGAACAACTTATATTCCGAGTTTTAAAGACATTTATTAATATTACTAGCTGTGAATTACCCGCTTTGCTAGGCAACATTCCCACTTGCACTCCTCCCTCCACATTTCCTTGCGTGGGATAACATTTTTGTACTGTACACGTCATGCTCTTTTATTTGATACCCCACTTAGGTATATTTGTAAATATTCGATAATTCCTTCCCACTTTCTCGCTATACCTTTCTACCCTCCGAAGGTTAAAAGTAAATAAAAACAATAGATCTTTGAAGCTGGTTGTATATCGTGTCAATAATTGATCTTAATCGATGCACAACTTTTTTAATTTTTGAAGCATATCCCTTTCAACCCCTATTTCAACCCCTTACTCTACTATAATATGGATGTATTATACATAAAAAGCTTCCTCTTGAATCACTCTATCTATCTATCACCGCATCAAAATCCGTTTCGTAGTTTCAAAGATTTAAGCGTACATAGGGACATAGGGACAGAAAAAGCGACTTTGTTTTATAATATGTAGTGATGTACGTTCATGCAAAATAAGTAAAGGTAAGTTCAAATTTGAGGTGAAGCGCGAACGTTTCAATGTTTATATATTAAATTGGAATAGGCTTGATGACTAAATTTTTTAATCAACTTCAAACAAAAAAGGTGGAGGTTCTCAATTCGATTGCATTTGTTTTAATGTTTGTTACCTCAGAACTTCTGCCTGGGTGAACCGATTGTGATGATTCTGTTTGAAAGGTGGTACTTCCCGTGTGGCCCCATTTCAATTTGGTCCAATTATGACAGTAGCATCTATGAGAAAACCATATAAGTCTTAAATTTGCATTAAGTATGTGCGCGACAAATGGACAAATAACTCAATATCTTGCCAACCAATATCGATGATTCTTTTTTTAATGACAAATTAGTTCGTGTATTTTAGATTCACTAAAAATAAAAAAAACTTTTAGCAAAAAAAAAAAACCGAGTTCAAAAAGTAATAAAAAAAACATTTAAAAAAAAGAAAACCGACTTCAAAAGGAAAACTTTTCCAAAATATATTAAAATGCACTAAAAAGTAAAAAATAACGATAATATAATGTAGTTAAAATTATTGTTATTTTTGGAGTCCGTGTCAGCCAAGCTAATGTAGAAAACTGTTCTGTCAGAGTTGTTTCCTTGGCTGACACCGACTCCAAAAATAACATTAATTTTAATTACATTATATTATCGTATTTTTTTTATTTTTTAGTGCATTTTAATATATTTTGGAAAAGTTTTCCTTTTGAAGTCGGTTTTCTTTTTGTTAAAAGTTTTTTTTATTTTGTGATTTTTAGTGAATCTGAAGTACACTCACTAACTTGTCACTAAAGAAAGAATCATCGAAGTGATATTGAGTTATTCGTCTTCTTGTCGTACATACTTAATGAAAATTTAAGACTTTTATGGTTTTCTCATGGATGCCGTTGTCGGAGCTGTACCAAAATGAAGAATTTGTATTCTTTAATTCGATGAATTTGGATTCTTTATCTGTTTGAAAGCACCAGCTTTCAAACAGATAAAGAATCATCAAAATCGGTTCACCCAATCAAAAGTTCTGAAGTAACAAACATAAAAAAAAAAAAAAAATACAGTCGAATTGATAACCTCCTCCGTTTCTGTTTGAAGTCGGTTAAAAAATAAAAATGCACTAAACGAGTCGGTGTCAGCAAAGGAAACTACTGTGACGGAATTGTTTGCTACAATAACTTGACTGACACTGACTCCAAAAATAACAATAATTATAGCTACATTATAATATCGTTATTTTTTTACTTTTTACTCCAATTTTATTTTTTTTGCTTTTTGAAGAATTTTTTTTTTTTGTTTTTGTGTAAAGGGTTTTTTCTTATCACTTCAGGTGAAGAATTGTCAATACGCTTGAAGAACAGTAAAGTTGGTTTTTGGTTTATGGGTTAGTAACGTCATTGTCTGACATCACCATAGAGTTACATATAAAATGCACATAAAACTTTGCTTTTATAAATGCAGATAGGTAACAATCTTTGAATGCTTATAACTTTTTCGTTTTTAAATCAATTTTAATTTCATTTTCAAATTTTGTCATGGTATCAAGTCTAGTTTTATATTTTTATGAGTGATACGGCAAATTCGACATCGTGCAACTAGCGTATTAATTGTTTTCTTCAATTTATTCAACGTAAATATTAGAAATATCATGTGTATAGAAAAAAGTTTAAAAGTCAAAAGTTCATTGCCAGTAAATTTTTTAACAAATGATTTTTTTTTTATCGTATGAAATTTTTTAATTTACTACCTCTGGCGTTGATTCTGAACGCAACGAATACGTTATGCGTATACAACAGACATTGCTGGGCGCTAACATTACAATTTGAAATATTATCTCTGTTACATTTTGTTCAATTATTAATATATAAATATAACATATAACTAAAATAATTGTATATACTATTATTATTATTATTATTGTTATTATTTTTATTATATGACATTATAAAATTATATGAGAGAATGAAAAAGAAACTAAAATAAATAAATCAAAGTAACTGTTATAAATTATTTTGATTAATTTAAAAAAATATATAAATATGAAATTATACGTATATATAATATACCTTTTGTAAAAAAAAAAATATACACACATACAATTTTTTCTGTGACATTTTACAATTTTGTTAATTAATTTTAGTAATTTATTTACGTAAAACAGCCAACAGAATAATAATTTTTATATTTAACATATAAAACAAAAAAAAAATTATTTAGATATAGTCATAGGGCTTAGCAAAATGAAACTGCATTTTATACAGAAAGCAAGCCACTTTACCCAGTGATACCAGGGACCAATATGAATGATTTCACCCGAGGAAACACAAATTTCATCCACTGGAACTCAAGATGGCGGACCTTTTCCAAAATGGCGTCTGCATACTTTAAAAAATTTATAGAATCAAAACGGTTGCACCGATTTAAGTGATTGAGGTGTCAATCGATTCTTATTGACATCTCTAATCAAATGAAAAACGTTCCATTTGAAAAAATAAAAATAGCGGACGAATATTAAGAAAAATGTGTAATTTTTTCATAAATTTTTTCATTCTAGTGAAAAAAACAATTAAATATCCTCTGATATGGTCACATATTTTTTTTATTTAAATAAAACCTGATAATATTAGCTACAAAATAAAAAAAATTGCTTGACAATCCGTCAAGTAGTTTTTGAACTATACGCATTACAAAAGAAGCGCCTGGTTTTGAAAGCCTTCATTGTACGTAATGTGATGCAATGTACATACTCTAGTAGACATGTACTTTCTAGACTTATTAGTGTTCGAGATACAGCCGATCAAAGGTAGACAAAGTTACTCGAAATGTAAAAAAGTAGCCGAAACATGAAGGTTTTGTCCCTATAACTATTTATTACCATCATATCATGTTAATTATATTAATCGCACATCAATATCAACAGCTTAATACAACTATGGCCACAGTCCTACCCCTAACCCATTTTTCCCTCTTCCCTAAACGCGAGGTGTCTCATTTTAATGTAAGAAGTGCATTTTTAGAAACCTTCACTCACACCAAATACTCTTACGTTGTACAGACAATGTGATGTCACGGGGTGGGAGGAGGTTCCGCCGAACAAGATTATTGTTTTGATCTGCAGTTTCCATTATTTTTTCAGGATAATAATTTTGTCATCATTAAGTATTATTTTCGTTCAAAATAATTTCGTTTTATGATTTCGGAATGTTTTTATTTATTTGAAACATTATACATTTAAAAACTCGGAAAAGTTAAAATTTGTGGGAAAATGTAAACAACTACATTATTCAAGTGATTGTGTATGATATTTAGTAATAAAGCCCAAGTTGTTAATACAATCTCTTTCCTTGTAAATCAAGTTTACCAAAATGCAATTGAATAATTGATTGATTGAAAAGGAAAAATTCATCCATTATTGGGGTAGCATTTTCAAATTTATCGAATTTCCCAAACATTTTCATTGATGTTATTTGGAAAAACAGGAAATGTCAGCTTATCAGACTACCATCAACTAGAGATGCTGCCAAGTACCACTCATACAGGACCTACTTTCAAGTTCAGGCGTGGATGGGAAGCCAAGAAAGACATCAACATTACCCTTTTCAATGGGTACGGAAGTTTATCAAACAAGGTAAGTATTTTGTTAAATATTTTCGTAACAACATATACAATGCACGTGCATTAATTGACTGATTCATTAGTCTACAGGTCTGGTTCCCATCACTACAACGATGGACGCTGCTCCAGGACAGCTGCTTCATATAATAAGCTGAAAGTGTACGAGTGGTTGGGCTACTGCAGGCTGCAGCTGTTAAAAGGCCTGGTCTGTTGTGCTCTGCAGTGTGCAAGCCCTGCGTGGACACAGCATGCAAAAATTTCACTCAGCCTGACACCAACTAAGCTGATACGAATAATGAGGACACCACCAATCTCCCCTGTGAATGAACAAATTTATAAATTTTTGGCATACCTGTATCGCCCAAATTAGGGCTCAGATCCAAAATTGGTAAACACCGTGTATACAGGGCTTTCTGTTATTAACTGCAGATCGTGGGCCTATAGAATAAGCTCATAAAGACGAAGGAAAAAGTTATTTACCAATTTTGGATCTGAGCCCTAATTTGGGCGCTACAGGTATGCCAAAAGTTTATAAATTTGTTCATTCACAGGGGAGATTGTTTTTCGATCATAACTTTATGTCCTGTAGAGAACGCCATATTTAATTTAATGTGACGCCACATAGCATTGGGCAATCAAAATGCTTCTAACGATATCTCATTTGTAAAATTATGGTCAGTAGTTTAGAAGCTAGACGGGAACAGATGAACGTACATACATATGTACCAAACACATAACCCTCGCCATTGTATAGTCGGGGTAAAAAGAAGTTAGTGTTTGTCCAAAATTCTTTCAAGTTCAAGTTTTGCTCTGAGCCTTGGTAATTATTTTTCTTTCTTTATAAGTTTATCGATAATTACTTATTCAAATTAAGATGAGCATTTCTGAAGGTTCTAAATTCGACTGTATTTTTTTGTTATGTTTCTTATCTCAAAACTTTCGATCGGGTGAACCGATTTGAATGATTCTTTTTTTTATTTGAAAGCTGGTCTGTCCCATGTGTAAATTTGCATTATGTGCGCGGCAAATGGACAAATAACTCAATATCACGCAAACCGATTTCGATGAATCTTTTTTAGTGACAAATTAGTTAGTGTACTTCAGATTCACTAAAAACCGACATATATATTCCAAAACAAATTAATATGCACTAAAAAGTAAAAAAATAATGTATTTACAATTATTGTTATTTTTGGAGTCGGTGTCAGCCAAGTTAATGTAGCAAACTGTTCTGTGACAGTTGGCTGACCCTGACACCAAAAATAATCATAATTGTAACTACATTATATTTTTTCTTTTTAGTGAATATTAATTTGTTTTGAAAGTTGTTTTGTTAAAATATATCCCCTAAGGACCCTAAGGACAATAAAATTTGATACTTTTAAGGGTTCTAAGAGGAATAGATTTTATCAAAATGGATGATTACTTATTTATTTGTTTTATTTTCTAGTAACTTCAATTACTTCGCAAATATTATTACTATTCAGAGGCGCCGCCAGCCAATGGAACAGAAGGTGGCAACCAGATAAATACAAAATATGAGTTAAGAGTAAACAATTTTAAAGGGCCCTGATTGCTAAAAATGGCAACAAGAACTTTTCATTTTCAAAGTAGGTACTTATAATTTTTGATAGCAAGTTACAAGTGTAATATGTAAAACAAACCCTCAATAGAAGGAAATGTCGACATGCTACAAAAAATTATTCATTTAAATCAGATCCCATATTATTATTATTGCATTGAGATAGTGAGAACATTTAATTTTAACTTAGGGGATATATTTGAGTTCAGAATGTAACCACAGATATACACATACCAATAATTTAAGAAATGGAATAGGCGGATACATTTCTATATATGAGTTTTTATCTGTACAGCAGCAATAGTATGTACACTTGTCTAGTTTACTTCTATCTACTAAGAATGAGCTAACAAAAAAAAAAAGCTTGACAACATTTTAAGAACACCCAACGGATTAAATCCAGTTGATTACTTTCTTTTATTTTTCTTCTATTTGGTTAGTTAACTAAATATATGTTTTTTACAGTGATTGTCAATTAGAACGTCATACCTACATAGTTTGTATCAAAAGAGACAGAGAAGAAATTCAGTTAAAATATTCAGTCTTCAAATCACGTCCATAAAGATGGATATAATGGGAAACCACACATCAAGAAAATCGCTCTTTTGAAGTAGCCCTAGCTGGGCTTCGCATTGGTCACAAAGCAGCCCATTCGTACTAAATTGATAAATCAAGACCACCGGCTTGTTGTTTCTGCAAAGTACCACCAACGACAAATTATCTATTATCTTGCAAAAAATTTGAAGCCATTCAAAATAAATTGCAAATTTCAGTAGACATTGATTTTGCCCTAGGAACAGTGGCGGATCCACCCATATGGGCATGTCATTCACCTAAATAGTTAATCTATTGTTCCTAATTTCATACTAAACCCCTACCTAAATTTTTTTTTTAATCGTTTCAAAGCATGTAGGTTCTAAAAATCGAAAAAAATCCCAGCGAAACAGGTAGAATAGTATTTACGGAAATCAATATACATACCCCTATATAATTAGATTCAATTATCAATGATTCAAGTATACAGATCAAGTCCTTGAATATCGATATACAGGCAGTGAAACAAGTGATTCAGATGTACCGGCGAATCATTAATGATATGAATCAACTATTATAAATGAATACCGACCTGGGCGGCCAAATGGAAAACAGAATGTAAAAATAATTCCCCCATTCCAGAGTCGGTGGCTCATCTCATTAATAACTCTTCCGCCCAGCATAGCTACCACAGAGAGATCGTTTTCTACACTTCACGAGGTTAAATCTTGGTAGCGTGAATCAATGGGACAGAAAAGATTATTCAGGCTTGCTTTCCTAAACATCTGGAAATCGATGATATCAACGCTATTCGTGTGGAAAAAAAACGAAAGCTTGAATTTTTTAGGTAAAAACCTAAATAAAATTTGTTAATATAAAATGTATGCTGGCGTTTAATTAATTTGTAAAAACTTCATCAAAATTGGTTCAGTAGTTTAGAGTCTGAATGTAAAGGTCGAGCCGGTTACCGATGAGATAAGTGATTTGGCAATCCGCTCCTGGGCCATTAATATAAAGCAAGAAAAGAAGCGATGACAAGTGGGATCCCTTACTTAAGACCCTAGTATCTTTTGAAGCTCGTACTTACGCCACCCCTTCCCGATCGAACACAGCAAGAAGTAGATTTTTAGATCAACTTAAAAACATCTTCAAATGACTTAGTGAAATTCTTTTTGATTTTATTTTTCGACGAGTCAGAGATTTCGGACTTTTATTTACACCAGTTTGTTCTGGTGTAAATAAAACTTATTCATCTCTTTTTACGTAGCGGATATCGAAATTATTTATTTTTGAATTTTAATAAAAAAATTCATTTTGACTAAAAAACAAAATCGGTAAAAATCTCTTTTAACCGACTCCTATGAAATGACCTATGAAAAGTCCATTGCAAAATCATTTGGGCAAAAAAATAATCAAGGTCAAAGATTGCGAAATAGGTTTTAGTTAATAGGTTCAAAAACAATTAAAGGCCACTTTTTGCTGATACAAAGTGAACAGTCTCCCGAAAAGTCCGAACTTTACTATTCTTTTCGAATTATGAAACTTCTTTATGCTAGTATTGGGAACACCACTTGATTTCCTTGTACCATTATAAAATATTCAAAATGATTACTCTTAACTCAGTCACAGAAGTACATGTTTTTGATAAATTGATTTAAAAAAAACTTTTCCACTTCCCACTATATGAAGTTATTGTAATGGGTTCGATTATCGATATCGAAATTTTCAACATATCTTTATGTTTCATGATTAGGATATGGCATTAACACTAATTTGGAGAAGAAGTATGTGTGTGTGTGTGTTTGCTTACGTACGTAGACATTTCGTATCGATCGATGCGTATTAAAAGCAATATGATCCGAAAAAATTTCATAACATTTGGTCGAGTCGGCCGAGCTTTTTCTTAAATTTTATCTTGATCGATATCGCGCGAACAAAAATGATATCGACTTCGTTCATGTGCCGATCGAGTTTTAACGGACCTATGATCCGAAAATAGTTCATAACATTCGGTCGAGCCGTGTCGAGTCGGTCAAGTTTTTATTTTTTTTAATTTTTTAACTTTGATTTTAGCTACAAGCTATGGTTGAGAAGTTCTGTTTTGCAGTCAAAAGTTTAAGGTTCTCTCTGAACGGTTTAGTAGAAATCAACTACCAAAAAAAGGTTACCTTTCTCATAAACCTTACAAAGAATAGATATGAATTTTTTAAAAAAGACACAAGGATGATTATTTTATAAATAAAATTTTAAATTTTTGTTATCATTTCCATTTCAACTCGTTAAGATATTTCCATGACATAAAAATGAAAATGATACCAAAAATTTGAAAGTCTATTTATCAATTAATCATCCTTTTATACGTCTTTTGTGAAAAATTCATATCAATTCTCTGAACGGTTTAGGAGAAATTAACTATCAAAGTCAGTGTTTTTATCAACAACAAAAAATTTCTTAATTTCGGTATAATTTTAAAGCTTAAAACTTGAGGAATACTGATGAAACTTTTTTATGTACGTGGTAAAATATTTTTAAAATCACTTATTGGCTGAAAAACCACCATTAATTACGACTTCTTCATATACCACCAAGTAAAACGTGATGTTTTTAATAATTAATGTCTCACAAACCGTACAGAGAATCAATTTGTTTTATACAGGTGGCGTATTAAACACTCATTAATTGACACACAAAATTTTAGTAACACTTTCGTTTTGGTATCGAAACACCTTAAACACTTATTTTAACACATACGTATTTTAGTCGAAAACCAATATCAAACCGAACAATTTAAATTGATAAAAAAAATTTGTTTTTTAAAGAAATTCTAGGTACATATTTTCTTGATCAAAAGTCAAAAGTTAATCTCAAAACATTTTGCTAAGATTTAAAAAAAAATTCTTAAAAGAAGATAAGGGGATTAGAAGATGCATAATGGGAACTGCAGTGAATTATTTTGCAGTGATTCGTATAACAAGTACTCCAGTAAACGAGGCTTAAACTTCTAAATTATTTCCTATAGCTTCGATTTACCTGAAAATTTGGGCCCGCTAGATCAAAAGCTATATGATGCTTAGTGGTGCTTTTGCCCAGGGGGTAGTAACCAACCCTTTATAGGGGTGGAAATATATATGTTGAAAATGGCAACGGGAATCGATAAAGCGATGAAATACAAGCAAATAAAGGAAATTTTGCGAAGTTAATATTTTCCGAGTGATTGGCAATTGAAATTCAATGTATTTAACGTTAAATAACAGAAAAATAGGACGTTTGTTTTAAAAAGTATCATGGTTTAAAGCTAAATTTTTAAGTTTTAACCCCCGCGCTGTAAGGAGGAAGGGGTGTATGGAATAAATGTATTCTAAAAGATTTTAAAAAGAGGTCAAAATAGTTTAAAATGCTAAAGTAACCCAAAACTAGATGTTTTTATTAATAAAGCCCTTTTTACCATATCCACTCCCCTCCCCCACCCTTTTTCTTCTTTTGTTTCAAATTGCGAATTTTTATGATGTATAAAGGGGTTTTGGGGTCGCTGATCTCGAATTCTTCTTTAGATTATCAAAAAAGTGGTAATATTTCTAGGGGGTGTACTTATTTGGGCCAAAAAGTTCGAAGCGTATCCCCAAAACCCCTGTATACGTCATAAAAATTCTAAATTTGCAAAAAATATGAAAGCGGGAGGGGGAGGGGAGTGAATGTTGTAAAAAGGGTTATATTAATAAAAAAATCTAAAGTTTTGGGTTACTTTGGCATTTTAAACTATTTTGACCTCTTTTTAAAATCTTTTAAAATACATTTTTTCCATACACCCCTTCCCCTTAATATCGCCGGGGATAAAACTTAAAAATTTTGTTTTGAACCATATAGACCTCTTTTAAAAACAGATTTCTGAAGCCAAAAAAAAAACACCCCCCAAAGACAGTCCATACACCTTCGGAAATTTTGGCCGAACTATTTAACGGATTTCGCTAAAATTTTAACCGAAAGTTGTAAGTAATAAAACCTACTATTGATATTAGTTTCATCAAAATCAAATAATATTTTTCAAGTTATAGTCAAATGAACTGTTTTACCATATGTATGTATACATATATATATAACTGGGAGGAGAAGGGACGAAACCTCCCCCAAATAAATATGAGGAGTAGTTCTTAAAATTGACCAAAAACCTACCAAATTTGGATATGCACCGATGTCTCCTCTTGCGAATATAAAATAAAAATGATAAAATTTCTGAAAAAATTCCATTTTTGACGAAATTTTGTTGGTTATACATGTTGGCACCGCTCAGGGAAAGTAACAAATTTCAAAAAATACTTATTTTGATGTGAAAGGAAAAACCCCAAAGTTTCGCTGCCCGAACTTTTAATCCATACACAAGGCGTAATTTTATTCTACTATTTACTTTATTTAGGTACTGACAACATGTTTAAAAAGTTCAAGTCATTTCAGATATATAGTTGTCAAAATATTGCAATTTGCAATAATAATTGCAATAAAAGGGAAAAAATTTAGCTATATTTCCACAGAATATTTTTCCTTCCAAACCCTTCATTTTCAACTTTTTTATAGTACCTTAAATGTTGATTACTTTTTTCAAAAAACATCTGATTTTTTAGTTATTTAATGTTAAATACTCTGAATTTCAATCGCCAATACCTCGGAAGGAATTGACTTTTAGAAATATATTTGAAAGAAATTTATTGCTTGGATTTCAACGTTTTACCGATTGGCATTTCAACATATATTATTCCACCCCCTTGGCAAAAGCACCACTAAGCACCATTTTGTTCTAGTTGAAAAAAGCTTTATCCCAAATTTTCATCGAAATCGGTGATGTAGGTCAAATTTTAGAGATTTCGTCTTTTTTTCTCCTTGTTTATGGGAGTAAAGAACGACAGGGAAAAATTTTTAAAAAAAATTAATTATGACTAATATTCGCTAAAAAAAATCTCGATCAATGCTACATTTCCATTAAAAGAGAAGTAATATCGAATTTCTAGTTACCAAGTTTAATAAAACATTTTTTTCAATTTTTATAATGGACTTTCATTCTGTAAAGAACTTCGTTCAATACAATATTTTCATTTTAAATATTATTAAAAAATAGCCACATCAAAAACCTACCAAACAGATAACTTAAATAACAATTCTTTTATCACTGCACTGTTTTGAATAAAAATAGAATAATTTCACGTTTCCCAGTCACTATCAAATTCACAAAGATTAATTCACTTTTCCATTCACAGAAATATCTAGCACTAGTTTTCTTACAAATAATAAATTTTCCTTAAAACACAGGACACCACATAAACAGTTAAAAAAAGTATCGTTTTATGAACTAAAATTCTTTATTTAAAAAAATAAAATTATGTTGTAGTTATGATTTTTAGATGTCAGACCAATAACTTTCTGTTTTATTAAATTAAATTATGCATGCATTTTAAAATAAAGCAAATTAATCAAGTTATTATTCCGGTAAATTATATCACGGTAAAGCTAAAAAGTAGGTTTGGACTTTAAATATCATTTTTTAAATTTTAAATCGAATTTTCAATAATTTTTCCAAAAGCGAGTCGTTCGAAGGATTTCGCACCATCGTACAAGATGTAACGTTTATGTATTTTTTATTTAAAATGCTTTGTACAAAAACAAAAATATACAGGACAATGAACTCGCAATTGTAAACTAAGTTTAGTCCCAAGTTTGTAACGCTTAAAATATTGATGCTATGAGCAAAATTTTGGTATAGGCCTTCTCAAAATCGCCTTATTAATCACGATAACTCAAAAACGAAAAGAAATAATAAACTTAAATTTGTATAGCATGTTTAGGACCATGAAGGTTATAAAGAAGGAGAACGATCGTTACGTGTTAAAGCATTTTAGAGCGTCTGTCCCTGAAAATTTGTAGAATTTATAGTTCATTTTCCAGCCACCAGCCGCGCTGTCATCAAGAAGTAGTATCTGCGAAGTTAGCTGTTTATGAGTACAAGTAGATGAAGTTAGTTGCATAATGTACAAATTGATATATCATTTCAAATTAGCGCACAACAGCCCGCTTTTATTGATACTACTTAGCGGTCGCAGCGCCTCACTTATTTTATCCATATTTCGGGGACAATATTTTCTATAGCGATCGTTCTCCTTCTTATAAACTTCATGTTTAGGACGTAAAGGGTGAGATTGAGTTCGTAAATAAGCAATAATTGGGTCAATTGGGTCTTGCATCTTGTAAACCGTTAGAGATAGAACAAAATTTTAAATGTAAAAAAATTCCGTATAAAAAAAATAAACAAATTTTGTATGAAACATTTTTCGAAAAAATTCCTGTTTAACCGTGAAGGCGCAAAATTATTTAACTACTTGTTTCAAAGCTAGCAGATTCCAAAAAGAACAAAAATACTTTTTCCTGCAACTCCTACGATGTGACTATATGATATGATATTTAAATCTACTTATTTATGGAACTAAAATAATTTTTTAAAGAAAAATTTGGATCATTTGGATCATTTTTGTAGTTGTATGATAACCACATTCATATCATAAGAAAGCGGAATAGTCCATCGTCCAGGAACACTTCGGTATCGTTACCTGATGCAAAGCTATGTCTCATACATTTTTTGGATAATGAAATAGCCGTCCGATGTTTTTAGAAACAACATTCTGCAGGCCTATCAATTTTGCGCAAATCTGCCGCCTCCCTCTCTTTTTCAATAATTTTACAACCAAAACTGAGCGATACAATTTTATAATCGAGGAGGCTGCGACGATTGATAGAATGTAAACCCATCTCCTTCGTTCCATAGGGCGTTATCAATTTTTAAATTTCGAAAACGTTCAGAAAATAATATTTACTTACCTAACGGACATGACGTTCGTTGGCTGTGTAAACAAATGCGACGGTATTTTGTTTAATAATTGTTTATAATTTAAAGTTTTTAGTTTACACGTTTCACTTTTTAGTTGACGTAATAACATGGTAAAGCTACTGTTTCATGGTGTAAAAAACCAGATTAAAACAATTGAAAGCACGCAATTGATTGAGTTAATTATTCAAATATCATGTATATCGACAGTGTTGATTACGCCATAATCTGTTTTTATTTTACGTCATGTAAATAAGGAAAGATGGCCACTCTTAGATATAGCCACATATATATATATATATATATATATATATATATATATATATATATATATATATATATATATATATATATATATATATATATATACAGTCTCATACTCGCATACCTGATATTCCTATATAATACATAAAATTTAATTTGCACCTAATTTCTGCCCTCACGGGTAAGCAGTGATGTTTACGAAAAAATGTTTCAAACAAAAGTTGTTTATTTTCTTATATGGAACAGTTTTTTACATTTAAACTTTTGTTCTATCTCTAACGGTTTACAAAATGGATCCTACGGACCCAAGACCCAATTGACTCAACCTCTCTGTTTACGTCCTAAGCATGCTATGCAAATTTCAGCTTGATATTTCTTTTTTTTAGTTATCGTGTCCACAGTCAGACAGACATACGGACGGACGTAGGGACAATCGAAAATGGATTTCATGAACACTCATACCAAAATTTTGTTGGTAACATCAATACTTTTAAGCGTTACAAAGTTGGGACTAAACTTAGTATACTTTAATATATTTCATATATACATGGGATAAAAACTGAAAATTTGAAATTTAATTTTAAAATTTATTTTGTTATTTTATGAACTAAAACTAACATTTTCCGATTGCTTTTTGTCTAAGATATCACAAGAATACATTTTTAGAGCAACAAACCCTATTCCAAAATTGAAAAAAAACCCACAGACATTACCAAATTCGAATGATGCTGATATAAAATCTGGGAGCCCTAGAAGTTTGGTTAAATACCATCTCTTATGCCCAACCTGAAGGCTTATAGTACAGAACGTAAATCCTTCCTCCCTCCCCCCCCCCTCAAACTCTACTGAATTTCACAGGTATACTCAAAATTGAGAGATACAAAGAATAAGTGTGCCGGGAATAGGATTTGAACATCGATGGTAGCTTATGACCAATCTTCAAAGCCTCCCAAATCCCTCCCTCTTGGTTAAATTCTACAAATTAGCAAATAATCCTCCCAGCAATTGAGACATGAACTCAAGGGGTGGTTTTCAATAAATCTTCGATCCCTCTTAGGTTCTATATTTATGTCTCTCGATTTCGGTTGTACAAAATTTTTCAAGATTAAAGCTAAAAGGAATGACTTTTGAATTTCGATTGTCATGATGAAAACAATAACTGTCTATCTAAAAAGTGAACAAAATCTTAGTTCACACAAACAAGTCATAAAAAGAAAATTAATCTTTATAGGTTTGATAATTTTATCAGTGTAATATATATAATATGTGACTTTTATGATTTTGCAACATGTCAAATATAAATATATAAGTGAGGAGATATTTATTTATTTACTTAATAAAAAAATGTGTATTCATTATTTAGAACAAATTAGATAAGACTTTATTAGATTTTTTTTTTAAATGTTTTTCATAATTTTATTCAGTTTACCTAAATTTTTAAACTAGACTCCTACAATATTTTCGTATTTTGACCTTGAATATTTCAATAAAATTTTTAGGTGTTCTTCGAAATTTTATTCAAGTTTTAAAATAGTACTTCTATCATCTTGTCAAGGTCTTTGAATGCGTGAATATGCATATTTTTGAAGATCCTTTCAACGTCTAATGTCTATTTTACATACGCAGCACAGTAAAGTATTTATACAAAATTTCCGGACAAAAGTCCGAAAAGACAACTCTTTTGTTTTGCATTGAGAGTTTTTTTTTTTTGGTGTAGGTTAAATAACTACTCCATCACAAACAAGTCACTTGAGTAGCTTTAACCTCGCTCCCCGCCTGTTTTGTAAGTCTCAATCTACCTGCTCCTTGGATGCATGTTATTATTGTTGATGCTCTCGATTTACCGAGTCATTCAATTTACGTTTACTGTGTTTGTTAGGGCAATTAAGTAAGAAAATTTTTTTTAAAATTGAAAACAAAGTTTTTTGCTTAACTTATTAGTATTTAATGATAATGTTTCGATTAATATAATTAATATTTGTGATTCATATTTGCTGTTAAGAAAGATAAATTTTTTCATTAAATTTATGAAACTGAAAGCTTTTTGTTTATGAGCCCCTTTTTGCCCGGTAAAATATTTTGTAAAAGGGCAAAGTTTAAGTTTTCTATAATATTTTTATGGAAAAAAATCTTGCGCAAACTGGCGCCTTTCCTTTAAGACTAAGATAAGGATAGAGATTAAGAAAGCTTAGGCCAAAAGTCAAAAAAGGGAGCAAGCAGTTTTCCAGTGAAAATTTGTAACTTATAATTCCAAAATTACCTTACGAGGAAACAAAAGCAAGCATAGATAAGAAAAGCGGCTCAGAAGCAAAATTATTACCAAATAAAAGGTACTTTTGCATATAAATAATCTTTTGAATAAATTTTGAGCATAAAAATCCGTGCATTATATTTTGTCCGGTTTGATACAAATACTCCACTGTGCACAGACTAAATATATTTTACACTTGGAGTCTAATGTCTTTTTTACATACGCTGGCTACTGCTCTGGTGTGCAGATCGTCACCAAATAAGCAACGAGTAACATACATAATAAGAGTAATTACGATTAGCTAATTTATACTGATAATAACTACTTGGTAGTCGAAATACGAATTTATAGTATACAAAAATTGATCTAGGAAATTGAGCAAAAATCGAAATTTGTATTTCGAAATATTCTAGAGATCTAATTTATTATCTTTGATAAAATTTATATCGTAAACAAGTAAAAACAAACAATTGACTGAGTTAATTGTTGAAATACCATGTATAGGCAGTGTTGATAACTCTGTCACATTTCACATACATACATATCTGACATATTTAACTGATATTCTCATATAATGCGCAAGTGTTGATGCGCAATCGTTTTTTTTGACGTCATGTAAATAACAAAAGATATTCACTTTGATATTCCTATATTAATACATACTATAAAATTTGTACCTAATTAACGCCCTCGTGGGTAAACAGTGATGTTTACAAAAAAATGTTTCAAACAAAAGTTGTTTATTTTTTTGTAAGGAACATTTTTTACATTTAAACTTTTATTTTATCTCTAACGGTTTACAAGATGGGTACTACGGACCCATGACCCAATTGACCCATGTTGCTCATTTACGAACTTGACCTTACTTTTTACGTCCTAAGCACGCTGTAAAAATTTCAGCTTGATATCTCTTTTCGTTTTTGAGTAATCGTGACCACAGACGGACGGACGGACGGACGGACAACCGGAAATGGATTAATTAGGTGATTTTATGAACACCTATACCAATTTTTTTTTTGTAGCAATAATATTTTTAGGCGTTACAAACTTGGGACTAAACTTATAATACTATGTATATTTCATATATACATGGTATAACTAAACTTATATATTAATACTATGTATATTTCATATATACATGGTATAAAAACAGGTGGGAGGACAGTGAGTTTTACATGCTTTGACTTTCGAAATAGCGAACTTTGCAGCTGATTATCTCGCGATCTAAGTGACCAAAAATTATGCAATATCGGCAGCTATTCACAGCTAACATTATTCTGAGCCTGTGAAATAAAATAAAGTTTGTGCCTGAAAAATCCCCGAGCCAGTGAAAAATAGGCCAAATATATCGACAAGTGATTGCATGTAGGTATAATACCTAAACTTCTTTAGAAGCTTATAAACTGGTCAAAATGGAATTTCTTAGAAAGCATAGAAAAGGCGAGACACAAAAAAATGTTACAACAGAAAAAAAAAGACTGTTACAAAATTTTCATATCTAAGACTACTGGTCTTAAATTTCCATATCTAAGAAGTTCTGCAAGATATCGAAAAAACTCGATATCGCTACGTACTAATACAGAATAGTCTGCTATCCAAAGAAAATTTTGTCCCCAAAAAGTTGGAAAATATTAGAAAATTTATTTTTGTAAAAATTTACTCTAGAATTCGGAAAAAATTGTTTTACATTCATCGATCAGATATCCGCATAATATTTTTATTCAGCTTTTCGATTATATTTCCGCTCATAGAGCACTAAAAGATCATAGAGCACTCAAATAAAGTTCCAATTGTTCGTTATAAAATAAGCTACAAAATTTTGCTCACGCTCAATTTAAAACTTTCATTTTTCAAATTGTTATGTGGTTGAAACTTTTTCTATCTTCAGATAATTTTATCTATTTTCGAATTATGAATTATTCAGATTTATTCAATTTATCTACAGTTTTCAAACATATATTTCGAGTCCTTCAGAAATTGTGAGAATCATGAATTCACGAGAGTAAAGAGAAAATGTTAAGGTAATTTCGTTAGTTTAATGTAATTCGAACTCAGTAAATTAAAAAACTTGTGGTAGAAAAATAAGGAAATTAATTAAAATGAATTTAATTATTAAGATGATTTCTCTGCTCTTATTTTCATAAACATATTCAATAATGTTCTTAGACCCTTATGTTTGTCATTACGTAAACAAATTATTTTTAAGAAACTAATGTATTTAAAAAAAATGTATAAAATTATGTACAGGTTATGACAAAGTTGAAAATTATTAAAGGCGCGAAAGATTTGACGCATAAGCAAAACGCGTGAGCAAATCTCTAATCACGCGGCTAATGATTAAGAATCCATTGACGCGTCAATCGTTTCAACCCTCGCGAGGGTGCTGACGAGTTAAGAAGTAAAATTTAAATGTTAATGACACATATGATGATACATATTAAATAGTAAAAACTGCAAAAGAAATTTTCCTGACTGCAAATTCGAAATTATTGTACAGTAAAATTAACTTTATCAAGGTACCTAACAAATGAGCCTAGTTCCGTTGCAGAATAATATGTACTTTTTTTCTAATTTACTAAAAAATTAATTCAAAATACGGTTGATTTTTTTTTAGAATCATTTAATTATCACAAAAATTCATATGTTCGTTATAAATAAATTAAATTAAAACATAAATTAATAAAAAGTTTATTCTAGTAGACCACAATCCCATGCTGAAATTTTTCAGGTAATATGACTCACCAGGAATCATGTTGAAAAGATGCTCCTATATGTAAAAGTAATTTGCGCGGTAAAGGTGAGTACAGGTGAGAATATGAATGTCACACCACTTGGTGTCTCATCCCTGCTCCATCAAAATCTTCGAAAATTGACAGAAGATTAAAAAAAATTTTTTACCCACAGTACCAAAGTTACCTGATTTATTTTTGTACGCCATTTATATAATTTACGTCGAATATTTCGTGGTGCTCAACTGTTCTCAGCTGTACCGCGCAAAAATGACGTAATGGTGCTTAAAATTACTTTTACATATAAGAGCATCTTTTTCATCATGATTCTTGGTGGGTTATTTCATCCGAAAAACAGCATGGGCTTGTAGTCTATGGCTCTATTTTTATCCAAATATAAAGTATCTACACATAAATTAAGGTTCAAATTGATTTGTTTAAAATTAGAAAAGAACTAACCCATAATAATAAAGTTTTGCTAAAGCACGAGTCTGCTTGCAAAGTTTCAGCTCGATTGGATCATGGAAAAATAGTAAAAATCGATTCAAAGTTTTTTCGGCATACACACAGACACTATAAGTTTTTAACCCCCCGAACTAAAAAAGGAGTGTTATAAGTTTGACCACTATGTGTGTGTCTGTGTGTTTGTCTGTCTGTGGCATCGTAGCGCCTGAACGGTTGAAGCGATTTTAATTTTTTTGGTTTCTTTTGCTATGTTTCTTAGCTGTGTTTCAAGTGCGAGCTTAAAGTTCCGCCCCCCGAAAAAACTAAAAACTTGGCGATGATCTTCAAAACCGATTCAGTTTGGAAAAGGCATGACAAATAATTTTAACATATAAATAACTACTACGGAATTGAATGGTCAAATAAACCTGGCTCAATTCATTTCGAAAAGTGAAATGGTAAATAATTAGGTAATTCAAAACAATAAATCAAAAGCACAAAGTCAACTCAAATATTTCAATTTCAATTAAAATATTTCCAAAAATTTATCCCAAATAATTATAACTCTCTAAGTATCCTTTTCATCTCATCTGATGTCCTTGACCATCGCTTTGATATTAGTAAAGAGTATTATAAGTTTAAAGTGTTTATCTGTGCGTCTGTGTGTTTCTCAGTGACATCGTAACCCCTAAACGGTCAAACCTACTTGATTGAGAACATTTTATAGCTAAGTTTCCAAAAATCGGTTTATAAGGAATAAATCGCATTTGTTGGGGGTTTTTTAAGTGAAATTTAACTTGTTAAGAAAGAGAGTTTTTTCCATTAAAATAAACTTTTCTCAGTTTTTTTCAAGTCTCGGACACCGGACTACAAAGGATGGTGTACAAGTAGGGTGTTAAAAATTCCTCCAAAATGTTAACTTTCAACTTCTAATTGTTTCTTATTA
The DNA here is from genome assembly GCF_905475395.1 of Chrysoperla carnea. Classification (NCBI taxonomy): domain Eukaryota; kingdom Metazoa; phylum Arthropoda; class Insecta; order Neuroptera; family Chrysopidae; genus Chrysoperla; species Chrysoperla carnea. The sequence goes on from NC_058341.1 coordinate 69,573,495, forward strand.
GAAAAATTTCTAGCAAAAGTTGCTTGTATTAAAGGTGGGTATCTCACAGGCACCTTAGATAGCACTTTAACCTTGAAGGTCAGTTACAGGTAAGAGATAGATGAAAATTGTTCGTTATTAAAACTAATCAAAGTAATAAAGAATGTGGAAAATTTCAAAGATGCAACACTTTTTTCATTATTGCCATACTTTTTATACCATGTGTACAACGTGTTCTGTTATTGACTACAGAAACCTAGCTTCCAAAAATAAACTCATCAAGAACAACAACAAAATTATTTTCCAAATTTGGATCTGAGGCCTAATTTGGGAGATACGGGTATGACCAATCTTGATACATTTGTTCATTCACTGACTATCATTCGATTACCAGTAGCCAATGATAATCAGTAGATATTAGTAAGTTTCACTTAATAATGGAAGGGATTTTTTTAAAAGTGTAAAATTATTTAATTGAATTTGGTCAAACTATCCCACTTTTTATATTTTTATTTTGTTATCGTGAGAAAATAGTAATAATTATTAGTAAAAAATTTATCATTGTTTGTTTACGTAGTAATCCATTTTATACTTTTAAAAAATCCCTTCCTTAGTTGAATATTATTAAATGAAATTATTAAATTAAATGAAATTTAATAATATCAACTAGTCTCTACATGGTATTTCAACAATTAACTCAGTCAATTGTTTGTTTTCACTTGTTTTATTTAATTTTGTTTTGCTATCTTTGTAAAAATCTATTATGCTGTATGATTTGTTTTCCATAATACAAAAACACCTCCAAACATGAATAAAAAGCATATTACATATGAATTATTAAACAAAATCAAATTACAATATTCGTTTTGATTATCAAAAACACTCGAGAAAGGATGGAGATAATCAGAAAATGAAAATGATATAATTTATTTAAGAAAATGTAATTGATGTAAGAGTATCAGTGTCATTTACAGTATCGTATCTAGGAAAGGGCAATGTCCTCCTTCCTTAAAAACATGTGCAAATGGATTAAAAAGTTTACAAAATAATTTTTCAAGTTCATACAGAGTGTCCTGATATGATAATGATTGTATTTGGGCAAAATAATTTCATGAGACGACAATTATGGGTTGTAAAGTTACTGGAAATTTGGGTATATTTATATTTTCTACCGGCTTCTATAAAAATCCATTGGCGAGGAGTCGATTCCTGGGTCCTACTATCTGTATTACTATTAGTATTACTGCCTTTGAATAGACTATGGAGAAAATGAATCATTTCTATTTCATAATATCATTATTATTCTCTAACATTTAATATTGTTTTGTAATGACTCATTTTCCACAAAATCCATTCAAAGACAGTGTGCTTGTTTATCTCATATATATTAAAACGTTTGATAAATTTGGGGGGGGGGGGGTTAAGTCGATCTAGCTAGGTTTCATTTTTGAAAAACGTCGTTTTATCCGTGTTTCAGGAAAAACTGAAACAAAAACTGCAAAATATGTTTCTTCCTGACATATTTTGGTCTAAATCGTAGTTAACGAAATAAAGTCCATCACCGGGACATTCGAATTGGTATTTGTGTGGAAATATTTTAAACGGTTCTTATATTTGTGATAAAATTTGTGTCTTTTTAACTAAAAAATTACCAGGTCATCCAGATATTTTATATAATGCATATAAAATAGTTTGATACATTAATAGGTTGTTCTATATATTTGTATGCTTACACTAGAGAAAACGGCTTTACAGTCTGCCGGTCAAAGCAATCGTCAGGCACATCTGCCTTCAGAAATATGAGATTTTTTTTTAAAATTTTCAATTCGTCTGCCACCAGGTTACCACCATGTTAGTCATTTGCCATTTCATTTGTAAGTAGCTATATTAGTATATTTTAGCATATAAAAACGACAGCTTTCTTCAAATTCATTTTAGTTCTTGAAATTATTACAAAAATCGCACTTGAGAGACGCTGAAACCACCGATATCGCGCTTAGCTATCTTCCACCTCATAGTCGGCAGATACAGCAGGATTACTCAGGAAATGTTAGGCTTTCTTCAAATATGTGTTGTCTACCATCCACTGATTCTTTAGCTATTAGCTAATACTCAAGATGATGGCATGGTAATCGATACGTGTTATACAACAAACGATATAAAAAACGAGAGGTTTCATGGGACGCCCAGTTGGAGCTATGTTTCTATCTTTGTAAATTATAAATGTAGCGCTTACTTTTTTCCTCATATTTGTTTTGATTTTTTTGATGGTTTGAATGATTGATTATGCATGTGTTCAATTTTGTAAGATCATTTTGTGCTTTTTTCAACTGTCTATTTTTTTTAATATTCAGTTTGACTTGTAGTTGATTTGTTAAAAAAAAAAATACAATTCCAAAAAAATGAAAAATATTCAACAAGATAAAAATTATTTGAAAATACAAATAAATGTCTTAGTAATTAAATATAAATATTAGTTATTAGCTACCTTGCAGTTTTAGTGTAATTCTTGTAAATGGTTTTTTTCCCTCACGCTACTGTTTGCGTTTCTGAAAATTTAAAGTATTAATTTAAGAAGTCAAATACTTGTTTAATTATTTAAATAATTAAATGTAATAGCTACTCTATACTTAATGAACTAATTGTTATATTAGTTTAAAAAAGACATACTTCTGATTTAGTAGTCAACCCAATATGTGCGAACATCATCTTCATTTGCTTTCATCATGCTATTTTTTATGACATAACATAAAATTTCCTTGTTCTTACTTTAAATTATCTCTAATATGTTTAACTTCTTCTGATAAAAATATAAATTGACAGATTGTAAATTATTTCCAAAATATTCTCAAAATTCATGGCTAGCTGAATCGATTAAACAAATTTTGGTATCCTAGGTAACACATCGTCGGATTTTAAGGTTGTTTTAAATTGTTGCTCATGTTTTTGTTTTACCTCCCAACTAGCAAAGAAACTATAACGTGCGATAAGGAACATAGTTCAAAAATTGGAGAAAAAACGAAATGTATAAATAAATTTTTACGAAAAATTGTTCTTTAATAATTTTACAAATAGAATTACACCCTTTTCCCCCTAATTAAATGTTTTCAACTACTTCACTGATCATAATCATCATAGTAATAGCTATACATGAATGACTATCCCTAATACAAAATTTACAGATTACATTTCAGGATTTCAGGTTGTCAAAACAAGTTACAATAAATTTAAGATAATGGATATTAAAGGCAAAACAGTACTGTTATTAGTATAACCAGAGCTATAGTTAAAGCTATATGTAAGGAAGTAAATGATATAAATGTTATACTTATAAACAACTATAACTACAACTGGAGTTGTAAAACGAGTAACGAAGACGATATAAAATGACCAGAATGGATACTCTTCATTTTAATGTCACCTTCTTCCATTTTAATAATATTGAACTTGTATATTAGTGCAGTCGAAAAAGAGTTTCAGGTAGAAAAAGGTCGATAGTTAGTGAAGCATGTCTACGGACAAAACCTTCTAAAGCTCTTGATGTAATTCTGTACCTCCTGCCAACTGACCTCTTTGAGAAATGCGCGGCAGGTGAAGCTCTCACGCTAAATCTGGTGATGGATATTAAGAAAATATTCACTTCCACGATCCATAGACTACGTTCTGCCCTCTCCTAACTTCGGGAACAAGCTCTCAGTAAAGATCCCCTCCAGACAGGATTAGGATGAAGTTGAATTGGACTTGGTTAAACCAAAAGGCGTGGTATTTTATACCAACGGATCTAGGTTAGAGAGGAGAGAAGGTTGTGAAATCTCAATTTGCCAGTTTGATCATTTCGGTTGCCAGATCACTGTTTTTCGGCTGGCACCAAGCGGGAGGAATGGCTATTTACGAGGTATGTGAATGTATAAGACTAAACACTCTCAATGCAGTGACATTACTATCTTCACCGATAGCCAAGCAGCTCTTAAATACTTCAAATGAATGTAAACTTGGTATGGGTACCGGGACACAGATGCATTCCAGGAAATTGTGAAGCCGGCAAGCTTGCTAGAAATGACACAATGCTGTCGGGCACAAGCATCAATAGGCATCCAGAAGCTCCGTTCGCGAACTGCAAGCTGCTGCTTAAAGATGATATCTTAAAAATGGCAAATCCTAGATGGAGGGAGGATCGCACTTTTGCACAATTGCTATATGAATAGGCAAACAAAGAAGGGATGGAATGCTTTTTCTGAAGGACGTTATAATAATTTATTGAAAAAAAAACGTAAAATAAGAATTTATTGGAATAAGGTCGAAGTTTTTGCAGTTTTTGCTGATCTTTTCGTAGAGAATCCTCGAGGTCCAAAACTTGAAAAAATGGTTATTAACCATCCCTGAACAACATCCCAAGTTTCATTCACGTATGACCTTTTTCCATCTGAAACTACATGTCGATCGGAGTATTTTCGGCAAAGGCATCGTTATATTTTTTTGAAGAACGTTAAATGTTCTACAATTTTGATTTTCAAACATGTCAATTCGTTATTGAGATATAGCCCTTAGAAGAATGCTTGAAAATGCAGAATTCCACCTTACTTCTTTTGATATATCCGAATTATATGTTGTTTTAATTATGTTTCCTGGTTACAATAAACACCTTTGAAGACAACTTCCCCTCAACACCTCCCCCCCCTTCCCTTTCCAAACCCAATCTTCGAAAGCTAATTTTCCTCTCTGGGGAAAGTAAAACATACCTACATCATGTTGGTATTGTTTTAGTTACTTTTCAGATTGATATGCATCCCCACCCCACTACATAATTATCCCAGGCCGGCTAGGTCATAGTTGGCCGTTTCATATTGAAATAAAATAAAAATACTTTTCTTACAATTGATACAGAGTCACTGAAGATAAATAAACAAAGTCATGCATTTTATTGATAAAAAATAAAAATGTACTTAGTTGGAATATATAATCGAGTAGATAAAGCGAATCGATGTATTAAAAGAAAATTTCTTTTCGTTTACTATAAAAAGAGGATTTGCTTATGATAATCGCATATCTATCATGTCTAGTCCATATGTGATTAAGCCAACTACATGAAGATTGATGTTAAAACTTGCAGAAAGTTTGAATTAAGCTCGTATATATGCAACACGCATCGAAAGCGCAGTTGGTTAAGCTGTAGAATTATAACACTAAAATCGATAGTAATCCATATGTCGCTACCAATCCAAAGTTTTTGATTGTAACCAGGAACCATAATTACAACAACATTCCAGCATAATTCGAGTATAACAAAAAAAAAAGTGGAATTCTGCATATTTAGCGAATTTTAAAAATGATTTTTTCTTCGAAGTTCCATATCTCGATAACGAATTGATAAACAAACATGTTTGAAAATCAAATTGTGAGAAAATTTTACGTTCTACTAAATAAAAATGATGCTTTTGTCATAGGACGTAAGGGAAAAAAGTTGTTGATGCAAAATCGGAGGAAAGTCGAAAATTTGGTAGTTCTCTACCCTTCTCTTTTCGTACAGATTCCTCAAGGTACAAAACTTTAGAAATTATTAATTGACCATCCCTGAACAACAACCCCTGAACAAAAAAGTTTCATAAGCTTCCGATGTTTTTTCATTTAACCCCACTTTTTCCAATCTATCGTCTGGCCTATAAGTATACACATACCATATGAAATAACAAAATCTGTTGTACAAACTATTTCAGCTTATTGTCCCCATTAATTCAAACTGAATTGGCGGATAGATATGAAAATAAGTGGTGACTAACTCATATACTGTCCAAGTAGAACAAATAATTCTAACTTCGTAATGGTAGTTTTACTTTTTTGTCTTTGGCCCTTTAGGAAAACATTTTGGTATTATAACAGGAGGTTTAATTTTCAGCGGTGAAAAGTAACATATCAGTTGATTCCTTCTCTTTTTGAAATGAAACTGCTTTGGCGCGTTGAGTACTTTTTTGGGTGAACAAAAATCATGGAACTCGCGTCATCGTCAGGCGTCATGTTCCATACATATCACATTGTTTTGTAGATGGCGTGAGAGCTCACATATTTAAAATTATTTGCGACGAGTAAATAACCTGTTGGTTGTTCTCTAATCATTTGGTCCAAAAACAAGGGGTTACCTGAAAAGTTTTCCGGGAGTTTTAAAAATGAGTGATTTTACAGATTTTGAGGTGCTCTTTTCAAATTTCCTTTTTGCTACCTCGTATCTTTGCCGCTTGTGCCGCCATTTTAGAAAAATGGTGTCGAACAAGCAGTTTTTTAATCTACTTTCCAAGTCATTTAACGAGGAAAAATCGAGATACAAAATTAAACTAGAAAAAGTTTACTACAATTAAATAGTTTCAACGTACGAGCGCCGCAAAATGTAACCTCCCCTTTTAGGGAGTAAAAAACTATATTTTGAAAATGGCAACGGGAATCGATAGAGTGATGATATCTTAACACAAAATGTCATTTATATAAGTCATATTTCAATACTTTCTGAGTTATTGACGATTTAAATTCGGAGTATTTAACGTTAAATAACTAAAAAATTTGACGTTTTTTGAAAAAAGTAATTTGTACACTTTTATGGCTCGGAAAGGAGATATTGTCAAAAGTGGAAATTCAAAAAGAGCACCTTAAAATCTATAAAATCACCCATTTTCAAAACTCCCGGAAAACTTTCCGGGTAAAACTACAAGATACTATTGAGCTAGCAACCTTAAATTTGATATCAGGATCATTGCATACCAGCACTTAGCTTACTTGCAAAGGCCAGAGTTTCGTAATCTTAGCGTTTTAAGTTGATACATTATTCTTATTAAAATAATTTTTAACAAACCAACACTGTCCAGTAATGCTACGTCACTTCTTTATTGGATTTTACTCACCAAATGGTATGCAAAAAATGAGAGGTAATGATTATACTATCGACTCATTACTAACAAAGTTGCAGGCAATACGTAATTAATTCTACATCCATTTAGTTAAAATTAAATTTAACAATTCGTGCTTATGCAAATAAATTAATTCAATTTACATTGATTGATGACATTACGTTTATTGAGAGAACCCACCAATGAGTTTAAATGACGACAGTATCGAGAAGTCAGGAATTATTTAACTAAATATATTTTTCTAAAAAAATAATCCACCGAAAAAAATTTTTGCTACAATTTGGAATCTTTCAATTGGTAATTTTATTTGGGAGATAATTACACTCAATTGCTCTTTAACGTTATGAATAGACATTGAACGCTCAATTTTTAGAATACTATCGGCAAATAGCCCAGGAAAATTAAGATTTTTCTGATTAAAAAATCCGAGTGATGTTTGAAATGACCTATGAAAAGTCCATTGCAAAATCATGTGCGCAAAAAAAATTATTAAATATTTTATATTTTAGCTATTATAAAATTTGTCCGTGAGCTAATTTTACATAAAAAAGGTTGTTTACAAAATTTCCGTAGAAGCAAAATTTCATAGTTTCGAAGTATTTAACTGAGAAAATTCGCCTTTCGATTTACGAAACGACAAAAATATGAAAGCAAACTGTTGACTGAGTTACTTATTGACATGCCATGTATAGATACTGTTGATTACGTAATCGTTTGTTTTTTACGCCATGTAAGTAAAGATAGATAGCCACACACACAATACATGTCACACACACACACATAACTAATGTTCTCATATAATACATACTATATAATTTGGACTTAATTTTCGCACTCACAGGTTAACAGGGATGTTTACGAAAAAAGATTCAAGCAAAAATTGTTTATTTTTTCATAAGGAAAATTTTTTAACTTTAAACTTTTCCTATCTCTAACTATTTTCGAGATGGGTCCAACCGACCCAAGACCCAACCGACCTCTGTTGCTCATTTACGAACTCAACCTCACTTTTTACGTTCTGCAGACTCTTTAAAAATTTCAGCTTGATATCTTTTTGCTTTTTTGACTTATCGTGTCGACAGACAGATGAACCGACTAATTCGATGGTTTTTTGAACACTATACCAAAATTTTGTTCTGAGCATCAATATTTTTAAGCTTTACAAACTTGGGACTAAACTTAATATACCTTGATATATTTCTTATATACAGAGTATAAAAATAAATAATAAATGAAGTAAAAATGAAAAAAATAGTTTCAGCCAAATATCTTGAGTACTATTACTTCTACGAATATTTTGTATGGAACCTTTTTTAGTAAAATTAACTCACAAACAAATTTTATAATAGCTGAAACTACCATAAACTTAATAGTTTACGAGATATTTGAAAAAAACCTATTTTCGCGACCTTTGAAACAAAATAATTTTTTTTGCGTATATGATTTTGTAATGGACTTTTCATAAATCATTTCTTGCATTCCAGTGGATTTTTTAAGCAGATCGGGATTTTGTCTTCTTTCTCTTGGTTAAAAACGCAGCCAGTGTTTTTAATTCAAATGCTGAAATGAATCTACATTATATCAACAAGGCAACCTAGTTAGTACGGCTTCTAATACAACTAAGATATTTGAATTTTTGTTGGGGTAGGTTCGGTTAGGTTATATTGGATGCCTACGAAAGACACACTTAGCCCATACGGCCCATAGAGATACTATATATGTATTTTACCACCTTTTCCGCTGATAATTTCCTTTATCAACTCCTCATTTATTTTGAGAGGCTGAGTGCACCTCCGTCATGCATATACCATGCACTACAACAGCCTATAACAACCTTTAAATAAATTCTTCTTTTTTTTTTGTGATGGTGGGAATCGACCACGTTAACCTAGGCATACCGAGTACCGAATTTTTTTTGGGATAAGGTGACCTCTTTAGTGTATTATGATAAATCTTTTATAGTCCAGTCTAAAAATAGTCAAAATCGAGCCCGTTAAAAAAAATTGCAAATGTCTGGATCATTTTGCTCTCCGAGGTGTGACAAAAAAGATATGGTCATTATTACCCATTTTTAAGATTTTTTTTTCGAATAGTAGGTTGAATCTAAAATAATATTTATGCCGTGACAGATGTCAATACTCCGACTTCTGAAGTAAATTTGGAAAATTCGGGCATCGAAGAAGTGGTAAATAGTTCAGGTTATAATTCCTTTAAGTTAGCTAAATTATGCACGTTGTTAGAGTAGGCCACGGCCCAACTTTTGCCGCCAGCCGATTTATTTTCATTCATCTAGAACCGGAGATATTGCAGGAAATGCGTTTGGGGTATTGACCAAAACTGGAAAACAATGGATGGTATTTTTAGGTAATATTGATCTTCTCAATTTAAAAAAAAAAAAATTAAAATTAAAATTAAAATAAAAAAACTGTGTAAAAACTTAATTTTACGATTTTCTGGAAATTATTAGTTTTGGTGCTGGAAGTGGCGATATTAAAATTAAAATCGAGGTGAAATAACATAAAAACCGTTATCTTTCGCGGCATACATATTATTTTTAGAGTCAATCTCCTATTCGAATAAAACCATTCAAAAAAAAGGTAAAAATGGTTATATCTTTTTGTCCTCTTCTCGGGGAGCAAAATTTCAGCTATTCGCAAAAAGAAAATCAACAAAAATTCCCAGGCAAATTGTTTTCATACAATTTTTTCCCCAATAATTCGCCAATTAAGTTTTGACTCTCAAATACATATCTATATGATGAAGCTTTTGCATTGTTATTATATAAAGAGTTTTTGGTTTGGTTTGTTGTACACTTTGTGTCTAATGCTACAATGCTTATGTTATGCTTATGTTACAATAACGAACAAAACTTCTTATAATACAACCAGGCAGCAGCCAGCAATAGCATTATTGTATTATTAATAAATGTTTGTGTTTCTGACAGTCTAAATGAATTGTTTGAACTAACAAGAACGTTAAATGTATTTTGAAAGGATATGATGTTGAATGCGCTCGCTCTGTTATATTATATTTATATTAGGGTGTCACAGAAAAATCGAAGGTATTCGAATATTTTGGAAAGAAACCGATATTCAAATTAAAATTAAGGTAATTTATTTTTTAAATTTATGTGGTCGTAGTCCTCATGTTGGTAGACAAACGCAGCGCTTTATTGAACGGAGAAATAATTATCATCCTAAACAAGTGAACTTTACAAAAAAACGACAAATTTATCGGGTACTTGAAACATATTTAAGAACATTCTCCATTAAATTACATTTTTCCTTAAAGCATTTTGAAGATCGTCGCAATTTTTTAGCTTTTTTTGGGTACGGGACCCTAAACTTGCGCTTGAACTTGAACATAGCTAAAAACACTCTCCGTGAAATTACCTTTCAAATGAAACCAAAAAACTTAAAATCGGTTTATCCGCTTAGGCGTTACGATACCACAGACAGACACGCACACCTAGCGGTCAAACTTATAACACCCTTATTTTTTAGTTCGGAGGTTAAAAAATAAAAGAAAAATATTCAATATTAACCTGGCGGGACATTTAAAAATTTTCCGAATTCGTTATTTAAAAATAGTGACTCCCTATGTATCGCCTTCACTCAATATAAGTTGGAAAATTATATTGTGATTGCGTTTCTATCGAAAATTGAATGTATGGTACCATTATTCTTACCAAAGCAACTGGGGTTGTTTATACCCTTGATTTGCGAAGATTAATTCCTTAAAGTATATTGTTTCGTTAGAAAAATATTCCATTCTTTATTCCATTAGAAAAATAATAGGATCTTCGACACTGTAGACCCTGATCTGAAACTAAGTAAAGGGCCGTGCCGTGTTGATACTCCGGTACTTTGAAATATTAAATTTCATTTTTCAGATACTGTGAAATTTTTCAATTTTTATAAAATAAGCACAGCTCTTTATGGAGTGTCGGACCAAAGACTACAATGTTAGACACTCGATTCTTTTCTTATTAAAATAAGAAAACTTGCAAATATTTATCAATTTTAACCTGGCGGAGCAAAAAAATGGGTCTCAACATTGTGTTTTCTCAATTTTAGACCGAAAAAGTCTGAAAAATGAACGGTGGTCTTATAACTATTAATTTCTGATTATATTTTAAACTGTTCTAGAAATCAGCTCAAAAGGCCCAGAGAATCCCTTACAAAACCAAGGGAAAAAAATCTGACAACTGACCTGATGAATTCTCTATAAGGTTAAGTTAGTTTTGTGATTCTAAATTAAACTTACCATTTCGTGACATTGTTTTTCATTAGAAGGTATTGAAGTTAATCAACTATCGATTTGTGGTACAAATTGATTGTAAAATTTTGGTAAAATAAATCGATTCGATCATAATTGCAAAATCGAATCCATCGAAAACTTTCAATTATTTTCAAAGCAAGTCCATTGGTAAGTTCTATTCGCAAAAACCAGTTTATAAAGAATTAGCAGTTACTCGCACGTTATTCTGGGAAATTCTAGCTTTAAAAATAAAAAATATCGCGTTATTGACTTTACTTCCCTTGTCTACTACCCCCCCCCCCCCCGATAGCATTTGAATTATAACCAATATCAACTTTTAAAATAAAACCTCCACCGACTCTTCTTCAACCTACTTGTCCTCGCTAAGCTGGCCTTCTAAAACCAATTGTATTTCCAAACATTGGACTATACGACCTTAGGTCTGGCTTCAGCGTTCGGCCACGAAGCTCGCTGCACTCGCAAAAGAGTATAGACATTTATTCAGACTAAGTATACATATTAATTCAGACTACATAACTGTGTATAATATTTACGAGACATTTGTCAGACAAGTTTCGTCAAAATTCATCTAATAGTTTTTGTGTGAAAGCGTAATAAACATCTATCCATTCATACCTATTAACATAAACTCATAAATCCTCACGATTTATGCAGATTTATGTCATGATGTTTTTATCTTCCCTAAAAATCTCTAGTTTAGGCAATGTTAATTAAAATAAATATAAGGGTACATGAATAAATATACAATTATAAATAGAACTAGATTCTTTTATCCTCGTTATTGAGTTGTGAAAAGTATTTATTGCATTGATGCGAAATCTATCTAATGGTAAAGTTTTACACCTAAGGTAAAATTTGTGACAATTTTCTCATGGCTTTTGTAGAAATAATGTGTGTTTTGTAGCACAAGAAAGTGTTAAATTTTGAAAAAAAAAATGCCTATTTTTAGCAATTGATATATTTTTTTGCGTTTTTTTGCTTTCCTTCAACTGGGTGTGGCAAAATTTTGTTTATGTTTTCTATCATTATTATGTGGCTAGAATACCATACTAGTCTAATAAAATGAAAATATCTGGATGACCGAGCTTTGTTGGGTAGTTTTTGAGCACAAAAACCAATTTCAATGTCCCGGTAACGTATTTTATTTCGTTTACTACGATATACACCAATAGATGTCAGAAAGAGTCACATTTTGCAGTTTATGGTTCAGTTTTACCTGAACACACTGATAAAACGACATTTTTTAAAAATTAAACCTAGCTAGATCGATTTTTCTCCCCAAAAAACCTCTGCATACTAACTTTCATGAAAATTGTTGGTGCCATTTCCGAGATCGTTGATATATATATACAAAGGGTGCTAGGCACGCCCTGAGAGGTTTAATTTTTAAAATTAATGCAACTTTAAAATTTTCCACAGTTGTTTATGAGGTTGTAAACACTTTGTAAAAAAAGTTTGAAAAAACCTCTCAGGGCGTGCCTAGCACCCTTTGTTGGGGGGGGGGAGATATTCAAGGAAACGTCACCAAAGAAAACAATGTTGCAATAAAACCGCGTGCAGAAGTTCACGCGAATCATTCGGGAACCAGAAAATTTTTTTCTTTATTTTTTACAACAACAAAAAACAACTGTTAAAAAAAATTAAGCCATTGAAAAAATTTATGGAATTCTTTATCAAAATCCGGTAGATTTATTCAACTAGTTACTTAATTAAATTTGTTAGAAAATAATATTAAATTTTCTATGTTTAACATACATACAATCCATAGACTTATATGTCCAACCTCACAAGTATATTAATAAAGCGTGTGTCATTACTATGGTCGCTCCCTGAATTAATACTGATGCACGGAGCGAATATGATAACTCAGGAAAGATTCAGTGCATATCCATAAGCATGCATGTTTTGAGATTTTATTTTCGAACTGTACGTAAGGTGTTTATTAGACTTCGTTGCGTAAACCCTTTGTACCCCTGGTCCTGATTGTCCAGAATATTTAAACACGATAGGTTTTTTTGTGACACCCTTTCTTTATATTGTTACAAACTAAACCCAAATTCGATTATTCAATGAATTAAGTTCACAAATTTGTAATTATATTAAAAGCTTTGGCTGGTATGTACTTTAATATAGAATACAGAATCAATTGTGTTATGCTACTATACATTTTGTATCGATATTGATAACAATGCTTTTGTAAATTTATGGTACTATATTTATGGCCTTTCGAAAAAAGTCTACCTGTACGCACTTAACGTATTTCGATACCGACAAAAATGAAAATGAACAAAAAAGTTTGAAATCATCTTTTTTATATGTCTTTTCTGAAGAATTCATATCGATTCTCTGATCGATTTGGGGGAAATTAGCTACAAACAAAAAAGGCACATTTCTCATAAACCGCACTGAGAATCGATTTTAATTTTTCACAAAAGACGTATAAAAAAGGGATGATTAATTGATAAATTAAAATTTTTTTTATTATTTCCATTTCAACTCTATTTGGTATTTTGATACCGTAAATTGAAATGATACCAAGGATTTTAAATTTTATTTATAAATAATTCATCCTTTTATATGTTTTTGTGAAAAATTCATACCTCGTCTCCGTTCGGTTAAGAAGAAATTAACTATGAAAGTCAGTGTTATACCAAAAAAAAAAGGTTTTCATTTTTAAATTTTGGTATGGTTTTAAAGCTTAAAACTAGAGGAATATTAATAAATGTTTCTTACGTTAATAGTAAAACATTTTGAAAGCAGTTATTACAGTGCCGGATTAAGCCCATCGGAGGCCATAGGGCAATAAAATTTTGGGGCCCCCCTTTTTTGAATAATTGTAAAATTAATCGTTATTTGTGTATTCATAGCATTCGTACAGCCTATTCATATCATTCCAAGGTTATAAACGAAATAAAATGAACAAAATAATTTTTTCTGTTAAATTATATTGTAATTTTTTCTGTTAAATAGCTTGAAATTGAAAATTTTTGTTCAAAAATAATCATATCAGGGGGCCTCTGCCCGTCCGGGGCCCTAGGCCATGGCCTAGTCCGGCCTAATGGGTAATCCAGCACTGAGTTATTAACTAAAAACCAACATTAATTACGACTTCTTCATATACCACCATTTAAAAATGGCTGTTTTTAATAATCAATTTATCGTAAGCATTATAGAGAATCGACTAGAATTTTTTATGTCAGTTTTTATAAAAAAAAATGTTCATTAATACTTTTATCAATAACTCATTATTACTACCCCCCCCCGCATGGCTAGCCAATTGTATTCACACTCCTTGACTCTTGTTATCCTTCTTTACGCCTTAAAACCCCTTGAAGATCTATCTACAGCCTGCATACATTTATATTAATAAAGCAGTGTGTCGTTACTATGCTAAGTCCCTGAAATAAAACTCGTGCACAGAGCAAATATGATAACTCGGGAAAAATTCAGTTTATATACACATTTTCATATACAGTATGGTTTGAGGTTTCAATTTCGAACTGTTAGATATTGAAACCCCATGAAGAAGACCTATCTACAACCTACTACTATTGTAGTATCTGGTTTCGCTCGTAACAGTGTAGTTTTTTTTGGACTTTTGTTATCGAACTCTTAGTATGCTCACATTACGTGAGCCTACAAGTATAGATTATCAGATGATCATAGCTGCCATTTTGCAATTTCCGACAAACTATTTACATACACACAAATTTTATCTCATAATAATATTTAGATTTCGTTACTTTTGAAATAGAAAATAATACTTAATAATACTACTCCTAAATAATACTACTCTTAAATAATACTAATTAACAAAAACTTTTCTCAAAGATTTATACTTTTAAATATTTCTGCTTTTCAAGAACTATATTTTTATATAGTTTTAAACTCAAAGAACACTACTCCTGTCAAGTTATTACTAGCATCTAACTATTTAAAAGTAGTTTGTTTATATACTATTGACATCTTAGAAGGATCGTACTATGAGTTTTATTTTACGTTTTTGTACACTTTTTTTCTTTTGATGTCGGATTTATTTTTAAAAAATTATTAAGTAGTAGTCGTCAAAATGAAATTTTTCTTCACTTTGAAGAAGAGTATCTTGGCTATCTTGTTCTTTAATTGCCAACCAAATGTATTTCCAATTAAATTTTTGTTCGTAACTTTTAAACTATTGAGTTTTTAACAATAATGTACTGCATACTCAATACTCAATTTTCCAAGAAATAATTAATTAAGCAATGCGAATCAGTTAATGAATACCAAGGGATACTGGAAATAAAAATATAAACAGTCTCTTATGTAGCTTGATGATACAAGACGAAAAATATGAACTCAATTTTTCGATATCTGTCGTAATTTTCAAAATATCGAAAATTGAAAATTTTGTTTATTTATTCAGCTTTCGATATTTCGAAAACCAAGGCACATATCGAAAATTGTGTACTTATTTTTCGTCTAGATTCATGAAGTTATAACAAAATTCATCATCAAAGTTGAAAATAAGATAAAAATAATTTGAACCCTAAATCTACCCTGCTCTTACATCCCTTATATGGACGGAGACACTTGGTTTTTTTCTATTCCATTGCTTATATGTTAACTTTCTATTTAAAAGTTTTTTTTTTAAATTTATTTGTATTCATTCCAGTGAAAATTATCAAAAACTTTCAAAATATGACGTTTTTTTATATTCCTCCACAAAAGTCAATGTATTTTATATCGATTTTCAAGGAATGTTTTTAAAAAAATTTGCACGGATTCCTATGGTGAAATTTTAACCACATATTGTTTGAGTAAAAGTCTGCTTATAAAAAAATAAAAAAGTTTTGAGCCTTTAAATCAAACGTTGTTGTCATGCTCATACATCCTTAATATATAATTATGCCCATTTACAGCTTTATTAAGTATATAACCGTATAAGAATTTAAATTACATGAGATAGATAAATCAAATAAAATACTAGTCTCTTTCATGACTAATTAGTATTTTGTGAATTAAAATAATTTTTCCCAATGTTCACGCATTCAGATGCAATTGCTAAGCGTGAAATAAGAGTAATAAAATAGTTTTCCCGTTTAAAATATTCTAAATATTCTCACGAAGAACAACATTTTACGTGCAAAGTTGAAATTTTTCAATTTTTTTTTTTTTTTTTTTTTGCTGTTGTATTTCCACTAAAAATATTTGGGCGTCGAGCACGCACAGCAAATTCAAAAACTTGAACTTTGTAGTTTTCAAAGCACAATATAAAAATTTGTATTATCTCTAACCGCTTTATACAGAAGGTTACTCCAAATTATGAAATTATGCAAAGATACGATCAAACTGTCACCCTAGTAGCTCAGTTGGTTAAGGCGTGATCAATTCCGTTCGCGGTATGCATAGGGTAGCGGGTTCGATTCCCGCCGTCGCAACAAAATTAATTTAATTATTAGTTGTGATGGGCTGGTATATGCATGAAGGGGTGCACTCAGCCACTGAAATTGAGGAGCTGATAAATGAAATTATCAGCGGAAAGGTGGTAAAACACATATATGGTATCACAATGGGCTCTATAGCCTAAGTGTGTCCTTCGTGAACAGCCAATATAACCTAGCCTAACCTAACCTAACCTACGATCAAAACTATTCTTTATTTTATTAATAACTTTGGAAATGTATGAGAAACGCAATTTTTTTAGCAAGACCTTGAATACTGCTGACTACAGAGAATCTTTTTCTGAATTAAATTACAGGAGTTATTTTTTTATTTAAATAGGTTCAGTTCCACGTACTGACTATAAATGCACAAAACCCTACAAAAAAAGATGCGGATTAATTGAATTAAAATATTACTTAATTAGAATATTAGAAAACATAAAATAAATTTATATTTTAGCCGAGATAAAATTGTTTTAAATTTCGAGAAAATTTAAATTGTTTATAAGTACGCAGCTTTTTTAGCGGGGCAGTAAGTTTTCAAAAATATGACAAAAATTCTACTTTGATAAAAAGTAACTCGTCAGTTTGTTTAAGGTGCTGTCTCTATTCAAAGAATTATTACCAATAATTACCAATTTTACCAAATTATTACCAATATTACCGAATAATTATTACCAATATTGTTTCATAATATAACGACACCCGAATTTTAACATATATTGGAGTCAATAATATTGATCGAGACTAGTCAATGAATTCAGTTACTGACGTAAGGTTGAACACACGATGTGATTTACAATTTAAGGATGTTCCAGCATGGTATTTGCAGTTTCTATGTTAAAGCAATGGTACAATTTTTTTTTCGACAGAATTTAACGAAAAATTAAATTTAAGAATTTAATAATGCTTACTATTAATTCCCAAAGTTTCAGAAATTTTGACCGTTTAAAATGGGAAATAATTATGCCAACGTCCCAATTTCGATCAATTTACGTCAAAATTAATATCTCGAAAGTGAAAATTAATTTCTAAATTTTTTTTTTAGAATTGTATTGTATAAACATTTTTTTCTACTTTTTCTTCAATATATAATAATATCATAAAAAATAGGAGAGAGACCGGACATTTTACATGCTTTAAATGGGACATGAGCCTCAAAATCGCGAACTTTGTCTTTAAATATCTCGCGATCTAAACGGTCAAAAATTATGAAATTTTAGGAATTCATAAATAAAGCTATTATAAACCCGAGAAAAAAAATTCGGCCAAATCTGTCGAAAAGTGATTTCATGCTGGTACTACCTTAATAAACAAAATTTATTCATGGAAAAAGTAATTATGATAATTTTTTTTTTTAATTTGAAAAATTCTGAGAAGAGTGTAATATTATTACACATTTTTAACAAATTATATGCTTTTAAAATAAAATAACTACAACTTTAATAAAAGTTTCTCTTGGTTTTTAATTAATTAACTTGGGTATTGAATGAAAAAACACATCAAGCTTGTCTGTATAGTATGATTATACTTGTTACATATATGTTGTACAAGTTGTCTATAACAAAAGAAATATTTTCATTGTTTCTTGTTGATGTTATTTATAAACAAGTCGTGCTTGATTTGCCCGTAATAAAGGGTCAGATTAATAACTTTTGAATTAAATAAACTATCGTATCCATTGACAAATTATGATAAATTAATATTTTACAACTTTGTAATGTTTAGTATTTCCACTTCTTTGTGAATTTTGAATTCTTATGGAGGTGTTAAATATGTACCAAAATTTATCTGCTACAATTTATGTTACGTAAATACGTAATGCGATTTCATAATTATAAACTCGAGAAATTCACTCACCGTTATTTTCAATAAGTAAGTCAATCCCATATATATAGTAAGTAATCTACACCTTATAACTTGGAATCTGGGCTTATACTCATCATTTGGTTCAAAAAAGGGGTTACCTGAAAAGTTTTCCGGGATTTTTGAAAATGAGTGATTTTCAAAACGTACCTCGTATATTTGCCGCTCGCGCCGGCATATTGGAAAAATGACTTCGAAACGTAGTTTTTTGATGATAACTCCTTTCCGAGTTATTTTACGAGGGAAAAATTTGCATAGGAAATTAAACTAGAAAAAAATTCCTACAATTTATGTCCAGACCATTTCGTTCATAAAAGTAATAGTTTTCCGAAAAAAACAAAAAAAAAATGTCTTTATCATTAAATAACTCCAAAAATAATAAAGCGACAAAAAAAGTTTGGGAGGTAAAATATTCTGTGGAAAAAGAGCTAAATTTTTTCCTTCTAAACTTTTTTTTGTAACTTTATTATTTTTCGAGTTATTTAACGGAAAAGACAATTTTTTCCGTTGTTTTCTAAACTTTTTTTTGCATTTAAATTGCAATATTTCAAAAACTTTGTAACCGAAACTGTTAAAACTTTTTAAGCATGTTGTCAGTACCTTAATAAAGTAAATTGGAAAGCGGCAAGCATTAATTGAATTTTAGTTCCCGTGGTAAATTTATCAGGTTTTGTGCTGAATAAAACATAAAAAAAGGTACGAGAAACTTTCTTTTCATTATAACACCGTTAATTTTCGTGCAAATGACTTGAAACTTTTTTCATTTTCAAGGTTTTTTCTACTAATTTTAAAATTGTATGATATACTTTTTTCAAAAAACGTCAAAATTTTAACGTCAAATTAACGTTATTTAACGTCAAATACTTGGTTGTTAAAACACAAATTGTAGGAAATTTTTTTAGGTTTAATTTTGTACGTATATCCTCATAAAATGACTCAAAAAGGAGATATTGTTAAAAAAAACTGTTTTTCTACGCCATCTTTCCAATATAGCAGCGTGAGCGGCAAAGATGCAAGGTAGCAAAGTGGAAATTCAGAAAGAGTACCTCACAATCTATAAAACCACCCATTTTCGAAACTCCTGGAAAACTTTGCAGGTAAAACTACCAAATGATTAAATTATTACTATTAAATCTCAAAGTTTCAAAAATTCACTCCAATCGTTTTTATCATGTGAGCTAAATGAGCTCCAAAAAAAATTATCTTTCACTAGTGAAAAATAAATTATGAAATTTGAAAAAAGTTAAAATTTATGTTAAAATTTACTTAAATATTCTGTCATAAAAGTATATAATTGTTTTATAATATTAAAAATAGTAATTTTTAAACTGTATATCACGTGACCTAAAACGCGGGTAAGCCCTGCTGTGATGGTATATCGGTATGAACCATAGACCGTCAGTTAGTGCAGTGTAGACAGCTGGGTATAATATATCCATAGATAATAATTATTTATATTTAATATAATTAGTTGTCTGTCAAACTTGTCTGTTATTTCGTATAATGATACCGATATTACATCACCAAATTGGATGGCCGCATTGCTGACAGTTTAAAAAAGGTTTAAAATTTATTTTAAGTTTTTGGAAAGAAAGCGTGTGTATTTTTCCGAAATAAATTTTTGGTGGATTTTTATTAGCAAAATCAACATTTTGAAGTACTGTTTTAAAAATAGTAGAATACCCTATTAATGTCGCTGCAGTAAATAGGTTCTAAATTAAATAACATAGGCCATGACTGTTACAGAAACGTTGTATGTATAATATAAACTTTTATATAGAAAAGTCCATGTTTTCTGAGCAAAATGCTAAGGGTAGGTATGCTTTGCTTTTATCATTTCACCAATTTCTTTTGAAATGTCAATTAGTATTAAATTTGTACAAAAATGATTAAAACACCCAACTGCCCCCCTCCCCCCCAAAGGGAGTTGTGTACGTCCCTGATAGGTCGACTTTTTTTTCGAAGTGTTTACACCCAAACAACTGTAGAAATTTTGAAAGAGACATTAATTTTTCCATTTTAGATATTTAGTTTAATTGCACTAATAAGTGATAGTACCGGCACCCCTACATGATATTCCATTTTTCTTTAAGGTACATGAGGTGCCAATGGTGAATGCGACATATAGCCTGGACGCAATCAATAGCCACAAAATATGAACTTGAAAATCCCCTTGCTCCAATCAATCTTTAACGGAACGTGTCGTCGAAAAAAGACCATGATCATTGGAAAAAAGGTATGACTTTTTGTTCCCAAGATATGGTGTCAATTCCACTTGGAGTTCCATCATTCACGGGCGCACGCAACAGATTCGCACCCACGAACCCATACGCATACAAATATATTTGTTAAATAATTATCATAAAAGTTTCGAAATATTTTTTTTTAAATAAAAACATCCCTTGCCAGGAAATTAAAAATTAAATTAAAATTATAATTGTCGCTTTGACGCTTTATTATCTATTTGAATAGTGTATAGAGTTTTTATGTTACTAACGAAATCTGTTGAATAATAAGCGAAAAGCCATTCGTATCGTAGACATACACTATTTTATAAAACAAGGAACATGACTACAAACCATTGTAAAGCTTGTTATTTCATCTACAGGTGGCACTACTCGTATTTCCAAATCTGTAAAATAATTATTGTATTAGACGAAAACATGAAATTTTGTTGTATCAAGTATTTACGTTTTCTTACATTACTAATCAATCGAATCAGGTGTAACTGCTTGAACAATTTCGTATGCAGTGTAAATATTCTTTCTTTTAGTAAAGTTACTATTTACAGGGACTCGATATATTCTCTGCTGTTTTTAAACATTCCGTTCCAACGATCTATTCTAGCAGAGCTGAAAATCAATTCTTACTAATAAAACAAATATCTAAACCCAAAAATTGTTCAAATTCGGTTTAATAAGTACGTGAATTAATAATTAATATAGAATGTCTTTTTTAAGTTGACAGTACCTTGATGAACAAGCTTTAATTCGTATTTTTATACCATGTATATGGAATATATCAAGGTATACTAAGTTTAGTCCCAAGTTTGTAACGCTTACAAATATTGATGCTACGAACAAAATTTTAGTATAGTTGTTCATAAAATCACCTAATTAGTCCATTTTCGGTTGTCTGTCTGTCTGTTTGTCGTCTGTCGTCTGTCATCACGATAACTCAAAAACGAAAAAAGATATCAAGTTGAAGCAGCATGCTGAGAACGTAAAAGTGAGATCGAGTTCAAATGAGGAACATAGATCAATTGGGTCTTAGGTCAATAATATAAAATCAAAATTTTCACCACAACCACAAAACAGTTTTGATTTTCGTCAATAACAAATGTTCGGAAAAAAACTTTTTTTCAAACGCTGAGATATCGAAAACGGTGAGGTAAGGTAAAAATGTCACGAGTAAAAAAATGTGAAGAAAAAAGTGAAGAGAAAAAGTATTTTCATCAATAACCAATTTTCGGTAAAAATCCATACCTAATTTATTTTTTTAATCGATTATATATCGAAAACAGTGAGCTTTAGTGAAAATTGTCACGAGTCAAAAAATTACTTAAAATGGTCCAAAATATAATAACTAATGGCTTTCAAATTACAGTTTTGTCCGGAACCACAAAATAATCTTTAGTTTCCTCAATAACAAGTTTTCGGAGAAATTTCCGCTTTTTATTTTTCAAATGCTTTCGAAAACGGTGAGATTAGATAAAAATGTTATAAATAAAAAATGACGGCGCGCTTTTTCGCCTTCAGAACATACACAATTTGTGACCGTCATACTTGGTTAATATCTAGTTTCATTATTTTCATTGCTTATTTTCATTCTTTGATCTATCAATATTAATCATTATTCTTCGATCTAACCAGTATTGTTGGACAATAAATAAAGCGAAACGTTATGCAAGGACGCGCTAAGCGTGCCATTTACATACAAATTATATCATTGCAATCATCTACAAGTTCATTTTACCAATTTACACACTAAAAGTGTTGTGCATTTTGTTAAAATATATTTCCTTCCGGACGTGACCCACAATAAAAATATTTATAGCTAGATTTATACAATTATTATCAATTTGCTAGATTTGTTTCGACTGCTTTGAGAACCACCTTCAGTAGCATTACTTAAAAGATAAATATAACAATCAAATCAAATTACTAAAATAAGATAAAATAAAATAAAATAAAATAGATATGTAACTAAAATAACCAATAAAATATTAAAATTAAATCTAGGTAGAATTATTACCAAGGAAGTAGCTACCGCGTATCAATGGGGGGGGGGCAGGCTACAGAGGCCTCTAACTTGTGTAAGTAAGTGTTATCACGAGATGAGAGAATGTCATACCCAGAATCATATTTCAAGGTCAATGTATACAATTGCTGTTTAGATATATTAATTTCTCAAACTAAACTAAGATTTCAGAACCTTTGTGATCTGAGTTATATGTTCGTACTATTACAACCGGAAAAACTCAAGAGATATTATCTCTTTTTCAAACGAAGAGATAAAAAACGTTTCCGAAAAACTGTCAACTAAATACAGTAAAGACATCCCAGTTAACTTTTATGAGCAATTATATGCTCTGAAAACATACTTAAAATCTGAAGTACAAAAAGTTCATGGAATTATTGCTGACAAAATTCAATAGCCTGGCATCCATATATTTTTGACCCTTCTAGATACAACCACAACAGCTGAAAGAAGTTTTTCAAAATTAATACTGATAAAAAATTATCTTAGGACTTTGATGGGACAGGTAGGTATCAGACCTGTCACTATTGTCTAGAGGCAGAAATTTTAGAAAAACTGAAATCATCTTCAGATATAGATGATTTAATAAATCAATTTGCCGAAAAAAGGCTAGAAAAGTGAATATTTAATTTAAATTGTTTGGCTAGTTCAATTTCTAGGAGGAAATGATAACTTATAATCAATAAATATTTATTTTAATTTAATGCAAGCACTTTTGTTTCTTTTGTGAGAAATCTTTACCATTTATTTAGGCCCCCAAACTAATTTTGATAAAGGTCCCCTACAAGGAGAGCTACGCAACTGATTAAAATCAAAATAACTACCAAAACAAGTGAAAACAAACAATTGGCTGAGTTAATTGTTGAAATACCATGTATAGACTGTGTTGATGAAACAATCGTTTGTTTTTTGACGTCACGTAAATAAAAAAAGATATCCATTTTTAAATAGCTACACACACACTGATATTCCCATATTAATGCATACCATAAAATTTGCACCTAATAAGCGCCCTCGTGGGTAAATAGTGATGTTTACAAAAAAATGTTTCAAACAAAAGTTTTTTATTTTTTTATAAGGAACATTTTTTACATTTAAACTTTTGTTCTATCTCTAACGGTTTACAAGATGGGTCCAACGGACCCAAGACCCAATTGACCTATGATGCTCATTTACGAACTCGACCTCACTTTTTACGTCCTGAGTACGCTGTAAAAATTTCAGCTCGATATCTTTTTTCGTTTTTGAGTTATCGTGTCCACAGACGGACGGACGGACGGACGGACACCCGGAAATGGACTAATCCTAGCATCATTATTAAAAGTGAGGTAAAAAGTGAGGTCAAGTTCGTAAATGAGCAACATAGGTCAATTAGGTCTTGGGTCCGTAAGACCCATGTTGTAAACCGTTAGAGATTGAACAATAGTTTAAAAGTAAAAATATTCCTTATAAAAAAATAACCAACTATTGTTTGAAACACTTTTTCGTAAATATCACTGTTTACCTGTGAGGGCGCAAATTAAGCGTAAATTGTATAGTATGTAATTATGGGTAGAGTTCGTACAAAACAAAGTGGCACTGAACAAGAGAGAGTGTAGATACGAGTGCACATACATATACATCATACACTCTCTCTTGCTCGGTGCCACTTCGTTTTGTACGAACTCTATATCAGTTATTATGTGTGACATCAATGTATGTGTAATGTGATGGAGTCACAACACTGTCTATGCATGGTATTTCAACAATTAACTCAGTCAATTGTTTGTTTTCACTTGTTAATATAAGATAAGGTTTTTTTAATTTTTATTTAAGGTCGCTTTTTAACAACTAGGTTATAGCGACCGCAGATAAATACGGTTGTAATTTTGGTTATATTTTCAAATTGAAATTTGTTACGATTTTTAATGCCTTTTTCATTAATGAAACTTAGTGGGGCTTTTTGCATCAAGTTCCTTACTTCTTCTCTATAATGACAAAACATAAAAAAATTATTACAATTACACGTGTAAATAAGGTTGCAACTAGTCAAAAAGACGGTTAAAAAGGTCTATCTTCATCCATCTGATGACCAAATGAGACTTAGATTTTATGAAATTTTATATATTTTTAAACACGCCCATCATAATAAATTTCGATTTTTGCCCCAATTCAATGGTGCAGTCCGCCACCAAATTAGCAACGAGTAACATAAGAGTAATTACGATGGCCAGCACTAGTCAACTGATGGAAGTTGATTGGTCAGCGCCACTGATACTACAATTTGACAGATACTGTGAACAGTATAAATTGTAAAAACACGAAAGTAACAGTGTGCAGTCCGCCACCAAATTAGCAAAGAGTAACATTCACTAGCTAAGTCTTACTGATGATGACTACTTGGTAGTCGAAAATACGTATTTTAAAAATACAAAAAACTGATCTAGGAAATTGGGGCAAAAATCGAAATTTAAAACCGGAAAACTCCATTTCTGTATTTTTTACAACAAAAGAATTCATTATCAAAATCCGCTAGATTTATCCAATAATTAAAAATTATTTAGAGCAATTTAAATTTTCGTACTTCAATTTTTGAGTAAAAACTGCTTCCGATGATTAAGGTTTCAAAAATCAAGTAAGCCATGAGAGTAGTACAGTGCCTTTTTTATAGGCAGTAATTTATGTCTAAATTTTCTAATCAAAATTCCTTATTTTAATTGGCTTACACTAATTGATATTGATAATATATCTTCTTTTAAATTTTAAATACCTAAAATAACGGCACGATACCAAATTTCAGCACGTACTCCATTTTCAAGTAATTTAAAACAAAACTATTTTAATGTTTCAAATCCTTCGGAAATTTATTTTTATAATTTTTCAAAAAGTTAGACAATGGTTTCTTAACAAAATTTTCATGAATTTTCGTTTTCATTGTAAACTAAAATAAATGATTAAATAATTGTCGTTAAATTTGTTGGCTTTGTGGAGCCCTTCTTATGTATATACTTAAAAAATGAATAATTTTTTATTGACGCGATCCTGTTAAGTATATAAATAATAGAGTGCTCTACGAAGACAAAAAATTTAACGTCAATTATTTAAACATTTTTTTTTTTTTAGTTTATAATGAAAACAAAAATTCAAGAAAATTTTGTTAAGAAGCAATTTTCTAACTTGATGAAAAATTAACTTTAAGATAAATTTCCAAGGATAATAAATTCTTTAGAATGTTCAGAATATATAATAATTTGTTCAAATCTTTAAATTAATATTTTATTGCCTTGAAAAAATTATTAATTTCAGATACTCGTTTTTAATGCTATTACAACAATCTAAAATTGACGCACGAAGACCTATTTTGAGCATTAAATTAAAATTGTAAATAATGGAGATATACTACCTTCTCTTTAAGAATCTTTTTTTTAAATATCTAAATATTAATATTTTATGAAATATTTGCTAAAAACGAAATACCTTTGTTTTTTTTCATCTTTAATTTTTTATAACCTTTGCAAATTTTTTGCAACCCAGCTATCACAACAATTTTTGTGTTACTCTAATAATTTTCATACTAATTTTTCAAGTGTACTTCAATAATTAGAAACCTTAAAAAATTTGTCTATTGTTTACCGTTTATGCCAACGATAACTGTTGAAATAGACACATGGCGTTTGGATTTTTGTACGTAATTTAAGGTGGTTATCTAAGATCAGATTTCTCACTTCTTTAAAATGACATCTACTTGTTAGCAAACTATCATCCCTATTTATCAAACAGTTGCAATTAAGAACCTTAAAAAAAATATCAACCCGTTATTTCTCGAGCTAAGTATGCATGAAAATTGTCGAAGAAATTGTTGAAAAAGAATTGTTGAAGAAATAATTTCAATATTTGGAATGAATGGTGTTCAAATCATAGTTTCAACCCATTTTCAGACAAAACACTTAGTGGAAAACCGAATTTGCTCATGACTTTTTAAAAAATGTCTTACAAATTTTGCCTTGAGGGTGAATTATTTATAAAGACATGAGGTTTTCCACTAACTGTTTTAAATATATATTACCATGTTAAAAAATATATATTACCATTCGCAGTCGGTAGGACTCGAACCTACGCTCCCAGAGGGAATCTGATTTCTAGTCAGACGCCTTAACCACTCGGCCACGACTGCTGTTGTAAACCAAGTGTAATAAATGTCATATATTAAAACTTGAATTATTAAATATGTAATAAAAATTTATATCATTTTTAAAAGTGTAGTAAATTGTAGTTTGTGTAATATTTTGTGATTAAATCAAAGATAAATTAAACAATTTGTTTGTTCACTAAGACGAAACGATTTGACCAAAGACGAAACTTATTTTTATCGATTAATTAAAGTCAAAGAAATGAGAAAAATGTTGTTAAATGCGTCTGTCCAGATGTTAGTCATTGCAAAAATAATTTTAAAATGTACAAATTGATACAAAATTGCAATGTCTAACACCTGGGAAGACCATGTTTGCAACTGTAATTTAATAATACAATAATTTTCCGTTAACTTACTACGCCAACTATTTACTGACAAAAGCTCAACCTTGGTCAATTTGTACATTTTAAAATTATTTTTACAATGTTTAATACCTGGGAAGACCACATTTTTCGAATTGAAGATTTACATTTTCCCATTTCTTTGACTTTAATCAATCGTTAAAAATAAGTTTCGTCTTTGGTATAGTTGTACATTAAGAGCTTTTTTCCGGCATTTCGGGCCCTACACCCGGACTCTGCACTCTACCTGCTTCCCTACTATTATTACAGAAACCGCCGTTAGAAGAATGATTTGGCGCCTGAGCAGAATTTGTGACGAAATTTGGTGATTATTAACTAACTTACTCTTAAAATTCAGTATTTACAGAGTAAAAAATAAATTATAATTAAAGTGAATCGTTAATTCTTGTGCTAATGTAGGTACTAATACAACCATAGGCATTCTTACGGAGGGGGGCGGGGGTTGGCATGTGCCCTTCTAATAATTTTCGAACTCTTTGAAAACATAATAAAAATGGAAATAATTTCTTTACTTCTTTACTTTAAACACATTTTAAATTTTTACAGAAATATTTAATTTATGGTTCAAAATGATGATCATAGATGGAGCAGTAAAATGATAGATTAAATTTAATTTTTTTAATTTTTTTTAAATATATCTTTATAAATTATAATCCATTCAAATTCGGTAAATATTTGATTCAAATCCATTCGGTAGTTTTTAATTTCTCAACACCGATAACTATATGCATTGTCTGTAATAATTGATATATCCAGTCTTTTTGAAGCTTCAAATTTCTCAATAGCACTTTTTACTCGTCCGTTTACAATATCAGATACGATTTCATTTTCATTCGAAGAAATCTTACTTGTCTGAGTTGGTTTAATGGGATTAATTGGTCTAGTTGGACGAGTTACTTTACTTGCCTTAGTTGTCTTCCTTGATACTTGTGTATTTTTTAGTATTTCATCTATTTTTTCTATGAGTGTAACAACTCTCTTTGCAATTTGCTTGAATTTATATTTACCAATTAAAATTGGAGCCAAACACTCGTCCTCTTCACTAACTTCTTTAAATTTTTTAACCAGCTTAGATATCTTCGATAAAGTTTGCTTGTATATTTCCAAATTTTTCTTCATAATTTTAGTAAATTCAAATGATCCATCTGGTATTTCGTATCCCACTAATTCTACAGCGCATTCACAAATGTTATATAATTTTTGGCAGTCATCGCCTTCTTCCGAGTTACATGCACAATTTCTTTGATTGCATATATCGTCCAAACCATTTTCGAGAATGTTTTGTACGCTGCTTTGAAAATATTCTACTTTTGATTCACAAAATTCACAAAACGTGTTATAATAAGTATCTGTTTTGCATTTGTTGTTAAAGTTAATAGTGCAACATTTTCGAGAATCTCGACGAATTGGATGTACTTTGGACTTTCTATGACTTAACTGATTAAATATATCTTCATTAAAGGGTAAAAAGTTTTTTGAAATCAAATCTGTTGATTCTTTCGGAAAAACTATTGTTGAAATATTGGGCAGCGCATGCAAAGTTGATTTAGAATGGTGTTTGAAATTTAGCCCGTTAGTTAAAAGTGTCCCAGTTATTATTGTTTGAAAGGCAATAGTAGAAATAATTATTACTTTAATGTACTTATCGACAAGAATTGTATTGTGTTTACCCATTTTAGGTTAAAATTAATCTGAAACAACACCAAAATTTTATTTGTCAATCAAAAATCAAAAAACCAGTACTAATGAGCCTGGAATAATCAATCCATAAATGATAAAATGCAGTTGAAGAAGACATTAATAATAATCTCTTTGACTGAATGAGTACGTGTTTCTAGCCTTTCAGTGCATAATGTGCTCAGGTGACATGCCAACCTTAAAAAAATTAATTCATTTGAAAATGCTTCTAATATTTTAAATTTAATGTTTATTTACTTATATTTTTATTAATAAAATTTTTGTTGTTTGAAAATAAACAATTTAACATCTTTTTGCACTGTTAGCAAATTGATACATTTTAGTAAATCTTAAATTGATATTTTTTTGTAAATCAGGGGGTGTTCAGTGGGAAAGAAATGGATTAACTAGAAAATTTTTAGAAGCATTTTGGTAAAATTCTGATTTACAAAGGTCATCGCTAGAATATCAGTTTTTATAAAAGGTTCCGCATGAAATTTTAATTAATATATTTTTTCTTGTACTAATTAATTTAAATATATTTTTTCTTGTACTAAAAATCAAAGTATTTGGTTTTGATTTCCTGTTTATAGGAGTCAATATAGTCTAATAGTAGGTCCACACGATACCAAATTCACACAGACTTCTATATTCCCTAGCTCTCACGAGAAATAGTGATTTTTACAAAAAAGTGTTTCAAACAAAAGTTGTTTATTTTTTATAGAATACTAGCTGTTAAACCTGCTTCGCTGGGTTGTTTTTGCACATTTAAATATCAAAATTGTTAAATGAAAGACTTTTTTTTAATTCTCTCTGTGTGTACGGAACAGTAAGATTTTTTTGGCCGATCCCAATATTATGTCTACACTCTCTGTGTGTACGGAAAAGTAAGGGAAAGATCGATAGAAACCCATGGAACATTCCAGAATATTCGAGAAAGTTCTAGAAAATTCGATAGAAATCCATGGAACATTCCATAATGTTCGAGAAAATTCTAGAAAATTCGACAGAAACCCATGGAACATTCCAGATTGTTCGGGAAAGTTTGATAAAATTCAATAAAAATCCATACAACATTCGAGAATATTCGAGAAAGTTCTAGAAAATTCGATAGAAATCCATATAACATTCCAGAATGTTCGAGAAAATTCTAGTAAATTCGATAGAAATCCATTGAACATTTGCGCCAGTAGCGCCATCTAGTGAAAATTGTACTATTGACAGTGGCGCCATCTATTGGAAATTATTAGAACTATTTTTTTAATCTATTTTCTATGAATTCCTAGATCATTTTTAATTCCACCCCCACCAAACTCCCTTATTCACAATGGGAGCCTATAGGCTACCCAATGACATAATCCCCTACCGAAGGTCAATGGTTAGTTTTAGGGAAAATCGGGGACATACAAACAAACACTCTCTTTTTATATATATAGATTTCTTACATCTAAACTTTTGTTCTATCTCTAACGGTTTACAAGATGGGTTCTATGGACCCAAGACCCAATTGACCTATGTTGCTCATTTACGAACTCGACCTCACTTTTTTACGCCCTGAGCACGCTATAAAACTTTCAGCTTGGTATCTTTTTTTCGTTTTTGAGCTATCGTGTTGATAGACAGACGGACAGACAACCGAAAATGGACTAATTAGGTGATTTTATGAACACCTATGCCAAAATTTAATTCGTTGAATCAATATATTTAAGCGTTACTTGGGACTAAACTTAGTATACCTTGATATATTTCATATACATGGTATATAGATCCATTAATCACTAGGACCATCTTGGTTCAATTTTTTACTAGGAATACAAAAAGTAAAAGTAATATTTTTATACCATGTATATATGAAATATACATAGTATATTAAGTTTAGTCCCAAGTTTGTAACGCTTAGAAAATATTGATGCTATGAACAAAATTTTGGTATAGGTGTTCATAAAATCACCTAATTGGTTCATTTCCGGTTGTCTGTCTGTCTGTCTGTCAACACGATAACTCAAAAACGAAAAGAGATAACAAGCTGAAATTTGAAAAAGTGAGGTCCAGTTCGTAAAGGAGTAATATAGGTCAATTGGTGTTTGGGTCCGTGGAACCCATCTGGTAAACGGTTAGAGATAGAACAAAAGTTAAAATATAAAAAATGTTCCTTATAAAAAAATAAACAACTTTTGTTTGAAACATTTTTCTGTAAACATCACTGTTTACCCACAAGGGCGCTAATAAGGTGCAAATTTTTTTAGTATGTATTAATATGGGAATATCAGTTATGTGTGTGTGGCTATTTAAAAGTGGATATCTTTTGTTATTTACGTGAAGTCAAAAAAGAAACGATTGCGTTATCAACACTGTCTATACATGGTATTTCAACAAATAACTCAGTCTATTGTTTGTTTTCACTTGTTTAAATAATAATTCCCATTGTTAACAATTTTCAAAACTTACTGTTTTTATGGAATTATCTTGATAAAATTTCAGACATTGATGTTGTTATTATTATTGTAATACATAAACTATTGACGTGAATGTTATTACAAAATTATTTTAAAAAAATTTTTTGAAAGTTTTCTTTAATTAAATTGTTTACAATAAGCTAATTAAAAAAATTTGTATAGTTTTTAGGGTTCCGTTCCCAAAGGGTAAAGGAACCATTATATTTTTTTTCTTGTCCAGCTGTGATACAAAAATAAAATTTTAAACATCTTATTTCACTATTATTGGGAGGTTATTTTCCCCTTCCAATAACAAAGCTCTCGTACCTCTAAAACCGCATAAAATATGTTCTAAGGATCATGAAACGGATTTATAACAAACCCCACGGCTTGACCTTCAATACATTGTATCAGTGTAGGTATACATTCGGAAAAAATATGACTAAAAAATCTTCGAATGCGTTATCATTTAAGGATTGACTATTCGAAAGTTATAAGTGCATGTTTCAATTTTATGAAGGCAAATTTTATTCAGCCGAGTGTTTTTGATTTTTATATGCAAATTAAATAATCACATTGTTTTAACCTAGAATAACAAAACCCAATAAAATGTTTGACTGTAAATGCATTTTGAATAATTATTTCTATTATTGCTTTTCAAAAAGTAATAAACTAGAACATTTTAAAAAACGGGCTAAGTTTCAATTAAATTTAAATTTTCGCCATATTATTCTTTACCAGTTCTAGCTTATAGGTGGCGCATGTGATCTAGCTTATTCCAGAAGACGGTTAAAATTATTGACTACATTAAATATGATCGGTAGAATATTACTATTCTCAATCAGCCCTAGCTCGAGAATGTAAAAATTTAATGTTTCTTATAAAAAATCAAGATTTTTCAACAGCTTGTCCTTCGACAAAGACTTCCATTTTTCCTACCTTTCACAATTCTCATCCATTGATTTTTGATTGTCGCCCTTAGCTTCTTTTACCATCTCTGTGATACCATTATGTTATTATATTTGTACATTTTTCCCATCCATCCCATTTTGATGCCTTACTTACTCTTTTCGCATTTTCAAATTTAGTTATTTTCATAGACGAATCTACCCATGTGGGCATGATGGACATATACATCACATAAATAAACTTATGAAATAACTAGCTGTTACCCGCCCGCTTTGCGTGGCGTAAAATATACCCGCTTTGCTGGGCAACATCCCCACTTGCACCCCTCCCTCCACATTTCCTCGCGTTGTATAACATTTTTGTAATGTACACGTCATGCTCTTTTATTTGATACCCCACTTAGGTATATTTGCAAATATTCGATATTTCCTTCCCACTTTCTCGCTACACCTTTCTACCCTCCGAAGGTAAAAAAAAATTTCTAAATGTAATTTAAAACATTCTGACCAAGTTTTAAACTATTAAAAGCCATAATTTAAAAATATGAATTTTTTATTCATGAACACCCCCGCAACCCCCCTTGTGGGTGGAATTTCGTAAAATCCGTTCTTAGCTGACCTCTACTTGGCAAAAGGAATATTCCTGCCAAATTTCAAGTCTCTAGGTCTTACAGTTCCAGAGATATCGTGATGAGTGACTATCTATATAGATCTATAGAAAGTCTCCTATATATATATACTAGCTGGGAACTACCCGCTTTGCTGGGCAACATCCCCACTTGCACCCCTCCCTCCACATTTCCTTGCGTTGGATAACAGTTTTGTAATGTACACGTCATGCTCTTTTATTTGATACCCCACTTAGGTATATTTGTAAATATTCGATATTTCCTTCCCACTTTCTCCCTACACCTTTCTACCCTCCGAAGGTTAAAAAAATTTCTAAATATAATTTATAACATTCTGACCAAGTTTTGAACTATTAAAAGCCATAATTGAAAAATATGAATTTTTTATTCATGAACACCCCCGCAACCCCCCTTGTGGGTGGAATTTCGTAAAATCCGTTCTTAGCTGACCTCTACTTGGCAAAAGGAATATTCCTGCCAAATTTCAAGTCTCTAGGTCTTATAGTTCCAGAGATATCGTGATGAGTGACTATCTATATCTATAGAAAGTCTCCTATATATTTATAGATAAAATTAAAAAAAAAAAAAAAAAAAAAAAAATGAATCGGTTCAAATAGTAAGTCTATTGTTCCTAATTTCATACTAAATCCCCATCTAATAATTTTTGGAGGGATCAATTTTTTGTTTCAAAACATGTGAATTTCAAAAATCGAAAAAAAATCGGTAAGAAAGAGTACTTTTAAAAATCAATTTACATATGATTCCGTTATGAATGATTTGGGGCAAAGATTGTCTCCGGAGGTACTCGACCAATTTCAGTTGGGAGTTTTACTACGTGAACCAAATGTTGATATCAAGGAGCTGAATATCGATATCCAGGCAGTAAAAAAAGTGGTTTAGATGTACAGGCGGTTCATTAATGATAATGAATCAACGGCATCAATAAATTAATTCCGTCTCTGGATGGCCAAATGGAAAATAGAATGTGAAAACACTTCCGCCATACCAGAGTCGGTAGCTCATCTCATTGAAGCATGCGACCAAGATTTGTACCGCAACTCTTCCAGCCAGCGTAGCTACCGCAGAGAGATCGTTTTCTACACTTCACGAGGTAAAATCTTGATTGCGTGCTTCAATAGAACAAGAAAGATTATTCGGGCTAGGTTTTCTAAACATCTGGATATCGATGATATTGTCAAAGCTTTCGCGAAAAAAATGAAAGCTTGAACTTGTAATTTAAGTAAGAACTAAAATAAAATTATTTAATGCAAAATCTCTACAGGTGTTTAATTTAATTTGAATTTTAAAAATTTCACCAAAATTGGTTCAGTAGTTTAGAGTCTAAATGCAACACTGTGATGTGCAACCAAACACACATTTACTTTTTTAATTATTGTCAGCGAACAAACTAACATTTTACAAGTTTATCAATTTATTACTGTTCGCCCCACGACTTTGCCTACGTGGGCAAATACACTGTACAAAATTTTGGCTAGGGCGTCAGATATTTTGTAAACATCTCTTTTTTAAGAATGATAGTAGTTAATATTTCGATTCGCATTTGGACGATTTTCAGGTGCTGTGCCGTGCCCATCACCTTTTTTGAAGGTTGGATCCGCGCTTGGTTATTTTTTTATAAAAAGAAAAAAAAAAGTTACTACAGAGACTTGCTATTAGTTTACATTGTAATCCAATTAACCTGCGCAACGAGTGACAAAATGGCTATCAGAAAACAAAAAACTCGTTGTTGAAGAAAACAAGCCAAAAAACAGAGTGTTTTTTGTTGATGGTTAATGAATGGCTAAGTTAACGCAAAAAATTCGCTAATGTAAAAAAAACGGTTTTTTAGATCTCCAAAAACCTCCATCCATTTACGTCAAACAAGTCCGATTTGGATGCCGAGAAAACTTGAAAAAAAGAGCGAAAATAGGTGTTCATAAAATCACCTAATTAGTTCATTTCCGGTTGTCTGTCTGTCTATCTGTCATCTGTCCGTCTGTCATCACGATTACTCAAAAACGAAAAGAGATATCAAGCTGAAATTTTTATATCGTGCCGAGGACGTAAAAAGTGAGGTCGAGTTCGTAAATGAACAACATCTAAATCTGACTTACCTGACGTGAATGGATAAGTTTTCTTGATATCTAGAACTTCATCACTTAATCTTTTGCATTGTACGTCAACTTTTTTTTAATCGCAAGAAAATCTTTTTTTTTTTTACTTTTGCGATTTTTTTAGGGTAACTTAGCCATTGAATGGCCGCAAACAAAAAACGCTATGTTTCTTGGCTTGTTTTCTTCTATAACAACGTCTTTTTTGTTTTCTGATAGCAATTTTGTCAAAAACTTTAGGCCTTCGTAGATTAATTGGATTATTTTGACAATAATTTGGAGTGTAAAGTAGTAAGAATTCATTGCCATCCTGGCGCGGTTATCTAATTACACCAAACCTGTAAGGCATCACACCACAAAACTAATATTTATAATTAATTACTAATACAGTTATTTGTATTTTCAAAATTTTTTTGATAGCAAATCGACTACAAATCGCGTTGAATATTTGTTAAAGTATAGACAGAAGAAAAAAGCACAAAATGATCTTACAAAATTTAACATGTGCATAATGAATCATTAAAACCAGCAAAAAAATCACAAGAAATCTGAGTAAAAAAAGTATGCGCTACATTTATAATATACGAAGATGCGGTAGGAACATAGTTCCTATCGGGTTTTAATAAAATATCCAATTTTGCTTCCATAATTAAATAAAAAGATATTAAATATCAAGTTCAGTGAGAAAAAAAAGACTTTGGCTGTCGGTAGGTTTGACCACACTCTCTAACGCTCAATCTCGCTTGTATACAAGTCCACGATTTAGCTGATTGCGCTCTAAGTACACTGTAATAAGTTAACAATATACAGTGCATCGCAATGAAGATGAGTACACCCTCATACTCACGTTATTTAGAGAAATATCGATTTAAAATTTTGCACTCACACAGAGTGATGGGTCTGATTTTTTAAGATACTTGATCGAAATCAGAACTAGCGCTAAGCGCTACATTTATAATGTACGAAGATGCGGTAGGAACATAGTTCCTATCGGGTTTTAATAAAATATCCAATTTTGCTTCCATAATTAAATAAAAAGATATTAAATATCAAGTTCAGTGAGAAAAAAAAGACTTTGGCTGTCGGTAGGTTTGACCTCACTCTCTAACGCTCAATCTCGCTTGTATAAAAGTCCACGATTTAGCTGATTGCGCTCTAAGACACTGTAATAAGTTAACAATATACAGTGCATCGCAATGAAGATGAGTACACCCTCATACTCACGTTATTTAGAGAAATATCGATTTAAAATTTTGCACTCACACAGAGTGATGGGTCTGATTTTTTAAGATACTTGATCGAAATCAGAACTAGCGCTTTTTTCTGCTAAACGCACCCACTCTGTTGCCAATTTCAGTTAGTATATTTTCAAAGTTCAAACGATCAACGGTTTGGGCGGCCACTTCTATATTACGGTTCTATATTATTACTTCTATGTAATTGGCTGATAACCGGATAAATAATGAAAAACCATCCGATTTTAAACAAATTCCAATAAAACTGCTTTTTTAATTTAAACCAAATCAAAATCAAAAGTTGTTGCGTTATACCATTATTTTATAGGTATACATATGAAAACAATTGTTAAAATTGTGTAAAATGCATTCAATTTGATAAAAAATGTATCCAACTCTGTTTAAATATAAGGAAACATGTAAATAATTAACGAAATTTTAAAATATCCTTAATTACCCGGTAATATAAGATTACTTGCTAATTTGTCCCGCAGTACTTAAATTACCTGGAAAACGGGTACGCTGGGGCTAAATAAACGATATTCTAAAAGAAAAACTTTTTTTATAGTTTTAATAAATAAATATTAATTTGTTTATTAAAATAACAATATTTTTATGTTTATGATCTTTTAGTTCATTTTGATTAATAATTATTAGATCACAATCTTCACATGCATATGGAGGTGTTGGTGACCTTATGTTTTACTACACACGGAGGTGTTTTCGCTAATATGCATTCTTCGTTTATGACGAACTAAATTGTGTTCAACGTTCAATTTTTTCTCACAAATATCACACGAGAATGGTTTTTCTCCAGTATGAGTTCGTTCATGTTTAACTAAATTGCTTTTTACTAAATTTACTAAATTGCTAAAATACAATTTCTGCTTGTGCAGTTTTTTAGGTTTACGTAATTTAATTTTAGTTGTAAATATTTAATCACAAAAATAATTTTCCTTTAACAATTCTTGATATTAATTTGAATCAGCTTCAGTTTCTTCAAACATTTCATCTTAACTTTCATCTTTTATAATTAATTCTGAATGTAACTTTTGTTTAATGTCATTAACCTCTTCTTTGATTTCCAATTCTAAACATCATTCTTCATTTTTCATAATTTAACCTATATTTTATTTTAGTATCTTTTAAATAAATATTATAAATAAATAATTATAATTAAAAATTCTCACCGTCCATTATTAATTGTGGTCGTAATGTTATGGTATAATCAAACTATACGAGCGGATTGAAAGCAATTGAAAGATGCTTTAAGAACCAAGATACAGAGACTATATCAGTAAACAGATGAATAAGTTAAATGCACAAGTTTAAGGCCATTTTTATTTCTAATTGACGATGGTAGATGGTGTAACAAGCTAATAAACTATAAATAAAAACAAAAAAAATTTTAGTTGGATAGTTGGAAATATTTTAAGTTTAAGTTTGTAACAACTGGTAAATTGGTCATATCAATCAATATACATAGTATAAAACAAAGTCGCTTTCTCTGTCCCTATGTCCATATGTCCCTTTGTATGCTTAAATCTTTGAAACTGCGCAACGGATTTTGATGCGGTTTTTTTTAATAGATAGAGTGATTCAAGAGGAAGGTTTTTATGTATAAAGTATAATACATCCATATTATAGTAGAGTAAGGGGTTGAAATAGGGGTTGAAAGGGATATGCTTCAATATTGACACGATATACAACCAGCTTCAAAGATCTATTGTTTTTATCTACTTTTAACCTTCGGAGGGTAGAAAGGTGTAGCGAGAAAGTGGGAAGGAATTATCGAATATTTACAAATATACCTAAGTGGGGTATAAAATAAAAGAGCATGACGTGTACATTACAAAACTGTTATCCCACGCAAGGAAATGCGGAGGGAGGGGTGCAAGTGGGGATGTTGCCCAGCAAAGCGGGTAGTTCACAGCTAGTTTGTTAATAACTGAAAAATTTAATTCAAAGAGGTTATATATCATATATCAATTTAAGTATCATATATGAATTTTGAATTATTTTGTAAACAATGACACATTAAATTTAATATATTTGGTATAAAATTAAAATATGGCATTGTGTTCAATTCGTTCAAATTGAGAACGTTCACAAAACCAAAAAAAAATATGTTATTTAGAACAGACAAAAACATGTTATTTACACATTTCATTTCTAAGTAAGTTTTTA
Organism: Chrysoperla carnea; assembly: GCF_905475395.1. Classification (NCBI taxonomy): domain Eukaryota; kingdom Metazoa; phylum Arthropoda; class Insecta; order Neuroptera; family Chrysopidae; genus Chrysoperla; species Chrysoperla carnea. The sequence goes on from NC_058341.1 coordinate 69,611,909, forward strand.
GATGATATATTTATATTTCAATCTTTCTCAATTTATATTTCAATCAATTATGTTCCTATCGTGAGACGTTCTACAGATCATGAAGGTTATAAAGAAGGAGAACGATCGCTACGTGTTAAAGCGCGTCTGTCCCTGAAAAAATGTAGAATTTATAGTTCATTTTTCAGCCACCAGCCGCGCTGTCATCATTAAGTAGTATCTGCGAAGTTAGCTGTTTATGAGTACAAGTATATGAAGTTAGTTGCATAATGTACAAATTGATATATCATTTCAAATTAGCGCACAACAGCCCGCTTTTATTGATACAACTTAACGATCGCAGCGATCGAGAACGATCGCTATAGAAACTATTGTCCCCGAAATATGGATAAAATAGGTGAGGACTTATTTTATCCATATTTCGGGGACAATATTTTCTATAGCGATCGTTCTCTTTCTTTATAACCTTCATGCTACAGATGCTAACAAATTCATAATCTAATTCATGAAGGTTATAAAGAAGGAGAACGATCGCTATGTACTACTAAAGCATTAGCGCACCTGTCCCTGAAAATTTGTAGAATTTATAGTTCATTTTCAGCCACCAGCCGCGCTGTCGTCGGTAAGTAGTATATTAGCGCACAACAGCCCGCATTTAATGATACAACTTAGCGATCCCAGCACCTCACTTATTTTTTCAAAATATTGGGGACAATATTTTCTATAGCGATCGTTCTCCTTCTTTATAACCTTCATGATCTAATTTATATTTTTGCAGCCATTTCCACTTACACAGCGACCTATGGTTTGCACGTGCTTCCTGTATATGTATGTATAACCTGTTTGGTGATTTATGAATGGTAAGAAATTTTTATTATTTTATTTTTTATATTATATTTAAAATGTTATCATATTATATTTACAATATTTATGTTCATGGTGAAAATAGGTTTTGTTAATTAATTATACCGAAATGTCAAAAGAATTTTACTCAAATAATGATGAAATGGATGAGGATATTGATGAAACACAAATAGTTGAAAATGACAAAACAAAAATTGAAATAGAGTTACAAACAGGACTAATTTTAATTGATGGATTAACAAATATTGAAAATGGTGAACAAATATTGAAAAAAGAAAAAATTAAAATTGAACAAGAGTTAAATTTACAATTAGTTGATTGCAATGACGAAGAAATATCAAAAGAATTTTATTCAAACCATGATGAAATGGATGAGAATATTGATGAGATGTTGAAAAAATCAAAAATTAAAATTGAACAAGCTTTACATTCGGAATTAATTTTAAAACATGAAGATTTCGACGAAATGTTTAACAGATGTGAATCAGAAAATGATGAAATGTTAAAAGAAATTCACACAAATACACAAAAAGAGCTTTTTTCGTGTGATGTTTGTAACCAAAAATTCAACAAAAAAACTAGCTTGAAAATACATAGACGAGTTCATTCTGGAGAGAAACCTTATTCTTGTAATATTTGTAATAAAACATTCAGAGAAAAATCTAATCTTGCTGTACATGAACGAAGACATACCGGCGAAAAACCCTATTCATGTGAAATTTATGATAAAACATTCGTTGCTGTTGGTGATCTATGTAACCATAAAAAAATTCATAAAGGTAAAAAGCCGCATGCATGTGATGTTTGTGACCAAAAGTTCAGAACTAGTACCAAATTAACTTATCATAAACGAACTCATACAGGAGAAAAACCTTACGTGTGTGATGTATGTGATAACGCATTCACCAGCAACGGCAATTTAGTTAGACATAAACGAATCCATACAGGAGAAAGACCTTATTCTTGTAATGTTTGTAATAAAAAATTCACTCATTCTGAGAGTATGGTTAGACATAAACTTGTTCATTCTGGAGAAAAACCTCATTCTTGTAATATTTGTAATAAAACATTCAGAGATAAATGTTATGCTGCTAGACATATGCTAGGGCATACCGGAGAAAAACGTTATTCTTGTAATATTTGTAATAAAACATTCAGAGATAAATGTTATGTTGCTAAACATAAGCTAAGACATACCGGAGAAAAACGTTATTCTTGTAATATTTGTAATAAAACATTCAGAGAAAAATCTAATCTTGCTGTACATGAACGAAGACATACCGGCGAAAAACCCTATTCATGTGAAATTTGTGATAAAACATTCGCTGCTGCTGGTGATCTAATTACACATAAAAAAATTCATACAGGAAAAAAGGCGCATGCATGTGATGTTTGTGATAAAAAATTCAAATCCAGGTACAATTTAAGTAGTCACAAACGAACTCATACCGGAGAAACACCTTACTCATGTGATGTTTGTAATAAATCATACAGATATAGTGGTGATTTAGTTGTACATAAACGAACACATACTCAAGAAAAACCTTTTAAATGTGAAATTTGTGATCAAAAATTTACTTCGAATTTACTTTTATTGAGACACAAACGAATTCATACAGCAGAAGAATATTTTGATTGTGATGTTTGTGGTAAAATATTCTACCGTAAAGAACATTTAGATACTCATAAAAGAACTCATACGGGAGAAAGACCTCATTCATGCAATGTTTGTAATAAAACATTTACTCAGCACAGCAGCCTAAATATACACAAACGAACTCATACAGGAGAGAAGCCATATACATGTGATGTTTGTGATAAAGCATTCAGTCTGAAGCATACTTTAACTAAGCATAAACGAACGCATTTAGGAGACAAGCCATATTGTTGTTATGTTTGTCATAGAACATTTAGCATGAAAATAAACTTTGTAAAACATAGAAGAATTCATAGTGATCAAACTCCATATGCGTGTGAAGATTGCGACAGAATATTTACAAATAAAAACGAATTGAATGATCATAAACATCTAAATGTTATTATTTTAATTAACAAATAAAAAAATTTTTAAATCAAGGGAAAAGTTTAAAATTGATTTCATAGAACCTGAGAGTGAAATCTTTAAAAATCAACATCGCCATAATTTTTAGTAGACGCTCGTTACTCTTGGCCATAATGCATAATCCATGTAAAAAAAATGTGAGCCGTCACGGGACGCCTGGCAGATGTGAAACATCGACATTATTTTGTAAAAGTAATATGCAGAAAAGAACAGATTGTGATAGGAACTAAATATGTCATAATGATAAAATAATATATTACGATTTTTTTTCCAGATAACGATGACTATTGAATAAACATTTATTTTCATTAAATACAAAATATTTATTTAAATCACCGTACACAACTACTGCATATAGACTGTATATAGTGAGTGTATAGTAATAATAATATAGTAGTGTGTATATAATAATAATATACACACTACTGCATATAGACTGTATATATATACCATCATATAGCGTGGCGCCACGCCAGAAATTGGTTTTACGATACACTATACTATGACATGGTAACGATACACTACTTTAATTATAGAATTGTATGGATGCATATATAAAGAAAATATTGGAATGGAATGGATTGAATTGGAATGTTGTAATAAAAATATGTAAATTATTTGATTTTGAAATTAATACATGTTTGTTTTTAAAAAAAAAAAAAGGTCGTTAAATTTATGGATTGTAGAAGAACATGGGAGAACAACCCGTTTAAAAGAAAAAACTAAAAAAATGAGTAAAATTAAGGTGGTACTGGTGTACTGAAATACCAATTAAAAAGAGTAAGATGGATATCTAAACAAGTTAGAGTAGTCCCCATTCTCACGAGCGCCATTGTGGCCATTCAATGAAACCTCATTTTACGATTTTTGTTGGACACTTTTTTTATTTTAACAGTCATACAAGATTATCTTTTACCACTGCCATTCATAATTCAATTGTTTATTTTGAAGCCTCTCACGACACGGACGTCTCGCAACAGGATGAACTAGGTTGCCGACATCAACTGCGATTTAATCAAATTTTACTAGATTAAAATTTTATATTATTTAATTTTACTGCACATTGTAATCGTTTGGTATAAACGATTGAAACAAAACAATTATTAATGTTGATCAAATAGTTTATTCATTAACGCAACCACATAATAATAAATTGAATTGGCCTTTTCATCATGTCATAAGCGCAAATGCATCGTTTATTTGTTCGTACTGACAGCAATAAGTAGAACTAAGATAGAAAATATTTGTTATTCATTTTTAATCACATCCATACTAATGTTATAAATGCGAAAGTAACTCTGTCTGTCTGTTACTCTTTCACGCCTAAACGGCTGAACGGATTTTGATGAAATTTGGTATGGTGATAGATGATAACCTAGAAATGGTCATAGGCTATAAATAATCACGCCATCGTTCTTAGGGGGTAGGCAGTAGGCAGATAACTAAATTGAGTTAGTGATTTTTAGTCTTTTTTAAAAAAAATAAAAAAATTTATTTTAATTTGACATTTAAATTACCATAAATTACAGATTTCTGTAAAAATATGCAATATAAAATATATCATGGCCATCTTCTCTGATATACTCAATGAATAATAACTATTATACATTTAAAAAAATAGAAAACCATATAAATATTTTACTTGTGTAAATCAATCCTTACCATTATTTCGAGTGTTATCGAAAGGGGATAAGCGAGAGCGATCTATATCAATCGTTATTTTTAAACCCAGCGAAGCGGGTGGGTATCAATCTAGTTGGTTATAAATATCATTTAGTAAGAAACAAAAGTGAATCGTGATTTTAAAATGAAAAGCCCAATTCATACAATGTCTAGGACTTGATCAGTAGTGATTGGTCAGTGTTCACTTGTCAGTTATATTGTAAAGTTTAGTTTACACTATGGCACACATTGTTCATGACCATGGATATAGAAATATTTTAAAAGGGATGGATTATAACCGAGTGGGGTGAACCTCACTCAGGGGGGGGAGTCAGGGTATCATTGAGCCTGCTTTCTATTGGCTGTTAATCTGGTGGTCGCCTTATTGAATTTTCATTACTGTTATATCTTCAATAGCACTTACAAGGTTAAGAAAAATCGAATGACGTCAGAATCATCAAAAACGGATCACACGTGTGATCCCAATTTCGCTACATGCATTCTTTTCACAATATGACGTCTGCTGGTCGCCAAATGGAAGTTGTCTTCCATATGACTTCCATATCTTCGGTAGCACTCACAAGGTTAAAACAAATCGATTGATTTCAAAATCGGAACACGCGTTTAGTCTCTAGTGGGCCACATCTAGTGGGTCTCTAGTGGGCCACATTGAATTTTCATGACTGTCATATCTTCAGTAGCACTTCCAAGGTTAAGACAAATCAATTGACGTCTGAATCATCAAAATCGGCCCACGCATTTGGTCTCTAGTGAGACAGATAGGAACACACATACATAGCTGATAAACAAGTTACCACTCCTTTGCGTTGCTCAGTCGGGTAATTAGCTTTTATTCAAAGAATAGTAAAATTTGTAAAGAAAAATAAATATATGAAGTATTTATGCTTGTTTTAAATCAATTTTTTCAACGATATAAGTCACCTAAACGCAACAATATTCTATTCAATTTAGTGAATATTCAATTTTCAACCCTAGTGTTACGACCATTATAAGTTAACTAACATAATTCTTAAGAATGTCTCGAAAATACGTCGATTAATTTTCAATACTAAATTTCAACGTACTATAAAATTTTTTAAATATGAAAATTTATTTGAGAAAATTATTACTTATTTAGGTATTTAATTATGTACCCGTTAACCTAATCTAAATTTAAATAAGTGAAGTTATATTTTTCTTATTTTACGAATTATTTGCGATATATTCTTTAGGTAATTAGTCGGTCATAGGAATATTAAAGGTACATTCCTTCATCCAAGGGTAATTAGTTAAAAATATTATATTTGTAATTAATTTCTAAATTGTATTAAAAAAAAAAAAAACAATTTTTTCTTTAGGGTAAAAGATTTTACTTTAAATAAAAAGATTTTTTGCTTGGTGCAATTTACAACACACGCAGAATTCGAGAAACAATTAAATTTTCCCGCAATTGAGAGTGCGAACAGCCGCAGCCAATCAACAAAAGCAGGCATATTGCTTGAGGCATTCAAAACCATGGATATATAGGAATATTTAAATCTAAAACACACACAGTATTCTATTTGGATTTTCCCGCAAGTGAGAGCCGCAGCCAATCAAAAGCAAGCACATGAATTGAACACCTCCCTGACTTAAACACCCCCCTCGCCTAAAGTAGGACTTTATACTACATCCCTAAGCTATAATTACTAGCTAAAAGTATAACTTTGTAATGGCTCGCGAATGGTATCATATAAAATATATATTTCTAAAATAAAATTATACTTCAATTATTGACAAATATATATATTTTTTATTTAATTGTTCCTCAACATACGTTTATTTCTTTAAAACATCAGGTTGTAAACCAGGATCCATGTTATTATCCGCTGTGAAAATATTCAATTCATTTTTTTTTTTAAATTGATGAGAAATACAACAAAACCCATCTTTATTAATTTGTAAATCAAACCAACGACGATGACATACATTACATACTTCAAAATGCAAATTCTTTTTAGCAATCTCAAAATTTTCTGCATACATTTTAAAATTAATATCATCTCGATAAAGATATAATTGTTCTTGATCTTGTTTTCGTCGTTTACGATCATCACCCATTAATGATCGATTACGATCACCCTCTTTACGACCCGTCAACGTACGACGTCGTGTCATTTTATTGCTTTAATAACAATTAATTAATAACTATAAAATTATAATAACTATAATTAAAATTTTTTAATTACTTGTATTAATATCACTTAATTTTTTTAGTTATTCTACTGTAGAACTGCCAAAATTAATTGTTTATGTTTTTTTATCACGTTTTTTGTATTTTTGTATTTTTCATTATGACGTTTTTTAATACTTGAAAGAATCAACAGATGGCCATTCAATTAAAATTAATATTAAATGTAGCCAATTATATATTTTAGTAAATCTGTCAACGCTACAATGAATACTACCATATATTGCACATCTGTGTACACAATAGTCAAGCATCTCATGTTCACAGCACAAAGAGTAAATTGAACAACATTGTCGCTTGCACATTTCACTTCTGTATTAATATAAATATTGGTCAAAAAGTAATCTTTATTTATTCTATTACGTAAACTAAATAGTCAATAACTGTAGCAAAAACGCGAACTAAATATGTTCAAAAACATCTTGTAAATAGTATGAATTCTTATCCTTTACATGATAAATATCGGCTAATTTGAAAATTTATATCAGCTAACAGAGACGGTCAATGGTCTCAAATTTTTTTTTACCGTTGCATGTCGTTGAAAATTGCCTCTTTCTAATTTTTCGTGCAAAACTCTTAGCCTCATGTCGAAACTTCTAGTCTAATGTAGATATAAATACCCTAAAGACCAGCATATCGATTGAGCGTCTTTTGAAATGTGTAACGTCTGTGCATTGATTCGGTTAAATATGAAATTTATTTTGAAAATCCCTGTTTGTTCATCAGAAAAGTTCACTCAATATCAAAATTCTCGCTTGTACTATTTTTAACGTGAAAATTTTGTTCGGTACGTTGAGCACTTTTTGGGCGAACAAAAATCAAGGAACTCGTGTCATCGTCACACTCCTCCATACATACCACATTGAAAACATCGGTTCTCTCAACGCTTGAAATCATGTGTGTTGTTGCCTTTTATTATTATTTATAATAGTTTTTTAGACACACGTTAATAATTTCAATTTAAAAATTATGAAATTTTAATTATTTATTCTATAAGAAATTAAAAAATTTAAAAAAAAAAAAAAAAAACAGTATTCCAAAGTTTGAATTTTTCGCTTCCGTCGACAGCCCCTATCACTAACTACCTTTTTTTGTCATGCTTATTATACTATGTATATATGAAATTTATCAAGGTATACTAAATTTAGTCCCAAGTTTGTACCGCTTAAAAATATTGATGCTACGAACAAAATTTTGGTAAAGATGTTCATAAAATCACCTAATTGGCCCATTTTTAAATTGAGGTCGAGTTCGTATATGAACATAGATCAATTGAATCTGGGGTCTGAAGGACCTTAGTAAATCGGAAGAGAAAAAATAAACAACTTTAGTTTGAAACATTTTTTCGTTACATCACTGTTTACCTTTAGAACATAAATATAGTATGTATACATGTAGTGTATACACATGCTTGTGTTTGTTTATTAGTATGTCCACTGAGGAAGTGAGAAGAAAGATCTCATTATATGTGTGTAACAGTGGCTATCTTTCTTTACTTACATGACGTAAAAAAACAAACGATTGCGTCATCAACACTATCTGTACATGGTATTTAAACAATTAAATCAGCCAATTTCAGGCATTTCAAAGGAGTATCAAGAAATTTCAAAGTATTACATCAAAAATTATATACTATGCATATAAATGGTAACTTCTTACCGAACAACTCCATAGAGAAAGTCAGGGTATGTCTCTGATCTCTGACTCACAATTTTTCACAACAAAATAATCGAGAAAAGTTCAATGATCAAAAATTACTATTCTACAGTAGAATCTCGGTAACATAAAAACCTCTGTTACTTCAAAAAATACTATGTTCCCTTCCCATCAGAGCCCAAAACCTCTATAACTTAAAAGACGCAACCTCTATAACTTAAATAAATAATCTCTGTATAGGCCCTCAGTAACTACATAGAAACATGTACATACCTCTATATTAACTAGGGTACATAGAAACATGCATGTACATGTACATACCTCTATATTAACCTTTACCTAACATAGACACTTGATAACTTAAAACCTCTATAACTTAAAATATTTTGTGTTTCCCTTGGACTTTAACTTATCGAGATTCTACTGTATTATATTCTTATAGACGAAGAAACGAAGGAATAAAGTTAAATTTGTGCAGTAAGTTGGATTTGAATGCGGTTTTTAGCATTCGATTCGTTAGAGCGACAGGAAATTTTTTGACATAATTTGATTTATAAGAAATTAAAAATATGCAATTAGCATACTTAATAAGCATTTTATAAATTTATTTTAAATTGACTGTAAATTCGGTTAATAGTGATGATAATGATTTCAAACTTGTTGCACGGGAGTATTTGGGGTTGCTGAATATGAATACCATGACAGAATTGGTCTCAGATCTACCTGGTCCCTAGGATGAACGTTATCTCCGTCGTCTCCTAAAGTTTTCGTTCAACCTGGACACCAATTCTGTCACAATATTCGTGTTCAGCAACCCCAAAAACTCCTGAGTAACGAGTTGGAACTGATTATAAGATGAATTTCCCCAAAACTCCAAGAAGCGATTTGCATACCGTTTATCCTAGGCACCAGGTACCTCTGAGTCCAATTCTGCCACAATATTTGTGTTTAGCGACCCCAAAAATCCTCGAGTAACTAGTTTGGACCGATTATATAACAAATTTCCCGAAAACTCTAGGATGCACATGGAACCGTTTATCCTTGCCATCAGGTATCTATTAGACCAATTCTGTCGCGATACTCGTGTTCAGCGACTCCAAAAACCCCCGTGTAAGAAATTTGAAATCATTTTCATCACTGTTAACCAAATTGTGAATTTAATATTTAGGGTCAATTTAAAATGCAATTATAAAATGCATATTAATTATGGTAATTGTATATTTTTAATTTCTTATAAATCAAATTAGGTCTCAAAATTTCCTGACGCTCTAATGAATCGAATTCTGAAAGCCGCATTCAAATCCGACTTGCTGCTCAAATTTTTCGAACTGTGATCATTTTTAGAGCTCGTTTCTTCGTCTATTAGAATTATAAACATTATTAGAATAATCATAAGAACTATTAAGTAGGTAAATAATGACTTCATTGTAATTTCGACCTTGTAAAAATTCATTAGACCAGAAATATAAATAAATGTGTGAGCTATTTAAATTTAGTACAGTCAAAGATGATACAAATTAAGAAAAATGAAATAACCCGCACGCTGTTCACTAAAACCTCTTGGAGTGTGTTTCTTAGGTGTCAAATATCATTAAAATTAGCCATGAGGAAGTTCCGCAAATGGTTCTATTTGATAATAAATACATAATAAATTGTTCCTCAGTGAAATAGCCCATACGGAGTTGATTAATAAAAACTTAAAAAAGATAGGTGTCGTGGGACACTCGGTAGGATATATGTTCATATCGTATCTTCGTATATTATAAATGTGGCGCTTACTTTTTTACTCAGATTTGCTTTGATTTGTTTGCTGATTTTAATGCTTATGCACATGTTCAAATTTGTAAGATCATTTTGTGCTTTTTTCGTCTGTCTATTTTTTAAAATATTCAGTGTGACTGGTAGTCAATTTGCTATAAAAAAAGACCTCGCACAAGTTATAAGTAACCTGCATTTCGGTCAAACTCTTTCAAATTTTGGGGAATGATAGTTTAACTCATTCTAAATAAAAGTTCCCATTGTCACAAGTCATGAAAATGACAGGATTTCAAGTTATCGCTAAATTAAAATTGGAAAATGTACTCATTTATATAAAAAAAAAATATTATAATTTAATTGTCAAAAATCATTTGCATAGCTGAAAATATTGATCTTAACAATTCATATTATTGATCCACTGAACATTTAACACTTATTCTTCTTTGAATTTCGTAACATATTCTTCAAAAAAACAAGAATTAACATCTCCCTTACATTAAAAAACACACGTTTGCATGTAGTTATACATATCAGTATATGTATATTTGCCTATACACACATAGCAAATATTATACTAAATTAAATAAATTCTGAAATATAACATGAAATTCTGCCATTTTCATGACTTGTGACCATGGTAACTTTTCTTAAGAATGACTTAAACTACCATTTGCCAAAATTTGAAAAAGTTTGACCGAAATGCAGATTACATCTATATCGTGCGAGGTCTTTTCCAAAAAAATGAAAAATATACTACAAGATAAAAATTATTTGAAAATACAAATAACTGTATGAGTAATTAATTATAAATATTAGTTTTGTGGCACGCCTACAGGTTTAGTTTAATTAGTTTCTGGTAAATGGTTTTTTTTTCTCTAACGATACTGTTTGCATGTCTGTGCTTTGGTAATTCTGAAAAAGTATTAATTTAAGAATAAAACAATACTTGTTTTATTGTTTAAAGAATTAAATATTAAAGCTACTTTAACTCTATACTTTATGAATAATCGTAATATTAGTATAAATAACGACATACTTCTGATTTAGTAGCCAACCCAAAATTAAAATTATCAATAACAAGTGAAAACAAACAATTGACTGAGTTAATTGTTGAAATACCATGTATAGGCAGTGTTGATAACTCTGTCACATTTCACATACATACATATCTGACATATTTAACTGATATTCTCATATAATGCGCAAGTGTTGATGCGCAATCGTTTGTTTTTTTTTGACGTCATGTAAATAACAAAAGATATTCACTTTGATATTCCTATATTAATACATACTATAAAATTTGTACCTAATTAACGCCCTCGTGGGTAAACAGTGATGTTTACAAAAAAATGTTTCAAACAAAAGTTGTTTATTTTTTTGTAAGGAACATTTTTTACATTTAAACTTTTATTCTATCTCTAACGGTTTACAAGATGGGTACTACGGACCCATGACCCAATTGACCCATGTTGCTTATTTACGAACTTGACCTCACTTTTTACGTCCTAAGCACGCTGTAAAAATTTCAGCTTGATATCTCTTTTCGTTTTTGAGTAATCGTGACCACAGACGGACGGCCGGACGGACGGACGGACGGACAACCGGAAATGGATTAATTAGGTGATTTTATGAGCACCTATACCAATTTTTTTTTTGTAGCATCAATATTTTTAGGCGTTACAAACTTGGGACTAAACTTATAATACTATGTATATTTCATATATACATGGTATAAAAACTTATAATACTATGTATATTTCATATACAGGGCGTTCTGTTATTAACTGCAGATCGTTGGCCTACAGAATAAGCTCATAAAGACGAACAAAATAACTCTCTACCAAATCTCGATTTGAGGCCAGATACGGGCGATGTGCCTATGGGAAAATAGAAAGATTTATGAATTCACAAACCTATCAAATTCATTAAATTAGTAGGTGTCACTTAGAGGAGACTATCATAAAACAATAATTGATTTAATTGGGTAGTGAATATTAAAAAAAATATTTTGTTGTTATTCTTTATAAAGAAAACTAAAATATAAATCACCAATAGCCAGTTAGATGTGGGAGGTATCAAATTATATATTAATATAGGTACGGGGCAGGGGGGAATAAATAGTGTAATACAGAATACAAAATCTTAAACATTGTATTACTTTACAACTTCAACACACAACATACATACTTTGGTTTGTGTCGGTGTATGTGTATCTCAGCATACATTTATCAAAACGGACAATTGTCCGTCTTGCCAAATATATGCCTAACGTATGTGATATACGCACGATTAGTTGCGTACAACATTTAATTTACCAAGAAACGTAGTGTAGGTTTTAATGGGTTAGTTTTTATAATAACAAAAGTAGCCAAATAGAGTTTTTTTGTAATAATTTTGCATTTAGAGACGCCTTCCACTATGATAAAACACATCCTCTCTTTAAGTAGTGTTTTATTGGTTTCATTCAAAATGTTATTGAACTGTGATTCGCTAAAGATATATTAATTTATTTTGTTAATTATCTCGCAAAGTAGGCCTCATATCCAAAAGTGGAAAATAACTTTTTTTTTCGTCTATATGAGCTTATTTTATAGGATAACGATCTGCAGTCAATAACAGAACGCCCTGTATACATGGTATAATAAAATTTCCTTGATTGTTAGTAATAGAGAGACGTAAAGTATAAAAGTCGTCATATCTCGCAATCCAGAACCAGCCAATTATAAAAACTGTTCGACTGCATTGTTTAAAGCTTACTTAAAGAAGTTAAAAACAAAAATTTGTGCGATCTTCAGTCTTGGTCTGTAAGACCCAAGACCTTATTCACCTTGTAAATAATAAGAGATACCACAAAAGTTTAAGTTGAAAAATGTTCCTTGTACAAAAATAAACAACTTTTGTTCGAAACATTTTTTGTCAACCATGACAGTTAACCTATGAGGACACTAATTAGGCCAGAACATAAATTATTCCATAAGGCTAACTAAGCTTATAGCTAATTAAAATTCTTAACTAAACAAAAAATAGGTAATTTAAATTAAGGCATATTATATAGTACTAGATCCAAATTTACTGGAAAAAACAATATTTTCGTCATAATGGATCATTGGTCTCATTTTTATTGTTTTATCATCAGGAATATATCATATGGTCAGTTGTTAAAATACATTTTGATTCTATTTTTGAAAACTGAGAGTCATCGTTTTCTTCAATGTACAGCGTCTACATGTTTTGTTACAGGATGAACTTTTTTCCTTCGGGGTCGTTTTTATGGACACTTCTTAATTGATAATAAAAATAAAACGCGCCAACAATTCTTTTATGAATATAACGACAACGACCCGTATGGAAATCCGCGGGTACCGTAGTTACCGTAACCCTTGAAATTTGGTTTACGAAAAAAAAAAAAAAAAAAAATTGACAAAAAACATAAGAAATTTAATTATCTTCCATAAAAGTTATTACTATTTTAGTGCAACATTGAACGCGTAATATCATTAAAAATATTAATTTTAGAAAGAAAAGTTTAAAGTAAAAGTTTAAGAAAATTTGAAGATTTAAAAATTAAGTTATTATTAGCCTTTTATTGTTTAAACAAATATTAGAAGAAATATCGATCAAATAGTCAATAAGTAAATCATAGTCATATAAGTCATAAACGGTTAGAGGTAAAAAACAAACAGTTTTACAAAAAGGATACGAAATTTAATTATCTACAATAAAAGATATTACCATTTTTGGTCTAAAGTGCACTTTTAAGGAGATATATCTGGATGACCGAGCTTTGCTCGGTGTTTTTTTACTTAAAAAGACAAATTTCATAAGAACCGTTTAAAACTCCACATAACTACCAATTTGAATCCCTTGGTACACCAATAGATGTCAGCAACAGTCCTATTTTACATTGTATGTAAGAACCGTTTAAAACTCCACATAACTACTAATTTGAATCAATCCCTTGGTACACCAATAGATGTCAGCAACAGTCCTATTTTACATTGTATGTTTCTGTTTTTCATGAAAAGACGGATAAAACGACATTTCTGATAAATGAAACCTTGTTAGATCGACTTATCGCCCCAAAAAACCCCTGCATACTCATTTTCATGAAAATCGTTGGAGCCATTTCCAAGATCATTGATATATATATATATATATATATATATATATACGATTTTCCCTAAAATTTCTTTTCTTTTTTGTAGGAATTTTGTGCAATAACACTGAACCTATTCAGATAAAAAAAAGCTCCTGTAATTTATTGCAGAAACAAATTCTTTGTAGTCTGAAGTATTTGGTTGAATAACATCTGAGATATTAAAAATTTATAATATTGTTATTCGCGATCGCAAGATACGGTGGCGCCGCGCAGCGAGGATTAGTGAAACTATTATAGAGGATTTTGAGTTTTGACAGCTACACAATTGTGCTGAATGTTTTTGTTGTTGAGATGGAAATTATTAAAAATGAAAAACGTTGTGGTGTTCCCCACTGTGGGAAAACAAGATCTACAGGCGTCAGTTGTCGCACAATGTCGCAAAAACATGCTTGCACTTGCTTCCCGCGCCCGCTTTGCAAGAACAATAGCATTCGATTTTTTTATTGTCATTGGCTACAAACACTTTGATTTAGATCTCATGAGGTTTCTCGGTGATGTTCGACGTTTGCAAACATGAAGATTTGATTAATAAACAATTATTTTGCTTCGATTGGATACCACAGAAAAACAAGTTTTTGGAACGAGAAAGCGCCTCTCCTTCCATCAACGGCCTTACTGATCCACCAAGTAGATAAAATATATCACCAATATTAATATCCAGGGCTTTCTCCATGTTAAAAAAACAAATAAACAAAAAAAAATGCAAAAATTTATTTTGACAACTTGAACGAAAATCCTCTATATCGGCCATATTGCATTCACACCAGAGCCATCTCTAGGTAATTTCGTTCGCCAATAAGTTTTTTAAGTATATATGGGTTGTATAAACATACAAGCAACACAAATTGCCTATTTATTAATCATTTTATATCAACTTCATTAAGATACAATTTATTATTTATTAAGGAGATATGCAAGAATTGAATAGCTAGGGATTTCAATAAAACTTACATTTTTTGATTAACAAAGTTTACAAAAAATTCTTAGGTCACCGGGCTTTTTATTATTATTTTATCGTTCAAAGTTGGCTGAAAAAATGATGAAATATATAGGTTATCCTTTTCAATTGGGTATTTCTATAACAAAAAAGCTAGAGGGTGTGTAAAAAACTATCTAAAATATTTAGACATATCTTGTAGTTTGTACTAATACCATTATAAAATATAATTTGTCGAAGATATAAAAACAAAATTTTAATTTAATTATGAGTTAATCGAAGATTCATCATTTGATGAACAGAGACGATAATTATATGATTGAAGAGCGATATCTATATTATCAAATTTATAAACATCACTTGCACACAATATTAAAGCATTGCAAGAAAAAATTGTCTTCAATCAAAGTATTTACTTGTTGCCATGTTAAGAACAAATTTTCTTGCTTTGATTTTTTAATATTTATTTCTCAATAAATTTTACGGTAAACAGAAACCTAAATATTTGAAAAACTAAGTTTTTTTCACTCCATCTAATCGATAACTGATAGTATAATTCAAGAAAAGTTGGTAGAATCTTACTTTCTCGTAAGACCGTCAACAAATTTTAAGTTTTCTGAAAAAAGTTTTGACAAAATCGAAACTTCACTATACTATAGATAAAAACTGTAATTATTTTTTCTTTGTAATCTAATATTTTTTAATTTACATTGGCGGCGAAAGTACCTTCTTGAGCCAAAATTATTTTGTTATGACAATTCATAAACATTGGATTTGTTTTCTAGTACGGTTAAAACAGTTCATATAATAGAGAGTGGGGCTTGGAACTTTTTGAATCCCGTGTATATAAGTCTATTATAATAAATACAAGTATGAATTCCTTATAAAATTTTAAAAGTTCTTTGATGTTTTCGATATGTTGACGATTCAGGTATTTTTCAATTTTTAGAATTTCTCACCTATAGTATTATTTATAGAGAAATTTACGTTCAAAAAGATTAAAATTTGTATTCTAGAATTTTAATTCATACAACGTTGCTTGTTAATAAAATTCCAGTTTTTCAAATATTAGTATTTCAAATATTAGAAATTCTTAAAATTGAAAATGATAATTGACGAATCGTTAACAGTGAGTGAGACCGAAAAAACGTTAAAAACTTTTCATCTTTGTATTTCGTTTCGTTTCGTTTCTTATCTATGGGTTTAGTCACCCTCATATAATATTTTGTTCTTATTTAAAATCCAATCTTTAATCAGAAAAAAATTCAAACAAAACACAAGGAAATGAATTTTATAATTTTTATATTATGCATATATGTAATATGCAAGGTAAACTAAGTTTAGTCCCAAGTTTGTAACGCTTAAAACTATTGATGTTACCAACAAAATTCTGTTATAGGTATACTTAAAATAACCTAATTAGTCCATTTCCGGCTGTCCGTCCGTCCGTCCGTCTGTGGACACGTTAACTCAAAAACGAAAAAAGATATCAAGCTGTACTCAGGACGTAAAAAGTGAGGTCGAGTTCGTAAATGAGCAACATAGGTCAATTGGGTCTTGACCTATGGGTCAGTAGGACTCATTTTGTAAACCGTTAGAGATAGAACAAAAGTTTAAATGTAAAAAATGTTCCTTATAAAAAAATAAACAACTTTTGTTTGAAACATTTTTTCATAAACATCACTGTTTACCCGTGAGGGCGCAAATTAGGCGTAAATTGTAAAGTATGTATTATATAAATATTGTATATGTATGTGATATAGTAATCAACACTATTTATGCATGGTATTCCAACAATTAACTCAGTCAACTGTTTGTTTTCACTTGTTTTATTTAATTCACTTCAAAACAGATAAATAAATAAGTAAATATTATATTTTTAACAAAATAGTCATCATCTGTATTAAAAACCTTGGAAAGTCGATGAAAACTTCCTTATTAATTTGAATAAGAAAAGAATTCTCTATCTAATTCTCTTACATATTTACCTACTAAACTAACCTACGTGAATAAAGTGAAAATGATATCATTTTTTAATTAATCGATTTGATCGTATGTGTAGGTCTTTGTATTTTGTATTAATATGGGTAGGTAGGTGGTTATGGTTGTCAGTCCACGTGCTCAACTTGTTTGATGATTGTAAATGACATAATTATTTATCACACATTAATAAATTAGTCCAGTAGGAGTCGGTGCATGAGTACAAATTACTATTCCACCTCAACTTTGGTGTACCAATCTCTTCAAATTGTCCTAATCCATACTAATATTATAAATGCGAAAGTAATTCTGTCTGTCTGTCTGTCTGTCTGTTACTCTTTCACGCCTAAATGGCTGAACGGATTTTGATGAAATTTGGTATGGTGATAGATGATAACCTAGAAATAATCACGCCATCGTTCTTAAGGGGTAGGCAGTAGGCAGATAACTAAATTGAGTTAGTGATTTTTAGTCGTTTTTGTTGGGACTTTTGCTCTTTCACGTCTAAACGGCTGAACAGATTTTGATAAAATTTAGTAAGGTAATAGATGGTTACCTAAAAACGGATATAAGATCAAAATAATTACGTCATCGTACTTAGGGGGTAGGAAGTAGGCAGAAAACTGAATTGAGTTAGTGATTTTTTTATGGTTTTTGCTGGGAGTTTTTCTCTATCATGCCTAAACGGCTGAACGGATTTTGATGAAATTTAGTTAGGTGATAGATAGTAACCTAGAAAAGGATATGGAATATGGGGGGAGGGGTGAAAGTGGGAATGTTGCCCAGCAAAGCGGGTAGTTCACAGCTAGTGATGATATAAATGCATGTTGTATGTTCGGGAAAGTGGTTGGAATTTTTTTTTTTTTTTTGTTTATTAGTGATTAGACGAATATTCACGTATTTTTTAACATTCGCATTCGCAAAAAACCGTTGTGAATGTTTTGCAAATATTTTTGACAAAAAATCATAATCATTTTGTATCATAAATTGCAAAATAAGCCCAAACTTCACAAATATGTAGTTATATTTTTAGATCACGACAAATGTAATTATATCTAGTAAACTAACCTCAAATTTAAAAAAAACTAAATTTTGCTTTAAATAGACTGATAGGGTTTGTTTTTAATGGACTCATACGACGGACTCTTTTATGCTAATAAAGAATTATATGTACTTTCTCCGTGCGGAATTCCGCTCCCGTGGCTACCGTTACCCATATCTGCCACCCTGTACTCGTGACTAAACAACAACAAATTTCGTAGAAAAGTGGTGAAAAAAATTAAAAGTTATTAAATTAATATTAGGAGAGCATTTATTTTAAATAGTCTCATTTGAAATATCTTTACATAGTCGTGTCATTTTAGCATTTCATAGAGAATTTTTTTTGTACCTCAACCTATCGAGTCAGTTTTTTTTCTTTTTTTTAAGGATCAGAAAGGTCTGTATATCAGAATCTACATCTAACTTTTTGCCGCTTGAAAGTTTTGATTTTTGTTATGGGTCGAATAGGCCAATCATTAGAATCCATTTATGAGGTGATTTTTGAAAATTTTAAGATCTTGAATATATGGACCAGAAACATATACTCGGGAGTTTTCGGGGTCTCACTATTCCGAAATCAGAATTTCGATATAATCCCCTTCTCTTGAGGTAATTCACCTCGGTTTTCCAAAATTGCAATATTCTGTAAATATTCAACAAAATGGATCCAAAAAAATATACTTAGGGGTTTTTGGGGTCACTGATCACGATTCCGAAGTCATGTTCTTTTATTTGATACCTAACTTGGATATTTTTGGAAACATTCGATTGTTTATCCCCATTGATGTTTTGCGAAAGGCAAATTATCGCAGGCGGGGGGAGTATTTCCAAATTCTAGCTTCAGAATCGTGTTGGGCCAGTGGGGTGAATTACGCCAAGAGGGGGGCAGTATATCGAAATTCTGACTTCGGAATAGTGATTGCGAAAACCCTCAAGTGTACGTTTCTGGCCCATTTTGTTGCATATTTTCAAGGTTTTAAAATTTTCAAAAATCATCTCAAAAATGAATTATAATAATGGGCTTATTTGGCCCATAGCAATGGCCAAACTTTCTAGCGGCAAGAAGTGTAGATTTTGATATATGCACCTTCCAGAACATTAAAAAAAAAACTGGCCCGATAGATTGAGGTACATAAAAATTCTTCATTTTGTACTTTTTTCATCTAAAATGATTCATTCCTCTAACAGTTGATGATTGTTTCACTTCTTAATGATGTTTTCAGTATTAGGAAAACATCTATAACAACTGTTACATTCAAATCTGCAGTGTTTTGCAGATACACTTACTATTGAACTCATTAATATAAATATATTTTTTCGTTAAAATTATTTATTATTTGTCCAGCCTTCTTTTCCCTAAACGGTACAATTTTAGTCCATGAGTACATTTTTCGTCAGAAGCCAACATGATAAACTTGAAAATGAGGGGTGAATCATGGAATTTGATAAAGGAATAAGGAAGAAAAGGTATAGACAGAAAAAAACATGCTGAAGAAGTAATACAAAAGGATTAATTAAGTGAATACATTATAATTTGTGAGCGCTTCATTTGAAAGTAAACAGTCGCATTCGCGAATATTGGAAATAAACATTCGCATTGTACAAAATTCAACATTCGTCCCATCACTATTGTGTACTTAGTTATTGATTAAGGTATTTCCAGCATGAATGCACTTGTCGGCAGATTTGGCCTATTTTTCTTTTCACGGAATAATGTAGCTGTGAGATCCTGAAGTTGCAGAATTTTATGTCGTTTAGATCACCAAGTAAAACTAACTGTTCTCGCAGTTATTTTTTACGATATTAATAAAACATTCTCTCGACAGAATTGAAAAAAAATAGCACCCCGACGTTTTCGAGATATTAATTTTGACATAAATTGTCCCAATTGGGAACTTGGCCAATAATTATCTCGTGTTTTAAACGGTCAAAATTTCTAAAATTTTGGGATTTTTTCTTAGTCTGTGAAAGAAGTTCTGTCGAAAAGTGGACTTTATCATAGTTTTAGCATAGAAACTACAAATACCATGCAAGATCCAATTGACCTATGATGCTCATTTACGAACTCGACCTCACTTTACGTCCTGAGTACGCTGTAAAAATTTCAGCTCCATATCTTTTTTCGTTTTTGAGTTATCGTGTCCACAGACGGACGGGCGGACGGAAGGACAACCGGAAATGGACTAATTAGGTGATTCTATGAACACCTAGGTGTTATAGCTATAGCAACATTTTGTGCGTAGGATCAATATTTTTAAGCGTTACAAACTTGGGACTAAATTTGCAAGGTATAAAAATAAGAGAATTGTATTAAAAATTGAAGTGAAATAGTTGTTGGTATTCATGCGCCGATTGCTACTGGATTAACTAGGTAATCATAGTTATTATTATTATTATTATCAAATATCCATTTGTGATTAGAGATAATCATAAAAGGATGTCGTGTAGATATGTTCTTTAGAGGTCAAATCGATTCCTTCCTGGTAACATTCCAGACGCTGTCAATAACACTTATATATAAAATGCGATGAAAAGAGTTGAACGTCGAACACCAAATCGATGGAATTTTTCTTACCATCAAAACCATACCATAAAATCAGTTGAACTTTAATTTTCAAATCTTTTTACCCGACTGAGCAACGCAAAGGAATGGTAATGTAGAGACTACTGCACAAAAGACCAAACGCGTGGGCCGATTTTCATGACTCAGACGTCAATCGATTTGTTTTAACCGTGCGAGTGCTACTGAAGATATGGCAATAATGAAAATTCAATTTGGGGACCACCAGACGCCATATTGTGAAAAGAATGTATATATGTTCCTATGTGGCACAATAGAGATGATTCTTACGCCAATCGATTTGTTTTAACCTTGTGAGTACTAAAGCTTTGGCAATAATGAAAATTCAATATGGTGACCACCAGACGCCATATTGTGCAAAAGCAAACAATTAAAGTCAACGAACTATGTCAAGTGGGGTATCATGAATAGCTATTATATAGACAAATCGATTAACGTAATAGCCATTAAAATCGGCTCACGCGATTGGTGTCTAAGGACCGAACATACATATATAAGCTGAAAATGAAAGTCGACAAACTATGGTATGGTAGGGTATCGTTGAATAGGTATTTGAAAATCCTACCAAAACAAAAAAGAGTAAAATAAAAACAATTATTTAAAAAATCAAAAAACCCGACTCAGTTAGATATAAACTGAAAAGAAAAAACAAGCTCAGGCGACCTTAACAGTCGGGACCCATTAAGAATCTACACCGGTTTAAATTTTGCAAATAATGGGTCCCGACTGTTAAAGTCGCTATGTAAACTGCTGAACTTGTTTTTTTTTTTAATATATATATATATTTTTTTTTACATGTAAAATAAAAACCATGATGATCATTATCAAAAATAAATAATTTTTGCAAAGACTTCAAAAATTGTATTATATTTTATATTTAAAATGGATTTTTCTTGTATAAAATATGCAGGATGGACCATTTTTCTCTGTTATGGCTAATAGCTCGCAAGGATTGGCTTTGAAATAGAATTTCAGTTCAAAGTCATGGACACAGGCGAATGTCCTCTATTAATCTCAATAACTTTGGCCTAAAATATTTTTCTGTAACCAGCGTGTTTTCTTCCGATTAAATGCAATAATGATATTTTTAAGTTGCATTTTCTCCGGAAGCTCTTTCGAAAAAATGTTCTGAATAAAAAAATTTAGTTTTTTTATGGGGATAAACTTTCTCAAATTGTATTTAAGTTGTCTTTCGATTGGTTAACTTCAAAACGAGCTATTAGCCATAATAGATTAAAATAATTCACCCTGAGAGATTGATAAATTTTAAAATCCATATTATAACAAGAAAATGTGGGTTTTTAAGCACACAATTTCTAATTGTTTTCTGTTTCTATTCTGATTTTTCTGAGCACCATGTTGGATTTTCATGTTTTCTGACTCCAAGTATGGGAGGTTCACTTTGAGAGGACCACTTCCAAAACGAGGAAAACGAAATTTTTCCAATTAAAATTTTTAAACAAATGACGGGTAACTACGTTTAAGTCCGTTCATCGGTTTATTAAAAAATAAACTATTATATCATATATTTAATTTAACTTCGATAATCCGTTTTAAACTTTAAATTTTTAACCAAAGAATTTGCCTTAAGCTACATTTTTAACCTCAAAATTTGTATTTCTGCATACTTTTTTTTACGAAATTAGAAAGTATGTTTACTAAAATTAGCCTATTAGTAGTCTATCTATTTTGAGCACAATGTCAAATATTCGTAACCGAGATACAGCAAAAAAATACATGTAAAAAGTAGGAAAGTTTCCGAAGAATTCAATGCACTAATTTTTTACATTTTTAAAGTAAGGAATCAAAAACGATTTTTTTGGTTTTTGATAAAATACGCTCCGTATAAAAAAAAATTTCGTAGGTACAAAAAATGTGTAACTTTTCATTTCCGATCGATCTAGCCCAGTCTGATGTTACAAATAATTTATTGGGAAAAAAGTGGTGTAAAATCGTATATTTTTGAACCGGCCGATTCTCTTTAAATAGATAGGTATATATATTTTTTGATACTTGTTGAAAACTAAGCCCTTAATAAATCAAAGAAATGCGTTTTTGTAAATCTACAACTAATGTTACACAGTTTATTTTCTGTAATTCTGTACATAACATAAAAAGAATTTTTTTTTAAATTTTTTTCATTACATATATTTTGGTATCCTTATATTCTATTATCAGTTCCTAAAGGAACTATAAACAGGTCTGATGAATAGATAACATGAGCGGCAACTACCCAGTGATAGTCACCTAATCGAATTTATAGTATGTAAACTATAATTAAAACTATTTAAGTAAATCTAAATCTTAAATCTTGAACACTTTGTCTATTTACTCTTTCACTATTGTCTAAGAGATTGATTACTTCAACATTTGGGTGCCTTTCAAGGCGAGTCAAGTAACTTTCACTGAACCGCGTAATTTCGTCGCGCACTGTGGGCACTTCAAGACTACAGTGAATGTCGTCATTACGCACGTACCAGGGAGATTCACTAATTGTTCGTAACACTTTTGATTGAAACCGTTGAATAATTTCGATGTTACTGTTGCTAGCAGTTCCCCATACTTGAGTCTCATAAGTCCACACAGGTTTTAAAATTGTTTTATACGCTAGCACTTTATTGTCTAATGATAACTTAGATTTAGGGTATTTCACTTCGTTTGCCTGTGGAAAACTGACATTGTTCATTTTTACTACTGGACAAGTTTCCCTTCTTAAAGAGAATGTTACTTGAACGGATTTTTGTTCATTTACTTGAATTTACTTTTGGAATTAGAATTATTTGTGATATTTTCACAGGACATGGAAAATAGCCCAGTCTCAAAATCGCATTGAAAATATTACGAATCATGATTATCCCATTTTTTGGTAACTCATTTAAAATTCTAGTAGTTATAAGATCAAAACCTGGTGATTTTTTTTGGGTTTAGTGTTTTAATTACCGCGTTTATTTCGTTTAGAGAAAAGGCCTCTATTGGTGGGGATAATTGTAGAGGAGCACTCACAAACACTTTCTTCGTCGGGTGCATCAAGTGAATTGGAAAATGTTTCTTTCAATTCTTGAGCAAAAAGATCAGCTTTTTCTTTGTTGCTCCTTGCCCATGAAAGATCTTGATTTCTTAAGGGTGGAAGAGCTTGTTGCGGTTGATTGCAACGTTTTGTAGCTTTCCAAAGAGCGCATTATTATCAGTCAAATTATATTTCAAGAGCGTGTTTATTTCAATTGTGTATTCTACTGATTTAGTACTATATAGTACTAATATAGCTTCATCCGGCTAACCGTCCGGCTAGCCCTTCAAAATGATTTGGCGCGTAGGTTTTAAACAATTTCAAAATTTATAGCACCGTTTTCCTAGATGCCCAAACAAATTTATGAAGAAAAAAAACCTCCATCAATAACTAAGACCTCACTAATAATATAAATACCAAGAAACAATTATACCAGATAAAAAAAATAGAAGAAATAATTAATTTAGTATTTCACAATATTTCACAACAGATTTTTCGATCGGTATTTCGAATATTACCGAACAATTAATTAAGAGCACACATTTTTGTCATACTATTGAAGAAGATTTTAAGCACAGATACTTTAATAAAAAAGCCCGCGTGTATGAGCTATTGGAATTTAAAAAAAAAAAAAAAAAAAAAAAACGCATTCTCGTCGATAAAAGCTATTTTTGCAAACACTCTTCTTTAGTTTATTAAGGGCTAAATTTTCAAAAAGTGTCAAAATGCCATTTTTAACGGTTTTTTCAATAAATTACTTATTTAATAATTTTTTTACATCGTACTAAAAATTACACAGTTTCAGTCATTTTCTATGTGATCCCCTGCTGTCATAGTGTAAAAAAATATAACATTGAGAATTCTACGGAAAATTTTCGATTTTTACATGTATTGGTTAGCTGTATCTTTGCTTTGGCCCGAAAAATGTAGACAAGCTAGTCTAAATACATTTACTCACACTTTAAAAATCTTTAGATTACAAAAAAAAAAAAAAAAAAATAATAATTCCAGTAATATTTACTGTGGGATAACTATAAAATGAATTATTGCCTCACTATTTCATAAACACACACACACAAATTTTCAAGTTTTTATCTGGTATTTTACAAAAAAAGACCGGAAAATCAATTTTTTTTATTACTGGCTTTTTAAAGTAAACTTTAATCGGTAAAAGCTCTGGCGTATTTAGCGGGCGAAGCATAAGAAAGATTTTACCCTTTATCTTGGAACTTTAAATCATTAAGGTGTCCAAAACCAAATATTAAATGTGTTTAAAACAAACACTTGTATTGTTCCCATTATAAATAAAGAGTGTTCCAAATAAGAACGCCGATTTTGAGTTTCAAATCCAAGACGGGCGCATGCTTTTGTTTTATCGTAAGTTACAGACCCAGTTTGCTGAAATTTGTTCATTAATCTGCTCACAGTGGCTTCATATCGAATTTAGAGAATAAATGCAATTTAATTAAGGAGCTGATATGCATCCTTATGTAAAAATCCTAACCGTCTCATGATTATAACTTGATATTTGGTGACAAGACAAGAATTTTGCTTCTCCTCTCTTGGCCACAGTTTGAAAATCCGAAGTTTTTAAGATATTCAGTTTTCGGATGCTGGAAAGGGTTAAGTTACTATACCACCTAACAACTATTTTTATTTGAATATGTTCCAACAGCCCTTTTTTCCGTAATGATTTTTAACCCTAAAAAAGGGCAACCTAAAATTATTGTCTGGCCACCTGGTTATTCAGACCAGCCCTGAGCTAAATATTTCGAAAACGTAAATATTACGAAAATAAATTTAAAATTTACCGCCAATACGCTTCCATCTATCCCAGAAAGAAAATTTTATTAAAATCTAGCACTTTAGCCATAATATCTCGTATCGTTCAACATGAATAACCCTGCATATTCATTATTTTTTTATTATTAATCAATTTCAAAAAAAAAAATTCCAATAAAATGCATAATTTACTTAATATTTCAGTTAATTAATATTTATAATATAATCTCATTAATTTATTCTACAAGTTTTATTATTCATTTCTTAACCCTAACACCAAATCATGTTACCATAACGGAATTCCGTTCAATGAGCAATAAAATATCGAATTATTTATTTAGATTTATTTGTTATTGCTAAATTTATATACACGTAGACGGGTGGTGAGTTCGATATATATTCAAGATGAAATTGCTTCTTTAGGCCTTTCTTTTAAAATTCACTATTTAAAATATATGATCTAAGAGGCATTTTATAGGCTTTTAGGCTTTCGTTTGGATGTGGATAGATATCATTTTTCTATGTTGGCGGTTCAATGTTCGTCAGATTTTAAATATATGTACGTTGTTTTTACGTTTCACAATTTCAACGAAAATTCAAGAAAATTTTTTTAATAAACAACTTTTTGAAAAATTACTTTGAAGATAAACTTCCGACGGTAATCTCTTAACTCTTTAAAGTGTTTCGAATACACCAAAATTTTTTCAAATTTTTGTGTAAGTTAGTATTTATTACCTTAAAAATTTTATTTGGTGTGAGGTACTCGTTTCTAATGTTATTATAAGAATCTAAAAATGACACAAAAATATCTATTTCCAGCGTTAACTTAAAATTGAAAATAATGAAGTTAGATATCCGGTGATGGGTGAGTCAGAGTCGTCAGTCAGTAGTAAATCGCTTATCTATAAATATATAGGAGACTTTCTATAGATATAGATAGATAGATAGATAGATAGTCACTCATCACGATATCTCTGGAACTATAAGACCTAGAGACTTGAAATTTGGCAGGAATATTCCTTTTGCCAAGTAGAGGTCAGCTAAGAACGGATTTTACGAAATTCCACCCACAAGGGGGGGTTGCGGGGGTGTTCATGAATAAAAAATTCATATTTTTCAATTATGGCTTTTAATAGTTCAAAACTTGGTCAGAATGTTTTAAATTACATTTAGAAATTTTTTTAACCTTCGGAGGGTAGAAAGGTGTAGCGAGAAAGTGGGAAGGAAATATAGAATATTTACAAATATACCTAAGTGGGGTATCAAATAAAAGAGCATGACGTGTACATTACAAAACTGTTATCCAACGCAAGGAAATGTGGAGGGAGGGGTGCAAGTGGGGATGTTGCCCAGCCTAGCGGGTATATTTTACGCCACGCAAAGCGGGCGGGTAACAGCTAGTATATATATATAAGCGATTTACACTGACTGACTTATCACGAAATCTCTGAAACTATCGGTCCGATTCACTTCAAATTTCTCATACTTACATCTTTCGTGATATAGACATACACTAAGAACGGATTTTACGGAATTCCTATCCCAAGGGATTTTCTGTAGTTTATAAGTCTGTAGATACAGTCATAGAGGTAGAAGATACAGTACACTATCGTGTCGAGTTTCTACACACACTTAACCCACCGGGAATACCACCTCATTTTCTTCATCTACAAATTGGTGCACCAATAGTGTTATTGCGTATTTTAAATCCCCCAAAATTGGGTGCAATTTTTACAGGTTTTCCTGTAAAGAATTTTTACAGGAAAGTATGAGGGTAAAAGTGTATTCATTCCGAGAATCCCGCTGATTCCATCGGACTATCATTTTGAATTTAAGCGTTTGCAATTTAGAGTAAAATGTTGCTTGCGATGACTATCAATGAAGCACAAGGTCAGAGTTTAAAATTAGCTGGTGTAGATTTACGAAGTGACTGTTTTTCTCATGGTCAATTTTATGTGGCGTGTTCAAGAGTGAGTGCACCTGAGGATCTCATCGATCTCCAACCAGATAAACGTACGAAGAATGTTGTTTACATAGACGTTTTATAAATGAAAGTAAAGTATTTTACAGGTTTAAATATCTTTATCCATTATTATGAGTTTCATGTACATGAAATGTTTTTAACTGTTCAAATTAAGAAAAATAAATGAATGTAATGAAAAATGGAAATGTAGTTGTTCTTTATAAAAATTGTCATACATAAAAAATAAAAAAATAGGACGTAAAAATATAATTGATTACAAAATTTAATTTAATAGATTTAAAAAATGAATTTATAAAAAAAAAAAAAATTTCAAAATTTGTCCTTAGTTTTTTGTCGCAATTTTTTCGTGGTGTAGGCCTACTGGAGATCCCGCCACAATAAGTAACGGAAACGCATCCCAATATACCTCATGGGTGATGTGGAAATCTGTGTATTCACTGACTGGCACTATATTTTCCTATTTAAAATTTGAAAAATTTACAATAAATTCAAATCGAAATTAAACATTTCATTAATAAAAGAAGTACAGATTTACATTCAAATGGTTAGTGTGCCAAGCGAAGCGGGCGGGAACGAGCTAGTAACAAATATCGGCGAAAAATGAAAAACTTTTTTTTAAATAGTTCTTAACTTTTGCAATTTTTATGTGCTGAAAAACTCTTCTGGCGCATTTTTTCAGACATCATTCCGAATCTAACTAGCTATCCTATTTTTACGATCAAAATTTCTATATTTTATCAATTTGAACTTGTCGACTAGACTATATCTTGTAGTCGCGGAGATTTGAAAAATCGAGGCAGTAACGTATTCTTATCCAAACAATGCACATAGTTCTCGTCTCATCTATAAGGATCACATAATTTCACTTTCAATATTGCACAAACTCTCACTATTGTTTTATATTATGGTTTAGTAATAATTGAAATCATCAAAATAAAAGTGATTTATTACTTTGTGGGAGTGTTCATATGTTCTTTTTTAATTTTTTACATTTTGACGTTTTCCTGGTTTTACAGTAAAGCAAAGTTTTAAGAATCGTTTATATTGTTTTAATTTCGTCAATTTCAATTTCAAGGTCTCATAAATACAAAAATAAAAACTAATTTCGTTAGTTGTTAAATTTTATTGTTGTAACTCAAAACTTTTAAACGCGATTACAAATTTAAACGTGGGATGGTCGCCATAATATTATTATACATACATATTTTCAAATCCTCACTACGAGATCAATTGTAACAAACATGTGTAAGATACAAGTAAAATTTAGAGCTTAAAAATCCCCCGATAAATGCGATTAATTCCTTGTAAACTGATTTTTGGAAACTTAGCTATAAAATGTTCTCAATCGAATCGGTTCGACCGTTTAGGGGCTACGATGCCACTGAGAAACACACAAACGCACAGATAACACTTTAAACTTATAACCCTCCTTCTTCTATCAATATCAAAGTGATGGTCCAGAACATCAGATGAGATGAAAAGGATATTTAGAGAGCTATTTTTTTTTGTAACAAATTTTTGGAAATCTTTTAATTGAAATTGAAATATTTGAGTTGACTTTGTTCTTTTGAGTTATTGTTTAGATTACTTAACTAGCTAAAAGTATAACTTTGTAATGGCTCGCGAATGGTATCATATAAAATAGATATTTCAAAAATAAAATTATACATACTTCAATTATTGACAAATATTTTTTATTTAATTGTTCCTCAACAAACGTTAATTTCTTTAAAACATCAGGTTGTAAACCAGGATCCATGTTATTATCCGCTGTAAAAATATTCAGTTCATTTTTTATTTTAAAATGACAAATACAACAAAGCCCATCTTTATTAATTTGTAAATCAAACCAACGACGATGACATACATTACATACTTCAAATTTTAAAATTTTCTGCATACCTTTTAAAATTAATATCATCTTGATAAAGATATAATTCTTCTTGATCTTGTTTTCGTCGTTTCCGATGATCACGCATTAATGATCGAATACGATCACGCTCTTTACGACCCGTCAACGTACGAAGTCGTGCTAAAATTACAATTAATTAATAAATAACTTTAAAATTATAATAACTATAATTAAAATTTTTTCATTACTTATTATTTTATATTTTTCATATTAAAATCACTTAAATTTTTAAGTTATCCTACTGTAGAACTGCAAAAATTAATTGTTTATGTTTTGTTATCACGTTTTTTGTATTTTTCATTATGAAATTTTTTTAATACTTGAAAGAATCTACAGATGGCCACTCAATTAAAATTAATATTAAATGTAGCCAATTATATTTTAGTATTAGATGTAGCTCACATATGGTGCCACTGTCTCTGCATATATATAGATTGTATACATACATGTAATAAATAAAAAATACTGTTGTTTTTTAATATTTATTATTTATATAATTTTTTTTAAAAATAATGATTGATAACACATCTAGACATAAATATGGAACTACAACATTTCATTTCATGTGTAAATCTTTTGTATTTTTTTGTAAAGTTTACCACCAAAAAGTTACATTTTAACCTAGTAGAGGCTCGCTTCGCTCGCCTAATTATTTTATCAAACGCCTAAACATTTTCCAAACTGTATCAATTTTGAAGATCATCGCCAATTTTTTAGTTTTTTCGGGTACGGAACACTAAAGTCGCTAAAATAGTAGAGTGAAATTACGCCTTGTGTATGGATTAAAAGTTCGAGCAACGAAACTTTGGGGTTTTTCTTTTCACATCAAAATAAGTATTTTTTGAAATTTTTTACTTTCCCGGAGTGGTGCAACATGTTTAAAAAACAAAATGGCGTCAAAAATGAAATTTTTTTCAGAAATTTTATCATTTTTATTTTATATTCGTAAAAGGAGGCATCGGTGCATATCCAAATTTGGTAGGTTTGTAGTCCATGTTAAGAACTACTCCTCATAATTTTTTGGTGGGGTTTCGTCCCTTCCCCTCCCAGTTATATATATATGTATACATACATATGGTAAAACAGTTCATTTGACTATAACTTGAAAAATATTCGATTGATTTTAATGAAACTAATACCAATAGTAGGTTTTATTACTTACAACTTTCGGTTAAAATTTTAGCGAAATCCGTTAAATAGTTCGGCCAAAATTTCCAATTTAGGGAATTGTTTAAAATGGCTGCCATTTTATGCCATTTTGTCCTACGAGGTTAAATTTTTTTTTAAATTGTAGCATTTTTTATTATCTTTCGATTTTATAATAAGTAGTTTACCCGTAAAATGACTCCTTGATCCATATTTTTGCGAAAAACAGAAAATTTAGCTCTTTCTGGAAATAATTGTTTGGGGGGTGTATGGACTGGCTTTGGGGGGTGTTTTTTGCTTTGGCATGAGAAAACTATTTTTAAAAGAGGTCTATATGGTTTAAAGCAAAATTTTTAAGTTTTAACCCCCGCGCTGAAAGGGGGAAGGGGTGTATGAAATAAATGTGTCATAAAAGATTTTAAAAAGAGGTCAAAATAGTTTAAAATGCTAAAGTAACCCAAAATTTTAGATGCTTTTATTAATATAGCACTTTTTACAACATCCTCCCCTTCCCCTCCCGCTTTCATATTTTTTGCAAATTCAAAATTTTTATGACGTATAAAGGGGTTTTTGGGGTCGCTGATCTCGAATTTTGCAATAGATTATCAAAAACAATTGTAATATTTTTAGGGGGTGTACTTATTTGGACCAAAAGTTCGAGATCAGCGACCCCCAAAACCTCTTTATACGTCATAAAAATTTTGAATTTGCAAAAAATATGAAAGCGGGAGGGGAAGGGGTGGATGTTGTAAAAAGTGCTATATTAATAAAAGCATCTAAAATTTTGGGTTACTTTAGCATTTTAAACTATTTTGACCTCTTTTTAAAATCTTTTAAGACACATTTATTTCATACACCCCTTCCCCCTTACAGCGCGGGGGTTAAAACTTAAAAATTTTGCTTTAAACCATATAGACCTCTTTTAAAAATAGTTTTCTCATGCCAAAGCAAAAAACACCCCCCAAAGCCAGTCCATACACCCCCCAAACAATTATTTCCAGAAAGTGCTAAATTTTCCGTTTTTCGCAAAAATATGGATCAAGGAGTCATTTTACGGGTAAGCCACTTATTATAAAATCGAAAGATAATAAAAAATGCTACAATTTAAAAAAAAATTTAACCTCGTAGGACAAAATGGCATAAAATGGCAGCCATTTTAAACAATTCCCTAAATTGGAAATTTTGGCCGAACTATTTAACGGATTTCGCTAAAATTTTAACCGAAAGTTGTAAGTAATAAAACCTACTATTGGTATTAGTTTCATTAAAATCAATCGAATATTTTTCAAGTTATAGTCAAATGAACTGTTTTACCATATGTATGTATACATATATATATAACTGGGAGGGGAAGGGACGAAACCCCACCAAAAAATTATGAGGAGTAGTTCTTAACATGGACTACAAACCTACCAAATTTGGATATGCACCGATGCCTCCTTTTGCGAATATAAAATAAAAATGATAAAATTTCTGAAAAAAATTTCATTTTTGACGCCATTTTGTTTTTTAAACATGTTGCACCACTCCGGGAAAGTAAAAAATTTCAAAAAATACTTATTTTGATGTGAAAAGAAAAACCCCAAAGTTTCGTTGCTCGAACTTTTAATCCATATAACAGCCTTTTTTTGCTTAGATTTACTCCAGTAAAACTACTCTCCATTTAATTACTTTTCAAATGAAACCAAAAAAATCGAAATTGGTTTATCCGTTTAGGCGCTGCGATGCCACAGAAAGGCAAACACACAGACACACACACATAGCGGTCAAACTTATAACAACCCTTTTTTTAGTTCGGGGGTCAAAAAACGAGTAATCGCGGCCAGTTTTACTAGTCGTCTTTGTGAAAAGTTATTTTCTGAAATGAGAATAATAATAATTCGATAAATGCTAATCATGGTGACATGTAAAAACTGCAACCAGTGCTGCATATACCATTTAGACAGACTAGGCGACCGCTTAGGGGCCTCTACCAAAAATTAAAATACAGTCGGAGAAAGTCATAAATATTGTTAACCCATAAGCATTCACGTTAACCCTTCGATAATCTTTAATCGCGTGATGAGAGATTTTCTAACGCGTTTTGCACATGCGTCAAAAATTTTGCATGTTCAATATTCTTTAACTTTGTAAATCATATCCTCTACATAATTTTGTATTATTTTATTTTTCAATGCACTAGCTAATTAAAATAGTTTAATTACGTGATTATTGTGTCTAGAACTCGAATAGCCTAATTGGTAGGGCGTTTGACATGAATCCCAGAAGTCCGGGTCCGAGTCCTGGTTCGAGTGAATTTTTTTCAATTCTCTTTAATTAATTGAATAATGTTTGAAAGTGAAAATATTAGAGCAGAGAAATAATCTAAATAATTAAATTCATTTTAACTAATTTCATCATATTTATATCACATATTTTTTAATTTACTGAGTACGACTTATATTATACTAACGATAGTATATACATGAATAGGCCCGAAAATTAAAATCTCTTACTTCTAAAGTAAACTGGATTAAGAAGAAAGTACAACCAGATACTGATTGGTCGGGTACTAATACATAACATATTCCATATCTACGACAAGAAGATATCAATACAGATACGGAAAAAATGGTTTTCTGTGACAATTACGAACATAACAACGAGCATGCAAACTTTTTTTAATTTTGACTACCGGTTAAGTGGTTTAATGCTTGTCAAATTCACTTGTATTTTTCTATTACATTACAAGTTCGATAATTAGAAGAATATATTAGGTACCCTTAGTTTAGTTTATGATAATTTAAATACAAAAAAATATTAATTAGTGTCAGTTTTATTAAGCTTTTTCTGTAAGTGACCAATGATACCTTGTTCTGCCCTAAAAGCTATGACACTTAGAGGTCAGGACAATAACTTTCTCAATAATAGTACCTAAATTATTGAACTCTTTTCATTCATTAAATATAAATGAAATTACAAAGTAAATTAGGTATGTTAAGAATTATAATATTTTTGAAAAAAATAGAGCTGAAATAAATTTCTACAGTTTTTTGGCCATTTTTACAACTATTTATGGTAGACGCATGTTAAAAATTTATACATGTTTTAACAAATGTTTCGGGTGCGGAACCCTAAACTACATCAGGTCTGATCGATTCTCTTAAACGGATGAACCATTTTTTTTTCTTGTTTGAAAAGTAATTTGATCAAGAGTGTTCTTAGCTATATTTCAAATTCGTGTTTGATAACAACTGGAAAAAAGGTGATACTCTTTAAACGGCTGAGGAGATTTTCTTGAAGAAGGCCACTATCGAACAAATTACCTTTAAAAAAATTTTTTAATCGGGTATCCCGTTTAGGAGCTACAATGCCACAGACGAATCGATCAGACCTAATTTTGTGTCGAGGGTTTGTTTAAATTTTAATTTATGTGTTATTAAAAAAATTCACAGTTAGTTTTGTCTTTGTGCAGTATATTATCAAAAGCTTTTATTTTATCAAAAACAGAAATTTGTCACCTAAAATAATATGTGTTTTTTTTTATTATTTATAAAGTCTGGGAGGTAATAGCCATAAATAATATATCTGGCTAAGATTTTTATTTAGATTCATTTAAAAGAATCATCGATGTCTACGAAAACGAATTTTGTCAATTATCAAAGCGTAATAATGGAACTTTTACCCTACTGCTTTTTTTGAGGATTGCACAGCATAGATATAATCATTCTAAGTTTAGTTCTAGAATCCATAGTATATGTTACAGTCAAAACTCTTAACCGGTCAAAGCAACTTTTAACTGGCTACATAAGTAAAAAGTACTTTTGAACGGCGGTTTTCGAAAATAATACTTTCGACTAAAATAACATTCAAAAGTACTTTTACCCAATGAAGCTGGTCAAAAGTGGTTTTGACTAGCTGATTTTAGCTTACTTTTACTTTTAAAAATCATTAAAAACTATAACGCAATTTCTCTTTTCGTTACTTAATCGTCATTTTTTAAGTACTTATTACTTTTTCTTACAACAACTCGGCACATAAACAACTCAATACAAAAACAACTTCGTTCAAAACAACTCGGTACCGTGGATCAGTGAATGAACGTAATCACAGGGCTAACCAAAAAGTCGAAAAATCCCATACCAATGCTTACTCGACCCGATTAAACGCATGGACGACACGTAGATCAGTGAGTGAACGCAATCAACGGGTTAACGCAAAGCTCAAAAATTCCACAGACCTGTGCTTACTCGACCCCCATTAACAGCGTGAGCAATCCGTGAATCAGTGAGTGAATGCAGTCGCAGTCTAATTACAATTACATTCGCAGTATTAAAATAAAAAAATACTGCGAATGATGCCATAAATGCTGATCAACATAATTTTGCAGCAGTCATTTGCAACTGTCAAAATATTCTGGCTGTTTACATGTACTTTTTAAACTATTGGAAGAACATTCAATCAAAATTTAAGCCTTGTGGGAGCAGGATTACCACCCCTATGACAACTTTGTCATGTTCTGGCACGTAATTGCAACCATCAAATTGGGTTGGCAATTTGTTTTTACATGTAAACATATTAATTTGTCCCGGTAAATTTCGTCATTGAGCATGATTAATTATTGCAATGCAAATTTTTGCTGGATCTCGTAGAAAACATGTTCCTGAACCTAAAAGTGCAGGTTGTCGGTGGGTAATCCGGTAGGATATTGTTTAAACTTTTTTTTTTAACAAATGAGTGATATTAACCGAGTGATTTTTCAAGTAAAAATTCGTAAAAATTGGAAAAACGCGTTTTTACATTTTCGTCCCTCAAAAAGCCTATGAAAAAATCAGATTTTTTAAATATATAAAACTTTTATTTGTAATACAAAGCTTACTCAACAACATCCCACAAAAATTTTTGTACAAATTGATTGTATGTGCTTGATTGTTAATTGTTAAGAGAGTGCGCGAAAAACAACCCAAAAATAACGATTTGCTGTTTTATATACATACTAGAAACATAAGATTTTCACTAATTGATTCAAAATAAAGTCAAATTAACA
This sequence comes from Chrysoperla carnea, assembly GCF_905475395.1. Taxonomy (NCBI): domain Eukaryota; kingdom Metazoa; phylum Arthropoda; class Insecta; order Neuroptera; family Chrysopidae; genus Chrysoperla; species Chrysoperla carnea. The sequence goes on from NC_058341.1 coordinate 69,647,675, forward strand.
GAAAAGGTCGAAAAATTTCATTTCTCACAACGCAACTTTCCGGAAAATTAGAAAAACGTTTGCGATTTCCTAGGGTTGCGTTGTGGAAAATAAAACTTTTTGAATTTATCTATTAACTTGACTTTATTTTGAGTTAATTGATGAAAATCCCATCTTTCTAGCATATATAGATCAGAAATCGTTATTTTTGGGTGGTCACTCTTAACAGTTAATAATCAAACACTTAAAATTCAATTAGGCCAAAAATTTTTGCGGGATGTTGTTGAATAAGCTTTATATGTACTACAAATTAAAGTTTTATACATATTAAAAATTTGATTTTATAGGCTTTTTGAAGAATGTAAAAAACGCATTTTTTCTAATTTTACGGATTTTTTGCTCAAAAACTGAAGGGTTTAGAGAAAAATGTCTAACAATATTTTTTTATTCGCATTTGTTTAAAAAAATTAGTTTAACAAACAAACACCGCCAACTTGTTAGATTCAGGAGCATGTTTTCAACGAGATACTGCAAAAACTTTCCATGCGAAAATTAATTATGGCCATTGAACATAATTAATTTTCGCATGGAAATTTTTTGCAGTATCTTGTTGAAAACATGCTCCTGAATCTAACAGGTTGGCGGTGTTTGTTGTTTAAACTAATTTTTTTAAACAAATGCGAATATTGACAGAATAGCATCGGAAAAATTTTTTTTCATTTAATTTGGATCAAAACTTACAAAAAATATTGTTAGACATTTTTCTCTAAACAAACACCGCCAACCTGTTAGATTCAGGAGCATGTTTTCAACGAGATACTGAAAAAACTTTGGATGCGAAAATTAATTATGTTCAATGACGAATTTTACCGGAACTACATGCAAATTATAACATATTAAAATTGTAACCTCGTGGCAGACGGTTAAAAAGGTTTCTTTTTACATTCTCAATAATTTAAGGGGTGATGACGCAACCACAAGATGGTACTTTCTTAATTGACCGATAATAAAACATCATTTAAAAATTGTCTAGCTTTGTGTGCAGACGGATAAGTCTGTTTGGTTCACTAGCTCTTAGACTAATAATTTTGTTTTTTTTTTTCATTTATTATTATTAAACCCAAAAATAAGTAGATCCGTGAGACTGCATAATATCTTTTTGGTCCAACAGTTGTTTTTCCTCGTGTGTTATTATCTACGGTACTACTTTACTTTCTTTGTTTCTTTGAGAGTGTGAATGCATTTGAAATAAAAAATAATTTATTCATAAAATCACCACAGACATGTTTTAAAAGATAATAGAATTGTTTAAAACATAAAAGCTGTAATTTTTACAGACAACAAAAATTATTCTTTTTATTTTGTAAAAAAAAATTTTATGGGTAGGTACCTAACCGTAACTTATAAAAAAAATAATTGAAATGTATTTGACATATATGTGAAGACAAAAAAAAGAAAAACCACCATGTTATTGAAATACTTACATACTATGTATTTCAAAAATATATTTTCACCATGATGTGTTGGATTTGTTTCTAAATCTACTACCCAGAAGCAGTGACGGATTTAGGCTTGCTGCCGCCCTAGGCCCCGTTCGATGCGCCGCCCTTTTTGATAGAATGAATTTCATTAATTTTGATCAAGTTTTTTATTTTTAAGTAACTTAATTTATTGAAATATAATTTTTTAAATATTACTGATAAACAAGACAGATAAATATATATACAGTGCAACCTCGATATAACGAATCTGAAGGGAACCAGTAAATATTCGTTATATCAAGTAATTCGTTAAACTGAGGTTTGTTATATTGAGGTTAAGTTGGTCTAAAATTCGTTATAAAGAGGAAAAAAGTGTCGGAACCTCTCGCGACATGAATTACATACTATGGAGTATACTAACTGTCATATATTGGTGGGACTTTATACGTTATATAAAGGTTTTGAATTGACGAATTTCGTTATATAGAGGTATTTAAATTTTTTATGTAGTTGAAAATTTGTTATAAAGAGGCTGTTCGCAAAAAATATTCGTAATGTAGAGGTATATTTTATATTGACTCTTATGGACAATTCAAGGGGATTGCGAAAAATTTGTTAAATCGAGGAATTCGTTATATTGAGGTTCGTTATATTAAGGTTGCACTGTATAAACTTTAGACAAAAATAATTCATATGTCTTTTAATATTAATCAATTTGAAAATTTGTTTTTCCTGGCTTTGGTCCGTGCAAAAACGTCAATTATGTCGTCGTAATTAATTTCTTGGACTAGTTGGGCTTCAATAGACAGTAATGCAAGAGCATTAAGTCTATCTTGGCCTATGCTTGCGCGTAACTAGGTTTTTACCCTTTTAAGAGTAGAAAAAGATCTTTCGCCTGAACAATTTGCAGCCGGAATATTCAAAAAAAAAAACGGAGAGCAATGTCCACATTCGGATAAACATCTCGAAGATTCCGTGAATATTCATTCAATACTTTTTTCTTTGTCTCCAAATTTTTTTTTTTTTAATCAGGGACATACAAATTTTCGGTATTTTTATTTCACACTAAAAACAAATTGAGAAGTCATTTGGATTAAATAATTTCAAAATGCTTCATACACGCGAGATTAATTTCACTAAAGGAATAGAAAGTAAAGAACATTACTCGATAAAGAATATCATTGATCGATTAAAAAATTAACATCTTACCCACACAGATTGAGAAGTAGATAATTGAATTGGAATCTAATATTTTCTATCGAAAATTTTTTATAAAAACTATTCTGAACCAATTTTTATAATTGATTGTCTTTACTTTTTTGTGACTCTAAAATTTTGGCATTTCATAAATTTTGCCGCCCTAGGCCCGGGCCTCACGGGCTTAGGCCTAAATCCATCACTGCCCAGAAGGAATTCCAAACATACAAGGTAGAATGAATTCTAGTTGACGTTGAACGTTGAAAATTTTTGGTAATCTTCAAAAACTAGATTTATTGATCCTAATGTCATGTCAACTCCAAAATGGTGTTTTTCTAAGAGAAAAGAAAGTAAAAGTGTAACGGATTTTGGTATATATAGTAATTAGAAAAACTGTTGGCCCTTAGCGCAAGATATGGCCGAAAGTGGGAGGGGGGATTTATTTAATATCCAATAATAATTAGTGCATCATACTTAATAATTCGTAAAATAAAAAATTTTTACGAAAAGGATGTAGAGTTTTATGGCACTAGAAAAAAAAAACAATTATAGTATTAAGCTCAAGAAAAAGATAAAATATTTATGATTAGTTTAAAATATTTATGATTAGTTTTACATCCACCTACGACAATCCAGTGGCCAAAAAACATTTTGTAGGGTATTGGAAATAACCAAACTAACATAAATAAGACATGGTTATTTTAAATAAAATGACGACTTTAGATATTTATTTTGAATTTAATATATTTTGATATTCAAATGTACCTATTAAGCCAATAACTTGACACTATTGAAAAGTTAATAATCTAGATCGTTCGATTGCTTTAGCAATCTTCTTGTATAGGATGAAATACTTAAAACCATATAAAAAAAAAAAATGGTTGCACTCTGGGAGTGCCGGCAGAAGTGAAAACTTGAATATTAACGTTGTGCATGTTTGATATTTTGGAATGGCCAGGGAATAATTTTGCACGAATTGCTTTAATTATCAGTATAAAAGTACTATAATTTATGTGGTAGAATAGAATATTTATTTATTGCGCTATCGTACACAAACATGGCAATTTCATGAACGAACATTTTTTACCCATTACAAAAAAAAGTGTATAACGCCGCTAAAGAAGCCTTCACTTAAAAAAAAAACCAAAACCAAAAAATATTATATTTTTAATAAAAAGGCAACCTCACACAGTGTTCCCAAGCGGTCACCCATCCAAGTACTGATTGTACCCAATGTTGCTTAACTTCCGTGATCGGACGAGAGCCGTTGTACTGACTGTGACATAGTCTGACGCTTTTTCGATCAGGACACGTGACCCTGACGCGAGTTTAACATTTTTTACCCATTACAAAAAAAGTGTACAACGCCGCTAAAGAAGTTTTCACTTCAAAAATCAAGCAAAAAAACAAAAGATAAATGAACAATAAAGAAACATAAAGTTTATTTGCAAAAATAAATTAGAGTAAATCCAACACAAAATATTTTCTTTTACAATAATAATAAAAATTCCAAGCGAACTTATTTGAGAGTCACTGCTTGTAATAAAATTATATGTTATAAATGGGGAGTACTTTATAATTAATGATAGGGCGGGCAAAGATTTTTATTGTTCTTGGCCTTACCTTAAAATGCATATAGACTAATCTACGCAGTAAAAGACGAATTTTGGAGGTCCAAGAAAGAATAAACAAATAACACCTATTTTACAAGCCCAAAATATAAGCGGACAAAAACGCAAGGAAAGTTAGTTTCGTCCATATGCAAAAGACTGGTCAAAAACCCAAATCGGACCACGATTTTTTACAAGTCCGAAATTTAAGTGGGCAACAACTCAAAAAATTTTAGTTTGTCAAGAAACATAAACATGAGCTCTTTAAGACATCTTTCTGCAGACGTCCGGATGAAGTATCATCATTTAAGAAGTCCTTTTCTTATTTCGTAAAAACATCTAAGATGTGAAGTCATTAAGATATTTCAAGCATGATAGAATTGAAAAATCATGTGTACTTTCGATTCGGAAAAAATCAGTAGCGGATTTGGGCTTAGGCACTTGAGGTCTGAGTCTAGGGTGGCAACATTTAGAGCATGTTTCATTTTAAAAATTAAGGTTATTTGTACGAGAAGGGAGCCACGTTGGTTTACGAAGACTGAAAAAACGGCGCTTAATATGACTAAGACGGATTAAAAAAAGGGTGCCTTGCGATGCCTTGGGCCTAAAACGCCATCATCATCAAATTCGCTACTGGCAAAAATCGACTATATAGGTAGGTGTACATTATATTTGATCTCAGAATAAAATAATTCATGTGAAAGTTCGATCTACAGACGTGATGATATATTATTATTAAAAAACAAGTCAAAATAAACAATTGACTGAGTTAACTGTTGAAATACCATGCATAGACATTGTTGATTACACTGTCACATTTCACATACATACATGTCCCACATTTAAAACTGATATTCCATATAATTCATACTATACAATTTGCGCCTAGTTTGCGCTCTCACGAGTAAACAGTGATGTTTATAAAAAAATGTTTCCAACAAAATTTAAACGGTTAACAAGATCCAATTGGCCTATGTTGCTAATTTACGAACTCGGCGTCACTTTTTACGGCCTGGGTACGCTGTAAAAATTTCAGCTTGATATTTTTTTTTTTCGTTTTTGAGTTATCGTGTTAAAAGACAGACGGACGGACAGTCAACCGGAAATTGAATAATTAGGTAATTTTATAAACACCTATAGCAAATTTTGTTCGTAGCATTGTTCGTAGCATCAATATTTTTAAGTGTTGCAAACTTGGGACTAAACGTTGATATATATTTCATATATTATACATGGTATAACAGTCCCATCTAGAGTAACAACTTTTTATTGCATCTGTATTGTATCTTCATACTTATTTCGTTAGTCTTTTAAGGTTATTGTCATCCTGAATATAACGGTATTATATGTTTTTTAAAAGTCCGTTGGGAATTTATGAACGAGATATACATTCATGTTTACTTATTATCTAGGTACAACGTACAACTTTCGTGAATTGTTCTTAGTTGATTGAACTTTTTTAATAACCTCTCCAGAGTAATAAAACTACAAAAACACCACTATCATATCATATTGAGTTAAGTAGCTTAAGTTATTTTGACTTGACGAACACAATCATAGATAAATATCGTTAAACCTTTTTGTTAAAACATATCATTTATGTATCGTTATAAGAGTTTCATAGAGTGATCTTGATCGGGATTAAATATGCAAAATTCAATGAGCAAATTTTAGATTAGGTATATATTCACAATTTTGGGGAAAAAATGATAAATAGAAACTTATGAAATCGTGTCAAAAATGTAAAAAAGAAGTATCTGTATGCCGCCCACGTGCTCGAAGGTATATCTCGCATAGACTTCTATAAGAAATATAATTCCGATTTGGACTTTTTTAAATTTCACGTATGCTTGATAGATATATATCATAGATTCATGATAACTTCATCTGAAAATTTTTGAACAATGAAAAATCGCTTAATTGATTCGCCGATTAAGGTGATTTTCTAGAATATATATAACAGTGTATCCACAGATAGAGGTAACTATACTTGTAAAGTTTCTTATTTTGCATTTTAAGAAAAAGCCATTTTTATAAAAACTTTGCTTATCCTAAGAAGTATGTAAGCATATTTAAAGCTTTTAAATAATATCTAGGGTATTACAAAAAATTTATAATTGCAATCTATATTCTAAATGACGATGAAAACCTTCGAAAATAAAAAATTACAGAAGCAGCTAATGGGACAAATGCACATTTTTCTTCTACATACACTGCGTATAGTTTATAAGTTCATAAGATGTTAGTTGATTTATTATTATTTTCTTTCTTAAGCTTTTTTGTAATTACTACTTTTGTTCAAATAAAAAATGATACTATAATTAAAGCACACGAATCTTCTTCATATTTTGTATAGAGTCATAATTATTAATTGCTAGCAACTATTCTTAGTAACATTTTGCCAACTTTTAAGAAGGAAGGGTAGTTAACCAAACAGAAAAATAGTAATTCCAAATTTTTGGCTACCCTGTACATTATTTACAAGTTTTAAATATGCCTATATACTTATCAGAATTACCAAAATATTTGATAAATAATGACTTTTTTTCTTTAAACGCAAAATAAGAAAATTTACTGGTATAGTTACCTCTATGTGAGAACACACTGTATAAATAAAATCTATCTCGGCAAACAATTTTTTGAAGGAGGAATTTTGGGAGAGGGATTCAGTGAGTGTTTAAAAAAGCTCAAAAAATTTAACTAAGCAAAATTACCATTGTATTTATAAAAAAGAATGAATTAAAAGTAAGAACATTTCAATGAAATTGTAAGCAAAACAATTATTTTTTTAAATTGTTTGCCTGCTTCACTAAAAATGTGTATACTTATCCTTTAGTTTAGGCGTACGCTCGGATACCCGCAAGACGGCGAAAGTAAGTAAGGGGAGGGGGGCATTATGATCTGACATCACATTTGACCAAAAGTTCGTCGGTTCTTTTTAATAGTCAATTTAGTTCCTACACGGTAAGAGATTTAATAACACTTTAAACAAGAAAGTTGATCCTGGTACTCTCTAAAATTAAATTAGTGAAATTTCACTAATTCACAGTGAAATTTCACTAATTTTTTTAGTTGAAATCCAGCAACTTAGAATTAGTGAAAATTCACTGAATGATTCAGTGAAAAAAGAAATCACTAATTCATCAGTGAAAATAAGATTCACTAATTGATAAATGGAAATATATTTCACTAATTTATAAGTGAAAATTAAAATCACTAATTTGTGAGTGAAAATAACTAATTTAATGGTGACAGTACTTTTCACTAATCCATTAGTTACATCAAACGGTCTATTAGTGAAAATCGCCAATTAAATTAACAGAATTTACTAATTCTTTTATTGTTGTGAATTAGCAAAATTCACTAATTTATCAGTTAAAAATACTATTCTATTCAATTAGGTACTTGTAAGTAAAACAATTTTTTATTAGGAAAAGGAAAAAATATCTTGTATTTTTGTATACATAAAGTACATGTTTAGAACCAAAAACTTTGAAAATCACATTAGGTCCGGTCAAATGCACATTCCACTTACTTTTTTATGTGTGCCGGTGCTATGATTAAAACATTGCAATGTAACTGATTACAAGAGAAAAAACTTCACTTACTCGGGATCAAAATTTTTAAATCAAAATTTGACAGTCTTCTTTGCACGAAAGATCATTTGAAACTGTTGAAGTAACGAAAGAATCGTAGGTCATAAAACTAAAATATTTTTTTATGATACTGCTATGTCTTGGTTCATACAAGTATGTTATATGTCTCCGTTCATACAAGTAAATAAAGAACATACTCTAAATAAAAAGGGGAAACAATCACTGATAAATTAGTGAAAATCAAAGCCATCAATGCAATTAGTCATAAAATCACTGATAACCAAGTAAAAATAACTGCATAATTAGTGAATTCTAAACTGACTAATACAATTAGTGAGAAAGCAACTGCTAATTGGTGAAAACTACTATTGAATTATTGAAAATTGAAATCACTAATTGAGATAGTGATTGTTTCACTGATTAATCTAGTAAAATCACTAATTTTACAGTGAAAAAAATTTCACTAGCTGAATTAGTGAAAATTTCACTAATTTAATTTTAGAGGGTATAGAAACTAACATTCTTAATCTAAACCAATTTTTCGAATATCGTCAGCTTTTGGAGGAAATGCGAGTTAAAAATATGTTATTATTGCATTCAATCGAAAGAAAACACGCTAAAATACTTTAGTAAAAAATTGTCAAGGGCAATAGTGGATATTTGCCGGTGTCTATGACTTTGACTTACAATTTTCGATACACTTTAAACGTATTTTTTTTTCAATTTATTGGATGCAACTACAAAAATATATAATATATTGTGTGCAAGTGCTGCTTATAAATTTGAGAATATAGATATATCTCTTCAACCATCAATACTCTAACTACTGTCGTCTCTGTTCACCAAATGATGGATTTTCGATGAACTCATAATTAAATTAAAACTTTGTTTTTATAACATCGAGAACCTTATATTTTTATGGTATTATTGCAAACTACAAGATTGTCTAAATATTTTAGTTTTTGATCACATTCTCTAGATTTTTTAATATAGAAATATCTAATTCAAAAGGAATCATAACCCATATGATTCACCATTTTTTCAGCCAACTTTGAACGATAAAATAATAATAAAAAGCCCGATGATCTAGGAATTTTTTGTGATTTTTGGAAACTTTTTAGTATTATTCAATTCTTGTATAGCTTAGGTTAGGTTAGGTTATATTGGCTGTCCACGAAGGACACACTTAGGTTATAAAGCCCATTGCATATTGCAGACAAATCTTGCATATCTCCTTAAAGAAAAATTTTTAGTTTTTTTTATGAGAATCAACTTTCTAATTAAAAATTCTATCTCTTCCCGTTTAGGATCTAAATTGGTTCTTAAAGAAACATGAAAAACTGGGTCAAATCTGATGTCAGAACATCCAACTCAGCAACTTTGGTTTCAGTTACTTTTTGACTGATTGACTACAAAACGAGCTGTTAGTCATGATAGATTGAAATGACCCACTCTGTACAGTATTTCTGACTTTTGTATTCTACCACCTTGTACTTACCTTGTAGTAAATTTTATTTCCAACAACTTTTCTTCTTATAATTTTTGGAAAAATGAATTAAAAAATTTTTGTAATTAAAAAATGTAAAAATGGTAAAATGCCATAAATCTTAGAATTACTTTCTCCATCTACCTTTTTGTTGCTGCTCACTGCATTTTGGACACTTTGTAAAAATTATTGATACATGTAATTTATAAGGTGTATTAATATAGTTAGAAAATCCCTATAAATCCTGCCAGGAATCAGATCACATGCTTTTCAATATCCGGGTTAATCAAGGAATGAAATTCATAGAACTTACGAAGCAATTTTCGAAATAATTTTATAGGCATACAAGGCACACATAGTTTTCCGTTCTTGTATAACTGTTGAAAAAATTCGTATTCGGACAAGTTTAGTTAATTCGGCTTCTTTGTCGAGAATAAAGCGAAGGGGTAGAGCGTTGTAGAAAGTAATAAGGAAAATGTATTACGCTTCATAAGACCCGAAGGCGTGAATTTTTTTGCTCATATCGGTTTGTATTTGTACACAACTAATTCGCTCACCGGGTTTCCTTAATCAATACCAGCTACATTCCATTCTAATAACAATAATCATAAAATTTGATTATATTTAGTTTTGATTGATGTTCGAAAATAAATCAAAAAGCCATTTAGGTAAAAATTTACGTGTGGGTGATACTTTTGGTTTACTAATGATCACATCATGAGATTGATATTAGATTAATAGCTATTGAGTTGAAATATTTAACTTTTTGCATTAACTTATTTACTGTTGTTTCTTGTTAGTCATAGATACCGTTTACCGAATTAAATAAGTTATTGACTTTAGAAATATGTTGATTTGATGTTAAGGATATGGGGAATTTTATATGCGTAAGTTATAGGCCACGGTTTTTTTTTTTAAATGATGAATATATACCTGAAACTTCGTGAGTAGCTGCCTTTTGACGAGTCTATCATAGTTTTCTCTACGATTTTCCCAAAAAATTTTGTCGGACACTATGACAACTCTACTTGAGACCTAATTTTAATCAAATCGGACACATAAACTTACCAGAGAGACCAGAGAGTTTATGTACATAGAGAATGCGAGGGATCTACTATCTATAAATAATGAAGATAGACTTCCGGGAGTAGCTTTTGTAATTTTTTATGTACTAAAAAATGCTTCCGTCAAATTTTTCTAGACATCATTCCGATTCCTGCAAGCTATCACATGTATTTTTACGAACATTATTTCTATATTTCACCAAATTAAACTTGTCAACTAGACTACAAGATGATTATTTATGTATCTATGATTCTGAACTCTGAACATAAGCAGCTCCCTCTTGAAATAAAATGTTCCCTCTTGATCCCAATCATTTTTATACCATGTATATATGAAATATACATAGTGCATTAAGTTTAGACCCAAGTTTGTAACGCTTAAAAATAATGATGCTAGGAAAAAATTTTGTCATAGGTGTTCACTAAATCACCTAATTAGTCCATTTCCGGTTGTCCGTCCGTCCGTCTGTGGACAAGATAACTCAAAAAACGAAAAAAGATATCGAGCTGAAATTTTTACAGCGTACTCAGGACGTAAAAAGTGAGGTTAAGTTCGTAAATGAGCATCATGGGTCAATTGGATCTTGGGTCCGTAGGATCCATCTTGTAAACCGTTAGAGATAGAACAAAATTTTAAATGTAAAAAATGTTCCTTATCAAAAATTAATCAACATTTGCTTGAAACATTTTTTCGTAAACATCACTGTTTACCCGTGAGGGCGCCAATTAGGCGGAAATTTTTATAGTATGTACCATACTTGAATATCAGTTATGTAATGTGTCAAATGTTTGTATGTGTTATGTGATAAAAAAATCAACACTGACTATGCATGGTATTTCAACAATTAACTCAGTCAATTGTTTGTTTTCACTTGTTAATGGTAATTTTGTAGTAAAAACAGAGTGGAACTTTTAGTGGAAATTTTGTTGTAAAGTAACTAAAATTTTTCTGTATTTAAGTTACCTTACAACAAAATTTCCACTTCTGTATAAAAAGTTCCACTCTGTTATACAGAGTGTGTAGCTAAGTTGGCTACATATGGAAAACTTTTTATTATAAAGTTTACGAAAAAAATTTAGTCTTTATAAAAAGCTCTGTTGTCAAAAATATTAACATTCAACTATTCACTATTGACATAAAATGTATAGGGTCTATAAATTGAGAAAGTTGGATAGGAATGTTAATGGTCGTTTTGAAATGTAGACCATTTAGAACAGATAATAAGGGAAACGATTCAAGAAATCACTCCCGAGATATGTAGGAGTGTATTTAAACAATTTTGTAAAAAAAACAGTGGATAAGCTAAGACAAAAACGAACTGATGATTACTTACGTCAACAATAATAATTGTAACGTAATGTATGGAAAATAAATGTTCTGTATTAATTATTTTGTTATAAATGTTTCAAATTAGAAAATAAACATTTTAAGTATGATGACTGAATAATTTTGATAAAATATAACATGTTTTATAAATGGTATGGTATGGTATGGTATGGAGGTTAGCGGGCTATGCTCGAGCATCGCGCCTCGAAGCAATGGTTCAGAGCACCTAGCCAAATAGACCCTTGTACTCTATCCCCGCTACGCTTTTCAGTGGCTATTATAACCAACTGATGTACTGAAACCCAGGATTTGCCTAGCGCTGAGTTTCCTAATTTCTTCTGGTTCGACTATGACCGGACCAAACCATTTTAATCGCTGCTGTATGAGCGCCGGGCAGTAAGAGAGAAAGTGGATCGATGTTTCTTCTGAATTTTCTTCGCATCTGTCACACGCGGGAGATTGTCTTTTTCCAATCTGATGTTGGAACTTGTTCAGGTTATCATGCCCGATGACTCTAATATCAGCTCTGTTTAGTTTCAAGATCTCATCGGCTCTGTTACCGAGCGAGTTTCCTTCACCCGACAGGCTTTTGGCGATTCGTCCTCCCTCCCAAGTTTATAAATAGGGTTTGCAAAATTTAATTTAAAATTGAAGAGGTAAAACATTTCCTTCGTTTGTCATTCCTAAACAGTTATCTTCAATTCGTTTTTGCTCCAACGTATCCACTTTCGTGTTCCATACATGTAATTGTTCTTTTACAAAATTGTTTAAATAAAATCCTAGATATTTCGGGAGTGACTTCTTGAACCTTTTCCCTTATTATCTGCTCAATATAGTCTACATTTCTAAACACCCATTAATATTCCTATCGAACTTTCCAATTTGTAGGCACCCTGTATATTCGATGTCTAAAGTGAATAGCTGAATGTTGTTATTTTGAAAGCAAAGCTTTTTATAAGTAATAAAGTTTTTTCGTAAACCTTAAAATAAAAAAGTTTTCCTTATGTAGCCAACTTAGACACTCTATATCACTACATAGTATAAAACAAAGTCGCTTTCTCTGTCCCTATGCCCCTATGTCCCTTTGTATGCTTAAATCTTTGAAACTACGTAACGGATTTTGATGCGGTTTTTTTAATAGATAGAGTGATTCAAGAGAAGGTTTATATGTATAATAACATCCATTAAATAGTGGAGAAGTACTGCTATTTTTGAGGTTTCTAATGTGATGTGTAAAAATAAAATAAATAGTTAAAAATGTAAAAAGTAAATAAGTAAAAATGTAGTGTATGAATTTAGATATTCCAAAGATAGCAGGAAATCTTCATGGTATAGGGAAAGGGGGATTGTTTTACTCCAAATTTAACGCGTGCGGGCCACGGGCAGTAATGAATAAATCAAAACTACTGGATCGATTTTAATCACATAGGCTATATATTTTATACCCGTGCGAAGCCAGAGCGGGCCGATATGTTTTTATATACAACGTTCACAGTTTTTCTGTAGTGTATTTAGTATCAGCATTGCACCCGTGCAAAGCCGGGGCGGGTCGCTAGTATGTATATAAAGGATTCCCGTAGAATATCGTGATGGATCACTGAACACTAACTTTTTGTTTCAAATAACTGTTTACAATATATTAGTTTTTTATTTAAACAATGGTATTGTAAATTTTTTTTAAATAAAATTTCCATATAAATATGAATATTTTCAAAACTCTTGAAATTTTTTATGTCTGCTCTACTGCTATTGTAACATATGACGTTGTCAAATCTTATTATACATTCTAGATACTAACAACAATATAACATTGTTTCTTGCAGTTAAAAACCCTACAAATGATTCCACACAAACTTCTATGTCCGTTTTGTATCTATTGCATATCGATAAATTAATTTTGTTTTCTTGTTCAGTACCTATAATTTCGGACATAATAACAAAAATTTTGATTCCGACTTCGGTTTTCGACCAAAATTGGCGTATGCCAAAATTAGTTTCCAAATATGTTCACTACTAGCTTGATACGCGATTCACTGGGCTTAAAAGTAATAACCATCGCTTTATAGCCTCCACCTCGAAGGGATTGTTTTAAACAGCTAAAATATATGCACAGTTTTCAATTTTTGTTAAATGGAAAATAGTCATAATTCATTGAGCATTTCAGAAAAGATGGCTATGAATTGTTTAACATTTACTATTTTAAATTTTTACAGAAATCTTTTATTTATGTTTCAAATTAATGATCATAGATGGAGCAGTAAAATTTCAGAATAAATTTAATTTATTTTAAATAAATCTCTATGAATTATAGCTGATGTATTATTCTGATGTATGAGCTATATTGTTATACAGTTTCATCAAAATCCATTCGCAAATTTTTGCGTGAAAGCGTAACAAACGAGCAAACAAACAAACAAAAATCCTTACTTTCACATTTAATATATAGAGACAAAAGACTTCCTGGGATCTTTCATTTTTTTAAATAAAATTTTTCTCAATCTACAGCTTTCAAAACTTATTTTAAACCAAAAATTTTTGTTATCATTATAAATTTTGGGCCTCAATCTTTTCATTCCCTTAAACCTAATCGAACTATTCCAATTTTCGCACAAATTCACAACTTTCTATTTTAGTTTTTAAAAACCTCTGGAAAGTAAGTAAACTTGGTAAAATCATCCTCTTTCACTCTGTTAATACAGAGTCATACATAATTAATCAGAAACAATGAAATTCAAATCAACAACTCAAAGACAATTACAGATTGGCAACCAACTATCTTTCATAATTTACCAACCTAATTTACCAAACTTTGGAAACTAAACTATGCATTTTAGTGTCATAAGATCCAGAAATTTTCCTCGGCGAGATAGAAGCTTTTCGTTCGGTAAAAAATTGCAATTATTGGTTTATTGTATCTAATTTTGAACCAAATTAATTTGCTAACCTTAAAATGAGGAAAAAGGGGATTATGTGTTTTTGGGAAATTGAATTTCAACCCATTCCTCCCTTTATATTCTCGGATTGGGTGGCTATGAAATTAGAAAATACAGATCAACAACTTAAAATAGCACTCCAATTTTCAATTTTCTATTATAATTTTGGAGAAAAACTCTAGTCACTTCAGTAACAAACTAAAAGGTGAGCTAAACATTTTTTCTTCGCTCAATTACAATAACTTCTTCTGATCGTTTATTGCAAAAACGTGAATAGAAATTAATATCATAAAAAATATGATTCAAACTGTCTTTACACAATAAACACAGATATATTGAATGTCCTCTATACAATGTTCTCATATTTTTCAAATTAACAAATACTAAACGATACTTCTTAAGGAGGGTTCTCACAAATTCACGTTTTCTTAGGATCATCTTAATAAAAATTCTGTATATGAATTCTTATGAGTACCCTTTGAAAATTCACTACTGGAATTGTCAAGAGAGTGAGAACCACGTCTCAAAATAGATTGACAAGGATAGTAATTGTCAAGGCCTGGTCATAATACGCATGTCTTAATATACAACATAATATCCTGGCGCGTATTTAAAATAAGATTATACACTTTAAATAAAGTTAAAACAGTATATTTTGAACAAATTACCATTTTACCATTTTAAAAAAGTTTTATCATAGAATTAACGCAAAATTATCTAACAATATTGCTCGTTTGAACGTTAAAACAAAATAAAATTTTATTTATTTATTTTAAGTACATGTGAATGTGAAATATAAACACATCATTGAAGCAGCTGATTCCGGTCATACGATCATGCGCATTGAATACCAGGCCTCTAAAATGGTGTTTCTCCGTCAGCTGTTTGAATATTGTATTTTCATCTTTGTTAATTTACTCTGTGACGCCAAAATATATATACTTGGTATACACTGGGCTTATCTATTTAAAATATATGATCTAAGTGAGTACCCTTTATAAGCAAATTTTTAATACACCTAACGGTGTTAAATTTATAGATTTAAACTGTTAAAACTTGTGTTTTTAACATATAAATTAAATATTAAAATGGTTTTTAAAGGTATGCTTTATTATGTAACAAGGTTAATTTTAAAAGGTCTTACAACTAATAGCCTGGGATGCATAGGAAAAGTTGGAAAACAGTAGCCATTTTAATGAAACTTTTTGTAACGTGTTTACAGAACCCAATGGAACATTCAGCCAAGTTAACTTAGTCATACAGAGTCTCAGTTCAAAAACTTAGCGTCACAAGATTACTTTTTTGCTTATAATCATCAAAAAATACAAAAATATTTGTTATTTTGAAGAAAATCAAAATTTTATACTATGCGCACTTACCCCCATCCCATCACTTGTTTATCTCTAACGAACTTGGAATTTCAAATACCAAAACTCTGCCTGATAAAAAATTATATTAAATCGGACTTAAATTGCAACCGCTCGAAAGTTTACACGACACATAAACGTATGGATATATATATAAATTTTAACGATTGTCATTTTTGACATCTATTAGGTAGGATCGCTGAACATTTGAAGAAATTATTCCAAAATTCCATAATCAATACAAAAACAATAGGTCCATTTCTTCAGCAGTAACGCGCCGGCACACGATTTTTAGATGAAATAGTTTGAAAACATTTCTGTATTTTTGTTATAGGCATGTTTAATAAATTTTTTTTATCACTTCAGGTGAAGAATTTTCACTTTATGGGCAGAAATGGGAAGTTAGTTTTTGAAAATCTTTAGAAGTACGCAAAATATGAACGTTTAAAACTCCTAATTAAACAAGTGAAAACAAACAATTGACTGAGTTAACTGTTGAAATACCATGCATAGTCAGTGTTGATTTCTTTATCACATTACACATACAAACATGTGACACATACATAACTGATAATCAAGTATAGTTCATATTATAAAATTTCCGCATAATTGGCACCCTCGCGGGTAAGCAGTGATGTTTACGAAAAAATGTTTCAAACAAAAGTTGTTTAATTTTTAATAAGGAACATTTTTTACATTTAAACTTTTGTTCTATCTCTAACGGTTTACAAGATGGGTCCCATGGACCCAAGACCCAATTGACCTATGATGCTCATTTACGAACTTGACCTCACTTTTTACGTCCTGAGTACGCTGTAAAAATTTCAGCTCGATATCTTTTTTCGTTTTTGAGTTATCGTGTCCACAGAAGGACGGACGGATGGACAACCGGAAATAGACTAATTAGGTGATTTTATGAACACCTATGACAAAATTTTTTTCTTAGCATCATTATTTTTAAGCGTTACAAACTTGGGACTAAACTTAATATACTATGTATATTTCATATATACATGGTATAATAAAGAGGAAGATATAGGTTAGTGACGTCATTGTCCGATATCACCATAGAGAAACATTTAAAATACATATAAAACTTTGTTTTATAAAAGGGGATGGACAACAAATCTTTGAATGCTTATAATTTTTTTAAATCAATTTTAATTTCTCTTTCATATTTTATCATGGTATCAAGTCTAGTTTTTACATTTTTATGTGTAGTATGGCAAATTTGACATCAGACAACTACCGTATTGCTTATTCACCTTAACGTAGTCTTACTTGCAATTTTATTTGATTTATAATTTGATTAGCTAAATTATAAATTAAAAATTAAATAATAAACACTTGTATATGAATAATTTCACACATAAATTAAAATTATGTGTTTTTCCTATTCATTAATAAAGTAAAAAATCTTTTTGAATCGAAAGTAAATTGTTAATTTTCAACGTGTTATCCGTTTCATCAAACTTAATAAAAATAATAATAATAGGCACTAAAAAGAAATAATCTGAATAATTCATATTTTACATTATTTTATATTTTAGAGGTATTTGAGAATTTAATAAAAATTCCATCTTAAGATATTAATGCAAACACTATTGTTAAGAACTATTTGATACGATTGTTTGCAAATTATGTGAAGGTTTTTGTTACAAAATTTAACAAACAAAATATCTCATTCTTTCTGCAATATCACCATCGGTGTAAAAGCCAATCTATCGAAAACTAGTGAAAACAAACAATCAACTGAGTTAATTGTTGAAATACCATGTATAGACAATGTTGATATCGTAAAAAAAGATAGCCACACATATTTACATGACGCACATATAATGTGTACCTAATTTGTGCCTTCATGAGTAGACAATGATGTTTACGAAAAAAAATTTCAAACAAAAGTTTACATGATGGGTCTTACTGACCGAAGACCCAATGGACCTAAGTTGCTCAAATACGAACTCAAACTCACTTTTTACGTACTTAGTCTCTTTTCGTGTTTCAGTTATCCTGTTTACAGATGGACAGACGGTTAGACAACCGAAAATGGACTAATTAAGTGATTTAATCAGCATCTATACCTTTACCCCATTTGTTTATAGGATCAATATTTTTAAGCGTTACAAACTTGGGACTAAACTTAGTATACCTTGACATATTCCATATATACATGGCAAACTAACGGATTTGGTTTAGTTTTAGAAATTTTGCAAGATCAAGATTGGTTTTGATCATCACTAATGTAAAGAGATCGCCGTTAGTAAAAATCAAAGAAACTACCATGAAAAACTAAAAAATTTCGTAAGACCAACTATGGCAAACTTAAAGATTTTCATCAATGTTTAATGCTACCCCAATCGCTTCCCACAAACGCGCATCCAGTCCTCAAAAAGGTGATGAACACGACAGAGCACCCGTAAATCGGCCAAATGCAAATCGGGGTATAAACTCGATCATGATCGATGTAATGTATTCCTACAAACGAGATGTTTACAAAATATATGACCTTTGACCAAGATTTTGTACCTACAGTGTATTTGTAAATTAATAAACTTGTAAAATGTTAGTTTGTTCGTTCACAAAAATTACAAAAGTAATTGTGCAATTGTTTACACATCACAGTGTCACATTTAGACTCTTAAGGATGTATGAGCATGGTGGTAGGGGCACAAATTTAAAAATAGATATTTACAATTTTGATGGTAAATTTATATTATTACTTGACGATATAAGACGAAAAGTAAGAATAAAATTTTTCGATATCTGGCTTAATTTTCAAAATATCGAAAATTGAAAATTTTGTTTAATTATTTAGCTTTCGATATTTCGAAAACCAAGACACATATCGAAAAATTGTATTCTTATTTTTCGTCTACATTCATGAAGTTATAACAAAATTCATCATCAAAGTTGAAAATAAGATAAAAATAATTTCAACCCTTAATCTACCCTGCTCTTACATCCCTTATATGGACGGTGACACTCAGTTTTTTTCTTTTCTAATTCATTGCTAATATGTTTACTTTCTATTAAAAAGTTCTTTTTAAATTTGTTTTCATTCATTCCAAATGAAAATTATAAAAAACTTCCAAAATATGTCGTTTTTTGAGATTCCTCCATAAGAGCCAATGTATTTTATATCGATTTTTAATGACTTTTTTCTTAAAAATTTGCGGATACCTAAGCTGAAATTTTAACCACATATTCTTTGAGTAAAAGACTACCTACAAACAAATTTTGAGCCTTTAAATCAAACATTGTTGCCATGCTCATCCTTAACTACTAACTACGTCTAAACTTCAAATCAAATTAAACGCTAGTATACATTTTACATTAAATAATTTTATTTAGGTTCTTTACTTAAATAACAAATTCAAGTTTTCTTTTTTTTTCGCGAAAGCGTTGATAAAATCATCGATTTCCAGAATTTTAAGAAAAAAAGTCCGAATAATCTTTCCTGTCTCATTGAGGCACGTAACGAAGATTTTACCCCGTGAAGTGTAGAAAACGATTTCGATCTATCTGTGGTATGCTTCAATGAGATGAGCTACAGACTCTGGTATGGCGGAATTATTTTCACATTCTGTTTTCCATTTGGCCATCCAGAGTCGGCATTCATTTATATAAGTTGATTCACTATCGTTAATAAATTTCCGGTACATCTGAACCACTTTTTTCACTGCCTGGATATCGATATTCAAGTACTTGACAACAACATTTGGTTCATTGATAACGGAATCTTATATAGAGGTATGTAAATTTCGGAAATTATTCTTCTAGCGATTTCTCTAGAATCTACATGCTTTGAAAAAAATTTTTAAACAAACAAAAAATGTTGCCCCCCTCCAAATTATGAGATGGGGCTTTATGAAATTAGCAACAACATACTAACTATTTAAAGCAATTTATAGTTTTATTTTTTATATTTTATTCACTCATAAGTCTATTTAGGTGATGGCCATGCCCATCATGCCCATATGGGTGGATCCGTCACTTGCCTCCCGTAGCCAATATAATAAAACTTCACTTTTTCCAATACAATTTAAAAACGTTGAATAATATTATTGTCGATCAATAAAGACACCACAATAAAAATACCTCTATATATCTATAGAAGTCATTGATTAAACATTATTTTAAATAGCAGAGTGTAGGTGTTTACTGTTAATTAATTGTCTTTCAGTATTCATTTACATAGAAAAACATAAACAAAGAACAAAATTTTTACAATGAACATATGGTTTTACCACTATACAGGGCAGAGAAGAGAAATGCGCCATTGTTGTGGCTTGGTTAATGGACGTAATATCCAAAGTCGAAATACTTATTTTAGTAAATTTATGCAGAAAATTGTGAATGGTATGAAATGGTCGCACTAACCTTTTAAAAACGCCTACTCCGGCAATGATCTTCAAACTTCTTCTTGTTTCACCAACGTAATTAGGATAATAGGATTGGATAATTATAGGACATTATGGTGAATTAGTTTGAAGTATTGATTTGGTGAGTAAACCGTTCACATAACACTAATTAAGACGTATAGACTAATAACACAAAGAAAATGGACGCACTGTCCTTAATATCCAGACGCACTATCTGATTAAACTATACATACTGTTATACAACATAGATTGAGGAACACCCCGACTAGAAATTGTCCCAGTACTTATATTGGGGCCCGCTTGGGATTGGTTGGGGCATGGCCCAATAGGTCTATCCCAATTGGGATCCGATTGGGAACCTTTTGGGATAGCCCAATGTAAAAATAGGCGATTTTATAATAGTTTTTCCCAACTGGGGCCTATTTGGTAACTTATTAGGAAAGCCCAAATTAAATTAAATGATAAACACAACGGTTTAATTGTTTGAGTGGGACCTGGTTGGGAACACGTTGGGATAGCCCGATGTAAAAATTAAATAATCTTTACTCTATTTTTACCGGACTTTAAAAAATTTGATTGCTTTGAATAAAGCAAATATATATGTTCTTAATCTTAGTACAGTTAATTGATTTAAAAAATTTCCTACTTTATTAAAAACAATCATAATTTTTCAATTAATTTTTTTTTGTTTAAGTTACTTTTTTATGGTAAGTAAATAGTTATAAATTTAGAAAAAAATAATTTCCCTAAAAAAGTTTTAATTCAAAACGCTTTACTTCATTTTTAACTCTGTACTTTGAGTATTTATAAACTTTTCGTTTTATACATAATCTATTTTTTTCTCTTAATATTATTCTGTTATTCCTATTTTATCAAAAGTATCAGTTGTTCATTTTTGAATTTTCCGCGTTTTATTTATTTAAAACATTTCACTAGATGGCGCTACGAGAAGATTTTTATTTGTCATAATAAAAACCATGAAGGTTATAAAGAAGGAGAAAGATCGCTATGTACTAAAGCATAAGCGCACCTGTCCCTGAAAATTTGAAGAATTTATAGTTCATTTTTCAGCCACCAGCCGCGCTGTCATCAAGAAGTAGTATCTGCGAAGTTAGCTGTTTATGAGTACAAGTAGATGAAGTTAGTTGCATAATGTACAAATTGATATATCATTTCAAATTAGCGCACAACAGCCCGCTTTTATTGATACAACTTAGCGATCGCAGCGCCTCACTTATTTTATCCATATTTCGGGGACAATATTTTCTATAGCGATCGTTCTCCTTCTTATAACCTTCATGGCTAGTACATTGAACTGTCACCAATTGACAGATCACGTACTTATACGTCATCAACAAAGAGTGCCAAAAAACTACGTTTAAATATCTCAAAATTATAATGTATTTTAAATATTTTTTTACACTTAAATACAACATTTTTAAACAGTATTTTATTTTTTACTTTGTTATAACGGTGTAAACAATGAATTAAAAATATAAAAAAAATACATGAGCATTCTCTATGAAATTATGTTGGTAAGGAATTGTTTTGTTACTAATTTCACACGAATAATGTTTTTTATGTTTTTCTCAACTATGCAGAACTTGTTTATGTTTAATTAAACTATGTTTTGCAGTAAATGTTTTATCACACACATCACAAGAAAATGGTTTTTCACCAGTGTGAACTTGTTGATGACTAATTAAATGATGTTTACGATTAAATGTTTTATCACAGATGTCTCACGAATAAGGTCTTTCTCCCGTATGCGTTCGTTCATGTTTAATTAACTCCTGTTTCTGCGTAAATCTTTTCTCACAAAAGTCACATGTAAATGGTTTCTCACCCGTATGAATTCGTTTATGTCGAATTAAATGAGATTTCTGTGTAAATGTTTTATTACAAGTATCACATAGAAATGGTCTCAAACTTGCACTTGAAAATGATTTCCATAAACATGGAAATTCGTCAAAATGCCGTTGTTTATGACTGATTAAATATTGTTTTAACGTAAATGTTTCATCACACACGTCACATGAAAATGGTTTTTCACCACTATGAATTCGTTTATGTTGAATTAAATTACTTTTGATAATAAATTTACGATCACAAATTTCACATGTAAATGGTTTTTCACCAGAATGAATTCGTTCATGTTTAGTTAAAGTATGTTTTTGTGTAAATGTTTTATCACACACGTCACATGAATACGGTTTTTCTCCCGTATGTGTTCGTTTATGTCGATTTAAACTACTTTGTTGGGCAAAACTACGATAACAAATTTCACATTTTGGATACAATTTCACATTTTTTTCAGTACGACTTGAACAATCTTCATTCATTTGATCATAAATTGAGTTAATGTCACGAAACATGTCATCTTCATCAATATTTAAATTAGTTTCTTCTTCAGTTTCATTCTCCTCCTTTAAGTTTTCAATTTTAATGAATAAAGTTTCAGTTTCATTAAAATTGAAAACTTAAAGGAGGAGAATCAGTTTCATGTAATATTTCATTAAAGTCTTCATTTACTTCTTTTTTAATTCCAGTTGTTGATTCAAAATGTATTTTATGATCGTCACAAATTTCTTTATTTTTATTTGACATTTTTGAATTTATTAAGACTGTTGTAAATAAAAAGTTTTCGAAAATTTTTATCAAAAATAATTTTTACATTTATTGAATCACTCGAATCAGTTGACGTAGGGTGCGTTCTGAAATTCGTTGTGTACGTAAGCATGGTATGGACAATAAAATCGATGCCAGCGCTTCCAGGAAAAATTTTGGCGTTAAAGGAGGCTGTTATGACTAATTTGCAGTTCTTTACATGTTAATGTTATAGAAAATGTCAAATTAAAATTATTGAAAAACAATAATTAATTAACGGTGTGGCTATCCGCACAATACCGTCTACGGTCTAGACCGTCCACGGTATACCGTATACGGTCTATTTAGACGCGCTATGACATTATTTTTGCCCTTTTATACCGTGGGGCCCTTATACCGTGCACGTTATACTTTTTCACGGTATACTCTTTATGCCGTCGAGCCCTTATACCGTGTGCGGTATATTCTCGTCCACGGTATACATTATACAGATGGGAAAGCGTATTCTATAACACACGGTATGCGTTTATACAGAGATTTCCAAGCCGTGCGAGGTTTTTAACCGCACACGGTAAGCTATAACACACGGTATGCGTTTATATTAGGATTATTAAGCCGTGAATGGTTCTATACCTCACACGGTAAGCTATAACACACGGTATGCGTTTAGACAGAGATTTTAAAGCCGTGCGAGGTTTTTAACCCCACACGGTATGTCATAATAGACGGTATACGTCTAAATAGAACTTGTAAGACTTGAAATTGCTTTATACTGCACGCAGTGAGCTATATCTCACGGTACATCTATATTCTTAACTTGTGGAGCCTTGTATGCTTTTTACTAATGAATTTGAATAAAGTAAGTAAGGAGCTTCGAATTGATAATAAGAATTGAATAATCTTCCACAAAAAAAACTACATCCTCGTAGATGAATAAAGTACAACATAATGTACAACTGATACAAGTCACAGTATTTTACTATGAATTGTGGAGTGGAGCACAAGTCATAGTTTCCCACTAACTAACTTCGGTACTACGTACAGCTACGGTCAGAAATGTCGTCTTATTTCTCCACACTGTCAGTTGGCAAAATAAGACGACATTTCTGACCGTAGCTGTACTTAGTACCGAAGTTAGTTGGTGGGAAACTATGACTTGTGCTCCACTCCACAAGTCATAGTAAAATACTATGACTTGTGCTCCACTCCACAAGTCATAGTAAAATACTGTGACTTGTGCTCTACTCCATAAGTCATAGTAAAATACTATGACTTGTGCTCCACTCCACAAGTCATAGTAAAATACTGTGACTTGTGCTCCACTCCACAAGTCATAGTAAAATACTATGACTTGTGCTCCACTCCACAAGTCATAGTAAAATACTGTGACTTGCGCTCTACTCCATAAGTCATAGTAAAATACTATGACTTGTGCTCCACTCCACAAGTCATAGTAAAATACTGTGACTTGTGCTCCACTCCACAAGTCATAGTAAAATACTATGACTTGTGCTCCACTCCACAAGTCATAGTAAAATACTGTGACTTGTGCTTCACTCCACAAGTCATAGTAAAATACTATGACTTGTGCTCCACTCCACAAGTCATAGTAAAATACTATGACTTGTGCTCCACTCCACAAGTCATAGTAAAATACTATGACTTGTGCTCCACTCCACAAGTCATAGTAAAATACTGTGACTTGTGCTCCACTCCACAAGTCATAGTAAAATACTGTGACTTGTGCTCCACTCCACAAGTCATAGTAAAATACTGTGACTTGTGCTCCACTCCACAAGTCATAGTAAAATACTATGACTTGTGCTCCACTCCACAAGTCATAGTAAAATACTGTGACTTGTGCTCCACTCCACAAGTCATAGTAAAATACTGTGACTTGTGCTCCACTCCACAAGTCATGGCAAAATACTGTGACTTGTGCTCCACTCCACTAGTCATAGTAAAATACTATGACTTGTGTTCCACTCCACAAGTCATAGTAAAATACTGTGACTTGTGCTCCACTACACAAGTCATAGTAAAATACTATGACTTGTGCTCCACTCCACTAGTCATAGTAAAATACTGTGACTTGTGCTCCACTCCACAAGTCATAGTAAAATACTGTGACTTGTGCTCCACTCCACTAGTCATAGTAAAATACAATGACTTGTACTCCACTCCACAAGTCATAGTAAAATACTATGACTTGTGCTCCACTCCACTAGTCATAGTAAAATACTGTGACTTGTGCTCCACTCCACAAGTCATAGTAAAATACTATGACTTGTGCTCCACTCCACTAGTCATAGTAAAATACTATGATTTGTGCTCCACTCCACAAGTCATAGTAAAATACTATGACTTGTGCTCCACTCCATAAGTCATAGTAAAATACTGTGACTTGTGCTCCACTCCACAAGTCATAGTAAAATACTGTGACTTGTGCTCCACTCCACTAGTCATAGTAAAAAACAATGACTTGTGCTCCACTCCACAAGTCATAGTAAAATACTATGACTTGTGCTCCACTCCACAAGTCATAGTAAAATACTGTGACTTTGCTCCACTCCACAAGTCATAGTAAAATACTGTGACTTGTGCTCCACTCCACAAGTCATAGTAAAATACTATGACTTGTGCTCCACTCCACAAGTCATAGTAAAATACTGTGACTTGTGCTTCACTCCACAAGTCATAGTAAAATACTATGACTTGTGCTCCACTCCACAAGTCATAGTAAAATACTGTGACATGTGCTCCACTCCACAAGTCATAGTAAAATACTATGACTTATGCTCCACTCCACAAGTCATAGTAAAATACTGTGACATGTGCTCCACTCCACAAGTCATAGTAAAATACTATGACTTGTGCTCCACTCCACAAGTCATAATAAAATACTGTGACTTGTGCTCCATTCTACAAGTCATAGTAAAATATTATGACTTGTGCTCCACTCCACAAGTCATAATAAAATACTGTGACTTGTGCTCCACTCCACAAGTCATAGTAAAATACTATGACTTGTGCTCCACTCCACAAGTCATAGTAAAATACTGTGACTTGTGCTCCACTCCTCAAGTCATAGTAAAATACTATGACTTGTGCTCCACTCCACAAGTCATAGTAAAATACTATGACTTGTGCTCCACTCCACAAGTCATAATAAAATACTGTGACTTGTGCTCCATTCTACAAGTCATAGTAAAATATTATGACTTGTGCTCCACTCCACAAGTCATAATAAAATACTGTGACTTGTGCTCCACTCCACAAGTCATAGTAAAATACTATGACTTGTGCTCCACTCCACAAGTCATAGTAAAATACTGTGACTTGTGCTCCACTCCTCAAGTCATAGTAAAATACTATGACTTGTGCTCCACTCCACAAGTCATAGTAAAATACTGTGACTTGTGCTCCACTCCACAAGTCATAGTAAAATACTATGACCTGTGCTCTACTTCACAAGTCATAGTATCATACCATGACTTGTGCTCCACTCCACAAGTCATAGTAAAATACTATGACTTGTGCTCCACTCCACAAGTCATAGTAAAATACTGTGACTTGTGCTCCACTCCACTAGTCATAGTAAAATACTGTGACTTGTGCTCCACTCCACAAGTCATAGTAAAATACTGTGACTTGTGCTCCACTCCACAAGTCATAATAAAATACTGTGACTTGTGCTCCACTCCACAAGTCATAGTAAAATACTATGACTTGTGCTCCACTCCACAAGTCATAGTAAAATACTGTGACTTGTGCTCCACTCCACAAGTCATAGTAAAATACTGTGACTTGTGCTCCACTCCACAAGTCATAGTAAAATACTATGACTTGTGCTCCACTCCACAAGTCATAGTAAAAAAAAGTGACTTGTGCTCCACTCCACAAGTCATAGTAAAATACTATGACTTGTGCTCCACTCCACAAGTCAGAGTAAAATACTGTGACTTGTGCTCCGCTCCACAAGTCATAGTAAAATACTATGACTTGTGCTCCACTCCACTAGTCATAGTAAAATACAATGACTTGTGCTCCATTCCACAAGTCATAGTAAAATACTGTGACTTGTGCTCCACTCCACAAGTCATAGTAAAATACTGTGACTTGTGCTCCACTCCACAAGTCATAGTAAAACACTGTGACTTGTGCTCCACTCCACAAGTCATAGTAAAATACTATGACTTGTGCTCCGCTCCACAAGCCATAGTAAAATACTGTGACTTGTGCTCCACTCCAAAAGTCATAGTAAAATACTATGACTTGTGCTTCACTCCACAAGTCATAGTAAAATACTATGACTTGTGCTCCACTCCACAAGTCATAGTAAAATACTATGACTTGTGCTCCACTCCACAAGTCATAGTAAAATACTATGACTTGTGCTCCACTCTACAAGTCATAGTAAAATACTATGACTTGTGATCCACTCCACATGTCATAGTAAAATACTATGACTTGTGCTCCACCCCACAAGTCATAGTAAAATACTGTGACTTGTGCTCCACTCCACTAGTCATAGTAAAATACTGTGACTTGTGCTCCACTCCACTAGTCATAGTAAAATACTATGACTTGTGCTCCACTCCACAAGTCATAGTAAAATACTATGACTTGTGCTCCACTCCACAAGTCATAGAAAATACTATGACTTGTGCTCCACCCCACAAGTCATAGTAAAATACTATGACGTGTGCTCCACTCGACAAGTCATAGTAAAATACTATGACTTGTGCTCCACTCCACATGTCATAGTAAAATACTATGACTTGTGCTCCACCCCACAAGTCATAGTAAAATACTGTGACTTGTGCTCCACTCCACAAGTCATAGTAAAATACTGTGACTTGTGCTCCACTCCACAAGTCATAGTAAAATACTGTGACTTGTGCTCCACTCCACAAGTCATAGTAAAATACAATGACTTGTGGTCCACTCCACAAGTCATAGTAAAATACTGTGACTTGTGCTCCACTCCACTAGTCATAGTAAAATACTGTGACTTGTGCTCCACTCCACAAGTCATAGTAAAATACTATGACTTGTTCTCCACTCCACAAGTCATAGTAAAATACTGTGACTTGTGCTCCACTCCACAAGTCATAGTAAAATACTATGACTTGTGCTCCACTCCACAAGTCATAGTAAAATACTGTGACTTGTGCTCCACTCCACAAGTCATAGTAAAATACTGTGACTTGTGCTCCACTCCACAAGTCATAGTAAAATACAATGACTTGTGGTCCACTCCACAAGTCATAGTAAAATACTATGACCTGTGCTCCACACCACAAGTCATAGTAAAATACTATGACTTGTGCTCCACTCCACAAGTCATAGTAAAATACTATGACCTGTGCTCTACTTCACAAGTCATAGTATCATACCATGACTTGTGCTCCACTCCACAAGTCATAATAAAATACTGTGACTTGTGCTCCACTCCACAAGTCATAGTAAAATACTGTGACTTGTGCTCCACTCCACAAGTCATAGTAAAATACTGTGACTTGTGCTCCACTCCACAAGTCATAGTAAAACACTGTGACTTGTGCTCCACTCCACAAGTCATAGTAAAATACAATGACTTGTGCTCCACTCCACAAGTCATAGTAAAATACTGTGACTTGTGCTTTACTCCACAAGTCATAATAAAATACTGTGACTTGTGCTCCACTCCACAAGTCATAGTAAAATACTATGACTTGTGCTCCACCCCACAAGTCATAGTAAAATACTGTGACTTGTGCTCCACTACACAAGTCATAGTAAAATACTATGACTTGTGCTCCACTACACAAGTCATAGTAAAATACTATGACTTGTGCTCCACTCCACAAGTCATAGTAAAATACAATGACTTGTGCTCCACTCCACAAGTCATTGTAAAATACTGTGACTTGTGCTCCACTCCACAAGTCATAGTAAAATACTGTGACTTGTGCTCCACTCCACTAGTCATAGTAAAATACTGTGACTTGTGCTCCACTCCACAAGTCATAGTAAAATACTATGACTTGTGCTCCACTCCACTAGTCATAGTAAAATACTATGACTTGTGCTCCACTCCACAAGTCATAGTAAAATACTGTGACTTGTGCTCCACTCCACAAGTCATAGTAAAATACTGTGACTTGTGCTCCACTCCACAAGTCATAGTAAAATACTATGACTTGTGCTCCACTCCACAAGTCATAGTAAAATACTGTGACTTGTGCTCCACTCTACAAGTCATAGTAAAATACTATGACTTGTGCTCCACTCCACAAGTCATAGTAAAATACTTTGACTTGTGCTCCACTCCACAAGTCATAGTAAAATACTATGACCTGTGCTCCACACCACAAGTCATAGTAAAATACTATGACTTGTGCTCCACTCCACAAGTCATAGTAAAATACTATGACCTGTGCTCTACTTCACAAGTCATAGTATCATACCATGACTTGTGCTCCACTACACAAGTCATAGTAAAATACTATGACTTGTGCTCCACTCCACAAGTCATAGTAAAATACAATGACTTGTGCTCCACTCCACAAGTCATAGTAAAATACTGTGACTTGTGCTCCACTCCACAAGTCATAGTAAAATACTATGACTTGTGCTCCACTCCACAAGTCATAGTAAAATACTATGACTTGTGCTCCACTCCACAAGTCATAGTAAAATACTGTGACTTGTGCTCCACTCCACAAGTCATAGTAAAATACTGTGACTTGTGCTCCACTCCACAAGTCATAGTAAAATACAATGACTTGTGGTCCACTCCACAAGTCATAGTAAAATACTATGACTTGTGCTCCGCTCCACAAGCCATAGTAAAATACTGTGACTTGTGCTCCACTCCAAAAGTCATAGTAAAATACTATGTCTTGTGCTTCACTCCACAAGTCATAGTAAAATACTATGACTTGTGCTCCACTCCACAAGTCATAGTAAAATACAATGACTTGTGCTCCACTCCACAAGTCATAGTAAAATACTGTGACTTGTGCTCCACTCCACAAGTCATAGTAAAATACTGTGACTTGTGCTCCACTCCACTAGTCATAGTAAAATACTGTGACTTGTGCTCCACTCCACAAGTCATAGTAAAATACTATGACTTGTGCTCCACTCCACAAGTCATAGTAAAATACTGTGACTTGTGCTCCACTCCACAAGTCATAGTAAAATACTGTGACTTGTGCTCCACTCCACAAGTCATAGTAAAATACAATGACTTGTGGTCCACTCCACAAGTCATAGTAAAATACTATGACTTGTGCTCCGCTCCACAAGCCATAGTAAAATACTGTGACTTGTGCTCCACTCCACAAGTCATAGTAAAATACTATGACTTGTGCTCCACTCCACAAGTCATAGTAAAATACTATGACTTGTGCTCCACTCCACAAGTCATAGTAAAATACAATGACTTGTGCTCCACTCCACAAGTCATAGTAAAATACTGTGACTTGTGCTCCACTCCACAAGTCATAGTAAAATACTATGACCTGTGCTCTACTTCACAAGTCATAGTATCATACCATGACTTGTGCTCCACTCCACAAGTCATAGTAAAATACTGTGACTTGTGCTGTACTCCACAAGTCATAGTAAAATACTATGACTTGTGCTCCACTCCACAAGTCATAGTAAAATACTGTGACTTGTGCTCCACGCCACAAGTCATAGTAAAATACTATGACTTGTGCTCCACTCCACAAGTCATAGTAAAATACTATGACTTGTGCTCCACGCCACAAGTCATAGTAAAATACTATGACTTGTGCTCCACTCCACAAGTCATAGTAAAATACTGTGACTTGTGCTCCACTCCACAAGTCATAGTAAAATACTATGACTTGTGCTCCACTCCACAAGTCATAGTAAAATACTATGACTTGTGCTCCACTCCACAAGTCATAGTAAAATACTATGACTTGTGCTCCACTCCACAAGTCATAGTAAAATACTGTGACTTGTGCTCCACTCCACAAGTCATAGTAAAATACTGTGACTTGTGCTGTACTCCACAAGTCATAGTAAAATACTATGACTTGTGCTCCACTCCACAAGTCATAGTAAAATACTGTGACTTGTGCTCCACGCCACAAGTCATAGTAAAATACTATGACTTGTGCTCCACTCCACAAGTCATAGTAAAATACTATGACTTGTGCTCCACTCCACAAGTCATAGTAAAATACTATGACTTGTGCTCCACTCCACAAGTCATAGTAAAATACAATGACTTGTGCTCCACTCCACAAGTCATAGTAAAATACTGTGACTTGTGCTCCACTCCACAAGTCATAGTAAAATACTATGACCTGTGCTCTACTTCACAAGTCATAGTATCATACCATGACTTGTGCTCCACTCCACAAGTCATAGTAAAATACTGTGACTTGTGCTCCACTCCACAAGTCATAGTAAAATACTATGACTTGTGCTCCACTCCACAAGTCATAGTAAAATACAATGACTTGTGCTCCACTCCACAAGTCATAGTAAAATACTGTGACTTGTGCTCCACTCCACAAGTCATAGTAAAATACTATGACTTGTGCTCCACTCCACAAGTCATAGTAAAATACTATGACTTGTGCTCCACTCCACAAGTCATAGTAAAATACTGTGACTTGTGCTCCACTCCACAAGTCATAGTAAAATACTATGACTTGTGCTCCACTCCACAAGTCATAGTAAAATACTATGACCTGTGCTCCACACCACAAGTCATAGTAAAATACTATGACTTGTGCTCCACTCCACAAGTCATAGTAAAATACTATGACCTGTGCTCTACTTCACAAGTCATAGTATCATACCATGACTTGTGCTCCACTACACAAGTCATAGTAAAATACTATGACTTGTGCTCCACTCCACAAGTCATAGTAAAATACAATGACTTGTGCTCCACTCCACAAGTCATAGTAAAATACTGTGACTTGTGCTCCACTCCACAAGTCATAGTAAAATACTATGACTTGTGCTCCACTCCACAAGTCATAGTAAAATACTATGACTTGTGCTCCACTCCACAAGTCATAGTAAAATACTATGACTTGTGCTCCGCTACACAAGTCATACTAAAATACTATGACTTGTGCTCCACTCCACAAGTCATAGTAAAATACTGCGACTTGTGCTCCACTCCACAAGTCATAGTAAAATACTATGACTTGTGCTCCGCTACACAAGTCATACTAAAATACTATGACTTGTGCTCCACTCCACAAGTCATAGTAAAATACTGTGACTTGTGCTCCACTCCACAAATCATAGTAAAATACTATGACTTGTGCTCCACTCTACAAGTCATAGTAAAATACTGTGACTTGTGCTCCACTCCACAAGTCATAGTAAAATACTGTGACTTGTGCTCCACTCCACAAGTCATAGTTAAATACTGCGACATGTGCTCCACTCCACAAGTCATAGTAAAATACTATGACTTGTGCTCCACTCCACAAGTCATAGTAAAATACTATGACCTGTGCTCCACTCCACAAGTCATAGTGAAATACTATGACTTGTGCTCCACTCCACAAGTCATAGTAAAATACTATGACTTGTGCTTCACTCCACAAGTCATAGTAAAATACTGTGACTTGTGCTCCACTCCACAAGTCATAGTAAAATACTGTGACTTGTGCTCCACTCCACAAGTCATAATTAAATACTATGACTTGTGCTTCACTCCACAAGTCATAGTAAAATACTATGACTTGTGCTCCACTCCACAAGTCATAGTAAAATACTGTGACTTGTGCTCCACTCCACAAGTCATAGTAAAATACTATGACTTGTGCTCCACTCCACAAGTCATAGTAAAATACTGTGACTTGTGCTCCACTCCACAAGTCATAATAAAATACTGTGACTTGTGCTCCACTCCACAAGTCATAGTAAAATACTGTGACTTGTGCTCCACTCCACAAGTCATAGTAAAATACTGTGACTTGTGCTCCACTCCACAAGTCATAATAAAATACTGTGACTTGTGCTCCACTCCACAAGTCATAGTAAAATACTGTGACTTGTGCTCCACTCCACAAGTCATAGTAAAATACTGTGACTTGTGCTCCACTCCACAAGTCATAGTATCATACCATGACTTGTGCTCCACTCCACAACTCATAGTAAAATACTGTGACTTGTGCTCCACTCTACAAGTCATAGTATCATACCATGACTTGTGCTCCACTCCACAAGTCATAGTAAAATACTATGACTTGTGCTCCACTCCACAAGTCATAGTAAAATACTATGACTTGTGCTCCATTCCACAAGTCATAGTAAAATACTATGATTTGTGCTCCACTCCACAAGTCATAGTAAAATACTTTGACCTGTGCTCCACTCCACAAGTCATAGTAAAATACTATGACTTGTGCCCCACTCCACAAGTCATAGTAAAATACTATAACTTGTGCTCCACTCCACAAGTCATAGTAAAATACTGTGACTTGTGCTCCACTCTACAAGTCATAGTAAAATACTGTGACTTGTGCTCCACTCCACAAGTCATAGTAAAATAATGTGACTTGTGCTCCACTCCACAAGTCATAGTAAAATACTATGGCTTGTGCTCCACTCCACAAGTCATTGTAAAATACTATGACTTGTGCTCCACTCCACAACTCATAGTAAAATACTATGACTTGTGCTCCACTCCACAAGTCATAGTATCATACCATGACTTGTGCTCCACTCCACAAGTCATAGTAAAATACTGTGACTTGTGCTCCACTCTACAAGTCATAGTTAAATACTGTGACTTGTGCTCCACTCCACTAGTCATAGTAAAATACTATGACTTGTGTTCCACTCCACAAGTCATATTAAAATACTGTGACTTGTGCTCCACTCCACAAGTCATTGTAAAATACTGTGACTTGTGCTCCACTCCACAAGTCATAGTAAAATACTATGACTTGTGCTCCACTCCACAAGTCATAGTAAAATACTATGACTTGTGCTCCACTCCACAAGTCATAGTAAAATACTATGACTTGTGCTTCACTCCACAAGTCATAGTAAAATACTATGACTTGTGCTCCACTCCACAAGTCATAGTAAAATACTATGACTTGTGCTCCACTCCACAAATCATAGTAAAATACTATGACTTGTGCTCCACTCCACAAGTCATAGTAAAATACTAAGACTTGTGCTCCACTCCACAAGTCATAGTAAAATAGTATGACTTGTGCTCCACTCCACAAGTCATAGTATCATACCATGACTTGTGCTCCACTCCACAAGTCATAGTAAAATACTGTGACTTGTGCTCCACTCCACAAGTGATAGTAAAATACTGTGACTTGTGCTCCACTCCACAAGTCATAGTAAAATACTATGACTTGTGCTCCACTCCACAAGTCATAGTAAAATACTATGACTTGTGCTCCACTCCACAAGTCATAGTAAAATACTGTGACTTGTGCTCCACTCCACAAGTCATAGTAAAATACTATGACTTGTGCTCCACTCCACAAGTCATAGTAAAATACTGTGACTTGTGCTCCACTCCACAAGTCATAGAAAAATACTGTGACTTGTGCTCCACTCCACAAGGCATAGTAAAATACTGTGACTTGTGCTCCACTCCACAAGTCATAGTAAAATACTATGACTTGTGCTCCACTCCACAAGTCATAGTAAAATACTGTGACTTGTGCTCCACTCCACAAGTCATAGTAAAATACTATGACTTGTGCTCCACTCCACAAGTCATAGTAAAATACTGTGACTTGTGCTCCACTCCACAAGTCATAGTAAAATACTGTGACTTGTGCTTGCATACTTCATACTTAGTGCTTGTCTAAAGCAAGGTTTTAGCTTGTAAGAATTTAATCTTACATCTGAAAATGTAGAAATCTAAAATACGAAATAAAACCAAAAGAACTATGTTTGAGAATTTATTCCACAATTGTATAGAGTACAAACAACAGGCGTTGTTAAGGTAATGTTTGTCTACAAAGAAAAGTCGTTTCTATCGAATGTATATACATTCGATAGAAATGCAATTACAATGTCGTTATACTACCTCTCCGAACCAGAAAAAAAAATGTGTGGGAACGAACTAAGAATAATTTTAATTTTAGTTTCCAGACATTTTTTTCTGAATGAAAAACAACAATTTCAAAAAGAAAATTTTGATTTTAATTTGCGTGATTATTCGTAGTTAGGGAAAACCCACAAAAAATGGCCTTGCGATGAAGTACAAGCTCTGACAATAGAAAATGTTAGAAATTGGTTTGTTAAAAATAAAGTGATATTTTCAAAAATATCAAAAACTTTGAAAATCAATTTTAATCACTTTCTAATTACAATGAAGAAATACTTAAGAGTTTGTAAATTCTTCACCTTTGTACTTCATTGATGACTTGATGATGTTGAAAAACAAATCGAATTGGAATATGATGAATCAACTCACCAAACCTAGACGAAAAGATGGGTGCTACGTAAAAAGCTCTTTATGGATGTTAAGCTTAACAAGTCTAAGTTTAAGGGAGGGATTCAGTTCATCATTTGAATACAATTTATAGATCGAATTTGAATCATCTTTTGAAGATAGTGAAATTTTATTAATTTTCGGTAAAATTAAGCGAAAAGTTTTCAATATTTTCGTTACAACGAATATCGATTGTATATTCGTCTATGAAATTCAAATAATAAAAATTTCGATTAAATAAATTTTCATTTCTAGAATTAATAGCATTGGATAAAGAATTTAAATTGGTCTGAATATAAAAATTTCGATTCGAAAGGAAACTATGAAATTTTTTGATTTCAAAGACCATCGCTAATAATTCTTGAGAACATTTATTAAATCTCTGTTCAGTATCAGTCATTTTCCTTGATGCGAGCGATAAAGGTTTCCAAGTACCTTCAATTTTTTGTTTTAAAGTAACATTCAGTCCTGTAGGTGAGGAATTTGTTACTACGAAACTGGATACGCTAATTTCGGCGCAATTAATAACTTTTGTTTTATTAAATTAAAAGCCGAAAGTTGTCGTGCATTCAAGGAAAAATACTTCGCTGAATTTTGACTGTATCTAAGAAGTTGATTCAATGGAGCCAAAATTTCTTAACAATTCGGAATAAACCGATTAAACAGATTAATTTTCCCCAAAAAATTTTGAAGATATTTAGGGGTGTTCGGAATTGGGGAATTTGAAATTCATTTAAGGATAGAAGGAGATGGAGAAATTCCTTCAGAATCAATTTGATAATTCAAATAATTTAATTTTGAAACGTTAAAAACAGATTTCGATGAATTTGAATTTTCGCTCTTTTGAGAATCACAAATATAGTTTTAAGTTGTTGCTTGTGGTGAGCATCAGTTTCGCTAAAAATCAGTAAAGTGTCGCGTGAGATGAAAACAAAAGCAAAATCTTTAAAAAGTTCTGCCATAAATTTAAAGTTTGATTGAGGAAAATTTTGTAAATTAGGGGGAACAAATAAAAATTCAAAAGTTCCAAAACTGGTATTTATGGCAATTTTTTCGATATCACTTTTTAAGGTAGGTATATGGTAAGAAGGACTATGGTAAGAAGCAAATTCAATTTTGTAAAGACTTTCTTACCATGTAATTTAGCTCGTAAATTGTTTAAATTATTTGAAATGGTTTTTCTTCATATATAAAGGTGAAGACCATTTATTTGAAGACGATTGCCTGCAAATTCCCAAATCCAATAGGTTCAGTGATAGAATGCTCGCTTGCCACGCGGGCGGCCCGGGTTCGATTCCCGGACGATGCACCAAATTTGTAAGAGTTTACTCTTACATCTGAAAATGTAGAAATCTAAAATACGAAATAAAACCAAAAGAACTATGTTTGAGAATTTATTCCGCAATTGTATAGAGTACAAACAACAGGCGTTTCTATCGAATGTACATACATTCGATACAAACGCAATTACAATGTCGTTACAAGCTACCTAAGCCCGCATTTTACGCCCAAGAATTGATATTAGTTATATAGCTTATATAAATTCTTTTATATATAAGTAAAAAGTTTTAACTAAAAGAAAATCTACTTCAAAAGAAAAACTTTTCCAAAACAAATTAAAATGCACTAAAATATAAAAAAATAACGATAACATAATGTAGTTAAAATTATTGTTATTTTTGGAGTATTATTCGTCCTCTTGTCGTGCATATCTTTATATATATAAATATATATATATATATATATATATATATATATATATATATATATATATATATATATATATATATATATATATATATATATATATACGCCAACCGATTTCGATGATTCTTTTTTTAGTGACAAATTAGTTAGTGTACTTCGGATTCACTAAAAATCATAAAATAAAAAAAACAAAAAGAAAACCGACTTCAAAAGAAAAACTTTTCCAAAAAAAATTAATATGCACTAAAAAGTAAAAAAATAACAATAACATAATGTAGTTAAAATTATTGTTATTTTTGGAGTCGGTGTCAGCTAAGGAGTATACTAACTAATTTGTCACTAAAAAAAGAATCATCGAAATCGGTTGTGGTGATATTGAATTGTTATTCGTCCTCATGTCGTGCATACTTAATGCAAATTAAAGTAATGCAAAATCGGTTCACCCAGTCAAAAGTACTGAGGTAACACACAATCAAAAAAAAATTCACGCCAACCGATTTCGATGATTCTTTTTTTAGTGACAAATTAGTTAGTGTACTTCGGATTCACTAAAAATCATAAAATAAAAAAAACAAAAAGAAAACCGACTTCAAAAGAAAAACTTTTCCAAAAAAAATTAATATGCACTAAAAAGTAAAAAAATAACAATAACATAATGTAGTTAAAATTATTGTTATTTTTGGAGTCGGTGTCAGCTAAGGAGTATACTAACTAATTTGTCACTAAAAAAAGAATCATCGAAATCGGTTGTGGTGATATTGAATTGTTATTCGTCCTCATGTCGTGCATACTTAATGCAAATTAAAGTAATGCAAAATCGGTTCACCCAGTCAAAAGTACTGAGGTAACACACAATCAAAAAAAAATTCACGCCAACCGATTTCGATGATTCTTTTTTTAGTGACAAATTAGTTAGTGTACTTCGGATTCACTAAAAATCATAAAATAAAAAAAACAAAAATAAAAATTTTGTGTGAGTGTGGATGTCACTGAACTCCACCTAGACGGCTGGACCGATTTTGATTAAATTTTTTGCGTGTGTTCAAGTGGATCCCATGATGGTTGAGATTTACAATTCGGTCAACTACAATTGTTTTTGAGGGTTCTTCACCAAAAAAATGAAATTTCATTAAATGGTGGGAGCGCATATAAATCATACATTACATTATATTACAACTTACTATGTGTACTATGTATTTTTAATAGTATTTAGGTATTGTCAATAGGCATTTATTATAGCCATATGGAAGCGCAGCGAGCTCTACTATCAAAGGCCAGCCCAAAGGTCGAAGGTCAGGCCAGTCCAATAAATAGGAGTTACATTGGGGCGGACAAGCTAAACGAGGTCGCTAGAATAATGTAAATTTAAGACTTTTATGGTTTTCTCATGGATGCCGTTGTCAGAACTGAACCAAAATGAAATGGGACCACACGGGAAGCACCAGCTTTCAAATAGGTCAGTTAAGAAAATAGTGCCTCCGCACCAAATTTTATCAAAGTCGCGCTATCCATTCTAAATTTATGGAAGAAAATGGATTTTGAAATTGCAAGTTCAAGAGCGCATAGCGCCAAAATGGAAAACTTTTGCTAAGGCATGTTTAGCTAAATCGACTTATTTTGAGTTATGCTATATATGGTAGAGCGTTGTTGTTTTAGCAACATCCTGTATATTTAAAAACTGGGAATTAATCAAATAAATTGACAATTTTCAAAACAAGTTGAACATGGCCTTAATATAAATAAAAATTGGCAAAATTTGCCCTCAAAATTATTGCGGAAAATGTAAACATAAATAAAATTTATATTCATAAATTCTCTTGACGGCCTTGTAAACAAATAATTTTCATTGAATTAATTAATGCAAAATATACTTACTTGTACAACATACATATTAATTATAAGTTTTTCAAAAATTAATTGTATTTACATCCAAAATAATAAATCAAATCAAATACTCGAAGGGCATTCGCTGGAAATCAGCCAGAAATTAAAGGTAGAATCTTATTATCGCGTAACTTATACGCATGGGACACGGTTAATATAATTTGCTTTGTTACATTTCCATTTCTTGAGTTGAGACTTTGTATTTAAAATAAAACTCTATAAGTAATACCTAACATTGTTTAATTAACAAGGTCAATATTTTAATTTTCCGATAGAAAGAGATTGTTATCAACCCCATAAACGAACTTGAAAATTATCCTTACGTTTTAAAATGCTTAATATGAGAAATTAACATTTAAAAAAATTTGTAAACTCATCACAACCTTCACCTTATAAATATATA
Organism: Chrysoperla carnea; assembly: GCF_905475395.1. Lineage (NCBI taxonomy): Eukaryota > Metazoa > Arthropoda > Insecta > Neuroptera > Chrysopidae > Chrysoperla > Chrysoperla carnea. The sequence goes on from NC_058341.1 coordinate 69,687,167, forward strand.
TGTCGCAGCCAAATAGCTTAGTTAGCCGTTCATCTGACAGATTAGCCTTTTCGAAGCGACGCAGTTCAATTAGAGGCCTGAATGATATTCAACCGTAGCGTCTAATACAACATTTAATAGACTGGCTGGCTGATGCTTAGGCCACTCATACAATAGAGTGATTTTTCTGCAAACAAAGATAAAATATGTAACATAAGAAATTGTTTATTTTCGTAATTTAAAATATAACATATTGTTATTTGGTAAGTATACACATGTACATAGAGACGTTGCATGTTTTGTCATTTTATTTTTTTTTCAAAAGATTATTAAAAATTACTAATAAAAAATTTTAAAAATAATGTTTTTATACCATGTATATATGAAATATACATAGTATATTAAGTTTAGTCCCAAGTTTGTAACGCTAAAAATAATGATGCTAGGAAAAAAAATTGGTCATAGGTGTTCATAAAATCACCTAATTAGTCCATTTCCGGTTGTCCGTCCGTCCGTCCGTCTGTGGATACGATAACTCAAAAACGAAAATAGATATCGAGCTGAAATTTTTACAGCGTACTCAGGACGTAAAAATTGAGGTCGAGTTCGTAAATGAGCATCATAGGTCAATTGGGTCTTGGGTCCGTAGGACCTATCTTGTAAACCGTTAGAGATAGAACAAAAGTTTAAATAAATTTCGATTTTTGCCCCAATTCCTAGATCAGTTTTTTGTATTTTTAAAATACGTATTTTCGACTACCAAGTAGTCATCATCAGTAAGAATTAGCTAGTGAATGTTACTCTTTGCTAATTTGGTGGCGGACGTGCAGTCCGCCACCAAATTAGCAAAGAGTAACATTCACTAGCTAATTCTTACTGATGATGACTACTTGGTAGTCGAAAATACGTATTTTAAAAATACAAAAAACTGATCTAGGAATTGGGGCAAAAATCGAAATTTATTTCGACATATCCTAGAGTTCTCATTTATTATCTTCGATAATATTTATATTAAAAGTTTAAATGTCAAAAAAATGTTCCTTATCAAAAATTAAACAACTTTTGTTTGAAACATTTTTTCGTAAACATCACTGTTTACCCGTGAGGGCGCCACTTAGGCGGAAATTTTATAATATGTACTATACTTGATTATCAGTTATGTATGTGTCACATGTTTGTATGTGTAATGTGATAAAGAAATCAACACTGACTATGCATGGTATTTCATCAATTAACTGAGTCAATTGTTTGTTTTCACTTGTTTAAATTGATTTTTCATTTAATTTTACAATTGAAAATGGTTTTTCTAAACTATAAATTCAAACGGCAGTGACGTCAACACCTTGCTAATGTAACGCGATATTAATGGAAACGGAGACTACACGAAGAAATGATAAAATAATATGATAAATAATGATAAATGGTTTGTATCTCAGCTGGTTTTCACTATATTATAACGCAAATTTCCATAGAAACCGATTGGCTCACAGCCTCAACGGATTTCAATACGTCACTACCGTTTTATTTATTTAAAAATATAACTATAATAAATTTAATTATTAATTTAAAAAAAAAAATTATTCTTTCATTTATATATGAATATGTGGTAAAACAAAATTTTTGCTTCTTTGCTTCAAACTTCTCTATATTGTTACTCTAACATGTTTTTTTCTGTCCTACCCTTATCTTCCATATTCCTTTATCAAATTCCATGATTCACCCCTCATTTTCAAGCTTTTATATCTAGGTTTGACTATTCTCACTTTTCTACAAAATTTTTTGTTTGTTATTTTTAGCCAAGGTTACATGGTAGCCGCGGATAACGGTAACTACGAGAGCGAAGTTCGGTACGGGTCGAGCTAGTTCAATTTTATTTGTTAACGCAAGTTAAACTTACATGGCATTTTGATTCGCAAAAAAATCTTGTTTTTAAAACAAACACATCTATTATTACGACACTGATTCACAGCAGGTCTATAACTACATCCCCCGGAGACCGAAACTGACTTGCCATAGTATCTCTCAAAGAATTTTAACTTTCTGAAAGTTCGTCTGCGGACACGATAACTCAAAAACGAAGAGAAATATCAAGCTGAAATTTTTACAGCGTACTTAAGACGTAAAAAGTGAGGTCGAGTTCGTAAATGAGCAACATAGATCAAGGAGTTGTAAACCGTTGGAGATAGAAAAAAAGTTTGAACTTTCTGAAAGTTCGTCACCATAGTTTGCATCTAAATACTGCTGCTCTTATCTTGAATACCAGTTTTTAATAGTACCATACTTAGTTTCAACTGTTTGTAAAAAACATCCAATGAAAGAGTGTAATGGCTCTTTCATGAAAACACTAACAATATTGTTGCTTGCCGACACCTTAATGACAGTGTGTGGGTTTCAGCGCCAGGTGGCAGAAATTGGAACTAAATTTAAATGACTAGGCTAGGCAAGTACTTAAACGTTATCAATCCAAGTCATTTGCCTAGCTGTTTGTTTGAATGGCTAAATATCGTCCAGGCTGCTAGTTGAACGTTGTCCTTTAGTAATAATTCTAGGTTGTTAATTGAACAGTTAATTAAGCGCGTAAGCTGCGACACATACAGTATGTACACAGAACATACAATTGAGTTTACCGTAAGGAAAAATTTTTTACTATGTGTTTCCCAAAAAAAGGCATTCTTTATAAAAAGTTCTGCTTAATTAAAAAAAAAATTGAAGTTACAAATAATTTATTAAAATGTACAGGGTGGTATTTAAGAAATCGTGAAATTGCTTCAAAAGATATGTACATTTATTTATTCGCTCCGTGCGTGAGTTTCGTTTCCATGGTAACGATACACTACTTTAATTATAGAATTGTATGGATGCATATATAATTGTATGGATTGCATTTAAGACTTACATTGAAAATTTAATATTATTGTCTCACAAATTTAAATAAATAATTATGATAATTTACATTTGAAAAATAATATTTGTGCAATTTGATTTCTTATTTTCACAATTTTTAATGCATTAAGTTTAATTAATTCGTGTTTTACAATAATTTTAATTTGACATTTCTATAACATTAACATGTAAAGAACTGCAAATTAGTAATAACAGCCCCCTTTAACTCCAAAATCGATTTTATTGTCCCTACCATGACTACGCACACACCAAATAGGTATATATAGAACAATTTCATTAGAGAAAGTTAACAATCAAAATCAAAGTAAAAATATGAAATTATAAAAAAAAAAATATGTTAACATTTATTATTTATTTTTTTAAATGAGTATCTGGAACTCGTCCAAAAAGACTGGTTTTATTATAATTTACCAATGTCATTGTCAGATCGTAAAAATTGAACTAAAAATATGTTAACGTTAGCGCAAAGAATTTACATAATAAAACGTTTTGCGACTGGGGAGCTGTGCTACCGTGCGGTAGTAAGAAAATTCAACAAAAAATATCTAAGAAAATGCCAACCAAAAGAACTCAAGTGACTGCAAAAAAAAAATTACCAAGATTTTGGAAATTACGTTTTAAAATAAAGAAAGAAGAGTTTAATGAATACGAATGGCACTGTCTGTCACTCTGGAGAAGCTCCTTTGGCTTTGAACAAATTGTCTTCAGCAATACCCATTTATAAAAAATTTTCAATTGAAAGTGCCGTTAAAGATGTCCAAATGTAGCGAGAAAAATATATATCGAACATGTCCCGAAAATCATATTCTAAATCTCGTGGATCTTTTATACAGTGAATAAATCTATATTTTCGGAGAAAAAAAAATGAAATATTAAAAACTCAATAATTTATTACAATTTATACTTCCAGGATATTATGTCCTATGAGATTCTCTCCAAAGATTGTGCCTTGTGGAAATTGATTAGCATAAGAGGAAAATAAATTATACTTTTAATTATAAGTCATATTTTCCCCGAAAATATAGACTTATCGAAGTTATAAACTGTGTAACCAGAACAAGCGGTTCATAATTTAGAAAGGATTTCCAGGAGAAAAAATCGCTTTCTTGAAGATTATTATAGTTTTAAACTTCTGTGCAGCCGCATATAAAATCGTTATGCGGGTTGAGTTACTGTCAAGGATGTATCAACTTACCAGCCTCCTACCCTCGTTTTATACCATGTAATAATATGAAATAAATCAAGGTATACTAAGTTTAGTCCCAAGTTTTTAACGGTTAAAGACATTGTTGCTACAAACAAAATTCTGGTACAGGTGTTCTTAAATTTACCTAATTAGTCCATTTTTAGTTCGTCTGTGGGCACGATAACTCAAAAACGAAAAGAAATATCAAGCTGAAATTTTTACAGCGTACTTAAGACGTAAAAAGTGAGGTCTAGTTCATAAATGAGCAACATAGATCAAGGAGTTGTAAACCGTTGGAGATAGAAAAAAGTTTGAATATTAAAAATTGCTTCAAAACTTTTCATCAGTTTCCACAAATTTAAGTTAAAATTCGTTAACAGCGTGTTAAAAAACATATAAAACAATGTAAAACTCGTAATATTTTTTAATTATATTACAAAACCGGCGAATTTTATCGATTTTCCGCTTTCCACGTTAATATTATGGAAACTGACTCAAAAAACATACTGGATCCCATTTTGCGCGTGCTTGATACGAGTTTGAAGCATCTCTAAATGCGTATAATAATGTATGTGAACTCTAGATGTAGAGATACGTAGATTTTCCGATAAGAAAAATGAATATCTTCTTATTTTAAAAAATAATCAATTAAAGCTTAAAATCTGAGAAGTATCACTATTATTTTTTTGAATTCCGACGAGATAAAAATTTTTTTAATTTAAACTTTTTTAAAGCACATTTGTTCGAAAAAATCACTAGAATAATATGTGTTTTATTTTGACCGTTTTACGCTTAGAAATCATTTACGAATGTAAAAAGTAACTGTTTATTAGTTAACAAATTAATTTGTTAATAAAAATTAATAGCCCACTGGCACAAATTTGTTTTTTTTTTACCAATTGACTCCTTTTGGGTCAAGGTTTACAAAAAGTACATAAATGTTTAGTCGCATTCACATTTCCAGTGATTGGTCAGTCATTTTAGTTTTGCCAGGGGTTTGCCGTTTGCCTATATAGGTGAAATTATATAGTTCGCGGGGTCACCTAGTATAGAAATAATAATTAAATAAATAAATTTTACATTTATGTTGCATGTTAAATACAATTATTTTCTTAATCAGCAAGTTATAAGTCTGGTCCCTAGATGTCCAGTTCCATCATTGTTTGTTCTGAATGTAAATCAATGAATTTCATTTGTAAATAATTGATTTCAAGGGCAATAAATATAATTCAATATCTTACAATTAAAAATAAAATTATTAGTAAATAACTAGATTCAAAAGATTTATCCTCGGTTGTATAAGATGCATTACAGGGTCATTCCATTTTACCGTATAAAAAATTTTGATTACTGGTTTGGTAAATTATTGTAAATTTTCCTTGTAGAAGCTTTTTTATTTGAATTAAAACATCAATAATCGCCAAACAATTACTAACATTTCACAAAAATTAAATTTCCGTAAATTCCTACCTAGCAGACGTAGAAAATCACCTTCTATTTATTGGGTGTATCGGGTGTTTGATTTTTAACCCGTAATGTTTTTTCAGGAAGACTCAAAACAAAAAACAATCCGGGGGAGATTTAGGATCAATTAAGCGCTCAATAACTTTCTGAGCAAGTTAAATCAATATTCATTGATTATAATTTATTTTCTAAAATTCTGCCGTCATTACATAAAAAGTTATACCTTCCTATCTTAAGGATGTATGAGCATGGTAGTGGGGGCACAAATTTAAAAATAGATATTTTCAATTTTGATGATAAATTTATATTATTACTTGACGAAATAAGACGAAAAGTAAGAATAAAATTTTTCGATATCTGGCTTAATTTTCAAAATATCGAAAATTGAAAATTTTGTTTAATTATTTAGCTTTCGATATTTCGAAAACCAAGACACATATCGAAAAATTTTATTCTTATTTTTCGTCTACATTCATGAAGTTATAACAAAATTCATCATCAAAGTTGAAAATAAGATAAAAATAATTTCAACCCTTAATCTACCCTGCTCTTACATCCCTAATATGGACGGTGGCACTTAGTTTTTTTCTTTTCTAATTCATTGCTAATATGTTTACTTTCTATTAAAAGTTTTTTTTTAATTTGTTTTCATTCATTCCAAATGAAAATTATCAAAAACTTCCAAAATATGTCGTTTTTTGAGATTCCTCCATAAGAGCCAATGTTTTAACCACATATTCTTTGAGTAAAAGACTACCTACAAACAAATTTTGAGCCTTTAAGTCAAACATTGTTGTCATGCTCATACATCCTTAAAAACAAAAAATTTTACACTAAATAAGAAACAAATCTCTTCATATGTGCATAGAAATTAATTTTTTCAAATTCTTTTGAAGTTTAAAAATTATTTTTAATACTTTGTATTATGATTAATAAAATCAATTTTTTAATTTATTTTAGGGAATAATTGATTAATTAGTAAAGACCAGTACAAATTTTAATTTAACTTATCTTATTAGTTTTTCAGAAAGAAAAAAAACGAGAACGCTATAAAAAAGCATTTGGAAATGGTTGGCCTTTTTTAATTTATCAGGTCGAAACCTTATGTATGATAAATATATCCATTTTACAAATAATAATCGGGAAATTCCAAATTTGGCTTAAAATTGAAATCTCTCCGTTGTCTGATTAATACAGAAAAATGATCTTCTACAGTTTATGCTAATTATCCTTTTTAGTACAGAAAACCCGGCTGTTGTTTAGCTGTTTTTCTTTCGCTCCAATTTGATTATTGGTCCGTTCCACTAAGCACTCACAACAATCGTGCTCACGACCTCTTTTTTTCGTTCAATCATAATCTCAAGGGGAATGGATGATGGAACGTTTTGATCGTATATGAAAACATTACAAACGGCGAGTTTGAAAAGACAGAGCAACGAGGTTACAATTTTTAATCCTTAACAGTAAACGTTAATAATTTTGGATTAACTTAATTTTAATTTTTTTAAATAATATAATTTTTTATATTTCATTTTAATGGAGTTTTAAAATAATTTACGATTAAATATAATCAAAAGTTTTTCTAGACGAACATAAGTTTCCACTAAAATAGCTTTTTCCAAATCATACAACGTAAATTTTTCTGTCATCTTCGATAAGTTTTAAAAATTACGCTCGAACTTCTCACTCTACGTGCATCTGAAGAGATGGGCCAACAATAAAGACCGTGCAGACCAAACTTAGCGCTCCCCCAAGAAAATATTAAAAAGAGGTCTAGGTGCGACCCGAAAGGTCCACACGACTAACTTCCAGTCCTCCTAGTGGAAAGGATAAAAAATATAATATGTTTTAATATTTATAATTTTTTTTGTAAATTTTTTTTTTTTTCATTTTTCCGTGGACCCTTCCCCCATGTGCACACACGGACATTCTTTTAAAAACCATACTATTCAACTCCAAAGGCCTTGAAACGTGGAGATATATGGCACGCCATTTTACTATTTAATGTCCGAAAAAAAATGATCGTAATAATAATACATTATTATTATGTTATCATCATAATAATAATCATTTTCATTATGTACATAATTTTAATTCAATCATTTTTATTATGTACATAATTTTAATTCATATTAAATAGTAAAACGGCGTGCCATATATTTCCATTATGTACATAATTTTAATTCAATCATTTTTATTATGTACATAATTTTAATTTTCTATTTCCATTATGTACATAATTTTAATTCTCTATTTCCATTATGTACATAATTTTAATTCAATCATTTTTTTTTAATCGAATTCAAATAAAATTAACTGATTTATTATTATGTATCATCATAATAATAATACATTTTTATTATGATGATAACATAATAAAAATGTATTATTATTATGTATCATCATAATAATAATACATTATTATTATATTTATTTTTTTTATTCGTCTCAATTCAATCAATAGAAGCAAAGATATTCAAGAAAACGTCACCTAAGAAAATAATGAAGAGATAATTGGTCCCAAAACCGCGTGCTGAAGGTCGTGCGATACGTTGCGGAACCTTTTCTCTGTTTTTTACAACGAAAGAAATCTATTTAAAAAAATTAGCCTTCTCCCAAAATTTTCCGTATTAATTATCAAAATCCGGTAGTTAGTAAACTCTGATATTAGCTGTGCTCTGCGCCCAGCGAATATCATATCAGCATATTAATGTAGTTTCTGAACAAGTTAAATTTACAAAATTTAAAAAACCGCCAATTTTTTCGGGTACGTAACTCAAAGCTCGCACTTGAAACATATCTGAGAACACTCTCCATTTAATTACCTTTTTCCTTAAAGCCTTTTCAAACTGAATCGTTGTTAAAGATCATAACCAATTTTTTAGTTTTTTCGGATACGGATCCCTAAACTCGCACTTGAAAAGTATCTAAGAACATAATCAATTAAATTACTTTTTTCTTTATAGTCCTCTCTAGACAGAACATATTTTGTGGTTATCGCATTTTATTTATTTTTTTTTTTTTTGTTTCGGGTACGAAATTTTTTTTAAATGCATTGGTGCTTGTACATACTTAAAGAGTATTCAAAATTGTATCTACTTATAAGAGAACATTAATAAAAATATGTACAAAGGTACTATTTAAAGATGATCTTAAGAAATTTTAGAAGAACGTTCTTAAATGGTCCAAACGAAAGTATTACCCTCAATTATACGGATATCAGACCTATTTTATGTGAAATATTATATGTGTCACTGAGTGAAGGGCAATGAAACAATATTAAAAATATACGGTCATTGTTTCTGTTGTCTGACCCCTGTTGAGTTTATGTTTATTATATGAATGTTTTTAATGGGTTCATTATTTGTTAAGATATTGTACGAAAGTATTCTGATTTTAATAAACTGAGACGAATACGGAATGCTAAAAGAAAATATTAAAATAATATTTAAAATGATTATTGTTAATAATTGAATTTAGCCTCAAACAATTAAATATAATATCATTATCATTTATTTTGTATGAATAAGTAAGTAGATAGTTAGTTACATCCCTTTATGACTTAACTTTAACTTGTATAGGTAGTATTTGTATTTATACAGTAGCGTAGCTACCAGTGTTCACGGAACACGGACCCCGCTTCTCTAAACGCTCCCCTTCAACAGCAAATGCCATTTTTTTTTTTGTAAACTATGAAAATATCAGAGTTTCTCCTTCATGTATAAGAATGATGGCTTTAATTATCATGATTGAGTTTTATTCATTGTCAGCTTGAACACAAAGCTGAAAACCTATCTTTCATAAATTTCCTAGTTCGCACTGATCGTGAATTAGAATTGCTGCCATGTATGGCAGATGATAGCCCGATCTAAGAGGTTGCAAATCGGGAAAATGCCCAGAGCGGTAAGATGAGGGCACCAGGCGATTGGAAGTAGTCCCCAATTTGCTCTCTTGGAGAAAAAACTAACATTATTATTATAACAAAGTCGTGAGTAGAGTCTGATGCAACCCTTGAAGTCGACACGAATAACTTCGGAGTGTAATAAATAGTTATAACAAAAATAAATAAATAAAAACTCGATCGACTGGAAACGACTCGAACGAATGTTATGAAATTCTTTCCAGAATATTGCCGTCAAAACGTTCCAATCGACACCTTAACGAATTTTTACAGGCTGTTGGGAGTACTCTAGGATGTCTATCCATAGTTTTCGACCTCGAGGACTCTATGCTAACTTGAGTGGGAGAGGACAAAAACTTCAAAATTTTTAAACGTCTTTCAATTTTTCGCTTATATCTCGTTACTTAAGCCCATTTTTTTTTTTTTTTTTTTGCATAAGCCCAGTTCGATGGTTTATTACAAGTTGCAGAACATTAAATTAGCTAAAATTTGGCATGCAAAACGATTATCTAGACTTAATAATAACCGAGATACAGCCGATCAAGAGTAGACAAAGTTTCTCGAAAGGTAAAAAAGTATCCGAAAAATGAAGGTTTGAGCCCTATAACTATTTATTACCATCATATTGTGTAAATTATGCTAATCGCACATCAATATCAACAGTTTAGTACTACTATGACTTCAGCCCTACCCCCCTACCCTTTCCCCAACTTTCTCCCTTCCCCAAACGTGAAGGTCTTTTAATGTAAGAATTGCATTTTTAGTAAGAATTGCATTTTTGGAAACCTTCACGCCAAATAGTGTTTCGTTGTACACTCAAAGATTTGCGAGATTTCTCTTCAGTAAATCTGGTCCGGCTTATTTTTCACGAATCCTGCAAAAAAAGTTTTTCGATGTTAAAATTTATTATCTGAGAAGAAAGGTCAAGAAAGTTAGACCTTTTTGGCTATTATTTGTATTGAAAACGAAGAAGCAAGAAACTAAACAAAAATATGAAAGTTCGCAAGAAGGATTTTTAGTAATCACTAATCTATAATGCCTTTTCAATGTACAAAATTGGAAAAGATGCTTTTTATAAACTCAGCGCAAAAGAAAATTCTTTCTTTTCTTTGTAAAATTTATAGGGGAAAGGAAATCCAATAGAAAGGGGAGAGTACATTTTTCTCGTTGGTACACATCTCAATCGACAGTAATTACGCCACTGTATTTGCTGTATACGTATTAAATTCATTTCAATGTGTTAATTTATTGGTACGAACTGTGTTTCTTCATGGTAAAATTAATTTTATTTTTTTATAAACATATCAAATAAAATATTCCATCATTTTTATTTATTCATTATCATTATTACTACTTATTTCCACTCGAGAAACCTGTTGAGCAATCAGAAATATAGTTTATGGTCTAAATCTCTTAATATCTAGAATTTATATTCTGCAAAGAAAATACGCATAGCCAAGAGGATTCGCGGGTTGAGTGATTTTTCCAATTTATCAATTAGAATCAGCTAGGTTTAAGGGGGTATTCTGGCCTAGAAGCCTAGATTGTAACCATTTTTCAAACTAAGATTATGAAAAAATGAAATAAATTTTTATAGCCTACATTTCATATATTTATTGACTTTTTAAAATAATAATCAAAAATTGTAAAAAGAAATTTAAAATTCAACGAATTACAGACCGGTAAAGTGGTGGCTACAAAAAAAATACAGCACTCTGGCTGACACTAATCCAGCTGTCGTAGTGATCCGAAACAAAAAATACTTAAAAAAATCACATAATGGAATCGAAATAAAAAAAAGTTCGATTTGACGATTTGAGACTTCTTATTCTTTATAAAGAGATTTATAAAGATGATTTCAACTAAATTTCAAAAGAATCGATCGAATGGAACTTGAGATATCATGTCAACCATCTCAAGTAACTCGGATAATATTACTCTCTTTAGATTAACAGGGCAATCCCAAATCCATACATTGAGCCTTCCTCTACTTCATATGCAATGCTTTACAAATTTATTTCTGTTAACCGAGCGGTTTTGCCTTCTTTTGAAGCATCAGAATGTCGCAGTATATAGCGATCAATTCTAACTTCGTCAGCAGAAAATTCTCTGTATCTCCGAAAATGAATCGAGTTTGGAAAAATTCGTTTAAAAACATATTCTTAAGAGTCTAACCCTTAAAAATATGCACACACAAAAAAAAAACTATTTCTTCAAATATCTAGACCAGAATACTGCCTTCAGAAATACCTCCAAGGTTTGTTTTACACGTGTGTGGTAATAATGAACCAAAAACTAGTCTTTATGGGCAGGTATAGCCAGCGGTGGATTTATACTATAGGCTTGAGGGTTGGTGCCCATGGAGGCAATTTTCAAATTTCTAGACCAGAAAACTGCCTTAAGAAATACCTCCATGGTTTGCTGTACACGTGTATGATGGTAATGAAACAAAAACTAGTCTTTAAGGGCAGATGTAGCCAGCGGTGAATTTATACTAGGGATTGTGAGGGTTTATGCCCAAGGAGGCACATTTTCAGGGGCGGAAAAATTCGGTGGGTGAAATTTTTTCGCGTTATCGAAAATGCTTTAAAAAGTGAAATCGCTTAACATTTCAAATAAAGATTGTTTTCAAAATTGTAAACATTGCAGATTCATCAACAAAATTAACAAAAAAGTTTCAGTGATAAATAATTAATTAAGAATTATTTTAATTAATGTTCAATTTTTGAGGCTGGTACATCAACGCCATCTAAATTTAAGGCTATTTAGGGATCACTTTTCGTTATTAAAGGGTATTTGACTTTAAAATAACCTGACCAATACACATTGGACATTCATAGCCATAATAATATAATAGTTATGATTTATTGTTATTTATCATTAACATTATACAAACAAAAATATTAATTATGAAAATTTACGTTGATTTTTAAAATATTATTAATACCGGAATGTTTTTGTTATTGTTATTGATTAAAATATAAAAGATTATAAACTTACCTACATTAATTTATTGTTTTTATTACCTTTTACATATATAGGGTGAATAATATAGTACAAAATTTCAGAGCGAGATCCTTGAACAATATTAAGCCAAAAATAGTTTTTACACTTTTGACTAAAATTCAATTGCTAAGAAACTTCATGCAATATAAATATGAAATTTAAAAGTAAATATTCTTTAATTTACTCTGTATATATGAAATATATCAAGGTACAATCAATTTAGTCCCAAGTCGTCTGTTTAGTTCGGTTGTCTGTCCGTCTGTCTGTCAACACGATGTCTCAAAAACGAAAAAAGGTATCAAGCTGAAATTTTTGAGCAACATAGGTCAATTGGGCCTTGAGTCCGTAGATCTTGTAAACCTTTAGAGATTGAACAAAAGTTTAAATGTAAAAAATTTTCTTATAAACAAATAAACAACTTTTGTTTGAAACATTTTTTCTTGAACATCACTGTTTATCCCTGAGAGCGCAAATTGTATAGAATGTATTATATGGAAAAATCAGTTATGTGTCTGTCGTTACATGACGTAAAAGAACAAACGATTGCATAATCAACACTATCTATACATGGTATTTTAACCATTAACTCAGTCAATTGTTTGTTTTCATTATGAAACCAATTTATTATTAAACCAAGTTTTTGGGTAGTTTATAAAAGGTAGGCCATTTTAATCAATTACGGCTAAAGCTCGTTTTATGGTTAATCAATCCAAAAATAACGAACAAAATTTGCAGAGTTTGATGGGGAACATCCTGTTCTGATATCAGATTAGATCTGGTTCTCCTAATTGCTTTGATAGTCCATTTAGATTCTAAAATGGAGAGATAGAATAACACTTTAAGTTAGAAAGTTGATCCTCATAAAAAAAGTAACACTTTTTCGAAAATCGTTAGCTTTCGGAGGAAATGCGATTTAAAAATATGGCATTATTGCATTCAATTGAAAGAAAATACGCTAGCTTTTGAAAAAATGGGTTAGACAAAAGTAATCAAGGGCAATGAAAGTTATTTATCAGTGTCTTTGAGCTCTGGTAAAATTTCAAAATGATTTGAAGATTCAAATGACCTTGAAACTAAAATTGGACACAGGCGAATATTCTCTATTTCCCTTGACAACTTTTGGCAAAAACATAGCTAGCGTATTTTCATTCCATTTAAATGTAATAATAACATACTTTTGGGTCGCATTTCCTCCGAAAGCTAACGATTTTCGAAAAAATGTTTAAAATAAAAAATGTTACTTTTTTTATGAGTTTTTATGAAAAAAAAAATTGATTTTTTTTCAAAATATATCTTTATTAATTATAATTCATGTATGAGAAATATTACCGTCAAGTTTCATTCAAATCCATTGAGCAGTTTTTGCGTGAAAGGGTAACAAACAAACAAATATCCTTACTTTCACATTTATAATTAATAGGGATTTAGTATTTTTTTAAACATTTGGTCATTTAGGTACAAAAAATTCTATCAAGTGTGTTTACAATTTAAATAACCGTTAAAGATTATTAAGTTAATTAGCAGTGATACTTGAATAATTAAATATTTGTTCCTGATTTTCCAGATTTTAATTATCGTAATAAATCGATTTATTAGTAACAGAAAATTTTCCATTTTCTGTATATCATATAATTATTAACTAGCGACATACGACTAAAATAGTTTTGTATTAAAAATTCCAAATATGTTTAACAACGACATAAAGCTGTAAACAAAATTTTAACACAAGTGATTGTCTCTGATGGCTGCTATAAATTTTCAAAGTTGTCGGTAGTTAACACATTTAACAATAGGAAATATTCATGAAATTTAAATTTGGTTCAAATATTTTTCTTCCGTAACTTTAACGACTGGACATTTCAACTAAACCATTATTTTAGTAATTATTATCTTTTTATACCATGTATATAATGAAATAAACATAGTATATTAAGTTTAGTCCCAAGTTTGTAACGCTTAAAAATAATGATGCTAGGAAAAAAATTTTGGTATAGGTATTCATAAAATCACCTAATTAGTCCATTTCCGGTTGTATGTCTGTCTGTCTGTCGTCTGTCGTCTGTCCGTCTGTCATCACGATTACTAAAAAAGATATCAAACTGAAATTTTTACAGCGTACTCAGGACGTAAAAAGTGAGGTCGAGTTCGTAAATGAGCAACATAGGTCAATTAGGTCTTGGGTGGGTCCGTAGGACCCATCTTGTAAACCGTTACAGATAGAACAATAGTTTAAATGTAAAAAATATTCCTTATAAAAAAACAAACAACTTTTGTTTGAAACATTTTTTCGTAAACATCACTGTTTACCCGTGAGAGCGCATATTATGCGCAAATTGTAGTATTATATGGGTATATCAGTTATATATGTTTGACATGTATGTAAGTGTAATGTGTTAGAGTAATCAACACTGTCTATACATGGTATTTCAACAATTAACTCAGTCAATAGTTTGTTTTCACTTGTTAATTACTTAAAATTAATTAATAAAAGTACAAATTCAGTGAGGACAGTTAAAAATTTCTAAAATGGAAATTCAAATTTTTATACGAACGTGACATCAAAGTACGGGCTTGTCAAATTTGTTGACATACTGTATGATATTAATTACTTACATTTTATATGGTATTTCATTTAATTATATTATTCTACGGCTTTTTATTAGAAAATTTAATAATAGCTAGTGTAAATTCTGAGTTGTAAATTCATTTAAGTGTAAACTATACATTGAACTGTCACCAATTGGCAGATCACGTACTTATACGTCATCAACAGAGAGCGCCAAAAATAAATATCTCAAAATTCAAACAAAAGTTTTTTATTTTTTTATAAGGAACATTTTTTACACTGAAACTTTTGTTCTATCTCTAACGGTTTACAAGATGGGTCCTACGGACCCAAGACCCAATTGACCTATGATGCTCATTTACGAACATGACCTCACTTTTTACGTCCTGAAAACGCTGTAAAAATTTCAGCTCGATATCCTTTTTCGTTTTTGAGTTATCGTGTCCACAGACGGACGGACGGACGGACGGACAACCGGAAATGGACTAATTAGGTGATTTTATGAACAGCTATGACCAAATTTTTTTCCTAACATCATTATTTTTAAGCGTTACAAACTTAAGACTAAACTTAATATACTATGTACATTTCATATATGCATGGTATAATACTGTTGTTTTTTATTATTAATTATTTATATAATTTTTTCTAAAAATAATAATTGATAACACATCTAGACATAAATATGGAACTACAACATTTCATTTCATGTCTAAATTTTTAGTATTTTTTTGTAAAGCTTACCACCAAAAAGTTA
Organism: Chrysoperla carnea; assembly: GCF_905475395.1. NCBI lineage: Eukaryota > Metazoa > Arthropoda > Insecta > Neuroptera > Chrysopidae > Chrysoperla > Chrysoperla carnea. The sequence continues at coordinate 69,702,930 of NC_058341.1, forward strand.
CATTGTAAACTAGTAGAGGCTCGCTTCGCTCGCCTGGTAATAAGCGTAAAATATGGCTATATCTCGGTAAATTTTTAACCAAAAAAATTTTTCAGTTTACCATTTAAAAGTAATAATCTACTGTTTTTTCTAAAAAAAAAAAAAAAAAAAAATATGGGCGAAAAAGAAAAATACCACAAAAAATCGTAATTTTTCCATTTTTTTTCCTGTATGTTGAAAAATGTTTTGGCATGAATTTTTTTTTTTTTTTTTTAAATTTGATTCTCTACAAAAAAGTTTATATAAAATTTCTTGAAATTTTGCTTAATTTACGAGATATTTGGAAAAAACCAAAAGGAATGTTTTTTTAATAACCCATTGAACGATTCCTGCAATAAAGCAGTCAGTTGTTTCTCTGTTTTTTAAGGCATACAATAATATAGTCGTGTCATTTTAGCATTTCATAGAGAATTTTTTTGTACTTTAACCTATCGAGCCAGTTTTTTTTTTTTTTTTTTAAATTATCAGGATGATCCATATATCGGATTCTACATCTAACTTTTTGCCGCTAGAAAGTTTTGGTTTTTACTATGGGCCAAATAGGCCAATTATTAGAATACATTAATGAGGTGATTTTTGAAAATTTTAAAACCTTGAAAATATGGGCCAGAAACGTATACTCGGAGGTTTTTGGAGTCTCTAATCACTTTTCCGAAATTGGAATTTCGATAAATTCTCCATCTCTTGGGGTAATTTACCTCGCTGGTCCAAAATTGCAATATTCTGTAAATATGCAACAAAATGGATCAAAAAAGTATACTCAAGGGTTTTTTGATCACGATTTCGAAGTTACAATGTAGATATACTCTCCCCCTTCTTGGGGTTTTTCGCCCTTCGTTGACCTAAAACTGCAATTTTCTGTAAATATTCAATTTTGATCCAGCGGAGTGAATTACCCCAGGGAAGGGGGAGTATATCGAAATTATGATTTCAGAGTAGTGATCAGAGATACCGAAAACCCCCAAATGTACGTTTCTGGCCCAGTTTGTTGCTTAATTTCAACGTTTTGAATGTATTATAATAATGGGCTTTTTTGGACCATAACAATTGCCAAACTTTCTGGCGGCAAGAAATTAGATGTAGATTTCGATATATGGACCTTCCTAAACACTTAAAAAAAAAACTGGCCCGAACTATTAGTGTAGTAAATAAGCTGGAAAATACTGTAAAATCTGAAAATGTTGCGGGCAAGCACTGATTCCAAAAATTCTTGTTGGTACGTATTTCTTAGGCTCACTGGAACATTCATCCCCTCTAACCCATGCCTCAGGAAAAAAATGAATTAATGGGGGTGATAATTAAACACCCCAAAACGACAAAATTGTTTTAAAATTGAATCAACCGATATTTTGCTTTAAAATTGTGCTCCAGTAGGTTTTTTGGATCGCTGATCACGAACTCGACGTCTAAATGGAGTGAATACGTATAGTTTAACCCCCAACCCCCAAAGCACCTCGAAAAGTAGCTGTTAGGCCCTTTGCTTTAAACCATTTGCTCTATTTAGACGCCGGATTCGCGACCAGCGACCGAAAAAACTATATAGAGATCATTTTTAAGGCAAAATATCGATTTATTAAATTTTAAAACAATTTAATGCTTTGGGGTGTTTAAAACCATCCCCATTAGTTCATTTTTTTTTGAGTCAATGGTTAGTGGAGATGAATGTTCCAGGAGGTCTCAGGATTACGTACCAGTAAGAATTTTTCAAATCGGTGCTAGTCCGAAACTTTTCCAGATTTTCCGGCTTATTTACTCGATTATATTACGAGTAATAAATATCTGGGAATACCCCGATTATTTAATAAGAAATCAGTAAAAACGTTTGTTTAATCTTTATATAATAAGAAAAGTAATAAACAAAATTGACCGTGATTTGAATATAAATAAACAGACATAAAAAATATCCTGCACGGGTATTTACCAAAACAGTGATTTCACTTTACAAAGAAAGAAAGATCCTTTCAAAGTAAAAATCATTTTAAAATAAATAAAATATATAAAAAGAGATCAAGCAAAATACTATTATAAGAACCAGGTAAGTTTAATATAATAAAACATAACATTATAAAAAATAAATCCCACCAAAAAAGAACGAGTATACACACAATAGATGTATTGTATATAAACCTATCTTTGTTTATTGTGAAATAAACTTCGAAGTTGTTAACATATAAAAGTAGTTGTTAAACAAAGATAACTTTATGCAGTTACCCTTTGGTTATCTTTTTTTATTGAATACAAGTTGTTACTTTTATAAAGTCAAATCAATTGGCTGTGTTTGCATGAAGCATTGACTTAAAACGGTTCTGTACACATTTTTGAATGGCGTGAAACTTTATAATTTTTTAAAGAATCGTCGAAAATATTCATTAGTGGCAAAAAAAATTTAACAGAGAAAAGCGGTTTTCCAGATAAGAATGGTTACACTTACAATTGACTTTCAAGCACAGCGATTATACCCTTTACTCTATCGTTTCGAAATTTGGATATGTTATAGGTATTCATATTCTACGAGCCCTGAGGATTTTTAGAAAATCCTGATAATTTTCCCAATTTTCATTGTTCACACCTAGGTTCTTTTTCAAAAATAAAAGTACCCAAGGCAGGTAGAATATGAATACCTATAACATCCAACAATATCCAAATTTAAAATCGATAGTGTAAAGGGTATAATCGTAGTGCTTGAAATTCAATTGTATTTTTAACCATTCTTATCTTCAAAACCGCTTTTGTTACAAATTTTTTTTTCCACCAGTAAATATTTTAGAAGATTCTTAAAAAGCATGATTTCACGCATCAAAATTCACGCAATCAAAATCAAACTGGGGACCAAAATTATAGAGCGTGGGAAAGAATGGGCGCTTTGTTTAGTGATAAATACATATTTTTAACTTGGTGAGTGGCTTATTTTTGGCAAGTCTTCCAACTTTCTCCGCAACTTTTCGGAGAAAGGAATTTGTCGGACACTAAAACCACTTGATAACATAAATAAATTATTTAACAATTTAGAAAAAGTGAACCATGTATTTAAAAACAAAAATACTTAAGTACTCGAGCTTAACTTGTATTATATTGTACTTGTATTTGTGTCGGTGAAAATAATTTATTGTTAAATATAATTATTAATGTTATCAAGTGGTCATAGTATCCGACAAATTCCCTGCTGTTTTTTTTGGTAGACTCGTCAAAAGTAATCCACTCATAAAATTTCAAGTATGTATTAATCATTTAACAAAGCATCCTTTTTGTCCCACGGTCTATTTGTATTTATTTACTTGATATATATTTCATATACACAGGGTATAATAACAAATGACTTATTAAATGTACATCCCTATATATTGTAAATGTGAAAGTAAGGATGTTTGTTTGTTTGTTTATTTATTTGTTACGCTTTCACGCAAAAACTAGCGAATGGATTTGAATGAAACTGTACAACAATATAGCTCATCCATCAGAATAACACATGAGCTATAATTTATAAAGATATATTTGTACAAAATATTCAAAAAATTAAATTTATTCTGACATTTTGCTGCTCCATCTATGATAATCATTTTAAACCATAAATTAAAGATTTCTGTAAAAACTTGTAAAAGTAAGTGTTAAACAATTAATGACCTTCTTTTTTGATATACTCAATAAATTATGACTATTTTTACATTTAAAAAAATTGTGAAAATATTTTAGCTGTGTAAAAAAATTCCTCCGAGTGTTATGGAAGGGTAATAAGTGAGATCAAGAGGAAGTTACACAGTTGGATGGTGGACACAATGTTCTGACATCAGATTGGACCTAGTTCTTCGAGTTTCTTTAATAGCCAATTTAGATTCTAAACGGTAAGAGATAAAATAACACTTTAAATTAGAAAGTTGATCCTCATAAAAAAATTAACAACTTTTATTTAAACATTTTTTAAGAAAACGGCAGCGAATCGAAAGAAAACACGCTAGCTACAGAAAAATTATTTAGCCAAAAGTTGCCAAGGGCAATAGAGGACATTCGCCTGTGTCCATGACTTTGATCTGTCCATGACCATCAAACCTTTTGTTCAAGTTATTTTTTTATTGATTAGCAACAAAACGAGATATTTATACGTATAGATTAAAATGGCTCACACAGTATGTTATCCATAGCCTTTCTTGTCCACTAAGAATAAATCGGTCGGTTTCGATCAAAAGTTTCTAATGATTACTCAAGCTTTGCAGAAAACAAAACACTAAATTATTTTTCATAAAAAATAAAGTATATTATTATTTTGATAAAATAATTTTAGTAAAACTAGGTATTCAGTCACGTGATAGTAAACACCAATCAGAAAGTATTGAAAGTATTACGTCACGCCAAACGTAATGTAAACAACATTATATTTTAATAGAACGAAGCAGGTTGCTTGATTACAAAAGCTTAAACTTGCATACACACAAATGATTGTATGCCAAGTCGTGATGTCATTCATGTCATTCAAGATGCCATGACACTCTACATTGTTTTCGAATTTTTGAATTGGTTTTTGAAAATGCAAAGTCCATAATGTAAATAATGTTGTTATACTCTGTATATATGCTAAGTTTAGTCCCAAGTTTGTAACGCCTTGAAATATTGATGCAACGAACAAATTTTTGGTATAGGTGTTTATAAAATCACCTAATTAGTCAATTTCTGGCTGTCTGTCCATCTGTCCGCCTGCCCGTCTGTCTGTGGACACGACAACTCAAAAACGAAATGAGATATCAAGCTTAAATTTTTATTTTAATTTTAATGAGGCTAAATTTGTAAATGAATAACATAGGTACATTGAGCCTTGGGCCCGCAGGACCCATCTTGTAAACCGTTAGAGAAAAAGTTTAAATGTAAAAAATGATCCTTATAAGAAAATGAAGAACTTTTGTTTCAAATATTTTTTCGTATACGTCACTGTTTATCCGTTAGGGCGAAAATTAGGGCAAAACTTTGGTGTCTATTTTCTCTAAAACTATAAATGACTAGCAGTACCCTTTCACGCTTCGCTATTGCACATTATGATTGTATGGAAATAAATGAGAAGTCTAACGGATCGTAAATTTTATAAAATTTGGCAACTTCCCGGTAAAAGAGTTCAGATTGTTCATCCCTACTTCCATTCCACTCCCATATCTCCATGCGTTGGGGGGTTATAGTTATGTAGGTAATGTACACGTCATGCTCTTTTATTCGATACCTTACTTGGGTATATTTGAAAATAATCGAGTGTTTATCCCCACTTCCCCTTCCATATCCCACTTGCGTCGAGGGTAAAAATAGATAAAACCATCCTCTAAGCGGGTTGCATATCGTGTAAAAATTTGAACTGAATCGATGCAGAACTTTTTGAGTTTTTGAAGCGTACACAAACCAACATAATGTATATATATATATATATATATATATATATATATATATATATATATATATATATATATATATATATATATAGAGTTAAAAATTTGTAGGTAGCTTCAACTAGTTAGTGGTCTTGTGAAATATTTTCGCAAAACGAAAAAAAATTATAGAAAATACTTTCGAAATTTTTTAAAATCAAATAAATGGCTGCTTAAAGGTCGCCATAATTGTGTTGGTTTTATAAACGCTTATAATTTATAAACAAAATTGCAAACACTGATATTAAACACTTTCTATACAGAGTACTTAAACAATTAACTCAGTCCATTGTTTCTTTTCATTTGTTTTAAATAATACTATTTTGTCATACTATGGTAACTCCCTGAAATAAAACTCATGGACGAAGCGAATACTATAACAGCAGCTACAGTACAGACATGGCCAATTGAGTAGAAGCAGTATTTTATACTATTTTATGTTATATATGCAGCTGCTCTAAGACAGTTTTGTTAATAGCATAGTAGTAAAGGTAGCGTGTACATAACACAGACCAATAATACAAAATAATAACAATACATACACAACAGCAACAGTTACTGAGTTACTGACTGGTGTGTGTTGTATCGTATGTTTTTATTTAAAAATAAATAATATTTCAAAAATATTATTTTTGTTTTTTTGGTTTTTATTTTTTGTATTAAAAGCTGCCTTATAGACTATGCAACAACAGAAATATTATCAAAAAATATTAATTCTTTTAAATTTAACCTAAAGTGTGTTTTGTTTATTAATTTTTTTATTTAAAAAAAAAGTTTAATTATTTTTTTATTTTGTAAACTAACAGTGATAGAAAGTACAGTAATTACTTGATTTGTGAAAGTTTTATATGTTATTTAATTATTATTGATGAAATTGGTGTTCTGATTTATTTATTTTGATCAGTTTTTTTTTGTTCTCTTGTGTGTTTTGACCTTGATAAGTGCAACAAATTAAATTTTGATTGTTTTGCTTCTAATTCAAATCTTATTGTAAGTACAATAGTTTTTTTTTTTATGTAATGTATTTTTAAAAGGAATTCATTGTCCATTTTAAGTATGGTTAATTAAAACAAACAAGTTTTTGCAATAAGTTAATTAGATGCCGCAAAAGAAGTTTCGAGATTTAATTAAAAATCCAATTCAATTAGGTACAAGTTTTTTCTTTTCTTTTGCTATAGTTGTAAAAGGTGAATAGCCCCCAGAATATAGTTTGAAAAAATTCTTATATAAATAAATTGTATTACTTACATCATTTTAAAACGGTTCCAATGAAGTTTTTTTTTGCAACAACTTTAGTTCTTTGTAAAAGTTCTTAGTGTATAATTAAGTAAATTTCAAGTTTTATAGTTTGAAGGCTCATAAAATTATGAAAGGTACTTGTAAATTTGAAACATAACCTAAGTTGGTATGTGTCCTTGAAAGGGAATTTAAGGATTAAAATATGAAGGTATTTGATGAAAGTATATGTAAATAAAAAAACTTTTAGTACTTCATATTGTAGTCATTTTATGAACAAAGTTTTTCCCGTGCTCAAAGCTAACTTTTACATAATTGATGATTGTGACAGTCGGACATATTAATATAAAAAATAACTTAAATAAATAAAAAAACCCGACTGCGTTAAATACAAACTGAAGAGAAAAAAAAACAAGTCCAGCAGTTTACATAGCGACTTTAACAGCCGGGACACATTCTTGGAAAGATTAGAACCGGTGTAAACTTTAATGGGTCCCGACTGTTAAAGTTGCTATGTAAACTGCTGGACTTGGTATTTTATTTTCAGTTTATATTTAACGCAGTCGGATTTTCTTGATTTTTGTCATTATTTTTTTTATTTAACCTTTTTAGTTAGGATTTATAAATACTTATTCCAACGATACCCCACTTACCATAGTTTTTCCACTTTCATTTTCAGCCTATGAATGTATGTTTTATCTTTTTTAGCGCTCTAGACGCGTGTGTCGATTATAACGTTAATCGATGCCTATTTAATACTTATTCAATGATATTTGACATAGTTTGTCGACTTTCATTTTTTTCTTTTTCACAATATGGAATCTAGTGATCGCCATATTGAATTTTCATAACTGCCATATCTTCAGTAGCACTCGCAAAGTTAAGACACATCGATTGACGTATATATATATATATACGTCAATCGATGTGTCTTAACTTTGCGAGTGCTACTGAAGATATGGCAGTTATGAAAATTCAATATGGCGATCACTAGATTCCATATTGTGAAAAAGAAAAAAATGAAAGTCGACAAACTATGTCAAATATCATTGAATAAGTATTAAATAGGCATCCATTAACGTTATATATATATATATATATATATATACTGATAAACACATTACCACTCCTTTGCGTCGCGCACTCGGGTAAAAATTTGGCATTAATGATCATTATAAGTTTTTTTTTCCTTGTCTTCAGAAATATATTCTAGCACAATGATCAACATTGAAACGTGTCAATTGATTCAAAAATAAACTAAACTCCTAACTCGAAAAATTTTATTGCTTAATTATCAATAAATATCCGTGCTTCAAAACTGAACTACAAAATAAACACTTCCTGAATTTTATAACTTTCACCCTTGGTTTAACATTCTCCAAGGCCTAGAGTCAGGTTAAATTTTGTCAACTCATTTTATTAAAAATTAATTAAAACAAATTATCAAAACTACCGATTTTATAGATGTCCTCATAAAAAACAATCCAGTGAATTTAAATCAGGAGAACGTGGTGGCTAATTTACGGGGCACGTTCTCCTGATTTTAGTCCATTAGATTATTTTTTATGGGGATATCTTAAGTCGGTGGTTTACTGGATATCACTAGAAAATATTAGACAATAAAGTTATGGATTGTACTTAAAAACTTACCAAAAATCGTTGTGAATAATTAAATGCTATTTCAAAAATATCTGAATCAAATGAAAATAATTTTTCGAAGCTTAATTTTTGTCTTAATCTGGCTGCTACTAATGATTAAAATTGCAAATTGGGAGTAAACCATGAAAATAATCGATGTTTATGAAGAGGACTTTTTTATTGTCTGCTAGCTTTAGTTCCAATTTAAAGGAGTCCCGAAAAATAGCTTTGCACAACTTTAAAATCTTAATATGCTCAGAAAACTTTCTTAAGTAGGTATACGATTAATAAAATAAAATCAAAATCGATAGGGAAAAAAATCATTAGGTTTTAATCACAAATTATTAATGGTTTTTCGACCTCATCTCCGCGGATCCCGATATTCCAGGAGTCCCTAAAATAGGAGTTGAACGTTGCATCAAATCAGGTATGTTTGTTTCTTTGATATGTTGTTCGCAATGTAAAGGCAATGTTAACTCCAAGTTTTCGACTCCGGTATACGACCAGATCATGCCGAAAAATAAGAAATTTTTACTTTATTTCGATTTTTCCTGATTTTGACCTGGAAGAAGGATTTCTGATTTTTATTTTTAAAGAAGGTTAAATTTGCAATCATTTAAAATCAAGCCGTTTTTTATACGACTGGCAGTTTCGGAAATACAGCTTTTCCAAGTTTGTCTATTTCTTCCAGTTACACGATTTTAGGCAAAATTACATCATACATTCGAGTTCGGTTGCAATAACTGAAGTTTAAATAGGGACAATTGAAAAATAAAAAATATTCTGAAACTATAACAAATTTTTCTCATATATAATTTTTCGATAAGGGCTGGCTTTCAACTTACTAATACCGGACCGGAAAAATGATAAAACTTAATACTTACAATCGTGCTAGCTTCGTTGATATATAACGCATAAAACGTATTTTTATGAGCGTAAAATTAAAATATAGACTTATATACCTTTATAATGAATACCTTAAATATAAATTTATTGGCCAATCTACGGGTCAAAATACGTCGAAATACACTCCTTGTTCGGTGATACCTGTAAATGCATATGAAACCCACTGAGCGCCTACATTACATTTACTTAAATTGAGGTATGTTAAATGATTATTAATTGAACGTATAATGAAATCAAATTCGAATCTCAAAAATGAACACCTGCCCCCAAAAATATTACAAATATGTGGCTACTATGAAATATAATCTAATATTTGAAACCACAATACGATTGTGTTATTAAAACTTTATAGATTCATTGTCTTTGTTTCACATGCACAGGATATCGTACCTAACTCAAAGGCATTTTAAATTATTTACTTATATAAATAAATGCTAATCGATTTAAGTATCAAATCCATTAACTTTGTCTGTAAGCCAAAATTTTATCATCTTGAAAGAGGGTATTCTTTTTTTTATATCCGGTGTAAATTGACGAATTATGTTTCGTGTTGGTATTAGATAACAATCAGTCAAAATAAATAATCATTGATACAAATCGGCTGTGTTTTTATGATCTTCAATTTACATATTTATATATGATTGTGGTTAATGACCCAAAAAATTATAAAATACCTGAATATTGGAAAAACAAGATTTAATCAAGATATAGATTACAAAGAAGATAGTCAGTCATTAGAAACTTAAAACTTGGGAATAACTGTGTTTTTTTATTTAATTTTTGTAATTAATTATAGTATGAGTAATTAAAACTTCGTAACTTGTAAATGGAAATTATTTACGTGGGTATTAAAAACTATTATCTCTATCTTCTCTATCTCTATATATTATAAATGTGAAAGTAAGCATGTTTGTTTGTATGTTTGTTGCGCTTTCACACTCAAACTAGCGAATGGTTCTTAATGAAACTGTTCAGCAATATAGCTCATATATCAGAATAACACATGAACTATAATTTATAAAGATATATAAAAAATTAAATTTAATTTAAAATTTACCATTTTATAAATTTTTACAGAAATCTTTATTTTATGGTTCAAAATGATGATTATAGATGGAGCAGATCTCTGATCATCATTTTGAACCATAAATTAAAGAATTCTGTAAAAATTTAAAATAGTTAATGTCAAACAAATCATGGGCAACTATTCTGATATACTCAATGAATAATGACTATTTTCAATTAATAAAATTCAAATCTGTGTATATTAAGAGAGGGTGGAGGCTATAAAGCGGTGGTTTTTACTTTTAAGCCCAATGAAGCGGGCGGGTATCAATCTAGTCAATAATAAAACACACAATTGTTAATTGTTGAATTACCCTGTATAGCAAATATTTAAAGCCATTGCTTTATAAAGTAGAAGAGTTTAAAAAACCAACAAAATTATGCCATCTATTTGTCTTCGAATTTATTAATTTTCGAAAGTATTCTTAGAATCGAGATTACTAAATGAAGCTATCTGCAAACTTTCAACTCTCTATCTTTTATAGTTTTCTAGAAAATAAACACCAAAATTTTATCGTAATTTACGCCCTCACGACTTAACAATTATGTTTACGACAAAATATTTCAAACAAAAGTTGTTTATTTATTTTTTATAAGGAACATATTTTTCATTTAATTGTTTATAAGGAACAAATTTTACTTTTGTTCTATCTCTAACGGCTTACAAGTTGAACTCAAGACGCAACTGACCTATGTTATTACTCTTTTACAAATTCAAATTCAGTTTTAAATCCTGAATGCGCTATAAAAATTTTAGCTTAATTTCTCTTTTCGTTTTTGAGTTATTGTGCTCAGGGGTGGACTGATAGAAAAGAACTAATTAAGTGATTTTATGAACACCTTTACCAAAATTTTGTTCGTCAATATTTCTAAACGTTATAAACTTGAAACTCAAATCAGTATACCTTAATCGTACCATCAATATTTCTAGGCGTTAAAAACTTGGGACTCAAATTAGCATACCTTGATCAACAAATCCATATTTTTAAACGTTTTAACTTGCGACTCGAACTATAGTATATCTTGAAATATATTTCATATATACAGAGTATGCAAACATAGTATATTAAGTTTAGTCCCAAGTTTGTAACGCTTAAAAATAATGATGCTAGGAAAAAAATTTTGTCATAGGTGTTCATAAAATCACCTAATTAGTCCATTTCCGTTTGTCCGTCCGTCCGTCCGTGCGTCTGTGGACACGTTAACTCAAAAACGAAAAAAGATATCGAGTTGAAATTTTTACAGCGTACTCAGGACGTAAAAAGTGAAGTCAAGTTCGTAAATGAGCATCGTAGGTCAACTGGGTCTTGGTCCGTAGGACCCATCTTGTAAACCATTAGAGATAGAACAAAAGTTTAAATATAAAAAATGTTCCTTATCAAAAATTAAACAACTTTTGTTTGAACCATTTTTTCGTAATCACTGTTTACCCGTGATGGGCGCCAATTAGGCGGAAATTTTATAATATGTACTATACTTGATTATCAGTTATGTATGTGTCACATGTATGTATGTGTAATGTGATAAAGAAATCAACACTGACTATGTATGGTATTTCAACAATTAACTCAGTCAATTGTTTGTTTTCACTTGTTACTGTGTTGGGTTTCGAACGCAGGTTTTTTAAAAGGCACAATAAATTAAACAAAAATTTTTATGATTTAATTTTTCGTTAAATAGTTATTTAAATCTTGTAGCAGATGTTATCTTTCTTTATCGATAAACAAAGATCCACACTTGATCGATTTTTTAATAGTTTTGGTTTTTAAAAAACATAATATATGTAATTAGATACGTTAAAATGATACAGTTAAGTTAGGTTTAGGTATAGATAACTTTATGGTTTTTAAAATGAAATGAGACTTTTTATAAAATAAAAATCACCGCAATGTATTAAATGTAACTTATTGATCGATGTGACCTTTTTGGCTTTGGCTAGTATGGTATTGTATTGTTTGTTATACAGTAAACCTATTATATATACATTTACATTTCTTTTTTATTTATAATCAATTTTTATTCATTAGTTACTTATGAACTAAATTCTAAACAATCATTTAAACATCAAATAATACTACAATTGTTTCGTTTTTTGTGCTCTATACAAATTTTATTGTTAAATTTTAACTATTATTGATTCTGTGTAAAGGCTGATCTATAATATTTTGGAGTCTTGAACCGACTACAACACTGATTTTCTTTCTTTAAATCGAAAGAAGGCGGGTATAAACAAGTTTTGTTGGTACTTTGTACTTTCTTTGCATTTCTATAAACGTCTAGAAAAAGTTTCAAATTCGAACAGTGCAAACATCGTTTCGTACTCCAACAACCCAGGAAATTAAAGGTTTTCCTGGTTTGTTGGTCCAAAATAAAGATCCGGAATATATAGATCAGCCTTTACACCAGGCATGGGCGAGTTATTTTAAGTCAAAGTCACCATCGTTATAACTTTATTGTGTCCATAAACTTTACTGTGTATCTCTATCCAAGTCCGCATTGCTCATAGAGGAGGAACCGAGACGGGTATACGACTTTTTTACCTATCTCAGCTTCTCTAATAGTAATGATATAGGTAGAACAAAAATGTTGTCTCTCTGTCTTACTCGTATTATTGCTTGACACTGGTTAGGTTGTCGCTGTCTTGCTCGTTATTTAGATACAGAAGTGTAAGGGACTTTTCTGAGTCACATTTGCCCATGCCTGCATAGTTAACAAATTTTTTGGAGAAACTTATTTTCGCGACCTTTGATCTTGAATAATTTTTTTTGTGCACATAATTTTACAACGGAGTTTCATAAGTCATTTCTTGCATCCGAATAAAGATGGTCCCGATAAAAAAAACTTCAGTTTGATTTTTTAAACCGATCGGCGGTTTTTTTATCTTATTTTTCTGGGCTACCAAATATGACTTATATAAAATTTACCTGTCCCTTCTTGAAGAATTTATTTCTAAATTCACCCAAGCCCTCTTAAAATTTATGACCTCAAATTTAGATAGTTTTTTTAGTGTTTGACAAAATACGAAATTAGAATATTTGGCATAAAATTATAATTTTTCATAAGAAAATTGCATGAAAATATTGCTTTATTTATAAATCGTTTTAAAAAAAATATGAATAAAATTTGATGAGTCAATACTACAATAATAATTTTGTTTGATGTTGTGACGTAATGATTTACCATCATTTATCAAAATATGATTTATGACTTCAACAAATCGCTCCCACGCCACTCAATATCACTCAGAATTGATTTAAAAATAACTTTTCCTTTATTTGGAAAAATAGCTTAAATAAATAAGTATTTGAAATGTTAGGTATTAGCTGTGTGGCAGGCTAAAAATAAAAAGTAAAACATGCCTGATTTAAAGATAGACTTAGCTGAATTTGTCATTGAATGAAAAGACAAAAAAATACTGTACCATATTTGCTTCTTGAGTCTATTTTACGTTGTTAGATGGGAATTTTTTTTGCATATAATTTTTTTGTGCCAAAAGATCTTAAATTTTTGATAATTACTTAATTACAATTACTATAAAATAAGAATGTATATCGATAACTTTAGTAGTTTTTTCGTAATGCTCGATACAAATATAAAATGGATGAAGATTTTATTTGGGTAGATTAGCGACGAATCGGCAGTCATTGTCAAAATGGAAATAAAATCATTAAGGATGTACCAGCGCTAGGACTATTTTGGATAAAAGGCTTGATTTTTTTGATATGAAGTTAAGTCTAAATCAATCCTGAAAATTTTATTGCGGGTTGCTCGATTATTTAGATGGATGATATTTAACGGTAGATGGATGATATGTTTTCACAGGTTTCTCCAAAACTAATCGGTGGAAATTAAAAAAAAAAACTATTTAAATTAAATTTAAAAAAATATATTTTCAATTTTGAATTATGTTATAACTTGACAATATAAGATGAAAAGTAAGAATACAATTTTTCGATATCTCGAGTAATTTTCAAAATATCGAAAATAGAAAATTTTGTTTAATTATTTAGCTTTCGATATTTCGAAAACCAAGGAAGATTGTATCTTTTTTTCGTCTACATTCATGAAGTTATAACAAGTCCAGTAAGTAGGAAATGAGGTATAAATAATTTCAACCACAAGTCTGAACAAGCCTTGGCGCTCGTACTACTTTAAGCAACAAATTCGTAAAAATAAAAATCACTTGTCATTTCAACTATAATTTGATATTCATAATGTGACGTATACGGAACACTTACGCACTAGGTCAACACGGTTGGTAGCTCTATAATTTTGTATAAAATTTTTTCTTTCTAGAAATTTTTTTTTTTGGTTTCGTATTAACATTATGAAAAACTTTTTCCACTTAATGGTGGAAAATTACCATTATTACTTTTAAATTCATTCTTGTGTGAAACGTATGTTTTTTACATGATAATAAAATATTTTCGTACGGACTAATGTACAGTGGAACCTCGATAATTCGACCTGACTAAGTCGTAGTCCTCAGTAAATCGAAAAAAAATTGCAATTCCCTCGAACCTTTAAATACGCGATAATTCAAATAATTTGATAATATTGATAGTACATGTTTATACTCTGTAAATCGAATTTCAAAATCCAGACTCCCTCAAGTCGAAAACTCAGTAAATCTCGAACTAAAGTCGAAAATTCAGTAACTTGAAATTTTTTGAAATTCACTTGAAGTTTGAGTTATCGAAGTTTCACTATATTTGTGTTCCATTTAAGGTATTTCTAACGGAAAAAATATAGTTTTCAACGACATAAAGCTGTTAGTAAATTTATTAGGACCATTTTTTTTAATTTTTATTATTTATAAAATACGGAAAAGTTTTGCCCACTTAATGATGGAAAATTGACGTCATTACTTTCAAAAATATTTCATTGTGTGGAAAATATAATTTAATTTTACATGAGAATAAAATATTTTCACCTTAAGAGGTCGCATTTTAAATCAAAAAAGAGGTGAATAGGTTCGTTTTGTATTTATAATAATTTACATATGGCGACATAATTAATAACCGTGTAAAATATTAAAATATATCTTTTTTTAAATATATTTTGTTTATTTTAATTTTTATAATTTTGTATTCAATTAACATTCAAATCACTTTGATTTCTAGGTTTTTTAAAGAATTTAATTAACATTTTTTAATAATTAATTATATTTTATAAACAATTAATTTACCAGATCAGATCAGATCACACTCAAGCAGGTGAGGAGAGTGTGAATAATAAATTTTGACTTTTGAAGGATTTTTAACCACTCCTTTGTGTTCGAGTTTCTATAAACGGATTTGTTGAGTGAAAATAAATATGGGTGCGTTTAATAACAATAGAGCTGTCCAGCAAATTTTTATTTAAATTCATTAAAAATAATTCAATAAAAAGTGTAAAAAAAGCGTAAGGATGTACGAGCGTCAGGGCAATTTTGGATAAAAAGTTTGATTTTCTTTTATATGAAGTTCGACTAAGTCTCAATCAATTCTGAAAATTTTATGTTGAGGGGGGGTTGCCCGATTATTTAAATAAATAAATGACTTCAAAAGTAGGCATATTTAACATTGGCCTTATTGGATACGGTAGATGGATGATATGTTTTCATAGATTTCTTAAAAACCAGTCGGAGAAAATTAAAAAAAAAAAAACTATTTAAATTAAAGTTAAAAGCTTAATAAATTATTGAAAAAAAAAAAACTTTTGTGGCCGATTATTAAAGATGTATGAGCACACTAATGGGGACACAAATTTAAAAAAAAAATTACTTTAAATTTCAATGGTGAGTTATTTTATAACTTGATAATATAAGACGCAAAGTTAGAAAATTTTTTCGATATTTGGAGTAATTTTCATAATATCAAATACCTAATTTTGTTGGTGGCATCAAAATTTTTAAGCGTTACAAGCTTGGGACTAACCTAAGTATACCTTGATATATTTCATGATAGAAAATAAAGGTGTAGAACCATTTCTATAAAAATTAGAAAGAAATTTTTTGCTTTCCATAATAAAAAATAACTTACGCGCGTTGAGAGATAAATTTTTTCAAAATTAATTCTCTATCATAAAACGACACTGATTTGATTTAAGTCGATAATTGAAAATAAAATTATGGTAATTATCAAACAGGAAATTGTTGTCAATTATTACAAATACTGATAATTAAAAACTGATAGTTATGGGTACAATGTTTTTCAAAATTTGTAGGAAGTAATATCCACAATGGGGAATGATAAAATTAATTTCCTATTTAAATATTTGATCCGGAAGTTGCGATTAATTTCCAATAATGTGCACTATGTATGTGCTGACTGTTTAAAATTTAGGGTTACTTTTAAGGAAAATTAACATTGGCAGCGAGAGGTCCTTCGTAATTCAATAAAATAAGTATTTGACTTCTTAAAAATTAAAGTATGGCAAGAAAATATTGTCTTAAATCAAAGTATTTACTTGCTATCTTATGAACAACCTTTTCTGCTAGTACATTTTTTTCAGTTTATTATTTATTTCTCAACTTTAACGGTAACATATATATTTTAGAGCTAAAACAGAAAAC
The DNA here is from genome assembly GCF_905475395.1 of Chrysoperla carnea. Lineage (NCBI taxonomy): Eukaryota > Metazoa > Arthropoda > Insecta > Neuroptera > Chrysopidae > Chrysoperla > Chrysoperla carnea. Next base: position 69,719,769 of record NC_058341.1, read on the forward strand.
AGGATATTTCAGGAAACTAATTTTCTGTTTTGTTTATTTTTTCACTTCATCTAATCAATGACTGGTAGTATAATTAAAGAAAAGTTGGTAGGGTGTTACTTTCTCGTAAGGCTGTCAACAAATACGGTAAAGTATGATTGAAACTTGACTATACGATAGATAATGACTTAAACTATTATAAAAAAAATTATTTTTCATTGTAACCTAATATTTTTTAATTAACATTGGCGGCGAAAGGAACCCCTTAAGTTGTAAAATATAATTTTGTAAAGCTTTGTAAGTATAAAAAAAAATTTTTTTTGCTGATATATAGAAAATGTTTAATATTGCATTAAATAATTTTTAAAATATTAAATAATATTTAAATTCTTGTTGAACGTTTTGATAATTTTCAAAGGTATTCGAAATATTTTTGTTGTTGTTGTACAGGCAAGGTCGTATTATTATTTTTTTTTAGATTAATATTCAATTTTCAAGCACATTCCGACTAGAAATTTCTATGAATATAATTTAATCAACTTTCATTGAAACTAAACATTTTTAATAATTTAAATTATGAGGGAAGCCAGAGGTGAAGTACACTTCAGACATAAAACTCTCTTTACAATGAAATTCTTTTTTATCTGTCAGCACTCACGTCAATCGTTCGGTAATCTTTAGTCACGTGATGTGAGATATGCTCACGCGTTCTGCACATGCGTAAAATATTTTGCGTGTTAAATATTCCTTAAATTTGTAAATCCATTACCTCTATATAGGTTAGGTTAGGATAGGTTAGGTTAGAGTGGCTGTCCTGGGGTGGGACACATTTAGACCACTACTCCATGAAGTTGTTTAAGAAGAGCAGGAGTGCTTTGACGTCAATGGAGCTCAGGTCGGAGAGATCGTTAAAGAAAGGCTGGCTCAAGTGAGTACACCTCCTCGTAGAAAGAACTGGGCAGTGACAATAAAGCTGAGACATCTTTCCCTTCTCTTCATCGGTGTGACAGCTCCTGCGGTAGTCATGATACATTGTTAGGCCCAGAAATTCAGCGTGCCTGCCACCTAGCCAGTGTCTTATAGAAGCCGCTATTATATTGCTAATAGAGGCCTTTGGAAGTGGTATAAGATCTTCGGAAAGCCTACGATTGTACTCAGACCATATCTGTCTTGTAGTACCACATCTAAGTTCCTCCCTCCATCTAAAATTGGCCTTTTATAAGATATTCTATTTGAGGAGCAACTTGCAGTTCGGAACGGAAATGAAACTCCCGGCTGTCTATTGATACTTGTGCCCGGCAGCATTATGCCATTTCTAGCAAGCTCGCCGGTTTCACTATTACCTGGAACGTTCCTGTGTCCAGGTACCCATACCAGGTTTACATTTATTTGTTCCGCCATCTCGTTTAACGACGTTTGGGAGTCCAGTGCTACCTTTGATCTGCTTGGCTGCCGGTGAAGATAGTTATGCGCTGCACATGAGAGTATTCAGTCTACACATGCACATACCTCATAAATAGCCATTAACTCGACTTGATACACGCTAAAGTAATCCTGTGGTAACATAACCGGTTAGGAAAAATACTAAGCTTCGTTGAGAAGTAGCCTAACGTTTCTTTCCGATTCATGCTGTACAAGATCATATACGACAGAGAATTTATTGAATTAATTAAAAATAATAAAACAAATTACATAACATTGACAGACATTTTTTTAATTGAACTAATCAATATAAAAGATGTATTATGATATCTGTTGGCATTCTTGGACTATGAGTATGTTATATAAAATGTCTGATATACGCTATAGTCCAGTACGAATCGGCGCATGAGTACAAACAACTATTCCACTAACCTCAATTTTTATTGTATGTATATATGAAATATATCAAGGTATATTAAATTTTGTCTCAAGTTTGTAAGGTTTAAAAATATTGATGATTCCAACAAAATTTTGCTATAGGCGTTAAAAAAATCACCTAATAAATCCATTTTCGGTTGTCTGCCTGTCTGCCAACACGTTAATACAAAAACGAAAAGAGATATCAAGCTGAAATTTGTATAGCGTGTTCAGGACGTAAAAAGTGAGGCCGAGTTCGTAAATGGACAACATAGGTCAATTGGGTCTTGAGTCTTGGGTCCCTTGAACCCATCTTGTAAACCGTTAGAGATAGAAAAAAAGTTTAAATGTGAAAAATATTCCTTATAAAAAAATTTAAAACTTTCGTTTGAAACATTTTTTCGTAAACATCACGTTTTAACCGCGAGAGCAGAAATGAGACCCAAAATATATTGTATGCAGGTATTATATGGTAATATCAGGTATGTGTGTGTGGCTATCTAAGAGTGGCTATGTTTCTTTACTTACATGACGTAAAAAAAAAAAAAACGATTGCGTAATCTACACTGTCTATACATGCTATTTCAAATTGTCCTAATGATGATATACATTTATTTTGCCAGGTCAGAAGTAGCTGGAATACTTTAAAACAATTTTTTTCAATAAAATTGTGAAAATTGTTTATTCTGCCTCAGGTTTTAAAGATGGTTTGGGAATTTAAAACAAAAACTGTATCTTGCAAATGTTCACCAAAACTAATAGTTTCAGAGATATTAATAATTTAAAGTTCGAAAAAATGCGAAAATGGTCACACCTTATCCTGAAAAACAATATAAGAAACCAAAAATTTTAATGTTACCAAAGTTCTTAAATATTTTTCAAACATATCTTTAAAAAGTTCCATAGCGCTTTAGCCTAATATTTTATTGCAAGCCCTTCTATTTTAATAAATAATTAAGTTGCTTGAGATCGGCTAAATTATACTCATATGTTCAGTCTCTCTTCCACTCACGCAGAGTATATATGCCAGCACTTTGAGAACTTTGGTAACATTTAAAATTTTTGGTTTCTTATATTGTTTTTCAGGATTAGGTGTGACCATTTTTGCATTTTTTTGAACTTTAAATAATAATTAATATCTCAGAAACTATTAGTTTTTGTAGAAAATTTACAAGATGCCTTTTTTGTTTTAAATTGTCGAAGTGATCTTAAAAACTTTTACCTGGGGCATTTCCGACCCGGCAACGTGTATTTATATCATCATTAGGACAATTTTAAGAGAATGTATAAAAAAATTGAGATGGAATAGTTTCTTTGTACTCATGCGCCGACTCGTACTGGACTAATAATGGCTGGGCATTTATCACTGATTAAATAGAATTGATGAATGTCATTAGTCCAAGTCAATTGTTTTGGGCCAAACAGTTGTCAATTTTAATTTTATTTAATAATTCTTGTTGGTCCTTAAAATTCATTTGTTTCAATTACCAATAATTTGTTTTGTTTATGTTCAAAATAAATTTAAATTAATAAAATAATATTCGTTGTTATGAATATTCGTTATATTGAGTAAATATTTGTTTGTATCACAAATTTATTTTTTTTTTATTACAGTAACAAATTACAGTAATACTTACAAAACATTTCACAAAAAATTGTTTATTGAGTTTGAAAATTCTTTTATCGACCGTAATTTATATCTATGAGTTGAATTAAAATTTGGTATCGTTAGTGAAATGGGTTTGCCTAAGCTCGCTGTAACTGACGAGAAGTGTTTTATGGCTTTACGTTTAACAATTGTCCATTTTACCAATTCAAATTCAGGAGTAGGATCTCTATCCCAGTTAAGTATCTAAACTATTGTGAAACCTATCAAATTTAACTAACTACTGAGGTAGAATTTTGTGTTCCGTGTAAAAAACATGGTCCGAAATGCATGATTTTTCGATTCGATGATTCTTGACATCGCTTTTATTTCCCTTTTCGGGTATTATTTCTCGAACTATGTGTCCTTATAAGGTAAGTGACCATTTCTACTTCGAAAATATGTTATGTTATAATTACATTATATTTTGAAAATGTACCCTTGTAAACTTAATACTCGTTTGGAAAATACTTGAGTATCTTTTAAAGTGTTTCGATACTAAAACGAAACTGTTACCAAAAAAATTCGATTTTGTGTGTCAATTAATGAGTAGTTAATACGCCTTCTGTGTAAATTTCAAGTCGATTCTCTGTACGCTTTACGATAAATTAATTATTAAAAACAGCCCTTTTTTCAAGGCGGTATACTTGAAGAAGTTATAAATGTCGGTTTTTTAATCAATAAGTGCTTTTAAAAATATTTTACCCTTTTCATAAAAAAACTTTTATCAGTATTCCTCAAATTTTAAGCTTTGAAGTCAGACCAAAAATAGCAGTTGTGCATAGAAATGACAAACTTTTTTTGATAAAAACTCTAACTTTTAGTTACTTAATTTCTCTTAAACCGTTCAGAGAATCGATATGAATTTTTTACAAAAGACGTATAAAAGGATTTTTAATTGATAAATAAAATTTCAAGTTTTTTTAGATCATTTTAGTTTTTCAGAATCGAAATCCCTTAAATACTTTCGTTGAAAAATTCTCCATGCATGAACATACCCACAGAACTCGGTTCAAACCGATGACTATTAGTCGCGGTAAATTAGGACGTTTAAATTGGTATATTAGGACATTTAAATCACTAGAATATAGCCTAAATCTTGAAATTTAATTATAATCAATTTGAAATCCATGAATGTTTTAAAGTGATGACATAAAAATTTGTAACATATCTAAATAACGGAGATTCAAACTTAAGAAATACCTACAAATGAAATATATTTATAATATTATCTAACTACTAAGAATGAGTCTGTCTATATGTCTGTTTGTCATTTGTTATGTTATAATGCTTTTTTTTTTATTGTTTATAATAATAAGTTGTTTAATACTTAACTGTTCTTACCAGTTTGTTTCTTAAATCCATTTTGTTTTTGTTGCAACAATCATATTGTTTATATAAGTATATTGTTTGTTCGACGTTCGATATTCGATGATAGATTTCTGTCAAACTAAAGTGTCACTTGTATATAGAGAAGCTTCTTAAAGACCAGTGGCGCCTTTTTTATAAGTTCCTGTGTTACTTATTTTACCACATCTATTACTTTTTATAGAAATTACAGTCAGTGTTTGAACCACGCAACGTGATGGTTTGAAAGTTTACGCATTCACAGCTTTCTCTATAATGGATGTTAGAAAGAAAGTGCGACAGCCGACAATTCAATTTTTATTCGATTTTAATTTAATTTTACAGTTGATAAAAAAACGTTTTCTGTAAAATTTTCATAACTTAGTTGAAGATTGCTTTTTGTCACTTTTTAAACATAAAATTCAACGAAATTAAATCGATAACAGTATATTTTTATCTCTATTAACAAGTTTTATGAATGTACGTCTTTAAAAAACTCAATTGCAAATAATTTCTGTACTCATATTTATTTTTTGAGAAAATATTCATGGAAATAAAAAAATAAAAAACCGATCTAGGTGCGACCCGAAAGGTCCAAACTACTAACTTCCCAGTGAAAAGTATAAAAAGATATGTTTTAATATTTATAATTTTTTTTTTTTCATTTTTCCGTGGATTTTTCCCATGTCCTTCGCCCTTTGCGACCCCAGCGAAGGCTTCGCCACGAGCACCCCCATGACGTTAAAAATATATAAATGATAAGTGATAATAGTGACAATTATACAATTTTTCATTTGGTACAAAAAAGGATTTTGCTCAAAACCTAATCAGGTCTAAGTTACATAATTATGCGTTAAATGAAACTAGTCCCATGTCAATATCATCATCTGTTCTCGAGATATGCGAGACGAAAATTGAACCCGACCATACATAAATACATGCATACATACATGTGCACGCATAGAGTGCCGTTGTTTTTTCAACGTGTTTTTGCCCTTACGTATTTATTAATTCATCTCGCGTGTAAATACTGCTATTACATGCTTGGCGCTATTGTTTCAATTTTTTTGCTGTTTGTAAATTTAGTTGAAAAATTTCGTTCTGGTTTTTTAATGGCATTTAATGCAAATGTAAAACAATTCGCACGGTTAATCGATAAAAGTTAAGTTGAATATTTCTTTATAAATAGAATGGTGCTAACTAGAATAGCGATGGCTTCATTTTTTTTAGACATCAATTTTCAGCCAGTCAGAAATACTAAATGATAAGCAATTTTCAGCATTAGAAAAACTTCAAAATTGAAAATATTGAACTAAAATTTTCGATCAACTTTAAGTGTATTTTCTTTCGATTAAATGCAAAATTAACATATTTTCAAATCTCATTTCCTCGAAAAGCTATCGTTTTTCGAAAAAATATTTTAAATAAAAAGTTTAATGTTTTTATGAGGATTCAATTTCTGATTAAAATGTTATTCTATCCTTTATCGTTTAGAATCTAAATTGTCTATTAAAATAACCCGAAAAACTAGGTCCAACCTGATGTCAATACTAGGTGTCCCCAATTAAACTGTACAACTTTTGTTTAAGTTATTTTTTGATTAGTTAACTAACTGGTTTTGATCCACCCTGTCTGTCTCCCTAATATTACGTGTTAAATTGTTTGTGTTTTGAAATTAAACATATTTAATTATTTAATTTTAAACAATTCGCTGTACCTAATACTTTTCCGACAAATTTAAAATTTTAATAATTTAAGCAATTTGGGGGATATGTAAATTTTTTCTATTGTAGTTCAACAGTAGTTTTATTTTATTAAATTGCGTTTTTACATTAAAAAATTAAAACAAAGCATTATAAAAACAATATCATTTAAATATTTTTATAGCCAAAAACAAAGTCTAATTATAGAGCATTCACAAAAATCGTGATCATAATTAATCATTCAATAATAAATAGATTCATTCGAATTTAATTATAAACACAAATAGTAAATAAAGAGTAATTTGCTACACAAATTTTAATCGCAAATTATATTTTTAAAAACCTGTTAACGGTGGTCTATTCGATGAACTATTAAATCAACTACCAAAATAGATTCTAGAATTCTGTTAATAGATTTAAAATTTTTGATTTTCATTTAAATTATTTAAATTAGAAGGAAAACAAAATTTTTCCTCAGCTTTGCAATCAGACCTTACAATTTCTTTTATACTGAATTTCGCCTCAATTTAAATCGTTCGAATTCAAAAGCATATAAAACATTATTATGATTTCAATTTCAAAAAGTTTAAAATGTTAAAAAAATTAAGGTAGTACGAGCATCAAGGTAATTTTCGATTTAGGGTTGAAAAATTATTTGTATTACCAGAGCCTAAATGACCGAGCGGTCGAACGCGTTAGTCTTTGACCGTTTTACTACTTAGACTTAGGTTGCGGGTTCGAATCCAGACAGAGGCAGTGTGGACTACTATAATTAATGGGGTCTGTGGAATTGATCATATTGTCGTCGCTTGGATAATAACGAAGTAACCGATTCCACTTACATAAAAAATGTAATTGTAAAAATTAATGTAATTTAAAAAATAAAGCATAAAAAATAATGATATGGGTGGCCTCGGTTATAAGGCGTACGTCAGAAAAACGGAGGTTAAACCCCATTATTATTATTTTATAATTATTTGTACCTTATTTTCAACTTTGATGATGAATATTATTTTAACTTCAGGAATGTAGACGAAAAATAAGAATAATATTTTTTGCTATCTTCCTTGGTTTTCGAAATATCGAAAGCTAAGTAATAAAACAAAATTTTCAATTTTCGATGTTTTGAAAATTACTTCGGATATCGCAAAATTGTATTAGTATTTTTCGTTTTATATTTTCAAGTTATAACATAATTCACGATCAAAATTGAAAAAATATATTTTCTTAAATTTATGTCCACACTACCGGTCTTATAATTCCTTAATTAATCGAACAAAACGGTTTTTTTTTGTTTTCAATAATTAACTTAGGTTTTAACTTTAATTTAAATAGATTTGTTTAAATTTTCACCCTCTAGTTTTGGAGAAATCTATGAAAACATATCATCCATCTACCGTTTTACCATAAAACCAATGTTAAACTGCCTAATTTAGAAATCATTTATTTATTTAAATAATCGCACAACCCCCCTAAAATTTTTAGAATTGATTTAGACTTAATCCAACTTCATTTAAACATCCTTAAAATCAAAAAATGGAATAGGGTTTATTTTTCAAAACTAATTCACATCTTAAATTTACATAGCATAGATAATTAATTTTTAAGGATGGACACTAATTGTAGTTCCAACATTCTTTTTTTTAAAGATTGACTGATCTTAGTAAAATTTGAATTATAAAAGAGCTACAGGCAAAATTAATTAAATCAAATTTAAAAACAAACATTAAGTATATTTTTTAAGAAATCAACTAAGTAGGTAAATAACCTTAACCTCAAAATTTGTGTTTATTATTTATATATCAATTGCAATAATTTACGTCATCCAATAAAACTATTTTTACAGATGTATAATAACATGGTGTTTTATTCGCATGCGTATAAATTAATGACGTAACGTAAAGTTAGATCTATTAAAATTTCTAATTGCAAATTGTATGAATAATAAAATAAAATTGTTACTTAAGTGTAAATTAAATAAAATTATAAATAAATAAATAAACAATTTCTTACTTACTTAACTTAGTTTTGATCTTGACAATAAAATATTCATACAGAAAGTTTTTTAAATATTGAACGTAGGTAATTATTATTTTTCACTAAATTGTTGATATACTCTGTATATTCTTGAGTAAAATGTTTTAAATGCTGATAATTTTAAATATATAAACAATGGTTATAAATTATTATTACTTATTATTGTTGTTTACATTTAATCATGAACACAATAATAAGTAATAATAATAAATAAATAAGTGGATAAACAAATTAAAAATTCATTGAGTTGAAAAAATTGCATTCGTGTCTAGAACTCGAATAGCCTAATTGGTAGGGCACTTGACATGAATCCAAGAGGTCCGGGTTCGAGTCCTGGTTCGAGTGTATTTTTTTCAATTCTCTTTAACCAATGGTTATAAAATTAAGCTGAAATTTTTACAGCGTACTCAGGACGTAGAGAGTGAGATCGAGTTCATAAATGAGCAATATAGGTCATATTGGGTTTTGGGTCCGTAGTACCCATTTTGTAAACCGTTAGAGATAGAACAAAAGTTTAAATGTAAAAAATATGCCTTTTAAAAAAATAACTAACTTTTGTTTGAAAAATTTTTCGTAAACATCACTGTTTACCCGTGAGGGCGCAAATTAGGCGTAAACTGTATAGTATGTATTATATGGGGATATCAGTTATGTATGTGGGACATGTCTATGCATGGTATTTCACTTGTTTTTTTAATTATTTCCCTCAACTTTGCGAAGTTCAAGTTGACGATATATCCACTTTCAATATTCTACGAACTATCCTTCTTTATTTGAATAAAGTTTTATTTAGCTTTTTCAACTAAATGTGATTCTATTCGATTCAATGATATTTATTTATTTATATATTTACTTATTCTTTAAATTCACAGTTATAAGTATGTGATGTAGACATTTTCTTTATTTTCTTTATTTTCAAGGTACACATACATATGATGTAAACATTTTCACGTCATGTCACAATAAAGTCTTTTCATTACCTACATTTTAGTTGCATAACGGAAGACATAAAATATAGCTAGAAGGCTTTCAACGGGAGGAAATAGTTTGGGGGGGGGGGAAGACTAAATCGCTAATGATATAAATTTGAAATTTCGAGAGAATATTGCTTTGATAGTGTGCCATTTAAGAATGGATTTTACGAAATTTAGCCCCTACAGTGAAAACAAACAATTGACTGAGGTAATTGTTGAAATATCATGTATAGACAATGTTGATTACACTGTTACCATTACACATACATATAACTGATATTCCCATATAATACATACTATACAATTTGTCCCTAATTTGCGTTCTCACGGGTAAACATTGATGTTTACGAAAAAATGTTTGAAACAAAAGTTGTTTATTTTATCATTACGAACATTTTTGTTCTATCTCTAACGGTTTACAAGATGGATCCTCCTCGTTTTCGTGTTGGCACACGGACGAAAGGACAACCGGAAATGGACTAATTAGGTGATTTTATGAACTCCTATACCAAAATTTTGTTTGTAGCATCAATATTTTTAAGCGTTACAAACTTGGGACTAAACTTAGTATACCTTGCCTTGATATATTTCATATACATGGTATAAAAAGGAGAAATACGCGATTTAGGTTGAGCGTCGATATATCAGTAGGTACATGTCATCCTCCAGATTATTTCCCCCCTCTGAAAAGTTTCTGATTTTAAATAATATGAAAAAAGATACATTAAAAAAAACATCAAAATCGAAGCTGTTATTGAAGACTTACGAGTAAAAACGTTCATTGATGCGACTATTTATTGAGATGCAAAAAACATTTATCATTTTTATGATTTATTTATCTTTGAGTAAAAATTATTTTACACCTGATTGAGTTATTTAATTACTTTATCCGTGCTGTTTAAAACATGTGTCAGACACGTTTTACCGAACGTGTTTATTTAAAACTGATCATAAAAATGTTTCTTCAATCCACTTAAAATTTATGAATGAATATATTAAGTATCAGTTACCATGATCTAAGGAATTAAATAATAAATGATAAATACCACAAATATCTGCTCAATTTTGAAGGACAATTCACAATCTGTAAAAACTTTTGCACTTCAAAAAAACAGTTCACGTGAATTATCATGTGTGAAGATGTTTTCTTACGAGAGAATACTGTGTTCAAAAAATAAGATGACATTTGAATTTAAACTGCGCGCATTTGTTTTGCATTTTGAATTTCTTCCGCCCGGTCAAACAGTCAACTAGGAATATTATTTGAACGTTATGCGTCATTTGCGTAACGCTATCCGCCAGGCCGGAATTGTGGAAAGACAATTCATGGTTTTTACACTACGATAATGCACCATCCCATACTGCACTCATAATTCGTGATCATTTCGTCAAAAACTCAAACCATATCGTTCCGAAATCACCGTATTCACCTGATCTGGTGCCGTGCGACTTCTGGCTGTTCAGCAATCTCAAAAGACCGCTCCGGGGACACCGTTTTGATACGATAGAGGAGATTCAAGCCGCAGCGAAGACGGAACTGAAGGCAATCTCGGAAAGTGACTACAACCAGTGTTTTGCAAATTGGAAAATCCGTTGGCATGAGTGCATTGCATCGGCAGGGGATTACTTTGAAGGGGATGAAATTGATTTGGAAGAATTAATAAAGAATTTTCAAAATAAATACAATGTCACCTTATTTTTTAGGCACAGTACAAAATTGGGAAAATAATTTTAAAATTACAAAATTCGCATTATTTTTGAAGTTATTTAAATAATAATAAATTTATAAGTACCTACCACACAAAAAATTCCAATTATTTGCGTGTTATTTAACGAAGGTAATAATAATCACTTCTAAAAACTAACCAGCTAAAAACCAGCCACTTGCAGAAAAGGAAGAATATGATGAGGAATTATTTGGTCCAAGAACGAAATTAGTAACTGTAAAAATGAAAAAAAAACTTTAAACATGATTTCCTCGAAATGTGATTTAATAAAAAACGGTTACCACGATTCTGAAAAAACTATTTGACATATCGGCTCGAATCTTTGCCGAAGTTAAAAATTGCTAAAACCAGTCTCCAAATGTCCAAAATCTGTCAAAACAACTAACAAACTTTTTATACCATGCATATATGTAATATGCATGGTATACTAAGTTTAGGCCCAAGTTTGTAACGCTTCAAAATATTGATGCTACGCACAAAATTTTGCTATAGGTGTTCATAGAATCATTTAATTAGTCCATTTCCGGTTGTCCGTCCGTCCGTCTGCCCGACCGTTCGTCCGTACGTCCGTCCGTCCGTCCGTCTGTGGACACGATAACTCAAAAACGAAAAAAGATATCGAGCTAAAATTTACAGCGTACTCAGGACGTAAACAGTGAGGTCGAGTTCGTAAATGAGCATCATAGATCAATTGGGTCTTGGGTCCGTAGGACCCATCTTGTAAACCGTTAGAGATAGAACAAAAGTTTAATAAACAACTATTGTTTGAAACATTTTTTCGTAATCATCACTGTCTACCCGTGAGGGCGCCAATTAGGCGGAAATTTTATAATATGTACTATATCAGTTATATATGTGTCACATGTATGTATGTGTTATGTGATAAAGAAATCAACACTGATTATGCATGGTATTTCAACAATTAACTCAGTCAATTGTTTGTTTTCACTTGTTAAAATTATTATTATTATATACCATGTATATATGTAATATGCAAGGTATTCAAAGTTTAGTTTAGTTTGTAACGCTTGAAAATATTTATACCACGAACAAAATTTTAGTATAGGTGTTCATAATTAGTCCATTTCCGTTTGTCGCTTTACGACTTCACGACCCGAAGTGGGTTTGTAAATTAGCAACATAGGTCAATTGGTTCTTGGGATCGTAGGAACTATTTTATACACCAGAACAAAAATTTAAATGGTAAAATAAGTTACTTATAAAAAAATTGACAACTTTTGTTTGGAACATATTTTCGTAAACGTGATGGACCAAATTAGGTTAGGACATTATATAGTATGTATTATATGGCAATATCAGTTGTGTGTGTGTGACCCCACAGTCGTGTTATATGTACACGACTGTGGCTATTTAAAAGTGACTGTCTTTCTTTAGTTACATGACGTACAGTAACAAACGATTGCGTTATCAACACGGTCTATACATGATATTTCAAAAATTAACTCAGTCAATTGTTTTTCTTCACCTGTTACATCCAATTCTTGACCCAAAAATGGTTTTGTTTTCTTCACAAAAACGTGCAATTTTTTTAATTTTTAGTGTCCATAAAAACACAGTCCTGATGTTTCCCTCTTAAAATGATCCAACATTTAAGAACAGAATGTATTTTTGTATTCAACATGTAAGAATGTATTTTTGTCAGAAAAGCACTCCAACAGGAACATAAAGGCCTAATTTGTTTAAAATAGACATTCTGTATATACTGAATTCAATAAGATATAAAACTTTTTAATAAATACCAAAAGGTGTGTTTTTTCCTGTCAATTGCGGAAGTAAAAAAAAATAAATAAATAATTATTAAGATGAGATTTAATTATTTTAGAAATACAAAAAGACGTCGTTTATTTCCTTGATTTTAAACGAATTTGGGTATAATATTTTAAACTTCTTATACATATATCGAGGAAATCCCCAAAATGCTAATTTTAAGCTAAATATATAAAGTTTAATGAGCAAAGTTCATTTTCCTAGCATAATCAGAACAATAATAAAAACATTTATTATAATTCACAACAGCTAGCCTTGAATTCATGCGTCTTAAAATAAACTGAATACAAAAATACAATCTATATACTCTGAACTGAATATGCAAAAATCAGTGAGCAAATTTTCTGGTTCAGTATACGAAAATGGTTATTTCCTACTTCCAAGATATGCAAGGGGAAGTTTTGATCACATTTTGGAAGTCTTCGTGTCTTTAAGCAGGCACTGTAATTGATAAATTAGTTTTCAAAATAAGAATTGTTTTTAAAAATTTTTGAAGTAGCATTCAGGGCAATGGCGTTTTAGCTCACATGTGCTATTTGCTCCCTTGCGTTGCTTACTTTCCAAATTTTTATTTAAAACATATTAAAGTAATTATTTTTAGATTATTATGAATTTCAAAATGGCATACCTGGGAATAAAACCTGGTTGGAGAGATACCTTGAAGATGAGATTTGATTTATGTTGGATTATCACGAGTGATCTAGTAAAATTTATCAAATTAATGAGCTTAATATTTGCAAATTTTCAACTATAGGCGTTTCCAGAATAAAATTAATGAGGAGACACAGAGACATTACTAAGGGACCATGTGCTCTCCTTGTGTATTTTTTCAACAAATTTTTCTACCAGTTATAATTTTAGTATTACGAAATTTTGATTGTGATTTTAATATCATGAAATAATATTATACCAACTGTTTTTGTACCATCTAGGCATATACATATCTGTAGTATGACTGAATACATCCGTTTAGTAATGCATCTAAGCGAGATGTATTATATACATGTATTTAACATTAGTTGGGAGACGCTTGGAGAGTGGAAGTTTTTTAGATAATTAATAATATTTGTATGCAACAAAACTCCCACTCTCTGCATGCATACAACAAAAGTCTTGTGTATCGTATCTGTAGCCTTACAATATATGTATATAATACATCTCGGTTAGATGCATTACTAAACGGATGTATTCAGTCATACTACAGACATGTATATGCCTAGATGGTACAAAAACAGTTGGTATAATGTGTATTCGCAGTAGAATTTTATTTTGGAGTAAAAACTTAATTCGTTCACGTTAGGGAAATAATTCTCCTACCATTTCTTAGATATTCAATTTCAGCCAGCGTCCAAAAACAACAAATATTCAAAAAAAAAAAATAAAAATAAATAAAAATATTTTGCAAAAAAATTTATTGTACATTTATTTACAGACGCTAATCTTTGTTCATTGGAATTTTACCAAATATGTGTTGAATAATCTTTTTTGCGTTTTTTTTGTATTGAATTTATTATTTTATATTATACTAGGTATTGCAATAATATGGGAAGGTTGTTAAGGCTGGTTACACATATGACTAATGCCCAAAATTTGCGAAGAAATTAGAGAAATCTAAGCCTCTGTTACAAAAAAGGCAGGAAAAATAGAATATTTTATTTTTCTAGACATCGTAAATTAATTGGATAGAATATGAAAAAAAATTAAAAATCTTTTTTTTTTCTTTCTTGTTTATGATTTGGAATCAAAATTCGAGGAAATAAAATAGCTTAGCGTTGTATTTCTAATATTTGGACCAAACTTTTTGAAATGGCGATATAAAGTAGTTAATGGAAGGATTTATAACTTGTCGATCCATCCTTTTCGGGCGCAATGGTATCCGCAAATTCATGATACATGCGATATCCACAATATTTAGTATTATTTAATACTGTAATGTCACTGATGCTGCTAATGGCATACCAGCAATATTTATTAAAATGACAAAATAGGCTTAAATAGAGTGACAACAATAACGTTTACACCTTTAGTGAATAGGATCGTAGTTCAATAGTGCGTGTTGATAAACGCGCCAAAAATCATAGCGGGAAAAAGAAGAAGCATTACGACATCTACTAGGTAGTAATACTGTCGAGCTGAACTTACTATTTACTAATGTAAATGGCGCCAAAGTTTTTAATCATACACAGTATTTTACATAACGCCATAGGTATGGATCTTAAGGCAATCACTACATAGTATAAAACAAAGTCGCTTTCTCTGTCCCTATGTCCTTTTGTATGCTTAAATCTTTGAAACTACGCAACGGATTTTGATGCGGTTTTTTTTAATAGATAGAGTGATTCAAGAGGAAGGTTTATATGTATAATAACATCCATTAAATAGTGGAGAAGTACTGCTATTTTTGAGGTTGCTAATGTGATGTCGTAAATAATTACATTTTTTCCGCATACATTTAGATATTCCAAAGATAGCAGGAAATCTTCATGGTATAGGGAAAGAGGGATTGTTTTACTCCAAATTTAACGCGTGCGGGCCACGGGCAGTAATGAATAAATCAAAACTACTGGATCGATTTTAATCACATAGGCTATATATTTTATACCCGTGCGAAGCCAGAGCGGGCCGCTATGTTTTTATATACAACGTTCACAGTTTTTCTGTAGTGTATTTAGTATCAGCATTGCACCCGTGCGAAGCCGGGGCGGGTCGCTAGTATTATATAAAGTATTATCAGATTCTTTTTAAGTATCTGTCTCTATACCATACCTGCATTTTAATGAATACCATGCGTTTATTACCGTGTACATCAATTGACTTGGAGTAGAGTAATGACTTTTCCAATTTAGTTTTTCCTATTTTAATTTTTATTCACGTTAATTTTGTTTTAAAAAATATTGGCTCAATTTTGACTATAAAAATTGTCTTACCAAAGACTTTGTCTGATCATTCTTCACCACAACTAAACAGATTAAATTTTTCTTTGGAAGTATTAAAAAAAAAAATACCGCTACTATACCTTCATTACAGTTACCATGATGATTTCTTGTATCTGAAACCTTTCGAAATATTTTATGATAGGAAAAATTTTTATTTTCGTAAATATTTAATAGTTTTTGCATCGTTGGGCCCTATCTAGACAGAATACCGACCTAGACAACTTTCTCTATATAATACTCTTTATTATTATTATTATATTATCATTATTATAAGCATTCCGTGTATTGTGGAATTTTAATGGTATGGAATAAACAACATGTTTCTATTTAAGTATGGTTAAGTTTAAGTATTTAAGTAGTTCGTGTTTCAATATAAAAATACACGTGGTTCGATTTATTTTTTCATCGATTATTATTTATAATAAAAAACAACACAACACTGTATACACAGAATTGGAAAACAATGTATACTTTGCATACCAATTTGTTGTAATACTCAATTAAATTAAGAAAGATGATAAAAAAATAATCAGATAGTCTTGCAATGTTTAAGTTCAGTATTTTGTAATTCAAAATAAATATAAATGTGAAATTTATCATTAAATTTTAACGATAATAGGCTTACTAAATGTGGCTTACACAGGATGGCTTTTTTTTTTAAGGAGAAGTAAGTTTGAAAATCGATAAATAAATTTTATCGAGGAAAATGCTTCAAACGAAAAATAATAGTTTTTAGGTTCAATTAAAACCTCACCATGATTCATAACTGACAAATATTAGATCAGCGCTTTAAATTAGAAAATTCTTTATAAATACATTTTTTGTTTAAAACGTTTTTTTGGAAACTGAATAGTTTAGACAGTAATTGATTCAATTTGAGCATAAAAAAACTTTGAGAACAAGTTTTTGAGACCAAAAAAAAAGACGACTTCAAAAAGAACAATTCAAAAACAAATTAATGTGCACTAAAAAGTAAAAAATAACGAAAATATAATGTAGTTACAATTATTGTTATTTTTGGAGTCGGTGTCAGCCAAGGAAACAACTCTCACAAAACAGTTTGCTACATAAACTTGGCTGATACCGACTCCAAAATAACAATAATTGTAGCTACATTATATTTTCGTTATTTTTTACTTTTTAGTGCATATGTTTTAATTTGTTTTTGAATTGTTTTGTTTGAAGTCGGTTTTTTTTTTTGTTAAAAGTATTTTTATTTTGTGTTTTCTAGCAAATCTGAACTACACTAAAATTTGTCACTAAAAAAGAATAATCGAAATCGATTGGCGTGACTGGGTTATTCGTCTATTTTTCGCGCACATATTTAATGCAAATTTAAGACTTGCACCAGCTTTCAAATAGATAAAGAATCATCAAAATCGGTCCACCCAGTCAATAGTTCTGAGGCAACAAACATAAAAAAAAAATACAGTCGAATTGAGATCCTCTTTTTTTTTTTGAAGTCGGTTAAAAAATGTTCTTTGTAGAAAAACGAAACATTTTTATTGGATTTATTGGAAAATTTGTACGAAGAGTGCCTAGATTTCGCAGGAACAATTATACGAAATAACAATTTTGATACGAAAAAGTAATTTTGAGTAAAACTTTTTAGCCCGTTTTTGTCTAAATTGTACGGTTTGCGGAATGTTTCGAAGAAACAATGTTACTTTTTTAATTAATAACAAGTATTTAATTTAAGTATTCATCTATTGATTATCAGTTATAGAATAGAGTGAGCATTTCATTGAGCTTGAAAACTTAGGTCAAGTTTAATCTCTGCGTAAGATGTGCGTCTACACCGCCGACATTTTTCACTTGAAGCATTTAACGATAAAAGTTATTTTTCGAGTTTCAAGCATATGTCAACTTAAAATAAATACCCCCTGTATTATAACAAGTAAAAATTAAAACTGACTGAGGTAATTGTTGAAATACCTAGTATTGATAGTTTTGAGTATCAGTGCATTATTATTTAAAAAAAAAAAAAGATTTTCGAAGCATATTTTAGAGAATTTTTAAAAACTCAATCATTTCTTTACCACATTTCGTAATAAATCCCCAAGAATACCTCTTCTATAGTGGGTCACTCACTGTGGGTGAAAGTTAAGGCAACCAATTTTTGGATTAAAAAAAATTCAAAATTTTATTTGAGAAATTGTTGTATGAATTGTTGTAAATTGTTGTATTCATTGATAAATTATGGTACAATTTATTTTTACTAAATTTTCGGTTGGAACCAATAATGTTGAGAAATACTTGTGTTTACTTTGACTTACAGATTATTTGCAATATATAAAATAAAATATGACAAATTTTTATTGTGAAATTTGAAAAAAATTAAATAAATCAAATTGTAATATTTTCTTAATAAATAATAATTTTTTTCCTTTTTGTTACAGGTACGTTCTTAATTCCTGCTTATTATTAGTAAGTAAGAAACAAACAAGCCATTTCAGATTAAGCTATTAAAGAAATTATAAGTTTCCACAAAAAATATCGTTGAATATAGGCCTTCAAATAAGAATAAAAGCATTTTATTAAGCATTTCAATAGATTATTATTATGAAAAAAAAATGTACGTCATGTTATTTGCTGATAATGTACCATTCTGTAGGTGAAATAATTTTTAAAATCGGTTAAGTAATTAATTCAAAATTGACGATTTGTGTATATACAAACTTCCATACCCTATTTTATCACTTTAGGCGATGAATTTCGAAAAATCCTTTCTTAAATGACATCTTCAGTATACACTCCATATTCTCTTGAAATTTCAAACTTCTATCGTTTAGTCGAGGAGTTGATATTTCATACATTGATCATATATCCCTTCTTCAAGGACTCTGAGGAAAAACATTTTTTGATGCGACTATTTCTTTTTAACTTCCTGGTATAGAAAGTTATTGCAAGGGGTTCGATTTTCGAACTTTTCAAATATATCTTTACGTTTCATGGTCAGAACAGGGCATTAACATTAATTTGGAGAAGAAGTATCTGTGTGTGTGCGTACGTATGTTGATATTTTGTTCGTCATCGATATCGATCCACCTAAAAATCCAATCGACTTCGTTGAGGTGTCGATCGAAGCGTAATTAACTCATATTCATAGATTCGGTTGAGTCATTTCGAGTGGTTGAAGTTTTTATTTTTATGCTGGAAAGTTATTCGTGTGGATCTTGAGGATCGCACTAGACTCTACTCACAACTTGTTTTTAACCCCCGAACTAAAAAGGGGCTGTTATAAATTGGACCGCCTAAACGGATGAAACGATTTTGTTTTTTTTTTGTTTCGTTTGAAAAGTAATTTAATGCAAAGTGTTCTAACTATATTTCATGTGTGAATTTAGGGTTCCGTACTCGAAAAAACTAAAAATTTGCGATGATCTTCCAATTCGGCTCAGTTTGGAAAAGGCTTTAAGGGAAAAGGCAATTTAATGAAGAGTGTTCTTAGATATGTTTCAAATTGTCGGGGGGTTTTTAAAATTTTGTAAATTTCACTTGTTAAAGATTTGAAGGAGAGATACATAAGAGATAAACCCAATTTTGCTGCGTGAAATGTTATATTAACAAACAAATATGCCAGATTTATTTGGTCACGTCGAAATTTCGCTTCAACTCTCCTGAAATATAAAATGCACCCTGTTTCCAAATATTCTACTGATCTTAGTTTCTGTACTGCGTATCATTCAAGCTTCAATTGAATGTATATAATAATTTTTTAATCAATTTTTTGACCGTGTAAATTTTTTTTTGCTAAAAAAAATACTTAAAACAAAGAATCAAAACAACCAATAAATTACAATAATTTTTTTCTTGTTTTCGATAAAAAATCAAAATACATACCTCGAAGTGGATTCGCTTGATTTTTTTAAATACTTTTCAATGAGCATATAAAAAGTAGTTTTTTCAATTTATAAAATTTTTTTAAGAATTTTACGTCAGATATATCTTTATGGTAAGTTAATTACAAATGTATTGGAAATTTTTTAAAAAGAGTTTTTTTTTTTAAACACCAATCTCTTAATTAGGTTGTTTTGCTTTTTAAATAACAGCTATATATTTGCAGCTATAATAATCATGCATGTAGTTACCTTGTTTAAGTCATATAAACATATAATTTCCGTGTGTATTCAAAATCATTTAGCTTATTAATTAATATTTATGTATTAACATAAATATAATAAATACTCACAAAAGTTTACTTTAAGAATATAATCTTTCTTTGTGTAAAAAAGAAATACTTTCTTGTGGAAAAATATATACATAGTTGGAGTTTTTTTTATATTCTGATTGAAAGTTATACTTTCTACGCTGAAAATTGATATTTTTAAATAAAATTTCTTTTTTTTTTTTTTGGTAAAAGGAAAAATCGAAAAAATTGAAAAACTCTTTTTTTTTTATAAAAATTAGCAATTGTTTTACCTTCAAAAGGCTATAATTTTCTCAATTACCGAAATATTGTAACGAAAAGAAATCCAAGTAAGAAATTTTATAGCCTAAACTATTTTTTTCAATCCAAGTAACAAAATTTTATACCCTAAAATATTTATTTCAATCTAAATATTTTTCCAACTTTTGCTTCCACGTTTATTTTTCGAGTTATGGACAAAAATAAAAAAGGTAATCTTTAAGTGCCTCTTCCAAAAGAAGAGAGGTGGGAAATTCTCGAAAGTTATCATATCGATTCTCGTTTTTCAGTACTTATTCCAACTTAAATATCTTAGTACAAAACTAAAGTTTCCACTTTCTCAAAAACTATGAAAGATAGAGATTCGAAAATCTGTAGGTTTTTTTTCAATAGTGAGTTTATTGAATCTAATTTCATATTAATCCCATTCGATAATATTAAAGAGATCAAAAGGATCATATTTCGGGGAAAAATTTTGTTTTAAAATGTAGATTCCAAAAAACGAAAATATAATACCTAGAAAATTTTTCGGAGAAAAATGGCAACTATTTTATCCTACAAGTATACTCAATGTCAGAAAAAATGCTCGTTTTAAAACATTCTAAGTGTTACTATTATAACATAACATATGATGAGTACGCTTAGAATGTTTTAACTGTGGCATTTTTTCTGACAGTGAGTATATGTTTTTAAAGGTATTTTCTTTATAAAAGTAATGCAAGCACGTATTCAATACTGTCGATGTAAGGTATTTCAATAATTAACTCAGTCAGTCCTTTATTTGCACTTGTTTATTATAATTTATGAATTAAAATAAGAATTAACAAGACATTTATTGATATGTCTTCTCACGTATATTTTTCGAGTTGTGGATCAAAAATAAAAAAGGCTATCTTTAAGCTCCTGTCAGAAGAAGAGGGGTTTCGAAATATCTCGAAAGTATATCTTATTTACATTCGTCTAAAACTTTTATTATAATTTATGAAGTAAAGTAACTTACTTAACCGGAAAGTTATTGGTTTGTCTTTTAATGCTCGCATCTATCACTGCGTTTTTTTTTTTTTCATTATAAATGCCAAAATATGGGAATTCCCCAAAAAAATACAAAATACTTATATGATGGAATATTTTAATAACGGATTTATCTACAACTTTTTAGTAGTACCACTTTTTATGCGAGAGAGATTTCGTAAAATATTCAAGGTCAGGTTAAAAGGTGTTCTAAATTTAGATAACATGAAGTCGTCCGATTTTATGTTTTAATATTGCCTTTGATAGTTACTCAATTCTAATAAGACTAGCGCGGGGTCCATTATCTGCATACTCGTCCTTCAGATATTATCTGCTTACTTACTTCTCACATTTATGAGACTTGTAAACAGATAAAAAAAATTGTAATAATATAAAAGTTTAAATGATTTAAGTGAAAAAAAATATACTATTATCGATTTCGTTGAATTTTAAGTTTAAAAAGTGAAAAAAGTAAGGTTATACATGGGACTAAATGATATATAAATCAATATTTCTTAAAAATAATATCGATAACTTTGAAATTTTTACTAGTTAATAATTCTTTAAACTTTTTTAAACTTAAAAAGAAAATTCAATTTTCTATTCACTTAAAACTATTTAAAATTTACATACTGTTTTCATACGAAAGCATATAGCAAAACAGAGTGGTGAATGAACGTCCTTGAGCGAAGTAAAATTAAATTATATTTAAAGAATAAGTATTAATAATGATTCGTGATAATCATTGGAAGAAAACCATGGCTACGCTATTATCTTCAATATTACACATACTCTCTGTACAAATTTTATAACAATAATGAATATTTTGAAAGTAAATTTTAATAAAATAAATCTCTAGAGTTGTAGACGTCACAAATTAAGATCAGACACGATTTAGTCTGTCTCATTTAAAATAAGCTACTTTTTTCATGAAATTACAATACTTATTAAAATTCAAATTGATAGGTTGCTTTATATAATTATTATTATTTCAATTCAACCAACATAGAATTAAGATGGAATTAACTTAATTTATTTTTGAAAATATTGAGGGTTTAATAAGTATATAAGGATTATTTATAAACCTGCCCATACGTAGACGGTACTATTAAAATATTAAAAAATAATATGCAGTCATATGGAGACTATCGACAGAAGTGAAAACTTAAATTTTTGTAACTGTTGATATAAAAACCCATAACAGAAAAAGGCATCTATCTAACACCTCAAAATTATAAAGTGAAAATGACTAAAAAATATGTTACGCCCGCCAAACTAATAAAATTTTTTATCTTTTTTTAATTTTTAAATCAAGCTAAAAAAAAAATTTTTTTTTCAAAACATCTACTTGAACTTTATTTTGAAAAAATTTGTCTGGCTCTCAATTTTTCTAATTAACTTCTGATAGATCTTTTGTTATAAATTATTTTTTTTTTACAAAAATGCACTTCATAACACCTTTTTCAAACTCTATTTTGAATGCGCGGAAAATGAAGGTTAAAAAATAAAGTCTGCCGTAGTAAAAAAACATTTTTTCGCTTACAAACCTATTTTATGTATAAAACAGATGTCAAATCTTCTTTCTGAGAAAAATTAAGGTGGTGTTTGGAAATGACAAACTTGTAAAAGCTTCTCTTTTTTTTCAAAGAACTATCATGCTAGGACATCACCATAATTTTTTTCTGAACGAAGGTTAGATGTCAAACCTGCATAAAAATTGGTCTGTCAGCGAAAAAATGTTTTTTACTATCACAGACTTTTTAAGCATCATTTTCTTCGCATTCAAAATTAAGTCCGACAAATTTATTAATAAAAATTATTAGCCAGACGAGTTGTAACAGATAGAAGATATCAAAAACTTTATTTAAAAAAATATTCATGGAGGTGTTATGAAGTGCATTTTCGTAAAAAAAATAATTTATAACAAAAGGGCTGTCAGAAGTTAGGTAATTAACAAAAATTTTAAGCCAGACAAATTTTTTCAATAATAATAAATATAGTTTAAAGAACTTAAAAACGTGCTTGTTGCTTGTTCTAAGTATATATATGTGTAGTATAGTTATCGGTAGTATAATAAATGTATATAACTGACGATGTCCTATGCATGTGTATGATATTAGAGAGTTACATACATACATACATATCAGATGAAGCTAATATAAGCGTGTTAAAAATGGTTCATTATTTAATAAAAATTGTGTTTTCAAGCAGATGTTTTGAACAAAAAATCTTACCGGTTACGAAAGTGAGCTAAGTTTTAGCGACTGGTGCCTAATAGTTACATAATAAAATAATTTTATCAAAGACAGATATTAATTCTTTAGACGATTCTTTATTCAGTCTATATCCTTAACTAATATAATTTTACACGTGTATGGTGGACTTTAAAACGAATATGGTTTGAGTGACTCACATTTTTGATGATATTTTTGGAGAGATTCATAAAGGTGTGGTGGACCATACAATATGGTCCATTTATATATTCACAATTAAATTTTATTTCATCAGAGCGATAAATTAAAATTTTTATGAAATAATTCTTATAAAAACATCTCAATAAATTATAAAATATCATCTTGTGTCATTTCTACTAAAGGTATTGTACACTTATGCCGATATATCTTCTTTTTTTTAAAATGACCAATCTCATTTAATGTTTCAATTACCCTTTATTATTATTTGATAAGTGTGGGTGAAAATTTTTTTACTATTTTAATTTAGGTTTTATTTTTCTCCATAATATTGAATCATGTTGATGATTTATTAGTTATATTTTCATTGTTTGCGTCTTTAATTTTATTGTAAATCATTCTTGACACCCTTTTTTAACTATCCTACTCAAGTCAATTTTACTTCAATCTAATAGAAACTTAAAAAAAAATATTATTTCCCGTTTTTTTTTGTCTTAAAAACTTACTTAAAGTTCCAAAAAATGTCATCAAAGCTATCGAAACCGTTTTTTAATCGGTCATTTAAGTAATTAAAAATTTAATGTTAAAGTTCAAATTTTTGCAAAGTAATATAAACATCTTTTATGAATGGTTTTGAATTCAAAGGGTTTATATACATGGATAACGCGAGGGATCTGCTAACCTGTAAGTGGATGCGTTATGTGTCCCTGTCATAATCATATGATACATAGAGATTTTGTGTCTGCTATTATATTTGTTTTGTACAAAGAGGTTATATACAGTTTTTTATTTATTATTTTTTTTTTGAAAAATGAACAAGTGTTTAATATGCAGATTTGCATATTCTCCAATATGTGGCCGGAGTTTATACTACGTACACAATTTGTTTTTTCAGAAATATTGTAATTGAAATATTGGTAGATGAAGGTGCATTTAAATTTAAACTCAATAAAACTTTTAGTTAATTTTATTAAAAATTAAACTGTTTATGTTGTGTTTGTTATGTCAATAAAGTTTCTTTTGACGTTTCTACTTTTTGAATAACTTTTAATGTATTCAATAATATTCCATAAATCGTTTTTAACTATTTAATTAATAGCAATAATGTAAACAATATGTATCCAACGATATATAGATTAGACAAAGAACACAGGGTAACTCACTGCAGACCGTTTTTTTAACTATATTTTTTGAATAAAATATCTTAATATACAATTTTCTTTCGAGTACCTATCGTGATATTTGTTTTCAATAACTATAACAATTAAAATTATTCATTTTCTAGTGAAATAAAACGTATTTTTTTTAAGTTTTTTAAACTATAAAGTAGTGTATTTAGAAATTATTAGCAAAAGTAGTGAAAAATAGCTGTAAACGTCGCGAACTTGACAGTCACTGAACTCGTTTTCTGTAACTTTTCTGTACAGTTTAATTTCTAAAAATTTTCTTTTCGCTCAATTTTGCATGTAACAAATAGCCAAATGCACTCTATTTCTTTCGCCAAATTCAATTAACAAAGAAAAGGAAGGTCTTATTCGAAGATTATAATAATGTGTGCAGTCATGTGAATTGTCTATTTTTGGGTGAAACGATAAATTGCATATTTAAGATCACTGTCAATCATGACTCGGTGAAAACTAAAAAAAGAATCCTTGGTATATTATTAATAGAAAAAATCAACTATAACACAATCGACAATGCACTATATATATTATATTATCGTGAATCATAACAGATACGAAAAATTTTTAAGTTTATTCCACGTAACGAATCAAAACAATTGCAGTAAATTTTTATATTAAATACAAATAATGAACTTTGGACATAAAATAAAATGTACGATATATGCAAATTTGTAAGTGGAGGTATTTGTAAAAATAATAATAATAATATACTTATGACTTTTTTCAGTTAATCACTTAATATACAGAACGTTTTATTTTCAACGTACCACGAATTTATTTTCAGGAGATCCTATTTATAGGTATGGTTTTCAAATTCATCATAAATAAATCTACACCAAAACAGTCTAAAATTTTCACAATTTTTGTAATCTCACATCTATAGATTGCTTTCTCTGAAGATGTGAGAAGTTTTTAGCCTACGCCGATAAACCAAGGACAATATAAGAAAATCGCTCAACGCGGCTAAAGAAAGAATTTTCACTTAAAAAATCTATTCTAAAGCAGTTTTGGATAAATATTTTTTTTTTAATAAAAATGCAATTAACAATGTTTTTGGAAAACAGGGTTTCCATTCCACGGTAACTGAAATTTTTAAATGAGTTTTAAGTTACATTTTTAGGTTTTCGTGGAAATTGAAGATAAGGGTGAATGAGAATCCCTATTGGTTTTTTTCAAATATCTCGTAAAATAAGCAATTTTCGGGATATTTTATTTAAAACTTTTTGTAGGAAATAAAATTTTCCATCGGATTAGTATTTTACAAAAAATAAAAAAGTAAAATTTCATGCTAAAGTTCAAACAAACAGGGAAAAAAGACAAAATTTCGATTTTTTGTGGTTTTTTGCTTTTGTGCCAATATCCTTTTTTGAACAGAAATAGGTATAGCTTCAGACAAACGAAAGTAGATTAAATTTCCTTCTCTTATGCTGAAAAATCATTTTGGTGTAAAACTGAACAAGATGTAACCATTTCAAACCAGATTTTTTCGCATTTCATCCCTCGTTTCCATTTTTTTTTGTTAAAATTATTGTTTTACTCAATGGAAAAAAAGTATTTTAATTGACTAAGACATAGCCATTTCAACCTGGCTTTTTTCGCATTTTCACCTCTATCCTTCAATTTCCATCCTCTAATTTAATAGCACTTCGCGGTTCTTTCTTCTTTAATAACCATTGAACGATTTCTGTTATAAAAATCCTTGAACGCCTTAGTTATTTTCTATATGACATAAACAATGGCCAACATACAGTCAGTGCTTTTATCCTGAAAGCAAATATGCGTTTCTGCAGTAGGTATCCAAAATTATACTCAAGTATTCACAGCAACTTTTTTGGTACACATCATGTATATTATAAAGTAATATAATCAAATCATTTGTGTAGAATGGACAACATTTTTGTTGCTATTAAAAATAAAACACAAACTAACCTGTTAAGGTGGGTTCAGATCAAGGTAAACATCAGTTTGTATACTTATGTGTAATATTCATACCAACTGTTGTAGAATTTTTAAAACTACACTCTGCCTTTGTTCAATTTGCTAAATTTAATAATTATAAGAACATTTATAACAGTTTTTTAAGGTTATTCATCAATTCAATCATTCGAATCTAATTCATCGCCTTGGTCACGCAAATTTTTCGTAAGAGTATGTATCAAATTTACATCAAATTTGTATGGTGGAAAAAATTTAGAAAATATATTTTTTATTTTCTGATGTAAAGTTTTATTTTAACAAATGGAGAAGGTAAGTATGATCAGGTATCTATGCCAATTTTAAAATCGATGAAAATTCAAAATTTTCATTAGAAATGTGTATGAATTGTAAGCATATGCCAGTAAATAAAGTTTAGCTAATTTTTTTCAAAGAAATATTGCTATACCAGTAGTACTCGTGAATTTAGGTTTTTCCCTTACATCTATGAGTGATGTGACGTATATAAGCAATTCGCTTTTGTAACGTTCGGAATGTTCGCATTCGCGTTTAATGTTTTGCGAATGATAAATTTTGTGAATGAATTAGAACTTACTATTTACTTATAAACCCTAAACTCGCTCTTGAAACATGACTAAGAACATTCTACAAACAAAATCTAAATCAGTTCATCCATTTATGTGCTACGATGCCACAGACGGATAGACACACACATAGCGGTCAAACTTATTACACCCCTTTTTTTGGTTAAAGGATTAAAAAAAGAAAAATTGACTGGTACATATGATTGATTATTGGAGAAATGCAATTATAACAAACTAGTCAAACATTTCTAATTGGAGGTCGTAGGCCTTTGGATGATAATTGGATCCAACAACAAACAAAGGCCTGCTAGTTCAATTTAGAAAAATCAATGTTTGACTCCAGGCCATCGCATGCTTTTTTTAAGAATTCATATTAATTTTTTTTTTACTTACTACAATGTTTTATCGTAATATAAGAGCAAATAAAAGAAGCCCTCCCTAAAAAAAAATAGTCAGTCATGGGGAATGTCGACAGAAGTGTAAACTAAAAACTTTGGAATAACTTCTTTTTTTTTTTTAATTATTTAATATTTAAAATTCCAGAATTTGTAAATTTTAATTATTAACGTGTGTATAAAAAACTATATATCAATCATAAAACAAAGCAACGAGACACAGTATTTCGAGCGGTCACCCATCCTAGAACTAAGCGTGCTCAATGCTGCTTGACTTCAGGCGAGAACAGTGTTTTCAATGTGGTATGAATGTCACCTGATGATGGTTTTTGTGCACACAAAAAGTGCTCAATGCGCAAAAAGACTTCAAAAATTCTAAAGCTCATAAAACAGAATTTTTTCATTTATATAAAAAATTGATTAAAGTAACTTTTTTAAAACTTAAGCGATGTAATCTGACAGGGATGAAACGTTGTTTAATTATTTAAGGTATTTATGCATTTTGCTGTAGAAAATTGCACAAACTACGCAACCCCTACGTGTCGAATTATTTTAATAATATCATAACTAAAAATAGATCACAAATTAAAAAAATATTTTTTTTATATTAAATTTATTAAATAAATATTTAAGTTCAAGTTTTTTATTTTATTTTTTTAAATTAATATAAATATAATTACACAATTTATTTATTAATTATGTTAATTATTAAAAATTAATTTTTTCAAATACAATAATAATTAATAATTAATTTTTATTTGTAAATTGTTTTTTTGTTGTAAGTTGTTGTTACATGGTAGCGGATTGCACTAGCAAGAGGTAGGTTGACGGCCCTCACTCTAATCAAGTGTTTAAATAATATTTTATTATTATGTGTTCCGCCTTGGTAAATTTTTTAACATTATAAATAAAAATACTTTTCATAAATTATAAAATCTAGTGTGAACACCACGCAATCATGGCAGGTTCATTTCAGATTTTTCTTCCAAAATCAAATTACTTATAGTATTTCAAATTTTTTGACGATTTTATTATAAGAGTTTTTTAGTGTGAGGTAAAAATTTTTGTTGGAGTTCACCTTGGCTTGGATTGTCACCTCGGAAGCGACGCACAGTGGAGTATTTATACCAAATTTCCGGACAAAAGTCAGAAAACTCAACTCTTTTGTTGCATTGAAAATGGTTTTTTGGTGTAAGTAGATAACCACTCCAAAACAAACAGATCACTTAAGTCATAGATAATAAATATTTATATTATACTATAGATAGGCATCTCTATCATCACCAAGGAAACTTGAGATTTAGTTCTCACTCTGTTCACCAGATAGCGCTTCAATCAATTGACCGCCTTTTTTAAAATACTCAATGCCAAATTCTAAATACATTTTAAATTTTTACTTTTTTTTTGTTTTACTGTTTTAGAACATGTTTTGGTATCAAATTTTTATTTGAAATGCTATCAAATATCTTTTTTCCAAATCATGTGCTTAAAACAGTAAAACAAGAAATAATTAAATATTTTAAAGAAAAAAAAAAACGCTTTTAAATTATAAAATAAATTTATTAAACAACTATTCTTTTATTTTTGTTTATACTTTTATGTCTAATTTTATATTTCTTATATTTACGTAAAGCTAATTTTTTAATCCTATCAGTAGCAAATCTTAAATCTATTCCCCTCAAAATATTATTTACATTCCGAACCCACACCCTTGCATAAAATAAAAACATTCTATTTATAAATAAAAATTTTAAATCGTGTTTCTTACAACTAAAATTAAAACTAATAAATGTTTGCATCCGTGTTGTAATTAACAGTTTTAGATTTTGCAAATACGCAAACTGAGGTAAATACGTATGCATAATCTCGGAGCATTTTGAATATATTTTTCGAAAATGTGTATTTGGCCGCAACAATGCTTTTTTTGAATATGCCCTAATTTCAATTAAGGTATGTTCGTCATCTGAAGCAGCATCTTCTTTTAATAAATCATTTCTGCAAGTACGAGTATTCGATGTCCGTTCGACCAATAGCTATTGTCCAATTTTTAAACTTCTGAAAAATTAAGTCTTTCAGGAATATTTCTATCCAAGTTAACAATTTTTTTACTTACCTCAAAATTCTTAGGAATCACATGTAAACTAATATCCTTCTGTGTTTTTACACAACCTTTCACACAACAATGAAAAACCATCTTAATATTTATTTAATTTTTAATTAATATTTTATTTGACACTATTTCAGATAAATTTTTGTATTAGTCTGTCAAATTTGACCAGGCAACTATGATCAAAATGATTGTAGAAATTTAGAAAGTTTATGTGATACATACAACGTTTTTGTAATATTCATTGCCTATACTGTATAAATTAAGAACTTGATCCACAGTAGTGAAATCTTTTGAACAGAGTGATAAGTTTTTGGAACTCACATGGTAAAAACAGTTCAAGTTTCTTATCTATATTATAATTAGTTGTCTATGACTTAAGTTACCTTAACCTCACCTGTTTTGTAAGCTCGAATCTACTTGGTCTTACAGTTATTATTGTTGTTACTCTCTATTAACCGTGTTATTCAATTTACGTTTGCTGTATTTGTTACTGCAATTAAGTAAGGATTTTTTTGTTGTTGAAGACGAAGGCTTGTAACTTAAAAAAGGTAACTTTTTATACCACGTATATATGAAATATACATAGTATATTAATTTTAGCCCCAAGTTTGTAACGCTTAAAAATATTAATGCTACGAACAAAATTTTGGCATATTTGTTCATAGAATCACCTAATTAGTCCAATTCCGGTTGTCTGTCCGTCTGTCTGTCAACACGATAACTCAAAAACAAAAAGAGATATCAAGATGAAATTTTTATAGCGTGCTCAGGGGGTAAAAAGTGAGGTCGAGTTCGTAAATGAGCAACATAGGTCAGTTGGGTCTTGAGTTGAGATGGTCCGTAAGATCCATCTTGTAAACCGTTAGAGATAGAACAAAAGTTTAAATGTAAAAAATGTTCCTTATAAAAAAATAAAGAACTTTTGTTTGAAACATTTTTTTGTTTTGAAACATCATTGTGTACCCAGGAGGGCGTTAATTAGTTGCAAATTTTATTGTATGTATTAATATAAGAATATCAGTTATGTGTGTGTGGCTATTTAAAAGTGGATATCTTTTGTTATTTACATGACGTCAAAAAACAAACGATTGCGTCATCAAAACTGTCTATACATGGTATTTCAACAATTAACTCAGTCAATTGTTTGTTTTCACTTGTTTTCATTAAATTTATCAAACTCAAAGCTTTTGGTTTATGTGCCCTTTTGCGCGGTAAAATTTTTTGCAACAGGACAAAGTTTAAATATTCTATTACATGTTTTTGAAAAAACAAATCTTGCGCGAACTTGCGCCTTTTAAAACTAAAATAAGGATAGAGATTAAGTTAAAAAAAATTAAAAAGTAAATGAAATAATTGGGTTTGAGGACGAATATGAATAAAAAAATTTTCCTAGTAATTAATGGTGAACTTTTGAAAAAAGTAAATAAAAACATGCAATTTCTTTATTAGCCTTCCACCTCTCTTGATCTCACTTATTCCTCTTCCATAATACTCGAAGGAATTTTACACAGCTAAAATATTGGCACAATTTTTTTTAAAGTGTCAAATAGTCACAATTTATTGAGTATATCAGAAAGAAGGCCATGAATTGTTTGACATTTTCTATTATATTATTATTATAAATTTTTACAGGAATCTTTAATTTATGGTTTTAAATGATTACGATAGATGGAGCAGTAAAATGTCAGAATAAAATTTTTTAATTAAAAAAAAAATATATCTTAATAAATTATAGCTCATGTGTTTGTTATTCTTTTGTATGAGCTATATTGTTGTACAGTTTCATTCAAATTCGCAAGTTTTTGCTTGAAAGCGTAACAAATAAACAAACAAACAAACATCCTTACTTTCACATTTATAATATATAGGGATATGTTACCGCAATGAACACAAGTATGTGTGTTACAATGTCCATGAATATCTGCAGTACAAATGAAATATACGCAAGCAAACATTGCCAAAAATTAAAATAAAATTATAATATTTGTCTATTTAATGTCGTACGCCACTATTTACATTTCCAATTACAAATTCAATGAATTAAATTTGTAAAACATTATTTTTTATAGATTTGTATAAATATTTATTAATATAATATTTGCACACAAAATAAAATAAAATAAATATGTTATATTGTGTGTCATTGAAGAGAATTAAATTTTTTTTTTTGTTCACATGCATTTTAATTTATTATAATAGCATACCATACCACCTATGTTGTGTGTTTTAAGTTGTGTCAGAGATAAAATACCGTTGCGTTGTCTCTCATTTAATAGATTTTATTATAATGAATTATTATTACTTTTTAGTATATAGTTAGTATTTAAAATGTATTTATTTTTTATCGTTTATCTCCCCACTCCATATCATAACTTATAGTATGATAATTAGAATCTTTTGTTTTTAATAAAAAAATGTATTAAGGTAGTACGAGCGCCAAGGCAAGTTTAGAATTGTGGTTGAAATTATTTGTAACTTACTGTCAACTTTGATGATAAATTTTGTTATAACTTCATGAATGTAGACGATAAATAAGAATGCAATTTTTCGATATCTGCCTTGGTTTTCGAAATATCGAGCTCGATAATAGAGTACTTTCGGTAGTGAAAAATATTTTATGAAATTTGAAAAAAGTTAAAATTTATGTAAAATATATTTAAAATATTCTGATTTCGAGTCGTAAAAGCACATTTTTCTTTCAAAATATTAAAATTAAAAATCGTAATTTTTAAACTGTATATCACGTGACCTAAAACGCAGGCCCTGATGTGGTGTCAATTCGATTTGAACCATAGACCATCAGTTAGCTCAGTGTAGACAGCTGGGTATAATATATTCATAGATAATAAATATTTTTATTTATTATAATTAGTTGTCTATGAATATATCTGTAAAACTTAACTGTTGTTATTTCGTATAATGATACCGATATTACGTCACCAAATTGGATGCCCGCGTTTTTGACAGTTTAAAAAAGTTTTTGGCAAGAAAGCGTGCGTATTTTTCCGAAATATTTTTTTTGTGACTTTTTATTAGCAAAATCAACATTTTGAAGTGCTTTTTCGAAAAAAGTAGAATACCCTATTAAACAGAATTTTCAATTTTCGATATTTTGAAAATTACTCCAGGTATCGAAACAATTTATTGTTATTTTTCGTCTTATATTGTCAAGTTATAACATAATTCATCATCAAAATCGAAAATATATATTTTTTAAAATTTGTGTTTGTTGATTTAACGGCCAAGTTTATTGTTTTTTACACATGAAAATATGACAATAAGAGCCAATCTTCTTGTACTATATATTTTTGTACTATTTTGTAACACAAACTATAATTTTGTGGTGATTGATTTGCTTTTTGTATATCATTTGAGAATATATATATATAAGAAAAAATAATAATAAAAAGTATGTCGAAATTACCGTTCTCATACAGCCTTAATTAGTAGGGCACTACAATTTTGTTTTTGTTTTCAATAACTTTTAAGGTTTTAACTTTAATTTAAATTATTTAATTTCCACGGACTAGTTTTGGAGAAATTTATGAAAACATATGATCCATCTACTACAGTAAAACCAATGTTAAATATACTTACTTTTGAAGTCGTTTATTTATTTAAATAATCAGGCAACCACCATTCTAGTTTATAAAATAATTTTTGATTGTATATTGTCTATAGTTAAAAATTGCATTTTTTAATTATTTTTTAATGAACACCTGAAGAAGGATTAAAATAAATCCGAAACTAGTTGTAAATTAAGAATTTAGTAAAAAATAAATAAAAAATTCATCCAAATACCTGCGAAAGATAATATTATTTAAAAAAATAATAATAATAATGGATGATATTAATAATAATTTGATTTAATTTAATATTTAATACTTTGAAAAAATTATGTAGTGTGAGATACTCGTTTTTGACGATATTACAATAATATAAAAATGACGCAAAAATACCTATTTTCAGCGTTAAATTAAAATTATTAATAATGGATATAGACTTCCGGGAGTGGAAGGTTTTTACTAGAAATTTATTCCTCTTTAAGAAAAGTTTAAAATTAAATAAATATTATTATTTTATGAAATATTTGTGAAATACGAAAGACCCTTTTTGTCGCCTTTAATTGTTTTTTATATGAGCTGAAAAACGCTTTTGGCACATTTTTCTCGCCATCATTCCGAATCCAACAAGCTATCACACGTATTTTACGATCAAGTATTGCAATATTTCATCAATTTGAACTTGTTGACTAGATTATTCAATTATAAACTAATTATTAATCATAAAAGATAACATTGTTATTTATAAAGAAAACAAAAAAATAATTCACCAATACAGAGGCAGTTTGATGTGGGAAATATCAAATTATATATTAATATAGGTGCGGGAGGGAGATTAAATTGTGTAATACATAACACAAAATCTTAAACATTGTATCGCATAATTAGCCAAATAGAGCTTTTTTTTTATAATTTTGCATTTAGAGACGCCTTTCACTATGATTTTATTTTGTTAATTATCTCGCAAAGTAGGCCTCAGATCCAAAAGTGGTAAATAACTTTACCTCGTCTTCACGATCTTATTCTGCAGGCCAACGATCTACAGTCAATAACAGAACGCCCTGTATATACTCAGTGTCCCAAAAAATGCACGGATTACGTATAGTATTATGTATAATCCGTGCATATTTTGTGACATTGAGATATCTTCTGTGAAAAAGCTATTATAAATTTTCACCTGGTATAATTTGAAAATGCGAGGTTTTTTTTTTACATTATTTACATTAATAAATAAACAAACAGTAAGATTGTAAAAGAGGAACTTCCATGTATTTTCATTTTAAAAATAAATATTATTTATTTTGATGTGTAATGATATTATTTATAATTTCATATAACTTGTACGTTTTCCATTATTTAATACCATTCATGTCAATTAATTATTTACTTTTAAATAAAAATGAATATTTATTGATTTTACCAAGAAACAAATTATGCGTTTTTTCCCAAGTTCATATTAAAACATCAACATTGATTGAAAATAAAGAAAAAAACAAAAGTGTAGGTAAATATTAGTTAGGTTTATTTCGTTATAACACTTGTTATGGACTATTGATTATTTATGAGTAATTTTAAAATATATTTTACCCTCTAATTACACAATATCATTTATCGAGATTACTTGGTCTGTCTTTTTTAAATTTCGACTTTTTAATAAATTAACTCAAATTAGTTCACGTTTACTACAATGCTGGTATGGAATAGAGACGGATACCATAGTATCTACTAGATTGATACCCGCCCGCTTCACTGGGCTTAAAATTAAAAATCACCGCTTTATAGCCTCCCCTGATACCCTCTCATGATATACACAGTTTTGAATTTTGTTAAATGTAAAATAGTCATAATTGTGTATATCAGAATAGTTGACCATGATTTGTTTGACATTTTCTATTTAAAATTCTTACAGAATTCTTTAATTTATGGTTCCAAATGGTGGTAATAGATCTGCTCCATCTATAATCATCATTTTGAACCATAATTTAAAGATTTCTGTAAAAATTTAAAAAAAAGTAAATGCCAAATTAAATGTAATTTTTCTTTTTTTTTTTAGTATCAAATTAGTTAGTGTACTTCAGATTCACTAAAAACCACAAAATAATAAAAACTTTTAACTAAAAGAAAATCGACTTCAAAAGAAAAACTTTTCCAAAACAAATTAATATGCACGAAAAAGTAAAAAAATGATGATAATATAATGTAGTTAAAATCATTGTTATTTTTG
This sequence comes from Chrysoperla carnea, assembly GCF_905475395.1. Lineage (NCBI taxonomy): Eukaryota > Metazoa > Arthropoda > Insecta > Neuroptera > Chrysopidae > Chrysoperla > Chrysoperla carnea. The sequence continues at coordinate 69,755,569 of NC_058341.1, forward strand.
GAGTCGATGCCAGCCAAGTTTATGTAGCAAACTGTTCTGTCAGAGTTGTTTCCTTGACTTACTCCAACTCCAAAAATAACAATTTTAACTACATATAAATATTATCGAAGATAATAAATGAGAACTCTAGGATATGTCGAAATAAATTTCGATTTTTGCCCCAATTCCTAGATCAGTTTTTTGTATTTTTAAAATACGTATTTTCGACTACCAAGTAGTCATCATCAGTAAGAATTAGCTAGTGAATGTTACTCTTTGCTAATTTGGTGGCGGACTGCACACTGTTACATTCGTGTTTTTACAATTTATACTGTTCACAGTATCTGTCAAATTGTAGTGTCAGTGGCGCTAGCCAATCAACTGCCATCAGTTGACTAGTCTGGCCAATGAGCATGATACTTGTGCGCAGGCCCATTCGAGTATTTTTTGACGTTTAAAATAATAAATTACAAATCTAACCTAAATTAAAAAACTATAAATAAATCATAAAAATAAATAATCCTTTATTTTTATAACGTATTGACAATTTTTAGAAATTCAACCTTGATTTTGCAATTTTTATTAAATCCGAATTTGGAATAGGTCCTTTGTCCAAGTTCATTGCTTCATTACCCATCTTTTGAATGAAGATGCTTTCATAAGCGTCTAATTCGCAAGGATTGGGTACTGATTTTAAGAGCTTAAGGTTTGATTTGTCGATTTTGTGGTCGTTTTCGATAACGTGAGCGGCTACACATGATTTTTCAATTCTTCCATATTTTAAATGGCCCATATGTTCTTTGAATCTTGTGATAATTTGTCTTCTACTTTGACCTACATACTTCTTCGAACAATTTTGACATCCAATGCAATATATTCCCGATTGTTGTTCCATGTTGATTTTATCTTTGGGATTTCCAAGTAATTGTTTTAATTTTGTTCGACTAATGGGTGCTAATAATATAACCTAAAAATAGCACCCATTAGTCGAACAAAATTAAAACAATTACTTGGAAATCTCAAAGATAAAATCAACATGGAACAACAATCGGGAATATATTGCATTGGATGTCAAAATTGTTCGAAGAAGTATGTAGGTCAAAGTAGAAGACAAATTATCACAAGATTCAAAGAACATATGGGCCATTTAAAATATGGAAGAATTGAAAAATCATGTGTAGCCGCTCACGTTATCGAAAACGACCACAAAATCGACAAATCAAACCTTAAGCTCTTAAAATCAGTACCCAATCCTTGCGAATTAGACGCTTATGAAAGCATCTTCATTCAAAAGATGGGTAATGAAGCAATGAACTTGGACAAAGGACCTATTCCAAATTCGGATTTAATAAAAATTGCAAAATCAAGGTTGAATTTCTAAAAATTGTCAATACGTTATAAAAATAAAGGATTATTTATTTTTATGATTTATTTATAGTTTTTTAATTTAGGTTAGATTTGTAATTTATTATTTTAAACGTCAAAAAATACTCGAATGGGCCTGCGCACAAGTATCATGCTCATTGGCCAGACTAGTCAACTGATGGCAGTTGATTGACTAGCGCCACTGACACTACAATTTGACAGATACTGTGAACAGTATAAATTGTAAAAACACGAATGTAACAGTGTGCAGTCCGCCACCAAATTAGCAAAGAGTAACATTCACTAGCTAATTCTTACTGATGATGACTACTTGGTAGTCGAAAATACGTATTTTAAAAATACAAAAAACTGATCTAGGAATTGGGGCAAAAATCGAAATTTAATTTTAACTACATTATATTATCGTTATTATTTTAATTTTAAGTGTATATTAATTTATTTTGGAAAAGTTTTTCTTTTGAAGTCGGTTTTCTTTTTTTTAAAAGTCTTTTTTATAGAGAAAAAGTATGGCACCTTTTTAACATTTCCTCTGTGCAAATTTTGCGATGCAGAGATACATAAAAAACTGCAATTTGATCTGATGATTGGCCTGAACTGTGCTTGCTGTTGAAATTTTTCTGAAAAATTCTTTTTTTCAAAATTGAGATTATGTATCGGGCTGAAATTTATCACTTTTCTTGATGATCATAAGTTACACCTTTTTACAAATTTTTAACTCAATTCCTTCATTTTTCAAAAAGTTATCGGGGAAAGTTGAAAATATAAGGAAACAATGTAGAGATAAATTGTCCCGAAACCGCTTGTGGATCAATCCGGAACCGGAAAATTCCTTTTCTCTGTTTTTTACAACGAAAGAAACCTATTTAAAAAGAATTAACCTTCCTTAAAAATTTTCCGTCTTGATTATCAAAATCCGGTTGATTTACTCCACTATTTAGACTGTTGAATTTATGAAATTTTTAGACGTAAAATTTTCTGATTTGTCTTCGTCAAGGACAAAAGCTGTGTACTCCCATGGATATAGTGTTAGTAGCTTTGATATGATTAGTGATTACCTTCAATGAACATATGCCCTGAAGTGATTAATATGATATGGTTATATAATGACGATAGCCAGCCATAAGTACTGCGTCTGATGTGTAGTTTGAGAGTTGAATAATTGAATATAAGTGTTCCCTGTGGACTTTGTTAATTTCTATGTAATTTATTATTGCTGATACAAATTCTACTTGTAATATTGCTTATTTTTTCAAATGATATGATCATGAAGATAATTATATAGAATTATATAAGATATCTATATTAATTACGATATTTCATTTTATAGCCTCCTGTTCAAAGTACTGTGTACTTTACCCGTAAAAATTGATTGTTTTTCTTTTTGTTTCGTCATTGTCTCTTTATTGCAAATAAATCTTTGTTATATTCAAATTCTGCTCAGAATATTTAAAGCAAGTAATAAAAAAAAAAAGAATTTGTTAAAAAATAATGTTATGAATTTCTGCATCGACCTTGCCTATTATCTATCGAATCCCGAACATAGCAAAATAACCTCAAAATCTGAACAAAACCGCAGTAACCTCCTATTTTCGTCTTTCTCTGATAATTTTTCGAAAAATGAATGAATTATGTTGAAATCAAGAAAAATATGTAACCTATGATCCCGATACATAACCTTACTTTTGAGGAAAAGCAATTTTTCTGAAAAATTTCAACAGCAGCTCAGGCAAATAATCGGATTTTAACTTTATGTTTTTTAAATTACAGGTTTTATTATGTACTTTCGGATAGTTCCAACGATTTTCTGTCAAAACCTTTTTATGAACTTTACCCCAATAATATCTGTATATAATATTTCATTTTGTTTGTCAAATACATTCGCCAAACACTTGTATCGTCTTTTCGAATACGAATGGAAATGTCAACATTTGTCACCTCACTAATCCGCACATACAAATCAATAGCTGAAAAATATTATTTATGATATCAAAAATCTTAAAACGTAAAGATTCAACAGAGACATTGTAATTTTTCCGATTCCAGTTAACTTAAACTATTTTAAAAAAATTAATAGCTTTCTAAGACTTTGTCAAGGAAAAATAATTTTTACAAAAAGATCTGTGCGTCACACAACACAATAGGTAGTAACTATTCTTTCTGTCATTAATAATTCATAACCAATTAAAAATTGATGTTATTGCATGCAAAATTGATCTGAAAGACTTCAATGATTCTTTTTTATGAAATAAACTGCAATAACCAATCATACTATTATTATAAAAAAACATTGAAATTCCCCTTTTAATTTCCCTTATTTTGATACCCTACTCGCTACGTTTTGTTATTAACGTATGAGTATTTCGCTCCAAAAATCCGCCATTTTGTTTTATTTTTCAAACATCTATCTGACATCATTTGGGTTTTTGAGATGTATATAATGATACCTTAAATGTTGTAAAAGTAATTTTCAAATATACATACATACAAGATACGCGCGAAATACATAACCACTCCTGGAGAGTCGGGTAAAAATAATCGATAATCGAATGAAAAACATCAATGCTCGATTAATCGAATTATTTTGATCATCCCTAGGTTACAGGTATGTAATTGGTAAAATCAAAAGTTTGGTGTATATGTTCATGATAGTCCAATGATATGATGGTCCATCTTTACAAATCTGCCTCTCTGCGTCTGTTATACAATTTAAGCTTTCGTTCATAAAAAATTTGGTAATTTTACAAAATTTTGGACGCAATAAAGCAAAACAATGTTTCATGCATTCATATTTTATTGTTAAAAATAATTGTAACATGTTTACAAATAATTATATAAAAAATTGACGTGCTAATCGATAAAAAATACATTCATTTATGTGCATTTTCTGCAATGCAGTTTTTCTTGGACAAGTTCATTTTATAAAAATTGTAAATCCGTGATAACATAATTATTACCATTAAATCAAAACATAAAAGTGATTATCTTTACTTGAATGAATTTAGTTAAAAGTTTTGAATTTAATTGTTTTTCACTCGAATGAATGTTTCAAACATTTTTATTTTTTATGAAAAAAATATTCTTTGACAAATAATATACTCTTGAAATACTTTTTGTACTTTCTAGGGTGTCGGGGAAGAATAGATTAAACCCGATATATTATTTGGACCTACTAGAGTCTATGATGACGGACACCCCGCACCCAATCTTCGTTAGTTATTTTTGCATACTGACTCCACGGTATGAATTATAAATCCAACACCTCTCTAAAAAATTCAAACATGTATGCCTTTGCAATAATAATTCATCTATTTAATAAAAATCTGTAATTTACAGTAATAACAATTATTAAATGTTCAATGAAACATTTTATCGCGTGGGATAACTGGAATCAACTAATATTTCCACTTTGAGTACATCACAGTGACGACTGTTCTTCTATCACATCAAATGTCTAAACTAGACATCGTAAAATTAACGCTTTATCTTTATATATTAAATTGTTGGTGCGTCTGTTTGTAATCGTGTAACTTCTGAACGACTTCACCGATTGAGATAAAATTCCCATAATACATTTGTATTGTAGAGACGATTTTATTTTGGTATATTGGGCCTCAAAGGTCGAAGATCAAAACCGAACGTTGTATGATTCTCCCCCTCTACTTAACTTGACTTTTCTTTAGAAGTATACATTCTTTTCCTTTAAACACTAAATAAGCTTTCGACTAACTTAGGTCTGCGGCAATAGAACTTGCTTTCGAATTAATGCAATAGGATATTATAAAATGTATAAATATCATTTTGCAAAAACTCGAAGGCCGAAGTCAGGTTGAAGGACTTATTGATTCCCCTCTTGGACAACTCTTTATGGGTGTAAAACTAGATATCTTTATTCTTTATCGAGCGAAGCGAGTTCTATTGCCACAGACTTTACTTACTCGTAAGCTTATTTAGTATTAGATTGATACCCACCCGCTTCGCTGGGTTTAAAAGTAAAGATTGATAAAGATTGCTCTCGCTTATCCCCTTTCTATCGAAATAAATCTAACACTTGAAATAATGGTAAGGATTTTTTTTTACACATGTAAAATATATGTATGGTTTTCAATTTTTTAAATGTATAGTAGTCGTAATTTTTCATTGAGTATACTAGAAAAGATGGCCGTGAAATATTTTATATTGACTATTTTTACAGAAATCTGTAATTTATGATAATGTCAAATGACTACTTTAACAGAAATCTGTAATTAATGGTAATGCCAAATGAAATTAATTAAAAAGTTTTTATTAATATATTTTTATAAATTATATCTCATGTGTTATTCTGAAATATGAGCTATATTGTTGTACATTTTCTTTAAAAACCTTTCGCTAGTTTTAACGTGAAAGCGTAACAAACAAACACACAAACAAATAAAAATGCTTACTTTCGCATTTATAATATATAGAGATTTAAAGGAAGAGAATCAAAGAGGACTTATAGCGCACAATTTTTATGCTCAAAATTGATTCAAAAGACTATTTAGATGTAAAAGTTCCTTTTATTTGGCAATCATAAAAATAATTTTTTTAAATCATATTCGCGTTCAAATAATTTTTTTTTTTTAGTTTTTCTGCTTCGGAGCCACTTTTTGTCTTATCTATGCTTGCTTTTGTTTCCTCGTAACGTGATTTTAAAATTATAAGTTATAAAGTTTCACTAGAAAACTGCTTTTGCTTCTTTTTTTACTTTTGCCTTAGTCTCTGTCCTTATCCTTGCTTTAAAAGAAAAGGCACAAGTTCGCGTAAAATTTTTTTTCATAAAAACATTAAAGAATACTTAAACTTTCTGTCGATAGAAGAAATTTTGCCCGATAATATATGACACATTAACATTGCTTTGATATAAATGTTGAGTTGAGTTGAGTTTTTAAGGTTGCATTTGTTCGGCGAAGTAGACAGGTAATGGCTGATTTAATATGTAATGAATATCATAAATACAAACGTAGTTTAATATTCTTTCTCATAAAAATAAATAAAATAATTTTAAAAGGTAAACAACACACAATAATTGTCAATAATATTCCTTAATTAAACATCAAAGTATAAATTTAAATGCAGACAAAGAATTTATTAATAATATTACTGCGAAATATACTATTAGACAAAAGGGCACTCACTGCTACAGAGAATATATCTCTAATTTAATCACGTAGACCACAGTTTAAGAGATACGTAATTTAATTTTGTAGGAAAAAATTTACATACGTTAAGGAGGGTGACTCGCCAGTAATAGAAAAAATAAATTAGTAGATAATGCTCAGAATTTTTCGTATGTTATAGTTAACGAAATATATTATTGTATAAACAAAAATCTTATCGATCAATTAAGAGAGGAATTAATTAAAAATACACTAAATAACATAACCATCCTCATAACAGGTTATGTTATTTAGTGTATTTTTAATTAATTCCTCTCTTAATTGATCGATAAGATTTTTGTTTATACAATAATATATTTCGTTAACTATAACATACGAAAAATTCTGAGCATTATCTACTAATTTTTTTTTTCTATTACTGGTGAGTCACCCTCCTTAATATTATTGTAAACATATGCACAACCAAGAGACGAATCTAGATATGTGATCTCTCGAAAGTACCGAGCTTGCTTTGACAGTGCATAATTAGAAAAAACAAAAAGTACAGGCAGTATTCTGGTCTAGAAATTTGAAGAAAACGATTTTTTGTGTACATTATTAGCTTCGACTCTTATGAATAGATATGTCCTTAAACGGATCTTTCAAAATTCGAATTATTTTTGGAGATGCAGAAGATTTTCTGGTAATGAAGTTCGAATTGATCGTTCTGTAATGTGAGCTTATGACAAAACAGCTCGGTTGGCAGAAATAACTTTGCAAGATATTTGAATGAAATAGAAGAAGGCCTCAATGTATGGATCTGGGATTCCAAATTAATTCAAAATGAGTAATATTATTATCCGAATTTTTCTTGAAATTGTTTCGCACATTGTTTTTGAAATTGTTTTTTTTTTTTTACTACATTTTTCGAGGTGGTACACATGATATCTCAAGTTCAATTCGACCGATTTCTTTGTTTGGTGGGAATCTTCTTTATAAATCACTCTATCATTTGGGCGTTGGAAAAATTCAATTTTGGGTATTGTTCGAAAAGGTCAAAAAAAATTTTTTTTTCCATTTCGATTTTGTGAATTTTTTTTCCGACTGAGGCCCAGACGATAGCGACATCTTTATTAATTAAACTTATCAATTTTTTTTTGTTTCGGAATACAACAAGGGCTAAAATAATGTCAACTAGGGTGCCGTGTTATTTTTTGTAGCCCCGGCCTACCTGTAATTCGAAGAATTTTTATTTTTTTGATTATATTTTTTAAGGCCCTGTGAAAATAGCACCCCCAAATACGAATTTTCATAAATTGCTGATTGAATTCGTTTGTCCACATTTGTCCACCCAAAATTTTCGTTTGTCCACCCTCTAATTGGAAATTATGACGGAATTAAAAATTTTTATATCAGCACCCCCAAATGCAAATTTTCATAAAATGCAGATGTCATTCGTTTGAAAATTATTTGTCCACATTTGTCCACCCAAAATTTTTATTTGTCCACCTTTCAATTTTAAGGTATGAGGAAATTAAAATTTTTTTCAGCACCCCCAAATGCGAATTATCACAAAGTGATTATGTCATTTGTTAGACAACGATTTGTCCACGTTTGTCCACCCAAAATGATTTAAGCAAATTATGAGATAGCTTTTTTATCCTTTTTAACCTTCGACATAAAGCGGTTGGAAATGCTATAGTTTTTCGAAGGAATGGCCATTCAGTAGTTTTTTTTGAAGAATACCTGTTTGAAATTTCGTAACAATTTTTTTAAGAAGAATAATTTTTTTGACGGGAATTATAGTTATGGACAGAGAAAAATTGTATCACTGTCTGTACTGAATGGTCGTCGGCGTGGTTTGTAGCTCGTGGTCGACCGGTATAAAACATAGCACGTTGAAACACAACGTGTAATTAATTAACTAAAGCTTTATTAATTATTATATTGTATGCTCATTCTGAATAAGGTAGGCATATTTCAATATTATTAATATTATTTATGAATTATAATTACACGTTTAATTATCACTAATTATTTTATTAAGTACTATTATACCGGACGGAATGTTTTTATTTTTTATTTTGACGTATTTGATTAGGAAGGAATTGTCGATGATTTCATGCACAATCCTAGTTATTCCGTATCAAACAATTTATTTCAATCTGACCTTAAAACGAATTTAGTTGGCTGTAACGATGGTCAATTTATGGTGGATCATAGCTAATGCATGGTGTAAATGCATCACATTTCTAGATTACTAGAAATTATTAGATTACTAGAAATTTCTTGATTATTAGAAATTTGATGGATAATATGGAGTGTAGAGTAAAATGAGAATCATCTCTTATGACTGTTTGACCAAAAAAGTGTCCACAAAATAGTATTAAAAATAGGTTTTTGATGTAAGTTTCTCTATCCTACTCTAATAACTTGTTTAGCTCTCTATCCTACTCTTATTACATTGAGCACATGTTTTAAAATGTACACTTTTGATACAACAGCGCTATCCTTATTTAATGCTTTACGACGGACACTTTTTATATACAGAGATGGTTCTCCTTTTACTCTACACTCCATAATGGATAAATTATAAAATAATCTTGTCATTTTTCTGTAATCAAACATTAACAGTCGAAAAAATAAAATTTTATTTGTCTTTTATTGTTCTTTTAATTCGAAATCTGAGATCTTTTTACGGATCTTTAATAACAGATCAATCAATGTATGCGTAGTTTCTAATTTTTAGGTCAGTTATGTCGTCCAATGTCATTTGATAACAAAATTTTTGTAAATATATTAGTAAACTTCTTATGTAACTATAAATAAAAAAGAGATATAACAACTAAGAGAATTAATTGTTTAAATATACTGTACGTATTAAATTTATTTATTAATTAAATCTGTATCTTTCTGTTTAAGCATGCTATGTTCGGTTTAACCATGCACGATACGAGATGATAAACATGACTGGGTAAACCGATTTTGATGATTCTTTATATGTTTGAAAGCTGGTGCTTCTCGCGTGGTCCCATTTCATTTTGATCCAGTTTGGACAACGGCATCCATGAGAAAACCATGAAAGTCTTTTTGCATTTAGTATGCACGACAAGAGGACGAATAACTCACTATCATGCCAACCGATTTCGATGATTCTTTTTTAGTGACAAATTAGTTAGCGTACTTCAGATCACTAAAAATCACAAACTATAAAAAACTAATAACAAAAAGAAAACCGACTTCAAAAGAAAACCTTTTCAAGACAAATTAATAAGCACTAAAAAGTAAAAAAATAACGATAATATAATCTAGTTAAAATTATTGTTATTTTTGGAGTCGGTGCCAGCCAAGCTAATGCAGCAAACTGTTCTTTTAGAGTTGTTTCCTTGGCTGATATCGACTCCAAAAATAACAATAATTTTAACTGCAATATATTTTTTTAATTTTTAGTGCTTATTAATTTGTTTTGAAAAAGTTTTTCTTTTGAAGTCGGTTTTCTTTTTGTTGCAAGTTTTTTTTTCGTCTATAATATTGTTGGTTTTAAAAAAACCTAAATTTTATCGTTTTATCATAATAATTTTTATCAATATATTTTAAGTTGCTAAACCACAAAACCTTTCATAATCTAAATATAACAATGGTTTTTTCATAGCCAATTAATCTGGGTTTTTTTTTGTTGATGGTTCATGGAAAAATCACTCTACTAGGAAATGAAGGAAATTTAAACAAAGCCCATTTGTTAAATGGCCTATTTCTCGGTTATTTAATTTTAAGGCAGATAAATTTTAATTGACTTTCATATTCAATTAAATTTTAATAAATATATTTTCTTTTTGTTACAGGTACGTAGTTTTTATTTCATTATTTTCGAAAGCCTAAAACTCCCATTTATACGTAAGTAAAAAAATAATTTATTTGCTGCTTTATTTAAAGGAACATTCGTAATTTTTTTCGATAATCGAATGGATATGGAGTACAACCTGACACCGACTCCAAAAATAACAATGATTTTAACTGCATTATATTATCGTTATTTTTTTATTTTTTAGTGCATATTAATTTATTTTGGAAATGTTTTTCTTTTGAAGTTGGTTTTCTTTGTTAAAAGTTTTTTTTTATTTTGTGATTTTTAGTGAATCTGATGAATTTGTCACTAAAAAAAGAATCATCGAATTCGGTTAGCGTGATATTGAGTTATTCGTTCTCTTGTCGTGCGTACTTAATGCAAATTTAAGACTTTTATGATTTTCTCATGAATGCTGTTGTCAGTACTGGACCAAAATAAAATGGGACCACACGGGAAGTACCAGCTTTCAAATAGATAAAGTATCATCAAAATCGGTTCACCCAGTCCAAAGTTCTGATAACCTCCTCCTTTTTTGTTTGAACTCGGTTAAAAAGGATAACCTATATGATTCATCATTTTTTCAGCCAACTTTGAACGATAAAATAATAATAAAAAGCCCGATGACCTAGAAATTTATTGTGATTTTTGAAAACTTTGTTAATCAAAAAATGTATTTATAAAGTTTTATCGAAATCCCTAGATATTCAATCCTTGCATATCTCCTTAAATAATAATTGTATCAGGCAAAAAATGATAGTAAATTGTAAACAACTGCATCATTGACGAATATGTAAATATATCCACCACTTAATTAAAAATAATTAAAAAACTATGTTAATGAATTTAGTTGATTCTTTTGAATGGTCAGAACTTGATAAATTTTATCATATATTGATGATGATGTATTGATAAGTAAAAACACTTGAGTGCAACAGTGGTACTACATTATTGTTTTATTGTTTTAAGAACCACTTAATGTGTAACATGGAGGACTTATGTGTGTTTATTAAATTTTATCGGTAGTTCAGCTTAAATGTTTAGTGATTTATTTAAAAGAAAAAGAGTGTTATCAAAAATGGATTATCGAATTATATGGTTTGTTTGATTTAAATTTTATATATTTTGTATATTTCTTCTATGGAATTTGATTATGTAGTTTTAATCATGGTAATTTATAACCATCAACTATTTTTAAACTAGCTTTGCTAGCAGCGGAGTATTAATTTCTATCAATCCAAGGCCTAAAAGCTACTGAACCTTATTTTTGTAAATTTAATGAGACAAAGTCGATTAAGAAATTTCTAATTAAGTATAGATATTGGTTAATTAAATTATTTCCATAACAATTAATAATCTGATGTCGATTAAATTCACGCGATAAATAATCTTAAAAAATTAGATTTTGTAACTTTTATAACTTCGAAAAATTTTGACACTTTTTCAAAATGCAATGCAAGTCCACTCTCAAAATTCGAATTCAGAATGTACAAGTGACATTTATCAAATTTAAAAAACTACTTACAAATTTAACGGGTACGGAACCCAAAGAACACTCATCATATTAAATTATCTTTTTTCTTAAAGCATTATGAATATCGTCGCCAATTTTTTAGTTTTTTTCGGGCACGGAACACTATACTCGCACTTAAACATGCATAACTAAGAACACTCTCCGTTCAATTACCTTTCAAATGAACCCAAAAATGTTAAAATTGGCTCATCCGTTTAGGCGCTACGATGTCACAGACAGACACACACACACACATAGCGGTCAAACTCATAACATGTCTTTTTTTTAAATTTGAGGGTTAAAAATTCACAGATTAAACCGCTATTAAGCACTACTAAAATAACGCCAATTATCCCAATTTTTCTATAAAAACCCTTAAAAAGTGTTTTGTTTTCTCAATTTTAATCAATTTTAAATATTTTTGTGTAATTTTTCGAAAGTCCCAGCAAAAAAAAAAAAAATAAAATAAAATTTGTGAAGCAAAATATATAAAAACATTTTGGTGCAGTAAAAAATTTGAACGCCAGAAGTGTATTGAAAATTAAAAAATTTTTACTTCAGTCTCTAGATAAGTAGAAAAATTTTCCGAATAAGAAGAAAAAATTTCATTTTATTCAATGCACAAACTTTATTATCCTACAAAAAATACAATTTAATTTTAAATTTTTTTGTAAATTAAACAGTAAAAAATTATCCTTAGAGGCAATGTATAAATTTTGTAAAATGACCTTTTTAAATATTCAAGTCATGATTTGAAGAAAATTTCTCAGAATATGGAGAACAAGGTTGATCATAACCATCTTTAAAATTACGTCTTGATGATTTTTTATGATGAACATAATTTGTTGAAATATTGAAAGTTTTATAATATTTTTATAAATTAAATTATAACTTTCTACAAAATAAATAAAAATCAATAAAAATTAAGTAAACACCACAAAAACATTGGTTGTTGGTATACCTTTCTCATTTATTTATTTATATTGCGTAAAAATTTATTCATATTTGTTTATATTAACTAATCTTACATTCAAATTTAAATAAGATTACAACAATTTTATATCATACGAATTATATTTATTTGCATGATAAAAAAAAACTTTTAACAAAAAGAAAACCGACTTCAAAAGAAAACTTTTCCAAAACAAATTAATATGCACTAAAAAGTAAAAACCTAACGATAATATAATCTAGTCAAAATTATTGTTATTTTTTGAGTTGGTGTCAGCCAAGCTAATGTAACAAATTGTTCTGTCAGAGTTGTTTCCTTGGCTGACACCGAATCCAAAAATAACAATAATTTTAACTGCATTATATTATCGTTATTTTTTTACTTTTTAGTGCATATTAATTTGTTTTGGAAAAGTTTATCTTTTGAAGTCGGTTTTCTGCTTGTTAAAAGTTCTTTTTTATTTTGTGATTTTTACTAATTTTTCCTTAAAAAAAGAATCATCGAAATCGGTTGGGGTGATATTGAGTTATTCGTCCTCATATCGTGCATACTTAATGCAAATTTAATTTTAATTTAAGTATTATGGTTTTCTCATGGATGCCGTTATCAGAACTGGACCAAAATGAAATGGGACCACACGGGAAGCACCAGTTTTCAAATAGATAAGAATCCACCAATCTTCAAATAGATAAGAATCATCAAAATCGGTTCGCCCAGTCGAAAGCTCTGAGGTAACAAACATTAAAAAAAATAAAGTTGAATCGAGAAACTCCTTTTTTTTTGTTTGCAGTCGGTTAAATATTCAATTAACAATGTATGAACATGACAACAAAGTTTGATTTAAAGTCTCAAAATTTTTCATTGGTAGACTTTTACTCAACGAATATGTGGTTGAAATTTCAGCTTAGATATCCGCGCAAATTTTTAAGAAAAATAATAACGAATTAAAACAATTAAAAACTTAAGGTTGAAATTATTTTCAACTTTGATGATGAATTTTATTATAACTTCTTGAATGTAGACGAAAAATAAAAATAAAATTTTTCGAAATCAGCCTTAGTTTTCGAAAAGCGGGAGAGAATCCGTTTAATATGACATCGGATTCGTAATCAGTTACCAAAAATAACCTCTAAAGCAGTTTGAGCCGTAAATACTTAGTTTTGGCCTTTTTGTATCAAAAAGTGGTATTTCCGGTCAAAAATAGCACGATTTTCGGAATACTTGACGTAATTCGTGTAATCAGGCATCGTATTCGTTTTTAGCAACCAAAAATACCGATTAGATGACAATTTTAAGCCAATAACAATTTCAAAAAAGTTTTGGGCTTCATATGCTTCCTGCTGGGGCCCTATGCTCTTACATGACTTAGTTCAGTTGGCTGAATGTTCCTTGGGATCCTATATAAACACGTTACATAAATGTTTCATTAAAATCGGTGCTGTTCCCAATTTTTCTAATGCATCCCGGATTATTAATTGTCCTTTTTGTGAGTCAAATTCCATTACATTTGAGTAATAGGTTCGCAAAAATTGTAAAATTTTCCATCAAATTTTAAATTTGTTTCTGTCACATACTTTATATAATGCAATAAATTATGGGCGCTTGAATTTAATTCTTGAATGTAGTTAGCGCCATAATCGTTTTGAAATGGCTCTCAATATTATTTTGAAGAAATAAAATAACAACTTTTTTGTAATATTATAAATATGTCAAAAATTCGTGAATTATTTCGCAAAATAAAAATGAAATAATATATATTTTTATAAAAATTAATAATTATGTTTGAATGTCAAAATAAAACTGATTATAATAAATTAATTCAAAAAAATTTTATGAATGAAGGAATTAAGTAAATACAATTTATTTATTAAATAAATAAAATTAAATTGGCGTGGCGTGGCTTGGCGTGGTGGCTTGAAGCACAGTGAATGCGCGGCGTGTTAGTTCATACTGATACATAATAACAGAGTCATATTTAATAATATTTATTTTAACAAAATTAATGAACATCGACCTTAAAATTTATCATCGAGATTGTGTTGTATTTATTTAGATTTTTTTCAAATTGAAATAAATCATATTTTTATTTATTGAAAACCTACATAAGAATCAAATAAATTTTTATTAATAAAATTACAAAGCAAGTACACATATACATCAAAAAGTCTTGTCACTCCAATCATTTTAGGGTTTCATCTCGGAATCTAACGGAATAAGGTGAATTTTTGCACTAACCTTTATTTTGATAGTACAAATGTCTCAAAAGTCACATATGGTCACGCGTGTGCGTCCTTAGATATTCAAGGTTTAAGGTCTCGTTTCTTTTGCCCTCAATCGTATAAACATTTATTATGCAAGTTGTAGAGGCTAAAATTTTCTACAAATTTTGTCTGAAATTTTTTTTTGTACATTGATCCGTATTTGAAATAATGGGCGCAGAAGATGGAGCCCTCTGCTTAATGTACTTCAGTAATGCGTCAATTTTTGTAAATATAAGGTATTCAATAGTTATTTAAGTATTATCAAAGACTATAGGATAGACAAGAAGCAGAAGTATAATTATAAGTGACATCTGGAGTCTGAGGCGATCAACTATTAAGTTTGTAGGCCTTTGCGGGTATGACTATTAAGTTTGACTACTTTGCGGGGGTGACTATTAACTATTAAGTTTGAAAGCCTGACTCGGTAGAGGCGCTGAAACTCGTATACTACGATTTTACATTAGCTCATATGGGCTGCTTCTCCTCTACCCTATGCTCTTTGAGTATTATTTATAAATAACTAGCGACCCGCCCCGGCTTCGCACGGGTGCAATGCTGATACTAAATACACTACAGAAAAACTGTGAACGTTGTATATAAAAACGTAGCGCCCCGCTCTGGCTTCGCACGGGTATAAAATATATAGCCTATGTGATTAAAATCGATCCAGTAGTTTTGATTTATTCATTACTGCCCGTGGCCCGCACGCGTTAAATTTGGAGTAAAACAATCCCCCTTTCCCTATACCATGAAGATTTCCTGCTATCTTTGGAATATCTAAATTCATACACTACATTTTTACTTATTTACTTTTTACATTTTTAACTATTAACCTCAAAAATAGCAGTACTTCTCCACTATTTAATGGATGTTATTATACATAAAAACCTTCCTCTTGAATCACTCTATCTATTAAAAAAAACCGCATCAAAATCCGTTGCGTAGTTTCAAAGATTTAAGCATACAAAGGGACAGAGGGACAGAGAAAGCGACTTTGTTTTATACTATGTAGTGATTAAAGGAAAAAAATCGCATAATAGATTCACGATTAACCCTGTCTATTATCTTAAATTTTAGTTTTTGACCTACTGACTTACACCACTATCATACTGAACAGAGCTTAAAATAAGCCCATTTTTGTAACAATATCAGATTTGCAAATTTTTGACTTACACCACTTCCATTCTAACCAGCTCATATGTTAACATTCTTGCTTTTAACAAGTTGAATTTTGAAATTAAATTTTATCCATACTTTTACATTAAAGTTTATTTTTTTAAATTGGTCCCAAAATCGTTTGTATACATATACAGGGTGGACCATTTTAATCTATAATCGCTCTTAGCTCGTCCTGTAGTTAATCAATCAAAAAATAACTAACACACAATACAGTGTTCCGACATCAGATAGGACGAAGTTCTTCGGGGGGCTTAAATTAGAAAGTTGATTCTCATAAAAAAAAAACTAGCAATTTTTGTTTAAAACATTTTTTCGAAAAACGTTACCCTTTCGGAGGAAATACGATTAAAAATGTGTCATTATTGCATTTAATCGAAAAAAAAATACACTTCAAGTTTGTTTATGAAATTGTAGGCCAAAATCATGACCACAGGCGAATGATTTTGGCCTACGAATGATTTCTATGCCCTTGACAACTTTTGACTAAAGCATTTTTTCGGGAGTTAGCGTGTTTTCTTTCGATTAA
Source organism: Chrysoperla carnea (assembly GCF_905475395.1). Lineage (NCBI taxonomy): Eukaryota > Metazoa > Arthropoda > Insecta > Neuroptera > Chrysopidae > Chrysoperla > Chrysoperla carnea. The sequence goes on from NC_058341.1 coordinate 69,772,326, forward strand.
ATGAAATAATAATAATAATAATGGGGGTTTAACCTCCGTTTTTCGTGACTCATGCCTTATCACAGAGGCCACCCACATCATTATTTGTTAATCTTTATTTATTCCATTACAAACATATTTACAAATACATTTTTGATGTGGGTGGAATCGGTTACTTTGTTCTTATCCAAGCGACGACACTGTAATCAATTCTGCACTCCCATTATTTATAAATTGTTCACACTGCCGCTGCCTGGATATATATCGAACCCGCAACCTAAGTCTAAATAGGCCAACGTTCTAAAACTAGCGCCTTAGACCGCTCGGCCATTTAGGCTGTGAAATGAAATAATGATGTACTTTTAACTCGCATTTCTTCCGAAAGCTGACGATTTTCGAGAAAATAGTTTAGTTGAAAAATGTTAGTTTTTTTTTAATGAGGATCAACTTTCTAATTTAAAGTGTTATTCTATGCCTTACCATTTAGGATCTAAATTGGTTATTAAAGAAACCCCAAGAACTAGGTTCAATTTGATGTCATAACATGATAGTCCTCCCTCAAACTCTGCAACTTTTAAGTAATTTTTTGATTTTTTAACCACTAAACAAGCTTTAAGCCATTATTTAATAGAATGGCCCACCCTGTATTTGTGTCCTATGAGATCATATCATCTTAAAATTTTTTTTGGAGTTAATAAGTTGTTTTAAATCCTCAATATTTGTTTATATGGTCATGTTATGTGTCCACTCACATGCGGTCGGTCATTAATTAATTAATAATCTTTATTACTAATTATATCGCCAAATATTTTTATTTGGCGACCATGAGAATGTTTAATTAAATTTTTCATTTAACACAAAGACGTCACGTGTCTTAATTTAAGATATTTACTTGCATATGTTTTTAGATACAAAAATTTATTTATCTTTTACATCTAAATCCTTAAAATTTATAAAATTTTAAGTAACCTTCTGGTTTTTAAAACATTTATAACTTTTGACTATTTTAGTAAATTTATGCCAAGTATGAAATTTATAATGAACTGCTGATTTTATTAAGGTTAGAAAGAACAAATAGCTTTTTACATTTTGATTTTTTAGTTACACAAAAAAAATTTAACCGTTCAAATGTTTTAAAATGCAAGTTAAAGAAATTTTAGTATTATTCCGTTAAACATATTAAAAATCAAAAGTTTTTGTTTTGCAATAAAATTCAATCATTGTTCATGCTTAAAGTGATTTTTAATGATGCTGACTTTAAAATAAAAAAAGAAAAACGTTGCTAAGCGTTCAAGTATACTTTCATGTGAATGGATGACAGGGATTTCAATTGTTTTTTATGTGATGGTCAATTAACTTGGTAGATTTTCGTGTTACAAGAAACTTACAAAGTGAAATGTGTTATCTTGGTCAGTTATTTTCATAATATATAGTGTGGTTTTAGTGTGTTCTTCAGTTAGTCCCCTCTCTTACTAGTTTTTTTCAGCACATCTTGACATTGATCAGTGGGATATCTTAATTATTAAATTTTCACGTAGGTACGTACGAACTACGAACGTATTTAACCAGATAATTTTGACTAAATAAATTGTTGAAATACTCTGTATAGAAAGTGTTGAATGTCAGTGCTTGCATTATTTTTATATATTGGAAGATTTTTAAAAACCAACAAAATTAAGGGTGCCTTTAGCCTGTCTTTTATTTTGTTTTTCGAAAATTTTCGAAAGGACTTTATAGAATTTTTTTCATTTTTCAATAATGTTTCACAAGGTCACTAGTTGAAACAGGATGCAAATTTTCAACTCCCTATCTTCTATAGTTTTGGAGAAAATGGACAGCAAAATTTTGTTATAATTTGCGCTCTCACGGCTAAACAATGACGTTTAAAAAAAAATGTTTCGAACAAAAGTTGTTTTTTATAAGGAAAATTTTTACATTTAAACTTTTATTCTATCTCTAGCGGTTTACATGACAGAATGAGCCTATTTTGTTTCTTTACTCAAGTTCACTTTCTACGTCCTGAGTACGTTAAATAATTTCATCTTCATATCTCGTTTCAATTTTGAGTTATCGTGTTTATGAACACTTATACCTACCCCCATATCCCTTTGCGCAGGGCTTACAGTTATGTAATGTACACGCCATGCTCTTTTATTTGATACCCCACTTGGTATATTTGAAATTATTCGATTATTAATCCACACTTTTTCGCTCCACCTTTCCACCCCCTGAAGATTAAAAATAGATAAAAACAATCTTTGAAGCTGGATGTATATCTTGTCAATATTTCAACTTAATCGCAAAAAGGTTTATCATTTATGTAAGAATATTGCCAATATTTTTTTATTTAATGAGAATTAGTTTATAAAGTGTAAAGTTGGAAAAAATTAATATCTCTGGCGTTGGGGTTTGTTTTGTACTCACCCTGACAAATCTGGGAAAAAATTAGTTCGAAATTAAAAGAAAGGTGCGTTTACAACTTTAAATATAGATTTTAGATAAGTTTAAAGTTTGATTTGAATATTTTAATAAAAAAATAATTATAAATAAAAAAATTTCATGAATGTTAAATAATATATTTAAATAATTATATTAATTAATAAAATAATTATTACAAATAATAATTTTGTAAGCACTCACAGAATCAACGATGCGTTAATTTTGACACACTTTCAATTATATCGCATGTGTGTTTGTGTATGTATATTATTTATTGTTTTAAAACAACAACAAAAAAAAACTCCTTGGCTTGTAAGTAATGTAGCTCACTACTCGTTACACGTCTAAATATATTTAAGTAATTTATGCATTATATGTGTTAGCATAAGACGGATAAACCGTTGAAAAATTAATGATAGCCCTTATTGTGTACAACTTTCCCTCTTATCTATCTCTCAAAATATCTCTCCGAAAACTTTTGTTCGAAATATTTTCGAAAAATTAGGTTAGAACATTATTATGTATGTGTTTGTTTATAGCATATACTATGTCCATGACACTATAATCAACACTGTCTATACATGGTATTTCAACAATTAACTCAGTCAATTGTTTTTTCTTCTCTTGTTTTGTTCTTAATTTGAGTACTAAAAATATCAACAATATTTCCACTTATGTGCTATACATTCCATTATGATTCGTTGTTTAAAAAATTTTCAATGTTCTTTAAGTTTTGTTTTCAAGGAATCAAAATTGAAACGTTTTTTTAATTTTCTAAACGTTAAAAACGTTTTCTAAATACTTGTGAAAAAATTAGAAATTTTCAATTTTTGTTATTTTATTTTTAGGGTATCACAAATATATTTTTATAAAAAAACTGATTTGATTTTAAGGTATTTCGATACCAAAAAAATGTAAATGATCCCAAAAATTTGAAATTTTTTTTATAATTTAATCATTTTTTTAATACGCCTTGCGAAAAGTTCATATCGATTTTTTGTACGGTTTAGGATAAATTAACTATCAAAGTGAAGGTTTTTAACAAAAAAAAGTTTTTCATTTTTATGCACAGTTCTCAATTTTGGTTTGATTTTAAAGCTTAAACATTGAGAAATATTGATAAAAGTTTTTAATGTAAATGGTAAAATATTTTTAAAAGCATTTATTGACTAAACACCAACATTTATTAGGACTTCTTCATATACAACCGTGAAAAAAGGCCTGTTTTCAACCCCCGACCTTAAAAAAACGGGTGTTATAAGTTTGACCGCCATGTGTGTGTGTCTGTCTGTCTGTGGCATCATAGCGCCTAAACGGATGAACCGATTTTTTTGGTTACGTTTGAAAGGTAATTAAATAGAGAGTGTTCTTAGCTATGTTTCAAGTCCGAGTTTAGGGTTCCGTATCCGAAAAATTTGTCGGGGTTTTTTTAAATTTTGTAAATTTTTATACCATGTATATATGAAATATACATAGTATATTAAGTTTAGTCCCAAGTTTGTAACGCTTAAAAAAATGATGCTAGGAAACAAATTTTGTCATAGGTGTTCATAAAATCACCTAATTAGTCCATTTCCGGTTGTCCGTCTGTGGACACGATAACTCAAAAACGAAAAAAGATATCGAGCTATCGAAAAATTTTTACAGCGTACTCAGGACGTAAAAAGTGAGGTCAAGTTCGTAAATGAGCATCATAGGTCAATTGGGTCATAGGTCAATCTTGTAAACCGTTAGAGGTAGAACAAAAGTTTAAATGTAAAAATGTTCCTTATCAAAAATTAAACAACTTTTGTTTGAAACATTTTTTCGTAAACATCATCGTTTACCCGTGTGGGCGCCAATTAGGCGGAAATTTTATAATATGTACTATTACTTGATTATCAGTTATGTATGTGTCACATGTTTGTATGTGTAATGTGATAAAGAAATCAACACTGACTATGCATGGTATTTCAACAATTAACTCAGCCAATTGTTTGGTTTCACTTGTACTTGTTAATAATTAATTTCTCGTAACTTTTACAGAGAATCGACTTGAAATTTATACAGAAACCGATTAAAATACTTATTAATTGACAAAAATTTTTGTTTTATTTCTTTTTGCAACTGTTTCGTTTGGGTATCGAAACACAGTAAACGAAATGATGGTTTCTATATAAATGATTTATTTGGCCAGGCGCAAAAAATATGGTAAAAGAAAAACAGCTGTTTTATCCGATGTGATATTAATTTTCAATGGGTTTTAAGAGAACCGATGAGGAGGACATGATAGCTTTGACGTTCAACAAAATGATCATTATTTGTTAAGCATATTTGAGCATATTATATATTTTTGTATGTATGTAATACCTACTAATAATATAAAAACATATGTTTACAGCATATTGTATACATAATATATGTTACAATAAATATTATAAGATATAAATAACGACCATGTTTACATACAAAATAAGTTTAAATAAATATCTACCTATTTAGTCAGCTATTGTTTAGTTTTATTCACCTTAAGCTAAGAATACACTGGCTACTAAAGACGACAACTTATCAAGTGCATTTCTTATTTTTTGTGTGAATGACCTCTATTTTATTATAATCTATAAGATAAAAATCACATAGAAATTTTTCTTATCGCTAATTTTTAAACTAGTATGAACTTATGATTTCTTATCAATTTAAATTTCATTTTCATAACACATATTAATTACTAGCTTTATACCCGCCCGTTTCACTGGGCTAAAAAGTATTTAAATCACCGCTTTATAGCCTCCACCTCTCTTGATGTGCACAGTTATCAATTTTGTTAAATGTAAAATAGTCATAATTCATTGAAAATATCAGAAATAAGTTGGTCATGAATGGTTTAAAATTTAATATTCAAAACAATACTTTAATTTATATGGTTCAAAATGATGATTATGGATTTGTCCATCTATAGTCATCATTTTGAACGATAAATTACAGAGTTTTGTAAAAATTTAAACTAGTAAATCTCAGATGAAATTTTATTTTTTTAAAATATATTTTCATAAATTATAGCTCATGTGTTATTCTGAAGTATGAGCTGTATTGTACACTTTCAATACAAACCATTCGCTAGTTTTGGCGTGAAAGCGTAACAAACAAACAAATAAACATCCCTACTTTCGCATTTATAATATATAGAGATTTGTTTTTTTGTGATTACATAATTTTTATGTGTTTTTGTTTCGGTTTCTGCTCGAGAATTTTTGAGAAATTTATCTTTAGTCGAGACGGAAAAAAAACTCAAAGCGCCGAGAACTCGAAAAATCAATTCAACGCGCTAGGTAACTAAAAAAATACGCATACAACACGTAGATATTAGATTGTATCCAAATTAAAATTCTAGCTCAACCGAAGTTCCCCACATAGCAAATTAAAATCGCAAAAAAATTCACTTTTTTCAAGGCTCGATTTCGGAATTAAAAATTAAGAAATTTCACTTGCTGTTAAAACATCATGATAAAAGAAGTCAAGACGAAGATATTACGCCCCAAGAAACCAATCTACCATAATTCTTCGACCAAGAAGAAAGCTTTTATGAAAGATGTTTTTTTTCGAAATATTCGATATTTCAAAAAATTTAAATAAAAGTCGAAGGATTGTCAAGATGTTTCTCATATCTTCACCAAATATCAACTTTAAAATCGAAGAAGAAAAACAAATTTAAAAACGACAAATTTTTTCTCTTTTTTTCAAGTTTTCGCGGCACCTATGCATCGAAATCGGCCTTAACAGACATCAATCGATAGGTTTTTAAGATATCTATAATTTTCCCATTTAATTTTTTTACATTGGACGTCAACTTTTTTTACTCGCAAGAAAATCTTTTTTTTAAGGTTAACTTAGCCATTGATTAGCCATAAATACAAAACGCTATGGTTCTTGGCTTGATTTCTTCTATAACAACGTACGTTTTGTTTTCTGATAGCAATTTTGTCAAATTTAACATTGGACCCCGGTAGATTAATTAGATTAATAAGAATATCTCTTTTTCCAACTGATTTTCCTTTTTCATAAATATAAAATAACATTGGATTTATAAAATTTGCGTACATAATATTTAATCTTAAAAAATGTCTAAATAAATAAAATTACATCGAAAAAAAACCCACCATACGTTAAAAAAAGCACATGGGAAGCAGGCACGTTTTTTGTCAACAAAATATGTATATAAGAGAATATACTGAATAGAGAAAATACGTGTGAAAAGAATTTCCAATTTTGTGATAGAAAATGTAAACCTGACCGCCTGAAGGTTATTAAAAAATATTTGTCATAATCTCAAAAAATTTTAGTATCCAATAATGTTTTTTTTTGTTTTTAAAACAGGTGTGTGACCTTAACAGAAAAAGTTTACACTATGAAATAAATAGAAAGAAAAAACCTTAACTTGAATTAATTAAAAGAAACACTCAGCAAATGTAATTTAAAACTGATGACTAAATCAACATTTTATGCAACTCTATCGTCTTCAACATAACATTAGTTACAGGTACTCTACTCTACAGACGTTATTGATATGTCTGCTGCAATATTTATACACGTGGTGGTCCATATCAAGCTTTACAATGTTTTATCAGATATAATTATACTTTTACAATAATTTATTATACCCTGTATTAAGTCCCAAGTTTCTAACGCTTAAAAATATTAATGATTCGAACAAAATTTTGGGATCGGTGTCCATAGAATCACTTAATTAATGCATTTTCGTTTGTCTGTTCGTCCTTGATCATGATAACTCAAAAACGAAAAAAGATATCAAGCTGAAATTTTTATAGCGTGCTCAGGACATAACAATTAGGTTGATTCGTAAATAGGCAATATGAGTAAATTGGGTTTTGGATTCGTAGGACCCATCGTGTAGGCAGTTAGATAGAAAAAAGTTTTAACGAAAAAATGTTCCTTATAAAAAATAAACAACTTTTGAATGAAAGATTTTTTCATATTCACTATTTATCTGTGAGGGTGCAAATTAACTAATAACTAGAGTGTATCCCCCCCCCCGTATACTGACATGTACTTTAAGATTTTAGCTTTTAGGTGAAAAACTTTTCATACAATCTTTTACAAAATTTAACTGTGATTTTTAACATGTCAAAATTTTTAATAAATTATCAAATTTTTAGTTTTTTATGGTGTTTTTTTTTTTGTATCGCTTCAACATCTTCAACGTCACAATGAATTTAAAAAATGCATAATTTATTAAATTTTATTTCTTCAGCAAAAATTCAACTATTTTGATAGAATTTGTTAGATTAAAATAAAAGATTTTCAGAATAAATTGTTTGGTGAAGAGTAAGAAATTTCTAATTATGTGCATTTTTCTAAAATATTTTTTTAACTTAATAGACATATCAATACGTAAAGATATCATTTAAGTACACAATTATTTAATTTCGATTTTCGAATTGAAAACGATAACTTTCTGTCAGGCTAGTTAGTAAAAACATATTGTATTAAATGATAATATTTTGTACTTATTAAGATATAATTATTTATGCTGTGTTGCAATGAAAATTGATAGTCTCGATGATGATTCCCGTTTATACATATAATAAATGTACGCTCGAATTCAAAGAAATTGAATCAATGCTCATATTAATGATAGTATAAAACTGTTTTTGATTCCATGAATGTATTTAACTTATATGGCTTTACAGATATCTTCCCTTAAGGCAATCGTCTTGCTATGGGCATAGTGTAAAAAAATTCTAAATATTTGTATACTTATAAGAAATATTTTAATATAATTACCATCACATTGATCGTTGATTGATTGGAATCATTAACTTGGAGAGCATTGGCGAGTTTGTTTTTTAACAAGTTTTTTAATTCCACAAAAAAATTATTTGCTATCTTCGAAAAACATGTTCTGAGTTAAAAAAGAAAAACAAAAATTATTGACCGTTTCTTTGTTGAGATATAATAACTCAAAATTAAACCATTTTATTGTGGACAGTCGAAACAACTATAGTTAGACTATTGTGTTTGTGACAGAAATAACTATAGTAGAAGTTTGTAAACTAATCATCATCATTCACCGAGTGTTGTATGTGGACACAGTTGTATGGTACAGTATAGAAAATAATTATACTTCATTTCATTACAGGTTCATCTATTTCAAAATTTATTTTCCAACTTTATAACTTTGAGATTAAACTCACTGGAATGTTTAGAAAGAGATTATGAATAGATAATATAACCTTGTAAAGTTATTTTTCTACCAAAGTTACTTCAATTTTTTTGATCAAAATACTTATATAATGAAAATACTTAATTATGTAAAGATGAAAAAAATTTAATATTCATTTCATCAATCTTTGTACTTAAAACACCTAATATGGATTTTATATTAAATACATAATAATATATATTATATCATTTCAATTTTTACCAAGAATAAAAAAATTTATATCAGTAATTACTGGTAATTATTTAGATTTTTTTTTTGGTCTGATCAAATTACAAAATTATGTAATACATTTTTTATAAATTAAGGCTGTATGACTATTAAATATTAGTATCGTCGTTTATGCCTACACAGGGTCGTCAGATCTCATGATTTTTGAGTTCTATCGCTCAAGCGCTTTTTAAGAGTTTTTAAAAATTGTTAAAATTATTTTCCCATATCGTAAAAAAAAATTATAGAGCTGAAATTATGAAAGCCAAAATGCGAGTCAACGGTATTTTTACTGATTTTACTGCTTTTCTAAGGTACCATTTACTTCTTTATAAATGATATAATTTGCCAATTGTGCCTACAATATATGATTTTATTTCATAAATAAAAATTTGATATTGATTTTCTTAACAAAAAAAATTATTTCGAGCAGAATTGGTTTTTTGAAAATATCTTGAAAACTGTTAAGAATATGCGAAAAAAATGTGCTACCTCCTGGAACTGTACCACCAATATTTATATAGCTTTAATTTAGAGGTGAAAATAGCGCAAAAATAAAACAATTCATAGACTAAACTTAATGCTTTTAGCGCTATTGTAACCTCTAAATTAAAATTATAAATATCGGCAGCAGAGATCCGGGAGATTGGACTTTTTTAGCAAATTTTCTGCGCTTTAAGGTTTTTGTATTTCGGATATTTTTCATAGTTTTTTTTTTTTATGCAAAAACCCAAACCTGTTTTTTTGTTTTTAAATTGTTAATAACTTTTGTAATATTTACCATAACCTGTTCATTTGTATATTTAAAAGTTACTAAACATAATTCCGAATCAAATGATACCTTGATAATAATTTTTCGAGAACTAGATCAGACTCGTCCCAAAATGCTTGTTGACTAGACTAATCTCTAATAAACGATTATATAATAGTATACGATTAATTAAAAATATTAATTAATAATTATTTAAAAAAATTTTTTTAGGTGCAACTAATAACACTACGAATATACTGATTTTGTTTCATGAAAGCAGGCACACGAAAAAATGAACCAGTTATAAGCAGCTATATAAAACATTTCATGAAAAGAACCTTTTTCATTAAGTGAGGTATAGTCTGCTACTCTAGATAGAACATTCGAGATGACAGATACTGCAGACAGAGTTAGTTACTTTTAGCTTAGATAATGCGTTTTGGCGCTAAGCCAATAAAAATATGTATACGAATCGAAGAACGAAGAACGGCCGCATACAGAAGCAGAAATGAACAAATGCATTCTAATTATTTATGCATGTCATGTTTTCTATTTCATTCGCCTTCGTGTCTTATATTGACATTTTAAATACTCAATATGTGTACATGTAGACAGATAAATCTGATATCACAAACATTCAAGCGACTTCTGTGTATAAAACCAATAATTAAAAGGGAGCTTTAAGATTTTAAAATGCATACTTAATATCTGGCTGACAAATTTCCAAGAATCTGAATTTTAATTTCATTATTATACAGCCTCGCTAAAGAAAGGAAATCAATATCACAAGATTTCTGGTCGTAACCAAAGGGTATAAGGTAGAGGAGAAGGCTCCCATTACTGGCCATGTTAAAAAGAAGTATACGAGTTTCAACGCCTCTAGTGATTATATTCAGCCATAAACGCTCGTCACTTCTTTAATTTTGCACTGAGCCACTCTGATCTGTGTAATAATCTCGTAATAACTTGTACTGCTAAATAATAAAAATCTTTAATTTACGTCAAACTGTGAGTTTTAGTATCCTTGATAACTGATCCTTTTCTAACAACGTTTTATTATTCGGCGAAATGAGGTTAAAAGGGCCCTTATCACTTTGTTTCGGGTATTGAAAGGGCGAGAATCTTTCTATTCGTTGTGTGCGTAGTCATGATAGAGACAATAAAATTGATGCCAGCGCTTCCAGTGAAAAATTTTGGCGATAAAGGAGGCTGTTATAACTAATTTGCAATTCTTTACATGTTAATGTTATAGAAAATGTCAAATTAAAATTATTGAAAAACACTAATTAATTAAACTTATTGCATTAAAAATTGTGAAAATAAGAAATGAAATTGCACAAATATCATTCAAGTGGAAATTAGCATAAGTACTTATTTAAATTTGTTAGACAATAATACATATTAAATTTTCAATGTACGTCATAAATGCAATGCATACAATTATATATGCATCTATACAATCCTATAACTAAATTAGTGTATCGTTACCATGGAAACGCCTCCAATAAAACTCACGCACGGTGCGAATATTTGATGCATTTCGAAAGGGGCTCGAGCAAAAAATCTAGTTATCTTTCAAAGCCCAATTGATACACTTATACTGCCTTGTCTGTTAATGACCGCTTTGACACTGCGTAACTAGGCCAAAAAGCTCGAGCTAGAAGTGAGCAAGGTTTCAAGAACTTTTACTAGATTTCTTCAAACTAAATTTTTTGATGCTGTTGATGATTATAAAAATTTGATATCTTCTGATTAAAAAATTTAGTAAAAGCTTTTGAAATGGTTTTAGTATGTGCACTACAATAGGAATCAGTTTACTTTTGATTTATGCATGGAGGTTATATAAGCGTATATGAAGAATTTCTGGAATAATATTCTAAATAAATATTTTAATATTTGAATTAATGAACAAATTTTTTACTTCTCTTAAGTTTGTTTCGAAATGAGGGCATGCAAATTGATGGAACTTGATTTATTTTAAGATGAATATATTTTAATCCAGGTTAAGTTAGCATGAAATCATGATGTTGTCTTCAATTGCATCAATTTTTTCGTAATTACATATTTTTATCTGGTACTGGAAATTCTTCTATAATTAATATAATTCGTACCTATTATGCATAATTATAAACAGGGATTATAAAATACAGATTAATAAAATTTTTTCTAATTTCTTACGCGAACCAAAGAGCATAGGGTAGAGGAGAAGCAGCCCATATGAGCTAATGTAAAATCGTAGTATACGAGTTTCAGCGCCTCTACCGAGTCAGGCTTTCAAACTTAATAGTTAATAGTCACCCCCGCAAAGTAGTCAAACTTAATAGTCATACCCGCAAAGGCCTACAAACTTAATAGTTGATCGCCTCAGACTCCAGATGTCACTTATAATTATACTTCTGCTTCTTGTCTATCCTATAGTCTTTGACGCGAACTCAAAAACGGTAAAGAACCAAATATGAAATAAAAACTTAAAATAATCGCCAACGCATAAATCACACATTGTACCGATTAATATCGGTAAATTTATGAGTAAAAAAAAACAACAGAATTAACCTACAAAAATTAACATAATTAATAGAATTGAGTTTATGCTTTTTTTGTTTTAAATTAAACAGTAGGTTTTGGGTGAATAATTTTTATTTTTATCATATATTTGACCTTCTGTCTGACCATTTATGAATTTTTGTTACTCTTAATAACTGAAGAGCGGATTTTAAGCACTAAAAAACCAACCCACTTTTCGTAGTCGATAAAAAAATTTAACGTTTTGTCTTTAAAAAAGATTTTTTTTAGGCTTATTTTAAATGATAAACTTGTAGTCATTTCCGAATTGAAAAAAAAAACAAAAAAGAATTTTTAAAGCAACAAATTAAAGCACAAAGTTAAAAAATAAAATTTGTAATCTAACAAAAGTTGTTTAAAAAAAGTGAAAACAAACTTTTGAATGAGGTAAATGTAAAAATAGCCTGTATAGAAAGTGTTGAATATCATTATTTGAATTTTTTTTTACGAACACAATTATGGCGACCTTTCGCGATTTATTTTGTTTTTGATAATTTTCGAAATAATTTTTTAGAATGTTATTTCTTTTTTCGAGAATGTTTCACAAGACCACTAGTTGAAGCTAACTGCAAATTTTCAACTCTATTTGTTTATAGTTTTAGAGAAAATGGACTCTTAAAATCTTAATTTGTGCCCTCACTAGTATACAGTGATCTTTACGAAAAAAATGTTTCAAGCAAAAGTTGATTTTTTTAATAAGAAATATTTGAACTTTTTTTTGTCTCTTATGATTAACAGCCGGTCAGACAACTGTAGACGGACTATTATGTGATTTTATGAACACCTGTATCAATATTTGTTCATAGCATCAATATTTTAAGCGTTACAAACTTAAGAATAAACTTAGTATACCTTGATTTATATTACAAGTATAACAGGGTATAAAAATGAATGATTTTTTATTAGTATTCTGAAGAGTATGTACCGATTTTTTTCGTAATGTTGAGTTTTCCAAAATTCCAAAAAGATTTATGCGTTAAAACAATTTATTGCGATAGAATTCTTCAATCCTGATCATTTTGTTTCAATACCTAATTGTCTAAGTGAAAATTTTCTTAAAGAACGTTTACCTATAACAATAGACTCAACATGCTTGTTTAAACAAATCCGTGGTACATTAAGTTTACAAAAATCTATACCTTTGAGATAATCGTTCATATCTATTCAAAATTTGTATGATCTAATTCTATAAATTGAATACTGGTTCTAAATCCAAACCATAACGGGAAGTGATTATTAAAATTAATTTTTTGTTTGTTATGTAAACATAGTTTTTTGTATTAGATTATTTATGTTTAACTAAATATTATGTCAGATTAACTTGTCAGGGATAAATTGACGAATACGCTATCATTTTCTTGAACAAATTATCTTTTATAGACACAAGTTATTGAAAGGTAATCTAGTGTTATGTAAAATCGAACTTTTTTGTGTCGTTGTAATAACTTTGTAGATATAATTTTGACGCGATTCAAAAGGTCTTTTTAAATTCATTTATCTTAGTCAATTAAAATTTTTCTTTTTCGTATTAGTATCATATTTCAAGTCGATAAATCCATCTAGTGTGACATTCATGTGAGATGTTTTAAAAACAAAGTAACTGTATTTAGAAACTAATTTATTTGATATCAAGAAGATTAACCTACACACAATATAAGAGATAGATTATTAAAAGATAACTACATTTTGGGTTTAAATTATTTATTGCCAATTTTGGACAAATTTAATTTAAAAGTTGTTCGTTCACCTTTAACGTTTAGGAGAGAAGATTTATCAACCATAAGTTATGTGCCTGTGGATATAATAAGATTTTATTATAAAAACTATTATTAAATCTTTTCGAGGTTATATACCTTTTGAGTTGTATATCTATACCGTGAATCGAAAATTCTGTGATTATTTTTGTCTGAATTTTTGAAAATATTCATACATGTTAGTTTGGTAATAAACAAGAGTGAAAGTATCTGAAAAAATTACCAAAACTTTTGCAAATGTCGATGGAAAGTAGTTAAGTTTTTTACAATTACGTGTTGTGTTATCAATAACTTGCTCTAAGCACGACTAAAATGACAAATTTTTTTTAACAAGCTTAAGTTTATGAACATTCCGCAGTAATCAAAATCATATTAAGGGGGTCTTTTCGCTGCCAATGTTAACTAAAAAATATTATGATAACAAGCAAAAATAATTTTTTTATAATAGTTTAAGTTTTTTATCTATCGTATAGTAAAGTTTCAAAAATACCTTGTGAAAAAATTTTTTAAAAATGTTAACGTTTGTTGACACGTCTTACGAGAAAGTAAGACCCTACCAACTTTTCTTTAATTATACTTTTAGTTATTAATTGAATGGAGTAAAAAAAACTGAAAATTAATTTTCGAAATATTCAGATTTCTGTTTTTACATTTAAATATATAATTTACCGTAAAATTTATTGAGAAATAAATAATAAACTGAAAAAAAAGGTACTAACAGGAAAATTTGTTCTTAAAGCATCAGCAAGTAAATACTTTGATTTAAGGCAATATTTCCTTCCTATACTTTAATTTTTAAGAATTCAAATACTTATTATTATTTTATTGAATTAGGCAGGTTCTTTCGCCGCAAATGTTAATTTTTTTTAAATGCATAGTTTACTTCCAGTCAGTGGAAGAATTACTTCAATGTAATTACTAGTATGGAAACCACATAACTTGCTTCCTCACTGTCTATACAGGGATTTCAATATTAAGTCAGTGAATTGTTTATTTCACTTGTTTACAATTATACATTCCATCTTTCAATATTTGCAAACCTCCATTTTCTTCACGTCTTGTGTTACAATAACTAAAATAAACTTTAAATTTATGAATTTAAGGTCTTATTCCACAGTTATTACAGTCATATAAATGTAATGGTTCTGGTATGGGAACCACATAACCTTATTATTACTTTATAAACTAATCAAAAGGAATTCAATTAAAGACAAACGGGATTTTCCTTATGGAATCTGAATTGAAAATTAAATATAAAACAATCTTTAGTCGAAAAAAATATGAACATTCTAAGAATAGTTTCTTAGCTATACGAGATACATATACATTTACAGAATTCAAAGATTCTCAAATTCGATATTTCGATTGGCAACCCAACAACGAATTTTTTGGCTCTTTCAATGAAGAATAGAAGATAGTAAAAGAGAATTGAAGGAATCAGTTGTTTAGTATTAGTTCATCAGTTATTTTAGTCTAGTCCCATAAGTTCAAATTGGTGAAATACAGAAATACTGATCGAAATGCATGTGATAGCTCGTTAAATTCAGAATGATGTCTAGAAAAATATGCTAGTAGAGTTTTTAGAATGGGTAAAAAAATAAAATTATACCTGCTAATAGGTTTATTTAAAAAAAAAATATATATAAATTTCTTTGAGTCACATTTGAACCAGCGACATATTGATTACTATTGACTTTAGTATCCCAAGTCTACAGCTTAATTAACCAACTGGTATATCAAAAAATGGTACATATTATAAAATTGATCAATAAGTTTATTTCAAACTTTCAGTAATTTAGTAACAATAATCTTCATGTAGTTGGCTCAATCACATATAGACATGAAAGACATGCGATTAAATCGCATTTTATTGTAAATACAAATATTTTTTTAATTGTAAATTTCCTCTTCTTTAAGAATCTTTTTTTTTTTTTTTCTTAAATATTAATATTTTAAGAATCATTATCTTTAATTGTTTATAACTTATGAATTTTTTATGCGCTCAAAAAACGCTTCTGGCACATTTTTCCAGGCATCATTCCGAATCCAACAATCCAACAAGCTGTCACACGTACTATTACTAACAGTATTTCCATATTTCGTCCAATTTGAACTTGCTTACTTGACTAATTGAGAATAAAGAAGATTTAAATCGTATGGTAATGGTACGGATCCATTCAAATGAATTATGACTTCACTTGTTTAGTTGATAAATTACATATGGTTTTATATTTTAATTGTGATTCTAGGAAATCATATTATTTTATTCTTTTTGCCAACTGATGATAGTGCTATTTTTTGTGTAGGTGTTCAGTTTCAAATCGAAGACAATATGTCTACCACATCATATAAAATTACAACTTCAATTACGAGAAAACAAAACGAGTTTGTTACCAAACAAATACAAATTATCATTTTTTTTAAATTTAAATAATTATCGTGAACCCATAAATATTGATATTCAAATTGACTTTTATTGAAATTTAGATATTTCTTAGAAACTTGTTTAGTTAGGACCGCCGTCATGTCTAGATTAGCTTAGTTAATTTATTTTTCGTGAAATTTGACTATTTATTTAGCTCAGTTACAATATAAGTGTGAAATGAAATTAATTGCTCTCTGAGTTTATTGTGGAAATGTTTTAAAAATTTGGTGCTCTTGAAAATTAATTTTTTTAAATTTTGTGTTTATTTATTTTTTCATATAAGTATTGTCATATTTAAAATTGGTAATGTATTTAATATTTTTTAAATTTTGGTATTAAAAAGGTGTTTTCCGAATAAATTTAACTATTGACGATGTTTCTTCATTCCGAAGTTGGCCGTTTCATATTGAAACAAATTAAAAATACTTTCCAACAATTTTCTAATGATTGGAACAAGTACAGCTAAATATTTGTATTTACAATAGAACGGGATTGAATTTAAAATATGAATTCATTGATACAAAATCAATAGAGTTAAATTAACAAAATCATTACTTTTATGAAAGAGATTGATTTTAGTTTAAAGTCATACATTTTATTGATGGAAAATAATACTGTACTTAGTTGGAATATATAATCGTGTAAATAAAGTGAATCGATGAATTAAAAGAAAATTTCTTTGCGTTTGCTTTAAATATAGGATTTGGTTATTACGAGCACATACCTGTTATGTTTAGTCCATATGTGATTGAGTCAACTACTTAAAGATTTTTGCTACTAACGTACAGTGAGTTTGAAATAAACTTAGTGATCATTTTTATGGTATATGGTATTTATGGTATAAATTTGTTAGACAGTTTATTACTTTCATGCAAACAACTTGTGTCAACCGCATCACTCAATCCCGTATGGTAGTTGTATCACATTTGTCGTCTCATTCGCTATATTTGATCTACAGAGGAATTGCGAAAATTGGCCTTGCCTTGCAAAACTGAATATTTGTTGTGCATGAGACAAATAAAAATATTTTCATTCGCAGTAGGTACTAAAAGTTTTGACTTTATAATTTTTAAATTTGGACTTGACGTCGTTGAACTTCATCAAATTCTATTTTATTTTAAAAAAGACAAAATTAAAATAAATTTTAAAAATTTTGTTGAATATAAATTAAACCTATGTCGTAACGTTTAAATCCATACACGGGAAATAAATAACAAATCAAAATCTTACAAAAATGTTAACATTTGTCGAAATTTGAAAAATTTATTTACAGTGAGAGTCATTTATAAAGTCGTTTATTATTAAACATAATACTATATTCTATAATTATAGTTGGCAAGTTACAAATAAAGCAACACTCATTGTTCCTTACTTTAACAACTTTTTTTTAAATTTGTGTATGAAATTTACCTACTACTAAAAAACCAATAGATTTTCCCGTATATAAAAGTGAATTGTTGAAAATTTTGTTGTTGATAGTAGCAAATGAAATAGATATGTCACAAGTATGTCACGATTTTTATAGCAAATGAGTGAATTAAATAAATAATAAATGTGACTTGAGAACAAAATTTTGTCTGCTGATTAGAAATAACAGATATATATAATGGTAAATCAGTGCTCTAAATACCCGGGGCTAAAGATCATGTAGATCTATTCAAGAACGGCATTGGTATACATTGTCAATTCAGGTATTTCTAACAACATGGGAATAAAATTAGTTTTGCACGAAATATTCCAAATAACTCTAAAATTAGCTGTAAGATCCCAAAATTGCAGAATTTCATCTGAGATATTCATTTGTAAAGTTCACGATTTCGAGCGTAAAAGCATGTAAAAGTCACCGTCCTCCCAGCTATTTTATATGATATTTAAAATATTAATTTTTACGTAAATTGTCAAAATTAAGTATTTTGTGTTTTAAACAGTCAAAATTTCCTTTTGGATCTAATAGTATAGGCTCTATTCTCAACCTGTGAAAAAAACTTCGTTTTATTCTGTTATTCTGTAGTAAAGTGGGCTTTCTCATTTTTAGCATAGGAACTGAAAATACCATGGTAATACCTTAAGGAACAACAATTTTTACCAACAAAGTACTTACAAAATAAGTATACTTATTTTAACGGTCAGACTTTTTAAGGTGGACATTTCTTGACATTTTGTTTCTCATTGGATCCAAATTAATTAGACAAAGACATTTTAATCAACTCTGACTATAAATCAATAAATTTATTATTATTTTGAAAGTTCGAGACAAATTTAATTGTGTTTAATATATTTTTGTCAGGACTTTGACCCTCCTAACTTTTAATTACTTTGATACACATTCATAAAAAAACTGATGAAATAGTGTTTATTCTATCTATAAAAAAAAAAACGAAAGTTGTTATTAGTAGATGATCATTTCGTAAAAATCTCTTTTTTAGCTAATTTTCTCAAAGAAATGTGTAGCTATTTCAGCTGCACACTCAACAGATGACATTTAGCAAAAATTTCTTGCAAGTGTATACATTGATTCTACCTAGCCGGAATCCCAAAATTTCAACCCCACTTTACTTCCCTTATGCGCTTTCCCCCAGTTTTATTTCTGTAAATTATTTGAGGAGATGCGGGATTTTAATGTGAGAAGTGTCATACTTTGTCGGCAAATAACTCGGTCTCAGAGTGTATTTAAAAGAGAAATAACAAGCTTTCGATTGCATAAACTCATTTTTTTTCTATAAATGCTTATGTACCCGCGCACAGTTTTAAAATTCATATTAAATTAATTAATAAATTTTCTCAGGGTTTCAGCTCTGCACATAAAATATTAAGGGGTGATACAAATATTTGAGATAATGATTAAAAGAAACTAGAAATACAAGCTATCGGATCAAGTACAGGGTGTACCATTTAAATCTATACACCTATATATCTCGTTTTGTTTTTAGCCAATCAAAAAATAACTTAAACAAAAGTTGCAAAGTTTTATGGGAAACATAATGTTCTGACATCAGATTGAACCTAGTTCTTCTGGTTTCTTTAATAGTCACTTTAGATCCTAAACGGTGAGAGATAGAATAAGACATTAAATTAGAAAGTTGATCCTCATAAAAAACTCACATTTTTCATCGAAAACATTTTTTCGAAAATCGTCAGCTTTCGGAGGAAAAGAAACCCGAAGAACTAGGTCCAATCTGATGGCAGATCATGATGTCCCCCCATCAAACTGCGGAACTTTCGTTTAAGTTATTTTTTGATGAGTAACTACAAAACGTGTATTTAGTTTACAATATAGATTAAAATGGGACAACCTGTATATGTCATTCAGATCCAGTAATTTTTCGCCGAGGTATACCTGTTTGAAATTTCTAAAAAATTTTTAAAATTTGTTCATCCTTTTTTTGCGGCGCAGAATATTATATACTCTTTTGTTATCACGGACCTTTTAAAACAAACACATCTATATTTTTTAGCCCACTCTATTTCTCCCAAACTACAATACAGAAAACTCATTTATATCTAGTGGAGAATGAAATTTGAATTCGATCAAAAAGAATTAAATATATTTCTATGCACAATTAAACAAGCAGCTCTTGGTACAATAAATGAATCTGAAAGTATGTAATATTATTTTCCTGAATCAAATATGCTAAGCTTACGCAGCCTCTACGTTGCGAATTTTTTAAGTATATAGTAGTTGTATAGTTTTTTCTTATTTTAGTGCCAAAATAAACAAATAATTATGTTTGTTTTGTTTTGAAATGAATTTTTTATTAAAGTTTGAAATATTTTAATTAACTATTTTTATTATGATTTGATTCTGTAAGTTAATATTTATATAATTTTTTTAAATTGTATGTGGTGTAGTGTTATTTATAAAAATTGATTAATGATTATGGATACCTAATTTCAAAATAAATTTCTTTTTTTAATTTTATAAATTTTCAATGTGAAGGTCATTAAATTTTATTGTTTATTTCATTTTATGAGTATATCATTAATAAATAGAATTAAAATTAAATAAAGCCCACTTTACACAGCGATATTGAAGAGAAATATCTATAATTTCAATTAAAAAAAAAAAAAAAAACATTAATTTCTGAAATGATTGATTATTACAAATGCGCAAGTTGGCTCAAGATTTTTTTTCAGAAACATGTTTTCAAAAAACACACAAAAAATTTTACCATGCAAAAAGGGGCACAGAAACAAAAAGCTTTGAGTTTGATAAATTTAATGAAAAAAGTTATCTTTTTTAACAGCAAATATAATCACAAATATTTAATTATATTAATAGAAACATTAACATTAAATACTAATAAACAAAGCACAAACCTTCGCCTTTAATATTAAAAAAAATCCTTACTTAATTTCACTATCAAGCACAACGTCAATTGAATGACACGGTAAATCAATAACGATAACAATAATAACATGCATCCGTAAGAGCAGGTTGATTGCGGCTTAAAAAACAGGCGGGGGCGAGGTTGAGGTAACATAAGCGACCTGTTTGTGATAGAGTGGTCTAATTATACCAAAAAACAACTTTCAATGCAAAACAAATGAGGTGATTTTTCTGACTTTTGTCCGGAAATTTGATATAACTTCACTTTGCCACGGTCAGAACTTTTTGGTCTAAAGTAGTACAATTTTATTCTTAATTCAAATAATTTTTATACACTGTTCTATACGTAATATATCAAGGTATATTCAGTTTAGTCGCAAGTAAAAATATTGAATTCGATCTCGCAGTTCTACTGTAATATCAATAAAAAAGCATTAGTAAGAAATCGGATTAATTTGTCGGGAGAAAAAGCTGCATTATAAACTCTTATAAATTGCTTTAGAAATCTATTAATTTATTTAAATCTTTACTGCTTCATAAATTGAAGCCTTCTTTGGCAAAATTAGTTAGAAAAAAGCTAAAAAAATTAATGTAATATCCCTCTAATTACTTAATACCTACATCTAAATTTTTTTTAAATAGTAAATATATTTCAGAATCAAAACCTTGAATCGAACAAAATTGTTTAAAGTGGCGAAAGTTATGCCCAAAATAAATAATGACAAATTTTGATTAATTGACTTAAATGATATGCCGGTTGAAATGGATTAGCAAATATTTTGTTCAAACACCTGTTCAATTTTTTGTTTTAAATCAATTCATAGATAAAAATTAAATTTGGCTATTATTGGTCAAATCACTCTAAAAATAAATATCCCATTCAATTTGAAATTTCATACATAAATCAAAATTAATTAATTTTAGCCAAAAACAGAGAATGAATGATTTTTCTTATATCTTGATTATGTAAATTATACAATATGAGTGTTTAATTTTTTTTTTCGTTTTTTGAAAATGGCATTTAATTTAAATCATGGGATATTTAATTTTGTTTTTTGTTCACTGCGCGATGTACAACATCTCTTCGTATCGCAAAAACATTCACGGAAAAAATTATTTGTCCCAAGTAAATTTCTTCTCCTTGTAAGAATGTAAGAATATTTTATAATTCATGATTCTAGAAAAAAAATTCATTTTCTTCTGTGTATGATATTGAAATATGAAAATTATGGCACGTTCGTGAAAAAAAAAACCAAGGAAACTATAAGAAACAAACGGTTGCAAAATTATGCCCATCTTCAAGTCATTGTTTAATGTGACCATAAAAAAATTAGCGCCAAACATTAATAAAAATTATTTTCCAAAAATTGCTCCTAAAATGCTCTTTCTGAATAAACAATTGCTATACTTAAATTGCTCCTAAAATGCTCTTTCAAAATATACAATTGCTGCACTTAAATAATATAGAGTTAATTAGTTAATAGTTAATTCCCGATTGTCTTCATTTACATATTTTAATCGATAGTATTTATAAAAAATTGGAGTTGGTGTAAGTAGACCATGTGATAGTTATATAATACAAACATAAATGGCAATTGTATACGGCTGACTGCTCTTAAAAGTTTTTTATTAAGAATGTATTCTTACTTTTTAGCACAAAGATATTATTATTTTATCTATTGTTTTGCATAAGCAAAACTCAAAATTTTAGCATTTCTAAAATTTTCCAAGCATCATATCTCAAAAACTATTAGACATAAGGAACTGTAGATCGGCTTAAATCGTTTCAAATTTGGTATACTTTCAAAATGATAATGGCAACTAATGTCAAACACGGTTGTTGAAGTGCACTGAGAAAATTTTTGGGTTTTTCACTTATTACGTAGGAAGTACAACTTTTTTTTGCTTGCAAAATGTGGTTTCACACTTCCCTAAGGGGTCCAAATAAATATCAAAAATGTAGCTTTACATCACGTTTTGTGATTTTAGCTGTTTTTATTGTAAGTATTGTTTTATTGTACTGACGTAAAAAAAATAGTAATAGATGACTGGCATTAATTTTTCAACAGGTTTTCCCCTCTTGTATAATTTATTAAGTTAACAAATTTATTAACATTAATGTTTGACTCATTTATAAAATTTTCAATCATTTGAATAAATAATATCAATACCGGTTTGAAAACGTTTTTTTTTCCACACGGCATCTTGAAAATTTTTAAGCGTAGAAAACTTTTCAAACTATATGCATCAGTCTTTCATCAGTTGTTTGATAGTGAACAGAGTAGTTGTTAATATTAAAATCAGTGAAAGTATTGTTATTGTTAATGAAAATGTGTATTTATTTGTTGCAGGATTTGGACATAAAAATATGTCCACAAAAGAAAATAGAAAAATAATACTTTTTGGTAAGTTTTTTCATTTTTTTTTTTTTTTTAATATTCATTTTGTCAGTAATTTTTGAAAACCTTGAATTATAATTCACATTATTAATCTCTTAAAATGATTCCTTTTGATAAATTCAAATTAAATAATTAACTTTTTTCATTTCTTAAAATTTTTTTAATGATTCAATGAAATCCTTAAGTAATCTCTTCTCCTCGAAAGTAATGGGAAAATTTGAAGATAAGAAGTAAAAGTAGCTTCTTTTAAAAATTATTTTAGTTAAATCTGATTCATTAAAAATAAGTAAATGATGTAAAAAATTAGTTTTTACATTCTTATAATTTAGAAAATTTAAAAAATTTAAGTCTAAAGTGATTTTAAACCTGTAAAATCTGGAATTAAAAGAAATATGTCTCGACCTAAAATATTATAGAAATATATACGAGTCTAAGAATGTATCAGACAATTTTAATTGCATATTTATTATAATTAATGTATTGGTGAAATACAGAGATAATGGTCGTAAAAATACGTGTGATAGCTTGTTGAATTCGGAATGATGTCTAGAATAATGTGCCAGAAGCGTTTTTTAACACATCAAAATTGCAAAAATTATAAATAATTAAGAATGAAAAAAAAGCTATTTCGTTTCTCGGCAAGATTTCATAAAAGATTATAAACTAAATTAAACTAAAAAAATGTTTATATAATTGGCGTAAATTTTTTTTTGCTTCATGGAACTATTATATATATATATATATATATATATATATATATATATACAAATATATATATATATATATATATATATATATATATATATATATATATATATATATATATATATATATATATATATACATATATAGGTATTTAACAAGATCACGTTAAAAGAGTTACACGTTAAAAATATTTTAATACTTTGTTTATAATAATTTTTTTAACTCTTTTGATTTGTTTGATTAAAATCATACAACTCTTTTAAATGGTACTACCGAAAAATAATAATTAATTGTAACTGACAAATTTTATATATTTAAACGAGTAATTCTTGTATATGCCATCAACAATCTCGGAAACTGCTCCAACGATTTTCATGACATTTAGTATCTATGCAATTTCATTTCTAAATTAATTCATTTTTCTTGGTCATCCAGTACTATCTTATTAATATTCCTATTGAAACATATTTTATTATTTAATTATTTAATGCAGATAATATTTATATGAGTATTTGGACAAAAATAATAATCCAAATTTCTTCTTTTTTATTGTATTTAAAAGTATTATTCGTCTACAATAGGGTAATTTCGATAGAAATTAAATTATAAAATTTTTGTAAAAATATACTTAAATATTCTACTTACTCATAAAAGCACATTTTTCTTTTATAATATTAAAATTAAAAATCGCAATTTTTAAACTGTATATCATGAGACCTAAAACGCGGGCAAGCCCTGATGTGATGTCATATCGGTATGAACCATAGACCACCAGTTAGTTCAGTGTAGCCAGCTGGATATAATATATCCATAGATAATTAAATTTATATTTATTATAATTGGTTGTCTATGAATATATCTGTCAAACTTAACTGTGTTATTTCGTATAGTGATACCGATATTACGTTACCAAATTGAATGCCCGCGTTTTTGCCCGTTAAAAATTTAATTTAAGTTTTTGGCAAGAAAGCGTGTGTATTTTTCCCAAATAAATTTTTTGTGGCTTTTTATTAGCAAAATCAACATTTTGTTTTTTTTTTTAAATTTAGGAGAGTACCCTATTACATTTCATTAATTTGTTCTTTATATTAATTGTAAAATTAGTTACTATTTACTTAAAAAAGCGTTACAAAATCAGCCAATCGATCAATCCATCATTCAAAGGGATTCAAGAATATGCAAAAATATAATCATTAACATTATTTATTTGTCTTAACCACGAACTATTTAATAATAAAGCACATTTTATTCTATAATTACACGTGAGCTAAAATGAATCCCCTGAAAGATAATCAATTAAAAAACATTTTAAATTCAACTTTAAGTTATAAAAATAACCTGTGGTAAAAAATTAGCTTATAAATAGGATCTTTTTATATAAAACTACTGTTAATTTAATACATTCACGTGAGTTAAGATTTGGCCGGAAAACAAATTTATTTAATTATATTAAAAATTCAAATTTAAATATCTTTTAGCAAAAACGTGATGAAAACAATTGTTTATCTTTAGTATTTTTTTATAAAATTTAACTCTCAAATGTAAAATATAATATGTATAGATTTAAGAAACAAATTAAATATAATAATTCACGTGACTCGAGTATTTGGCCTGAAAGAAAATTTATTATAAATAATTTCAAATTCAAATTTATGCTTTAAACAATATCCTCTAGCTTGAAATCATAAACATCGATTTTTTTTAAATAGAGTATTGAAAAATCATGATTTACTTCGTAAATCATAAATTGTATGGTTATATTTCAAAACAAACGAGAATGGAGATTAGCGGAGTAAGCTAGAAATACCCGGCTTATTTTTCGGGCTAAATAACGACCTATTCTTTCAATTTTTATGTTGTTACCTACTAAAGGCAAACAAACATTTCTTTTTATTAAAAAATTCTTCCAAAACTTTTACTCTATAATTAATTTTCCATGACTTTTTGTCGGTTGATGGATATCAGACGCATGCAAAGTTCTAGTCATATTTGACAATTATTACACTGAAAAAAAAAATTAAATAATGACAACCTCATCCCGAAGTTGGCCGTTTCATATTGAAATAAAGTAAAAATATTTTCAAACAATTTCCTAATGATTGGAGCAAGTACAGCTAAATATTTTTATCTTCAATGGAATGGGATTGAATTTAAGATATGAATTTATTGATACAAAATCACTGAAGCTAAATAACCAATAAGCTGTATACGTAGGAACCCAAAATCAATAGCAATCCATATGTCACTGGTTCAAATCCGACTCGAAGAAATCTATTTATTTTTTAAAATTTTCCTATTAGCAGGTATAAACTTTTTATTTTTTTATCTGTGCATGTAGTTGTGACAACCACATTAGTATTTTGTTCAAACATTTGTAACTAGTAGAACCAATAAAAAAAAGATTGTTTAAAACTGTTGCATTTCAAAATAACAATATTTGAAATTTGTTGGACAGTATATATTACTTTCATACAAACAACTTATGCGTTTGTGTCAACTTCACTCTCAACCCCATACGGTAGTCGTGGCACCATTCGCCATATTTGATTTCGCGATGAGGTTGAGACAACCTCATATCGGTCTGCATTAAGCATTTTTTTTCAGTGTACAGAAAGCGCTTTAATTATAGATTATAGACAATACGCTTCAGACCGAGGTTCAAGTAGAGATGATGCTATGTTTTTTTAAACGATGCTAAACGCTATTTTATTTAAAAGAAAAAAAGTTATTGTTAATTAGGTACCGAAATTTTAACATTTAAGGACAATTTGTATAAAAATAGAAAATACCCGATTATCTAATATTTGTACAAGTGTTGTTTTGTAAATATATTTCTAGACATAAGGTTGTCCATAATTTAAAAAAATCTACTAAAAATAGGTATATAAAAATTAATAAGTGAGTCATATCATCTGTTGTTAAAACAAAATACATTTTAAATTTTTAATACCATTTTTATTAAAATTTTCAAGGTAAACAATCTGCTGTAATCAATCTTATACTACACATCAATTTATAAAATTAATAAAAAAAACAAGTGAAAACAAACAATTGGCAGAGTTAATTGTTGAAATACCATGTATAGACAGTGTTAATTATGGAATTGTTTTTTTTTTTACGTCATGTAAGTAAAAAAAGATAATCACACAAACATACAAGTCTTACACACATAACTGATATTCCCATATATGAAATACTATATAATTTGCGTTCTCATGGGTTATCAGTGATGTTTATGAAAAAATGTTTCAAACAAAAGTTATGTATTTTTATATAAGGAACATTTTTTATATTTAAACTATTGTTATATCTTTAACAGTATATAAGGTGCGTCCTACGCACCCAAGACCCACCCAATTTACCTATGTTGCTCATTTACGAACATAGCTTCACTTTTTACGTCTTGAGCTCGCTCTAAAAACTTCAGCTTCATATCTCTTTTCTTTTTTGATTTATCGTGTTATCAGACAGACACACAGACGGACAACAGAAAATGGACTATGTGATTTTATGAACACCTATACCAAAATTTTGTTAGTAGCATCAATATTTTTAAGCTTTACAAACTCGGGACTAAACTTAGTATACCTTGATATATTTTATATATACATGGTATAAAAACTATATTAATTTTATTTGTTTAATGTATCATATAAAATAATTTTGTAAAATATTATTATTAATTAAAATTATATAATGCTCGAGTTTAAAACCCACTTAATGCAATTATATTCATTTCGGACGGTTTTTTGTGGGCTTGTTTAATACTAAACAGAGGTTAAATTTTATGTTTCTTTTCTTTCTTTTTAAAGTATAATGTTGTGAAATTTCGTAATAAAATTTGACTCTTACATTTTTGTGGTAATTAGGGGTGAATTGAACACTTATTCAATAGAATTTTAAAAAAAGCGCCTTAACCAACTGTGCCATGTTTACTCTAGGTACAATATGTAATTTTTTCATCTCAACGGATTTAGTTTTGCTATGTTTGTCAACATTAATTTATTTATCATTTATTTTTGTTTACTAAATGTTGTATACAAATTTTAAACGTCTAAGTCTTCCGATTATTATTAATGTTTTTTCAACACTTATCGTCCAAAAAGACTAATTGGACTATATTCTGTCGGAGAAATTTTTTACCATAGCTTTAGTATGAACTTTAAATGCCATGCTATAAATACCTTAAAAATTATAATTGCTGAGTATCAGTAATAATAATAAATATCACAATTAAATTAAATTTTTTTGGAAATATTTATAGCACATAAAAATTAATATTAAATTTGTTCATGAAAATTCAAGGTAAAATGAATTGCATTATGTAACTTATGAAGAAATTTAATTCAAAATATTTAAAAATTTAATACGGTACGCGATATTATATTCAAAAACTATTTATTTTTTGAGTAGGCAGGCACATTTCAGTCCATTTTTATTATTTTCGACTGAGGTCAAAATTTATTTTTAATAATTATTTGATATATAATATCTACCTTCAATCTACCATACTGTATGGTTCAAACTAATGGACACTACTCAAACTATGTATGAGTTACTTATATTAGTACAATAAAAGCTTGTTCCTCAATAAATATTTTTTTAACTTCCCACTATAGTAAGTTATTGTAATGGGTGCGATTTTCGAAATCGAAATTTTCCACATATCTTTACGTTTCATGATTAAGAGAAGGCATTAACACTAATTTGAAGAAGAAGTATGAGTGTGTGTTTGTGTGTATATATACGTCGACTTCGTTGAGGTGTCGATCGATGCTTATTAAATTCATTATAATCCGGAAAGAATTTCATAACATTCGATCGAGTTTTTATTTTTTTAAATTTTGTATATCTTTTTATTATGCTCTCAAATTATTCGTGTGGACCTCAAAAGTCGCACCAGACCTCTATCCACGGCCTGTTTTATTTAAAAATATGGTAGAAGCGATTGTAAAATCAGGTCAGGCCTATCATAAAAGACATTTTCACTCAAGTGGGTCAAAATTAACTTGCAAGATTTGATTACAGACACAGATAAAAGTGAAACAAAATAAAAGCTTGTAAAATCTCATATCTAACACACGAGAATATATCGCAAACATTTTACACCTAAAACAGAACCTAAATTCGTATTAAAATCACTCGCTATAACATCTGTACAACAAATTTATCATTGAATTCTGGTGACATTTTAGACATGTGTTTATAATCATGTAACAGTAATTTCAAAATTATGTAATATACTGTTATCAAAAAGAAAATAAATATGAACATTTCAAAATGTTTTACAACATTTTAAAACAATTATTTTTATCAACGCCATTTTTTAACAACAAATAATAAATATCAATTAATGTATAATAAATTTAATTTCATAATCAATTTAGTTTTAATGGAAGTCCATTAAAAATATCGACACATCTGCTTTGCCGACTTAAGCAAAGAATATTGTCATATGATTCTGCTGATTCTTGTTTTTTTCTTACTAGAAAATATTTTCGGCAACAAAAAGGATTTTGTTTTCAAACTCTTATAATCTACTTAGTCTTAAGAAGAACTCTTATAATCTACCTAGTCTTAAGTTCGATTCCAAAACAAATGAAATTTACAAAATTTAAAAAAAACCCCACAAATGTTTCGGGTGCAGAACCCTAAACTCAGTTTTGAAACATAGCTAAGAACACTCCCCGTTAAATTACATTTCAAACGAAAAAAAAAATTAAAATCGATTCATTCGATTAGGTACTACGATGCCACAGACAGATACACACACAGACACACATACATAGCGTTCAAACTTATAACACCCCTATATTATTATAACTTGTTCGGGGGTTAAAAACTTATAACACCTGGGGGTTAAAAAAATGATAGGCAGTTTTGAGAGTGTCGACAGAAAAAAATACTGAAAACTTTGGAAATACTATGTTTTTTTGAATTTTCAAATTATTCATAGCAATAATTAAAATAACATAATTTGAAAATTATTAACATACTAGCCAAATCCTACCACGCTTTGCTGCACCTTAAATTAGTCTAATAGAAATTATTAGCGGAATAAATAAAAATAGTCTACAAACACGTTAGACGTTTATATGGCATTCATACCTTTTTAAACCCCCAACTAAAAAAAAAAAAAGGAGTGTTATAAGTTTGACCGCTATGTGTGTGTGTGTCTGTCTGTCTGTCTGTGGCATCGTAGCGCCTAAATGGAAAAACCTAGTTTGATTTTTTGGTTTTGTTTGGTGGTACTCCGAAGCCCTAGATAGAAAAGTACTGAGTTTGTCCAAGTTACCTTATATATTACACATAAAAATCGCAATTTTAAGTATTTTATTTAGTGCATTTAAAACATATCTAGGTTAATCGAACATATGATTGGTTGATTGATTGATTGAGTCAATGATTAATTCATTGGAAATATTGATTTGTATATATTTTCAATTATGAATTTATAAAATGGCTTTAAGTTTAATATGAATTGTATTAAGGTATGTCACTTATTTAAAATTGAGATAAATGATTTTCAAATGACACGTGAATTCTTTTATAAATATTATTTTTATTCTTCTTTTTATTTATTAGTTTATAATTTATCATTTGCAATTTATTATCATCGTAATTAAGAATATTACATGATAATTGGTCACGTGAAAAATTATATAAACTGAGGCGTAACAGAATTTATAATAAATCTATTAATAGACATCCAGCAACTACAATATAGTTATCCATCTGTTTTCAAGTAAAATAGAAATAAAAATTTCTAGTTAAATAAAAAAAAACTTTTAACAAAAAGAAAAACGATCCAAAACAAATTAATATGCACGAAAAAGTAAAAAAGTAACGATAATATAATGTAAATAAAATTATTGTTACTTTTGGAGTCGGTGTCAGCCAAGAAAACAACTCTGACAGAACAGTTTGCTACATTAGCTAGTCTGACACTCCAAAAATAACAATAATTTTAACTACATTATATTATCATTATTTTTTTTACTTTTTAGAGCATATTAGTTTCTTTTGGAAAAGTTTTGCTTTTGAAGTCGGTTTTCTTTTTGTTAAAAGTTGTTTATTTGATTTTGTGATTGTTAGTGAATATAAAGTACACTAACTAATTTGTCACTAAAAAAAGAATAATCGAAATCGGTTTGCGTGATATTGAGTTATTCGGCCTCTTGTCGTGCATGCTTAATGCAAATTTAAGACTTTTATGGTTTTCTCATGGATGCTGTTGTCATAACTGGATCAAAATGAAACGGGACCACACGGGAGGCACCAGCTTTCATGAATCATCAAAATGGGTTCACCCAGTCAAAAGTTCTGAGGTAACACACATAAAAAAAATACAGTCGTTAAAAAGAATTTACTTTGACTCTGTATTTGTTTACAGGTTGACTATTTGTATTTTAAATCGGATTTAAACTTCTTTTTTGTGGGTGTTTTGGTATACAATTTTTCTATTGTAAATATAACATAATCTAATTTTTAACCAGTCAGCAATCGCGTCAACCGTTCAGTAATCTTTAGTCGTGTGACTAGAGATTTGCACTCGTGTTTTGCACATTCATCTTTAGCTTTGTAAATCATAACCTCTACATAATTTTACATAAATTAAATTTTTTATGCATTAGCGAATTAAAAACAGTTTGATTACATGATTATTGAATTATGTTTGAGAGTGAAAATTTGAATGCAAGGAAATAATGTAAATAATAACATTTATTTTAACTAATTTCACCATATTTCTATCACAAGTGTTTTTAATTTGCTGAGTACGACTGATATTTAACTAACTTAACAATTTCTGTAGTTAATATTTTTTAACCTTGACTCTGATGATGAGAGAAATTTTCACAATTTCTGAAGGACTTGAAAAAATTATACATATATTTAAAAACTGTAGATAGATTGAAAAAATCTGAAAAATCCATAATTGGAAAATAAATAAAATTATATGAAGATAGGAAAAGTTTCAATCACATATACCATTTGAAAAAAGGAAGTTATTTATATTTTCAATCGAGTATGAGAAAAATACTTATAACGTGAGTGCTGGCGGGTTAACGAAATAGAGTTTGCAAAAATGTAGGTACTATCACGCTACATACTGTGAAGTTCTATTCACCCTCCCTCAATGAATAAAAACAGCAGTTAAAGCTATTAGAAATAGTGGAGCCAAGCCTAAAGAAACTTCTATAAAATGATACGAGCTTTTTTCGATATTGAAACTAAACACAGTTGAATAGTTATTTTTAAAGTAACATCAGATTAAAAAAATTATCTAACATATCTGGCCATTAAAAAAAGGTAATAATGTCTTTCATAACTAATAAATTTAATAAAATATTTTAAGAATTTTTTTTGTGATAAGATAATGGCAATAATAATACATGAAAAAAAAAAAACAATTACGTAAGTTCAAATTATTTTATATTCATCAAACATGTCTACAATTTAAAATAAAAATAATTTTTAAAGAATTAAACTGTAATTATTTTAATCACTTGAATGCATGCAATCGTAAAAAAAAACACAAATATGGCTATAGAAGTTAGAATAAATAATAAGGTAATTGTTTGAAGATTCTATGTATACCGAAATTCACACTCTCTTGCAAAAAAAGTGATATATTTTCAATTTTTTTCGTAATTTCATAACAGTTATATACATCTTCGTGAAAATTGATCAGACCTGTAACATTCTCAGTTCATTCACTTTATAATTTTAAATTTTCTAAATATGTAGTAGCTTTTACCATCTGTTACTTCTATCTATCTCCGTTGACTTTCGATTAATTTTCGAGGAAATATGACTAAACGATACATTTAAGGTAGTACTATCGGTAATAGACTATGCATTCAGAATTTAATGAAACTTAGCATAGTTGTCCATTATTATATCATAATTAACGAGTTAAATTTTTAGGGGCCTTCAGAGAACTGGAAAAAAGATATTTTAAAAATATTTTTACATTGATCCTTATGGGAAATCACAGATTTTATTTTATTTCACAAAACTAGACGTTTTGATTTTCAGTTCTCTGAAGGCCCCTAAAAATTTAACTCGTTAATTATGATATAATAAAGGAAAACTATGCCAAGTTTCATTAAATTGTGAATGCCAAGTCTATTACCGATAGTACTACCTTAATTAAAATAAGTAATTAAATCAATGCAAGCTTGACAAATTATTAAAATCTAAAACAACATTTTAAAATTACAGAACACATCCGTAAAGTAATAAGTAATTTGCATAATAAATTACTTGTAATTAATTCTTCGACAAAAAATCGCAAGCCTTATGTGTACTGAGAGGCGCGTGTCAGAACGCAACCTTTTAACCTATCATATTATTTAATAGCAATATTAGGAATATTAAAATCATAATTTCAAGGTATACAAGATGTTATAATTAATAAAAATAAACAAGCATCAATCAATAATTTATTATTATATTATTATTATAAATATTAATAATTATGTGATCTATGAACTCTCATCATTATTTTATATTTATATAATATTTTATTTTAAAAATAAATCTAAGAAAAAATACAATTAAACAATAATGACTTATTACATTGTATTGTATAATTACAAATAGCTGAGACACTTAAAGTGGAAAAAATTATCCCTCTACGATTACAAGAAATTCGAAGAAAATTTTTCGCTTTAAAATTAAGTATAGTATATAATTCGGTATAAATAAAAATGCAAATTCTGTTCGGAATATAATTATTTACAGACCCAGCCGCTAATGCACCTCAAATCATTCGCTTTGTGTTCGGCCGCGGTATCCACCAAAATAGAACAATATTGAATTTTTGCAGAATTGAGGAGAAATTTTATTTTTATTCTTAATTATATAACTCGCTAATTGATAAAACTCATAAAATGAGCAATACATTTTTTTTTAAATTAACTAGTCTACAAAAATGGTCCATTTTGCGAAGAAAAAAACTTTTTAATTGAATTGAATTTTGAATTTTTTAAGAATAAAATATATTTAATATTTTTTTCCAGAAGTCCTAGCCAACAAAGCTCCTACGCTAGCTATTTTTTGTTGACTAGATTATTAGAAATATTCGTAACCAAAGCTCAAAGGATATCGATTTTCGAAATTTTCAGCAATTATCTTAGAAAATATGGTTTTTAAGTCATTTATTTTTGGAAATATTTCTACAAGTTTGAGTTACGACTAGTGGAGACGTGTCAATCTGTCAACGTTGGGAGACGCAAGGCTCAGCGGCCTGTGAATGCTCAGTGTTAGCAGGAAAAGAGTAGAAAAGGATACTGAATTTATCGACAAAATGATAAGTAAATTTAAACAGTAATCTAGATGCCTGAAGAGGTCACCCCACATCATTACTTTTAATCTTTATTTATTTAAACTACATCTTGATATACAATTAAATTTATGATGTGGATGGAGTCGGTTACGTTCTTATCCAAGCGACGACAGTCAGTGTGATCAATTTACCGCTCCATTAATTATAATGGATCAGTTGTCAAACGGTTAAAGGCGATTTGAAAGGCCTTGACTCGCTTTGCCACTGAGCTAGTTAACTGTGATCTAATATAAAAAAATGTCTACATTTTATTTCCCGACAGGTTGGTGCAAGGCACCGATGCCCATGAATAAGGTGTATATATATTTTAGCAGTAAATTATGCGTCTAATTTTTCGAATATGATTGTATTTTTCCTTATAGTGATTGCCTATTGATCTCGTTTTATATTTTTTTAATGATAGATAATAAATACGAATACTGTGTCTTTATTGGCTCTGTGTGGGGTATGACTCTTATTTTTATTTAAAATATAAATTTTCAATGATAAACTATTTTTTTATTATGATATGGATCAATTAGTTTTTAAATTTATAAATGTATGTATACTCATTAATACTTATTTTAATAGTTATAGTTAATTATGTGTTGTCTTGGAAAACTTGGAAACAGCATTCTTTAAATATTTTTACATGTTGCATCCTTATGACTTTTCAACTTGTTTTTTTTTTCTTTTTTTTCAAAAAATGTTGTTTTGTGAGAAAATACGAAACAACAATTTTTAATCATTTTTAATTACTTTGAGCATCAAATATTTTCTAAAGGTATATTAAGGTACATCGCGAACTACAATTTCGTCATTTATGAATGAATTATACAAAGCTATCTGAAATCTTAGTTAGTAATGTAAGTAAAAAGGAAATGTTTGTGTATAAATAGATACATTTATATGAATGTGTAGATAAAAATAAATATGTGTGTAAAATATACTATACGACTAGTTCGAGTTACATCTAGGCATATTAATATCACGAGTATGGCAGAGTACATGCGATAAGCAATGCATCTAATTAAGAGGTGATGCTATATGAAATTGCAAAAGTGACTTGTATCAGTTATATCGTGGCTTCGATGACTTTTAAGTTATACAACAGTTCTTCTGTTGTATGCCTGCAGAGAGTGGGGGTCAACACATGTATAAAATACCTCTCACTTAGACGCATTCCTTAACGCATGTATTCTGTCATACTCGTTATATTTATAGGCCTAAATGTAAATCGAACTAATGGTATAGTATATTACACATCTAGGCAGCAAAAGTAAAAAATGTCTCAGTTTCATGTTTATTGACAAACATGGGATCTGAGACATTCTTTATTTGCACCCGTGGTGTATATAATATTTTTCTGCTTAACGGAGGCGGAAAGGCCGCAACTTCGTTTAGCACAGCGGGATGAAAGTTGACACTTTTCGCCTGGTGGAAAAACA
Source organism: Chrysoperla carnea (assembly GCF_905475395.1). Lineage (NCBI taxonomy): Eukaryota > Metazoa > Arthropoda > Insecta > Neuroptera > Chrysopidae > Chrysoperla > Chrysoperla carnea. Next base: position 69,807,872 of record NC_058341.1, read on the forward strand.
TGACAACATGAAAAAATTCCTTACTTCGTCTTATTTATAGGTAATAAGATATTTGTTTGAAAAAATCTTTTACTTTTTTCTTGAAAAAAATTTTGACTGGGAAAATTATTCCATTAAGCTCTATAAGAATAAGAATGGCACAACTATAATTTTCACATTTATTTCCTAGAAACCCAAACGTAAGAAAAAATTTTCCTTTAAAAAATTTTCTATGTTATCGGTGGAAATCCATTCTAAAATTATTTAACACTTTAAATAACGTACACTCTGTAAATAGATTCAATAATATAACGCTTGGCTTCTATCATTTCATCATATTATAGTCTTTATTTTGTTTGGTAAAGAGAATTAAACATTTCAGAGTTTCTATCCTTTTCTAATCAAATAATTTATAATATTTATATTTTTATCAATAAACTAAAATATTGACTCATTTATGAGATAACTTTAGAACTATTAAGAGTGGCAAATCAGTTCAAAGTACAATTTAAATACAATTAGTAAGTTTTTTTAGAATCTCTAAGTAATTTGATAAAGCATATTTGATTACTATTAGCACGTTTCTCAATGGATTTTATATAAATTTTATTTGAATAAAATCCATTGATTTCTTCTAATTTTATTGATATAAATGAATTTTATTGTTATTTTTAAATAGCATTGATTAACAATTAGCGTCAAAGAATTATTACTGTTTCCGTGTTCGTAAATATAATCACATTTAATTTAAACAAACATGTTTATTGTTGTATGTAATTTTTTTTTCTACAAATTTTATACAAATTCTATAATTGGTATAAAATTGTAATCGGTTTATTTTATCAGCAAATAATTTTTCCATACTCAAATTAAAATTATATAGTACTAGCTTGATACCCGCCCGGTTCACTGGCCTTAAAAGTAAATACCACCGCTTTATAGCTTTCACCTCACTTGATCTCACTTATCCATCTTTCATAAAACTCGAAGGGATTATTTTACACAGCTAAAATATATGCACAGTTTTGTGCAGTCAAATTTTGTTTAGTGTAAAATAATGTCATAATTCATTGAGTATATTAGAAAAGATGGCTATGAATTGTTTGACATTTATCATTTTAGATTTTTACAGAAAGGTTAAAATTAATTTTTCAAAATGATGATCATAGATGTAATAGTAAAATGTCAGATTAAATTCAATTTTTTTTAAATATATCTTTATAAATTATAGCTCATGTGTTATTAGAGTGTATGAGCTATATTGTTTGTACAGTTTCATTAACATCCATTCGGTTGTTTTTGCGTGAAAGCGTAACAAACAAACAAACAAACATCCTTACTTTCACATTTATAATATATAGGGATAGGAGTAAAGAATATGTTTTTCTAAAATGAAAATATTCCATAATTCAATATCCGTCATACTTGATTTAATTTTTGTAATTTAATCTTAATAGAATGCAAGAAAATATAATTTTTTTATTCGTAAAAAAATTTCCATACTTAGAAAATATTTTCTCGGGCTAAATACCCAAATCTAAAGTATATATTTGGAACCTACAAACAAGTGCAAATTTCCTTTACAAGTTTTTCTCGGAAACGATTCATTCAAGAAATAGCTACTTGTTAAATGATAGAACCAACCGTTAAAGAGAATAACCTCAAAATAATATAGGTTTATCTTTTTTTATTGCTTTACAGGGAAAGTAATCAAAATTAATTATTAATATTTATAATAATATTTCATTATTTATGAAAATGTTCTTTAATTTATTTACTTTTATTATTATCTATTTTTTATATCATGAATATAAGAAATATATCAAGGTATACCAAGTTTAGTCCCAAGTTTCTAACGTTTAAAAATATTGGTGCTATCAACAAAATTTTGGTATAATAGGTGTTCATAAAATAACCGAATTTGTCCAATTTCGATTGTCAGTCTGTGGACACGATAATTCAAAAATGAAAAGAGATATCGAGCCTATATTTTATGGCGTGCTAGGAAGTGACGCTAAGTTCGTAAATTAAATGTAAAAAATGTTCCTTATTAAATAAACAACTTTTGTTTGAAACATTTTTTCGTAAACATCAATGTTTACTCGTGAGAGCGCAAATTATATATTATGTACTATATGGGAATATCAGTTATATATGTGTGACATGTATGTATGCCTGGTTATGTTTCTTTACTTAAATGTCGCAAAAAAAAAACAAACGATTGCGTCATCAATACTGTCTGTACATGGAATTTGAACAATTAACTCAGTCAATTGTTGGTTTCCACTTGGTGGTTGGTTTTTTTTTTATTAATTTAATAACTTAATGCTAACAAGGAAGTTAATTTTACGTTTTTGGAATTGGTTACCTTTTTTGCAAGAAATTTTTATTTTGCACTTTTTAGTAAGTCATTTACACGTGTTAGTCCATTATTTACACGTGTATTACTCTACATTTTTTTTAAAACTACTAAACCGATTTTTATAAGTCAATTCTTGTACCACCTGGAGAGTATACATTTTCATACAAAAGAACTTTCCAATTGGAAGAAAATAAAGGTAAACTTACATTTAAGAAAAAATACATACAGTCGAATATAAAACAGCGCCCTTTTTTGAAAGCGGTTTATACAAATCTATATATATATATAGGAGACTTTCTATAGATCTATATAGATAGTCACTCATCACGATATTCCACCCACAAGGGGGGTTGCGGGGGTGTTCATGAATAAAAAATTCATATTTTTAAATTATGGCTTTTAATAGTTCAAAACTTGGTCAGAATGTTTTAAATTACATTTAGAAATTTTTTTAACCTTCGGAGGGTAGAAAGGTGTAGCGAGAAAGTGGGAAGGAAATATCGAATATTTACAAATATACCTAAGTGGGGTATCAAATAAAAGAGCATGACGTGTACATTACAAAAATGTTATCCAACGCGAGGAAATGTGGAGGGAGGGGTGCAAGTGGGGATGTTGCCCAGCAAAGCGGGTATATTTTACGCCACGCAAAGCGGGCGGGTAACAGCTAGTATGGTATATAACTAGATTATTTCGGTATTACTCATCCTAATGATTCTATAAATTAACAAATTGATATCTCTTGAAGGAAGCGTTTTCGAGCAAATTGTTGATAGTCTTAAATGTATACTTAAATGTATAAAATAAGCAAATTTCCTCTTAAGCAAAATTAAAAATAATATTCTACATCCGTTTACCGGAGATCAAAGATTGCCAAGGATCTGCAGAATAACAGTCTGTCTACAGTATCTCGTTCCTTGTATTTTGCACACTGGATTCACTTCAAAAACTGATTTATAATATTTTTTTCAGTATCCTAACAAAGAAATAATTATTTGAAGGTTTTATATGTTAAATGGTTTTGTGTAACTTTTTTTTCATTCAATATATATTTTCACTCAACAGCACATTATTTTACTTACATTATTTAATATAGTTAAACATTACACAAAACAAGTGAAAACTAACAATTGACTGAATTAATTGTTGAAATATCTTGTATAGGCAGTGCTGATTACGCATAGTCACTCTTACGCACAAAGTTATAAGAGTGCTGATTACGCAAAGTCACTCTTACGGACAAAGTAATTTGAGTATCTTTCTTCTCACTTCCTCAGTAGATCTATTATATGCTATAAACAAACAAACACATACATAATATATGTAACGTATAAATTTAAAATATTTACAATACCTGTATACACCTGTATACATACTATTTAATGTTTTTAACGCAATTTGCGCCCTCACGGATAAACAGTGATGTTAACGAACAAATGTTCCAAACAAATGTTGTTAATTGTTTTATAAGGTACATTTTTTACATTTAAAATTATGTTCGATCTCTAACGGTTTACAAGATGGGCCCTACGGACTCAAGACCCGATTGACCTATGTTGCTTCTTTACGAATTCGGCATCACTTTTTACGTCCTAAGCACGCTATAAAAATTTCAGGTTGACATCTCTTTTCGTTTTTTAGTTACGGGTAAACAATGCTGTTTACGAATACTTTTCTTCTACCTTTAACGCTTTACAAGTTGGGTCCTACGAATTCAAGACCCAATTAACTTATGCTGCTCATTTACGAATTCGACCGCATTTTCTACGCCCTAACCACGCTATGCGTGGTTATTTCAGCTTGATATCACTTTTCGTTTTTGAGTTATCGTGTTAACAGATAGACAGGCGGACGGACAGACAACCAGAAATGGACTAATTAGGTGATTTTATGAAAATCTATGTCAAACTTTTGTTCGTACCGTTACAAACTTGGGACTAAAGTTAGAATACCTTGATATATATCATATATACATGGTATAACAAATATAAAATATACATAGAAGTGAGTATAGATAGATTATTTTATATTTAATATAAAAAGACCTTCAATATTTTATAAGCGTTTTGAATTTTTTTTTTGAATTTTTTTAATACGGGTTTTAATTTAATATTAACATTTAATTGTGTTGTATATTAATTAAATAAAATATCTTTAAATGTATCATCGTAACACAATTATTCGATGATATTCTATTTAACATTAATTAGAATAAAAATTTTTCTATTAAAATAATTCGAATATTGGCCTTCGATTTAAATGCTGAGTATAAAATTCTAAAATGCTGGATAATGGTTTATTAAAAATGTAAGAAATGTTATATGCTACAAAATATAGTTATCAAATATTTATTTATTATTTAGAAAACGGAGCATTTGACTCAGGAAAAACTCTGCGACACTTAATTTTTTATGGGAGCTGGTGGAAAATGTAAGTCTCAGTGTCCTCAACAAAATCATATTCATAAGAACTTGTGCATTTTAGATTTCCGCCAATAGGGTAGAAGTCCCCTACTCCCAGACACCATATTCTCTTTGTTTAACATTTAAAAAAAATTATTGGATTTTATATTTTGCAAAAATTCTCCGCATTTTTTGAGTCGCCTATCATAGTTTTTCTATCAAATAGTGTTCATGGATATTTTTAATTAAATTAATTTTAATCTATTTTTGCCAAGAACAGTTTTTTTGCAGGCAAACCTATAATTTATTTATTTTCGTAATTAAATTATTCTTGATCAATTTCAATTGGTTTACAGATCTATTCAGATGAACAGGTAAGTCAATAGAGTAATTACACTGACCTGTTAACCAATCGAAATTGATATCAGAAGAAAGATAATATAATTACGAAAATGGTATAGGCTTACCTGAAAAAACCGTTCATGGAAAAAATTGATTAAAATTAGCTTAATGAAAAATAGCCATGAACACTTTTCGATAGAAAAACTATGATAGGTGTGTTTAAAAAACAATAAAATTTCAAAAAAAATTTATCTCATTTGTTTATTAGATGAAGATCGAGCTTATACCGTCACTTAGACTATAATAAACACGATCCTAAAATACATAAAATAAATAAAGAAGGCGCTGAGGATACCTAGTTGAATGTATTAGTATTTTAACTTAATAAATTAATTTCTGAAAACAATAAAATTTAAAGTTTTGATTAAAATACCAATATATTTGTATTTAATGTATAAGTGTTGAAAATTTTATAAAAATATTTATATTAAGAAACAGTCATAATTTTTAATATGAACGGAATAATTTTTATTTTAAATAAATATACACATTCAGAATTATTTTCACTTCCACACCACGCATCTTATGAAAATTCTATGGTAACTACAATATACAGGATACTAACGGATTCATAGTGTATACTTAGTAAGTCGGTAGATAGAGTCTTCCATAGTAGGATTGTCGAATAGCTTGGAAATACCTTGAATTCATTTCCTATAAAATAGCAATCGAAGTTCAATTGTTTTTAAGACAAAAAAATAAATTAGGTACTTTATTAAATACAGTTCAAATTCAAAAATTAATGATTATTGATTTATTTATCATATTTTTGAAAACAGGGTAAGTATTACATACACTGCCCTCAGTTCTTCCTTCTTTTATTAACAATTTCATAAAATAGTCTAAGTTATTCGTTTTTTACCGGAATAATATTCCATAAGACACGTCTATACCAAATTTCAAGCAGATACGTTCTGTAGTTCGTTTTTTTTACAATTCCATAGGAATCCAACATTTTTTCGGAATAAAAATTTTATCTGTAAATATTCATCCAAATTCGCTGATTGAGTATCAAACATCTAAACAAACAAACTTTCACATTTATAATATTAGTAGGATTACAATCAACCTTCGAGAATTACGGTTTTGTCCACCTATTGTAGCCGCCACTTAAAAGACCTTTTTAGGAATAATTTTCTCTTCCTGAATGCGAAAAATCCCGAATATCTACGCTTAACAAAAAACAGAAAAGTTGTTTTTATTTTCTAGACACAAGTTAAGTACAAAATAAAATCTCGAACTAAAATAAAATTAATGATTCCAATTAATTCTTGTATGATTATAGAAGTCATATTTGATGTACACATTTATTTACCAGCTTAACGATTCGATTTTTTTTTTTGTGCATGTCGTGAAACCGCGAACATGTAAAATTTTTGCATTACAATCATCAGTCACCCATATGTGTAAAAGTGTGTACATGTGTGGGTTGAAACGTTTGGCCATATTGCTGCTGTGTGAAGAAAGGAAACTGAGGCGTATTATTTATAAATCGTGCATATTGTACAGGTTGTGTACTCTGTAGTTGGTAATCTTGGATGAATATAAAAAAAACCAGCACAGGCTCGTTTTGTAGTTAACCAACCACAAAATAACTTAAACAAAAGTTGCGTATTTTGATGGGGGCCATCAGATTTGACCTACTTCTCCGGGTTTTGCTTTAATAATAAATTTAGATCCTAAAAAGTATAAGATAGACTAACACTTTAAATTAGAAAGTTAATACTCATACCAAAAAAAATTTACATTTTTTATTTGAAACATTTTTACGAAAATCGTTAGCTTTCGGAAAAAATTGTTGCTAAGGACGATAGAAGAGATTCCCTTGCCCATGATGACTATGACCTGAAATTTTAATTTTAAGGTCATCTGGCCTTGATCGCCAAATGATGATTATAAACCTACAGTATTGTAAAAAAGTTTTGGTTTATTACACGGTACATACATATAAATAAAATACGTGCTTTATAGTCAAGTAATGAGTTTTTTTAGCTTTATTATGTGTAAATGATGCTTTTAAATTTGATAATATAGATATCTCTCTTCAATCAAATGATGGATCTTCGATGAACTCATAATTAAATTAAAATTTTGTTTTTATATCATCGAATATTTTTATAGTATCATTATAAACTACAAGATTGTCTAAATATTTTAGTTTTTGATCACACTCTCTAGATTTTTTGATATAGAAATATCTTACTGAAAAGGATAACCTATATGATTCATTTTTTCAGGCATCTTTGAACAATAAAATAATAATAAAAAGCACGATGACCTAGAAATTTTTTGTGATTTTTGTAAACTTTGTTAACCAAAAATATATTTATAGTTTTATTGAATTTGCTAGTATTATTCAATCCTTGCGTATCTCCTTAATATAATTACATTTCTCAATGTTATGTAACACATTCTGTATTCAAGTATAATATACATTTATATCGTCAAGTTAATAAAATAAATTAAATTTTATAAGAAAAGTTTTTGGCAAATATTCAAAAAACTACTATTATTAATTATTTTAGTATATAAAGAAATCGTTACTATAAATTATCAGTTTTATTTTAAATGCACTCCAACTCCCGCCCCTCTACCTATTTCATTCATCTTGTACAACATGATCAATTAAATATGTCAAAGAAAATTACTATTTTCACGTAAATGCATTTCATTCATAAATACGGTGATTTATTATTCGCCCTTGCAATATGATTTTTAAATCACTGTAGCGTTATAAAATAATTTTCTTGGTAGAGAAATTTGTGTGCCAATCATGAAATTTCTTCTAAATGTTCACTCAAATTCATGAATCTTATCCAGAAAAATCAAAATCCGAATTATCTCGTTTTTACTATACTTTTTCAATTAAACACATTGCAATTTTTCTAAATAGTTAAAATTTTTTACGATACTACTATCATTTTGTTCAATCAATTCAGGAAATATACTTATAACCTCAACTTGTCCGTATTTGTAAGTAGTTAAAGATGAACTGATGTAAAATTATACAGTTTAACCACTATTAAACGCGTAAAGTACATGTTTAAGAGATGTTGCCATTTTTGTATGTATACGCTCATAGAAGCATCATATCATAGTATTGTAACAACATTAGTCCGATAGATATTTACAATCCAACTATCGTAATTTTACAATAGTAGTATTTTAATATTTCTTATTGAATAAAATAAAATATCTCCTTTGTTAAATTACGATAGTGAGTAGTAAAAAATCTTGTCATCTTTCCAGACTATAAGTGTCCAAAGATCTGAAAACTGAATTTAGACTGTTATCACTTTCTTTGAGATAATTACCAAAAAAAAGTACAAAGTTGTATAAGGTAAACAAAAATGTGAAGGAACAAAAAGCAACGTGTGTACAGTCATGGCTGACTTTATTTTCTTAAAAACATTATAGATATTATCTATAAATTCTTAAAACGTCAGTCGTATCCTAAAAAAGTTTTACGATAGATATAATTACAATCACATCCTGTTTTGTCGCGTTTTTCCTGTGAAAAACAAAATTTTGCGCAAACAATAATTATTTTAAGTGAGATAAAATTGTTTTTACTAGAAAAATTCAAAAGAAATGTATATGGGAAAAATTAATTAAAAATACTTGAAAAAAACTATTTTAAACCATGTTTTTATGATTAGTTTTCCATGAAAAATACAAGGTCTTTTCGTAGGTATAATATCCATTTTGTTTTAATTATTAAAATTTTCGATAAGATTTACATTTTAATTAATAGAAAAAATAAAGTTGTGATAAAAAAAAATTTTCATGATCATGTTAACACGGTGGTTATTGTCCTTACACAGAATTATTTTATCAAAATATAAAAATTTGTTTTTTGTTGTATGTTAAAAATAGCAGTTTTATTGAGCTGTCAGTAATTTTATCTTTGAATTTATTTTTGATAAACTGACTTTTTTCAATAGCTTTCATATCATTTTTTTTTTCAATAATGATTTTAAATTTCCTTATTTCGTTTGTGGTTATAGAGAGTTTATAGTTTTCATCCTAAAAATCGAAACCAATAATTTAACATGTTTATGTTTTTTGAAGTATCATTTGCCATTCGATAAATACCAAACAAATAGCGAAAAAATCGGCAAATTTTCAAATATCACACTAAACGAAATATACCATTTGTTAAAAATGTAGCTAATATTATTTGTATGTTATTATCACAGAAATAATTATACTTTCCTGTAGAAACTTTACAAAAAGAACATTTTATTTAAAAAATTTTTTATTGATATAATTCACGTCTTATAATTATAATTAAATAAACAGGCTATTTACTTAGTGAGTACAAATTTAAGAGTATATTCTTGAGCCAATTTTAATATTTTTATTCCCTTAGAATTATCTGATCAAATAAGGATAGTAACAAATTGAAATTTCTGGATTCTAATAAAAATGGAATTATTTATTTTAAACAAAATATTTATCACAAATCCTATCCCTATATGTTATAAATGCGCAAGTGACTTTGTTTGTTTGTTTGTTACGCTTTCACGTAAAAAATACTGAATGGATTTTAATGAAACTTAGGTCATATATGAAATTGACTAGCATATTATTAGTATTTAGCATAAATAGAGAAGTTGCATGTTAAATTTAAAAAAGTATTTGTTTAAATTAATTTTCCATGTAATTTTATAATTGAAAATGGTTTTTCTAAACTATAAATTCAAACGTCAATGACGTCAACACATCGCCTAGGAGAAATGATAAAATAACATGCAGAATGATAAATGGTTTGTCTTCAAACTTACTTTCATTATATTATAAGGTAATTTTCCATAGAAACAAGCCGAAAAATGTGAATTTAGTATGCTTTCGATTGACTCACAGTCTCGGCGGGTGTAAATACGTCACAACCAATAAAAATTGGTTTTTTTAATTCATAAATATAACTGTTTTTTATTAATAATTATAATAATAAAAAAGGAATTCATGCATTAAAAAATTTAATGTATTTTAGATGAATTATTCCTTTGTTTATATATGAATTTGTGACAAAAAATATTAATAGCAGAAAGATAATTGGTGTGCCCCCTAAGGACCATATGCATGTTACAGTTTGTTTCAATAGCTTCCATATCGCAAATAAAATTAAAAATTTTCCTTATTTTGTTTAAAGTTTTTGTTTTAATATTCAATTAACGATTTGACCCCTATAATTTTATCTACACAAGTGTCATTCATTTATTTTAGGATCGTATATTTATGTATTGTGTATTTCGAATTTATAAATTTTATTTACCTTAAAACTCATCCACAGCTGCGATAAAACTAATTGTGTTGTTTTAAATAATTACTGCGTATTTAAAAAGAGAACCTGCTTGTGTTACGCCACACGACCTCAATATAAATTTGAGTTACATATTTGCATAAGGAACTTGTTTAAAACATCCTCGAAGACTATTATACACCATACGTACTTAAAAGCGTCGAAAATTTTACCCGTCAGCACTTGCGCTATGAGCATTTTGTTCACGCGCGATTTCAAACAAAAATAACTTTTATTTGCAAATGGTATACGTGATTGAATTTTTTTCTGTCTTCATATAAGTGATACAAATTGCATGTTTTTAATATGAAACCCAATTTGTTCAAAACATTTGTTTCAAAATTTTGTGTACTTAAGTCCAAGTCCCTAGTACATTAATTGTTTGATTTATAGGCTGTAACGAAGGTACATAACGCCGGTGGCAAGTATTTAGGTTGCGCCTTATATATATCGGGATCGGCTCTAAAGATTTTGATGAAAATTCGTATACTGATAGTATTTAACATTAATAGTAAAGGCAAAATTGGGAAGAGTAGCCATAATCGTGTCATTTTACCTTAAAGAGTCTGTGCATTTAATTGATAAACTTTTTTAATCTATTCAAATGATAGAGTTTCAAATTAAAGTATTGATTTCTCTCTACGTTTCCGAGCAAAACATATTTTTAAGTAACTCATTACTCGCCTAAATGATACTGGGTATTTGGCATAAAGAATTGATTAATCTCCAAAATCAAAATTTTGTTTATAATAAAATGAATTGTAGTTATTATTAATATATTCGCTGTTGATTAAAATGAATCAAAAAGCACCATTTTGGCAATTTTAATAAGCCAAATATGTAATCCAACTAAATTTGGGTCATACTTTTCAAAAAAAATTCTAACGATTTAAAATATTTTTTTTTTTTTGAAAATTATAGGAATTCGCCACAAGACGATTGTGAAATCTGTTTAATATCATGCTAATTTCGATTTTCAATATTGGTAAAATTAAGTGTAAAACCTCTGTCAATACTTACTCAGTTGTTGTCTCTACATAGAGGTAAAAATGTATATTTAGTTTAAAATAATAAATCGATAAAATTTAATTCACGTGAATGGTTTTATTATTTTTGTTTAGAAATGTTTTATGGTTTTGTAAAAAAAGAAAAAAAAAAAAAAAAGTGGGTAAAAATATTAAAAACGATGTAGATTGCTTACGTATTAAATATAACGAAATCATTTACAAGTATCTGGAAATATCTCTTGATTGATCATATTTTTAAAAATATTGTATCGATGAAGCTTTTACAGCTTTACTTCGTTTCAATGATATTTATCTGGATGGGAGTCTGGATATCTGCGATCAACCGGATAAAGAGATTGCAATAAGTACATTTCTAAATGACTGATGATCTTGTATAGTTGATTTTTCATTATTGGTTGATTTTACAAGGGAGTCCATGATTCGATATGCATAGCTTAAGAGCCTCTTCCTTGGATAATTTTAAGTCGAAAGTACCTTTACACTCTTGTCTAAAATCCAATTGTTAAGGAGTTATGGGCACTATTAAATTTATCCATTTAGCTTTACAATACCACGCAACTACAAAAATATATAATATATTGTGTGCAAGTGATGCTTATTTTGATAATATGGATATCGCTCTGCAATCTACTCTAACTATAGTCGTCACTGTTCATCAAATGATGGATCTTCGAATTTTATTAATTAAATTAAAATTTTGTTTTTATATCATCGACAACCTTTAATTTTTGTGGTAGTTTTATAAACTACAAGATTATCTAAATATTTTAGATACTTTTTATCACACTTTCTAGATTTTTTGATATAGAAATATCCAATTGAAAAGTATAACCTATATAATGCATCATTTTTTCAGCTAACTTTGAACGGTAAAATAATAATAAAAAGCTCGATGACCTAGGAATTTTTTGTGGTTTTGTAAACTTTATTAATCAAAAACATGCATTTATAAAGTTTTATTGAAATGCCTAGTATTATCCAATCCTTGCATATTCCCTTAAAAATTAAATCAGAAGCTATAGCTGATATATGACTGATCATGGACATTTTCGTTTTTATTCAACTTTCTAGCATCCAAATTGGCTGAGATATGCCACTTTTGCTGCTAGAAAGTTGAATAAAAAAAGTAAATGCACGGAATTATTTCAGCTATAGCTAGAAAATTTAATTTTTATGAAAATCGATAAAACATTGCACTAATTCAGGCAACAATGTCTTCACTTTATTGGTTAAATTAAATAGTGACTATCGGCTTAAAAAATATGCAAAGAATAAGCTCTCAAGCTATGTCCATCGAATTCTAGGACACCCTGTATAACAACCAGTATTTGTTCGAACATTTCAAATTAATTACTTTGAAAAATTCATTTAAAATAATTCTAAATCTTGGCGCCAATTTTATGATTGATGTAAACGTCGTAATTGAAAATCACAAAAAAATTTAGAAAAAACCATTCAACTATAAGAATAATCGTTTTCAAGTGTAAGAATAATAAGTTACCAATAACTTATTTTTACCTTGGCGACTTAAAAAAATCTTTTTCTTTATATAAAACACACTTTTTAAATTAACAACCATTAATAATTTTTTTTCCATTCATTGGAACATATTACATATGTATAATTGTCTAATTGTGTGAAAAATGTTTTTTAGAAAAGATTTTTTAACATTATTCACAAGAAAAATTTCATGCTAATATAATATTTTTTTTATTTTCTTGAGACATTTCAAAGTCAAATCTTTTTTAATTGACTATAATGCAACATCATGTATTTCATTAGCTATTATTTAATGAGTCTGTCCATAAATTAAAAAATGATACGCAGTTATGAGGACTGTCGACGAAAACTTTGGTGTAACTGTGTTTTTTTTTTTTTTTAATTTTTAAATTAATTATAGTACGAATAATTAAATTTTTGTAATTTGAAAATTGAAATTATTAACATACTAGCTAAATTCGGCCACGTTTCGCTATGCCTTTGCCTGAAGCCAAAAAAGTTTTACGCTAATTAAACGTTTTTGTTAGTCAGTGCTGGATTACCCATTAGGCCAGACTAGGGCATGGCCTAGGGCCCCCGACGGACAGAGGCCCCCACGAAAATCTGATACGATTATTTTTGAACAAAAATTTTCAATTTCAAGTTATTTTTTTTTCCAAATTTCGAAAAAATTGATTTTGAAGACATCATCGATGAATTTAGTGAATTGAAATGTGGAAAAAAAGTTTTTTAAAGACCAGCGTCGTTTTTATTTCCAAAGAGGTGTCCAAAGATTGTTTCATCAATAATTATAATTTATTGTTAATTATTTGAAATTAGAAAATATATAATTTAACAGAAAAAATTATTTTGTTCATTTTATTTCGTTTATAACCTTGGAATGATATGAATAGGCTGTACGAATGCTATGAATACACAAATAACGATTAATTTTACAATTATTCAAAAAAGTGGGGCCCCAAAATTTTATTGACCTAGGGCTCCCGGCATTGTTGTTGTTGTTAGTTTACAATGAAAATGAAAATTCGAGAAAATTTTACTAATCAACAATTGCCTAACTTGTTGAAAAATACTTTTAAGATAAATTTCCAACATTAATAAACTTTTTTAAAGAACACACTATAATTTTTTCAAATTTTTAAATTAATATTTAATAACTTAAAAAAAAAATTATTTAGTGTGGCGTACTCATTTTGGCGTACTTAAATTACTTTATTACTTTTCAGCAATGCTAAATTAACGTTCCATCCGACCAAATCAAGCCTGGCAACACTGTATGTGAATATTGATATTTACTACAATTAATAATAATTGTAGTAGAATTTCAAAATTTTTAATATTCACTACAAATTAAAAAAAAGTAATAAACATATTCTTGACCTATTTTATATTTTTTTTATATGATGGATATTCGAGGATGAAAATTCTAGTATACATATGATTTATTTACAAATATTACTTGGAAAAAAAACATTATATTATACTTAAAAGTTAAGGTTGTTATTAATGTGAATAACTTTTAAATACATATCACAACAAATGACAATTGACTGAGCTAATTGTTGAAATACCATGTATAGACAGCATAGATTATGCAATCGTTTATTTTTTAACGTCATGTAAGTAAAGAAAGATAGCCACTCTTACATACAAAGTAATAACAGTATCTTCCTTCTCACTTCCTTAGTGGATATAGTATCAGCAAACAAACACATACATAATATGTATATGTAACGTATAAATTTCAAATGTTTACAATACCTGCATAGTGGCATTCAAACTATATAATGTTTTTAGCCTAATTTGGTCTCTCAAGGGTAAAAAGTGATGTTTATGAAAAAAATGTTTCAAACAAAAGTTGATTATTTTGTTATAAATAACATTTCTTATATTTAAACTTTGGTTCTGTCTCTAACGGTTCACAAGATGGGTCCTACAGACCCAATACCCGGGTTATCTAAGTTGCACATTTACGAATTCGACCTCACTTTTTACTTCCTATGTACTCTATAAAAATTTCAGATTGATATCTCTGTGTTTTTGAGTCATCTTGCCCACAGAGAGACAGGCGGGCAGACAACTCTAAATGGACTTAAGCTGTTTATACCAAAATTTTGTTCGTAGCATCAATATTTTTAAGCGTTACAAACTTGGAACTAAACATAGTATACCTTGATATATTTCATGGTATAAAAATTGAACTCCTGAGGAAAAAAACATCATTTTTTCATTCATTTATAAGCTTCTTAGAATGAAATTCTTTTTTTCGAACCCAAAAAATCCATCTTTAATATTATTAAAGCTATCGCGTATTTCCTCGCATTTGTACAAATATAAATTATTATTTATTAAACCAACTTAACAATAAATTATTTAAGATAACCAATCTTTGTGTATGTAAAAAAATTACAAATTGCATAGTTGTCTGCAATTTCATATTATGCTTTATTTCTTTCTTTCATTTAATTCGTCGAGTGTTTTCTGACTGTATGATATGTAAAAATGGGATATTGTGAAATTTTAAATCAACCAATCAATAGATGCAAATTTCATAATAAAAATTGTTGTGTTTCTTAAAATAAAATAAAATAAAAAAAATTTTTTATAAATATCTTCGTTGTAATTTCTCTATAGTAATTGTATTTAATCATGGCCGTACAAGCCTTCTGTAGGTCGTTAGTTTTATTTTTATTATTAATAGGTCGTAAAAAATTGACGCATCCAAGCATGTGTTGCAGGTGAGTTACATTAGAGCCAATAAAAATTCTATTTGCCTCATTTTTATATTTTCAAAAAATTCTTACACACGAATTTCTATTTCAAGGTGAATTTCATATTTCAAATAAATTTTTTTTTATAAAATTATCTTTTCATTTTCAGGTGAAAGACATTAGTTTCACTTCGAAAACATAAATAACTTTTTTATGACAAAAAATATGGTGGAACTCTTATGAGATATCTGGATAGTTATATTACAAAGAAATTTTTTATATTCCTGGTCTAATACCAAAATCAGCTTATGGTAAAGGAGATCTGCTCGATAACACTCAATTACGAGCCCAGACAACAAATTTTACTTTAAACTATTACACTAACCCAAAACTCAACCTCTCGAACGAATCCGAATTTCTCAGTAAAGTGTAGAGGAAACAGAAGTATTGTCACCATTAAGCAGTGAGGCTGATCTGGGTTCCGTATCACTCTAGCGTTAAAAGTAAAGAACCAGCAAACTCGTTCTCACGAGAGGGGTCATCTCAAACGTCCCATTCACCTGAGCCTGTCATTACCATAGTAAGATGCTCTGCAATTTATCGAATAAAGAATCGCTACGACATGCCCATCTTGATTACTGGGACTTTGCGCAGGGCATGCAACAGGCCAATCTGTGTATAACTACAGCTAGGCCATTCGACTGTGCTCCCCTGAAACTTAGTAGAGCACAGTTGAGAAGGGTGGTGGGATTTTTGACAGGACACTGTCGATTGAATTGATCACCTCCACAATATGGGGATCTCTAATGTTTCCACTTGTGAAGCCTGCATGGAATATTCTGATCCGAAACCTTGGATCCATCTTTCCTGGGAGAGATCCCGACGGATAAGCTGTAGGCTTTTTGTGTGGCGTCTGGGCTCGACAGAATCCTTTAGCTTCATCTGATTTTAAAAAAAGTTTTTTAAAAGTACATTCTCATCAAAATTATTCAAATCTAATAAAAGCCTTTTTTTTAACCTGTTATATTTTCGTGGTATTCTGTAATCTAAGATTTAAACAATACTTCTTATATAACTCAAAGATTTACAAAATTTAAGAAATAATCTTAAAAGTGCATTCACACCAAAATTATTCAATCCTAATTAAAAAAGAGTCCCTTTTTATCCTGTTATACTTTCGAGGTATTTGACCTCATACAATTTTTATATACCTATAAATAAAAATTTCACCTTCTATAAATATAATAATTTTTTTTATAAGTTTTCCTCACAGCTGTAAATAAAATATTAATCTCTTGCGTTTTATCTTACTCATAAAACGTGAAGAAAAAAAAAGTTTTTTTACACTCTCATTAAAACAAGAAAAAATGTTAAAAAATTCAGAAAAAATATAAAATCGATTATTAACTATTAATTTTTTTATTATTATTATATCTTTGTGAATTTTAAATATTTTAAATTGTGTTTGAAACAAAAAAAATTTAAAAATCTTAATTATATTATTTATTAAACTTTTAATTTGTTTAAAATGTTAAGTTGTTAATTTTTTAAATTTGTAGTATTTAGGTTTAAAATTCCGTACCAAAATTAATACATATCTAAACATATCCACGTAGGACCTGCGAAGTTTAAGCGGTTTTCGGTTTTTTGAAATTTTATTGATTTATAAAACTCCTACCATAATTTTTCTATCGAAAAGTTTTCATGGCTATTTTTAAATAAATTAATTTTAATCAATTTTTTCCATGAACGGATTTTTGCTAGCCATTCTATACCATTATTTTCACTATCAAATTGTCTTTCTTCTGATACCAATTTCAATTTTTTGTCAGATCGATATACTTCTGTTCATATCATATAAACAGGTAAGTCAATATAGGTAACTGCACCGATTTATTTACCAATCGAAATAGGTATCAGAACAAAGATAATTTATTTTCGAAAAATAATGGTGTAGGCTTGCCTGAAAAAATCTATGAACACTTTTCTGTGAAAACACTGTGATAGAAGTGTTTAAAAATTAAAAATATGTCTCATCTGGTAATCAAATGGGTGAAGATCGACCTTATACCGTCTCATACCAATATTTTGGTAATACTGATTAAATGACTTAAATGTTTAATCTTTTATTATTTTTCTAACTTAATAAATATTATCTAATGTTTAAATATTTCCTAGGAAATTGCCTAAAATTGATCCTAGAAATCGATTTTCATATAAGATATTGTACAAAATCGTAAAAACTCCATGGATTTTTTAACATTTTTATAAATATTTTAATTTTAAAAATTCAAGTAACTAATTTTTTACATCATATAAATTTTGAATATACCTACATTGACCCGAATTTTTTACCCACAAGTGTATTATTTATCTGTCAAGTAAAAACAAAAAACTAATAATATTATGATTGACAGCTTCAAACGTGGTCCGTGTTTGAAGTGTGTGCCTAAGTAGTTGTTATTTTTTTCCACGAATTTTTTATCATAAATTAATGATCCTTCATAAACATGTGTGACTGTATATTTTTATACAAACTGTGATAGATATAGCTATTGGAGGTCATGCGCACAACTTTCTGATTAAGTAAATAACAGAATTAAATGTTGTGTTTCATTTTAAAATTTTAATAACTTGGTAAATATTAAATTTACAGTTTACAGAAAAAATATCTGATGATAACTAGTAGAAAAATTAAAATTCTTAAATATCATACTCTCTTTACTATAATTCTTTCCATTATTATACCATGTATACCGATTGTAAGCTACCTCGTTAGCCATATAAAATAAATTAAGTATGGACGTTCTTATGTATAAAACAAAGAGGCAATGTGTATTGTGTGTGTATGATGTGTTTTGGTTACTTGTTACGGTGTGTGATTAGTATTGTATGTATACAACTTTAAGTGATGAGTCTATGTTTATTCGTGTATACACATATACAATCCCTCTTTGTTTTATACATAAGAACTTCTATAAGAACTTTTCTTCCTTCATATAATATAAATGGCTAACGATATGGTTTACAAACAGTATATGAAATATATCAAGGTATACTAAGTTTAGTTTCAAATTTGTAACGCTTAAAAATATTGATGCTACCAACAAAATTTTGTCATAAAATCACCTAATTAATCCATTGTCGGATGTCCGTCCACCTTTTCTCCTGCCTGTCTGTCTGTATACACGATAACTCAAAAACGAAAAGAGGTCAATAAATGAGCAACATATGTCAATTGGATCTTTAAGGCCCCTCTTTTAAACCGTTAGAGATAAAACAAAAGTTAAAGGTAAAAAATGTTTCTTATAAAAAAATAAACAACTTTTGTTTGAAACGTTTTTTCGTTTACTTCACTGTTTACTCGTGAAGGTGTAAATTAGGTTAGTTACTTTATATATTATGTATACAAGTATTTTATATATTTTTAATTTATTCGTTACATATATTATTTATGTGTTTGTAGCATATACTATATCCACTGCAGAAGTATACTCTGATTACTTTGTATATAAGAGTGACTTCCTTTTTTTACTTACGATTGCGTATTCATCACTGTCTGTAAATGGTATTTCAACAATTTCGCAGTCAATTGTGTGTTTTCATATAGAGAGAATAATTTTCTGCTTGTCATTAAAACTGTTCTTTAGTATAGTTACTCCAAGTTGTCTGCCAATTTAATAGGATCACATCTTCATCATTTGACGACACGGTAACACAAAACACAGATGCGTTAAATCGAAGAGAAATCATAAAATATTTAACGAGAATTCTCGGGGTGAAAACAGTAACTTTCGACATGTTAATAATATATTTAAAAGAACTGTTATTATTGAAAATGATTTTAATGACCTTTACAAAGAAGTCACAAACTCACACACAGTTAGTGGTCTTGTTTTTTATGCCAATTTTATGGACATGCGAATCCAATGAATTTTTTTTATTTGATTTTTTTTAATGAAAAAAAAAAAGTTATTAAATATAATCGAAAACTAAACTAATGCAGTAAAAACTGAAATTGTTATTAAATTTTACAATATAAAAAAGCTTTTTAGCCGACGAGGTGTTGTCAATGACCAAGTATAATAGAGTGCATTCCTCTATTGACCCCATTCGGACAATAATGATATACGGAATAAAATTCTTTTTTAAAATTTTAGACTTAGGGTTGAAATTATTTGTACCTTATTTTGAACTTTGATGATGAATTTTGCTATAACTTTAATAATGTAGAGTGTAGACGAAAAATAAGAATACAATTTTTCGGTATTTGCCTTGGTTTTCAAAATATCGAAAGCTAAATAATTTAAAAAAAAATTTCAATTTTCAATATTTTGAAAATTTTTCCAGATATCGAAAAATTTTTTTCTCAATCATCGTCTTATATCGTCAAGTTCTAAGATAATTCACCATCAAAATTGATAATATATATTTTTTAAATTTGTGTCCCCACTACCGTGCTCATACATCCTTAACTTCTAAAAACATGTGCCCCTTACTAGAATGCTTGTATGTCACGACTGCATAAATGCAGTTTGTCTGCTAGAAGCCTCAAATCTCTAAGTCGAAATGAAATTAGCGTGAAATTATAATATCCTTTATAATTATACAAAAATTTAGAATTTTCCGACACTTTTCACGAGACAACAGCCTTAACTATTTAGTAGGTACGTTTATGGATATTCTTAAAGTCTGAAAACCGTTGCCAAGTTGCATAAAAAAACCTACTGAAAGAATTTCATGAGATCATGCGATTGGAATGTTTCAAATTAAATTGTATTGAAAAATTTTACGTTTAAGATCAATATATCATAATAATTATTATTATATGATAAATGCCAATATGTAACCAACTTATCGTTTATGCAGACCACATCTGTGTTTTGTAGTAATCAAAAAATTATCATCACGAAGTTACCTAATTTTAATTTTATTAATATTTGTTAGTATTTAAAAATAAATTATTTTATTCAAGTAACTTTCAGAGACCGATTTAGAATAAAAGTTTTTAATGTGTATTATTACGCTATTTTATTGTAAAAATGAAAGCCTGAAAAGATTTTGCAACAACTTTTAAAATTTTTTTAAATATAGTTTTATTACTAATTATGTTTTTCACATGATACTGACAGACACGGTACTGACATTTTCCTTTAAGATAACAACTGGTATTATTTGTGGGTATGAATTCAATGACATTCATTCGCCGTAAAATAGACTAGTAATAGAAGTTTATCAATAACATGGTACTGACAAGTAAATTTATGACATACTAATTTCTGAAAATTGAGTTTTAAAATGATATCATAAACTTTTTGTTTTGCATTATTTCTTCAACTCGATGTTTGTAACCATTATTCAAGTGACCTTAATTTCAATATGGTTTACTAGTCGTTTCATTAATCTCGAGGTAGATGGCACACGAATCAAACAAATTTAAATTCAAAAATTCGTTTAAATTTAAAAACAGCAGTTATTGAAGTGGAATTCAATGTTAACTTTATACATTAACAAGAAATTTTTGAGATAATTAATTTGAATCATTGATTGCGGTAAAAAAAGGTAAATTCTAGAAATTGACATGACACGGTACTGACATTTAAGTGATATATTGTAAGTATTCTCTGTAAGTTATATTACATAAAATAAGTGATGAAATATGTTCTTGAATATCTAATTAACACAAAAATGTCATTAATAGATTGTTAATTAACGACCATTTAGAACAAACAATATATGACATCAAAAATCACCGTTTGAATGGAATCACCCAGTGTTGCTTTTATTATATTTACATGCTTACATGTTATGTAATAAATTATTCATTCAGTAATCAAATTCATACTTTCAACTTGTATTTTTATTATTCGATATTTTAGGCATTCCAGAGTCACTAAACGTAATAAAATTATTACTTTTTGTTTTTGTTGTTTACTTTTAATAATGCATACGATATTTATTTACATCATGGTCTCTTCGATTATAATTGTTGTTTTCAATATGATGCCTACAGTGTAAACTAAATATTGACAAATATATCTTGTCTATTAATCTTAATTAAAGAGAATTGAAAAAAAATACATTCGTGTCTAGAATTCGAATAGCCTAATTGGTAGGGCGCTTGACATGAATCCAAGAAGTCCGGGTTCGAGTATATTTTTTTCAATTCTCTTTAATTTAAGTAATAAAATTAATACATAGACAGTGGAGATGTTGACTTGTATCGTAGAAATTTTATTTCTTACCCGAAGTTAATCATTTTTAATAATAATAAAAAAAAAAAGTTTAAATCCACGTGTAGCTAAGTTGCGCATCTATAATTCTATAATGTTTAAATATCTCTAATATTGATATAATAAAGTACATTTGTGACCTTGAAATGATGTGATGGTAAATATTTGATATGTAGTTTCAATATTAAACATTATTTTAAAGAATACAATTTGGAGAAAAAAGTTACAATTTTATTACTTTTGGCAATAGAGTTAAGTAATATTTTATACTAGTTCCAAAGTTTTCTATAAAAAAATACATTTTCTATATTTATATGCGCATCTGTTATGTAATAGCTCAGATATGTTGGATTCGGAACGATGATTAGAAAAATGTGCCAGAAACGTTTTTTACCACAAAAAAATTGCAAAAATTATAAACAATTAAAGATGAAAAAAAGTTATTTAGTTTTAAATCAATATTTCATAAATTTATAAAATTAAAAAAAAAGGTTCTTAAACAGGAGCAAATTTCGTATAAAAAACTCCTTCTCTCAAAAGTCCATCTCAATTATTTATAATTTTTATTTAACGCTGAGTATTTTGCGTCAGTTTTAGATAGTTGTAATAGCGTCAAAACCGAGAATCTCACACTAAATAATTTTTTGAATAAATATAAAAAAATTTGTAAAATAAGTATATTCTAATACTTAAAAGAATTTTTATCGTTGGAAATTTATCTTAAGTTAATTTTCCGTCAAGCTATACAATTGTTTATTAACAAAATTTTCTCGCATTTTCGTTTCCATTGTAAAATAAAAAATATGTTTAAATAACTGGCGTAAAATTTTTTGGATTCATTCTTAACAAAATTACGTCAAAAAAGTTTTAAAAAAATTAATTCTTTGTTTATAATAATTTAAGTTAACAAAAATAACATAAACAACTAAAAATTATGCATTTTTTGTTAATTTAAAAAAATTATTATAAACAAAATATTAAAATATTTTAAGCTCTTTTGACGTGATCTTGCTAAGTATATATAGATATAAGAATAGCCCCACGAAGCCAAAAAATTTTACGCCAATTATTTAAACATATTTTTCATTTCTAGTATTATTTAAGAGACTGGGTTTTTTTTTAATTTTGGAGTAGGCGACCTTAATGAATCAAATTCACATACCCAGGTAGTGTTCCCCTTGAAGAGTAATAAAAGAATATAAATCTATTATCCACGATTATAAACCTATTAACGAGCCAAAATTATTCAACCTTTTTTTTTTTAAGTATAAAATTTATTGCACAACTTGGGATGATGAATTTTTAACGAAAAACTTATAATATAAAGTATTAATGTTAATTTCATTGATAATTAAGAATTAAAAAAAAAACTTAATTGACTAATTTAAATAATAATTAAGATAAGCAAATGTCTTATTGGAATGGGTCATAAACTTTTTTTAGCGCATTTCCTTTTCAAGGAAAAGGTGCTATTGCTTTAGCAACCATGGCCAAATTGAATGTAAAAAACCTAATCTTAAAGAGTTATTGAATTTTTTTCCATGAATTTTTCTGCAGTCTAAAATTTTTGAAAACAAGTCTGCGACTATTTAATTCCAGGACTCCAATATGCATGCGAGACCGCCTTAAGTTGATGCCCGAGACGAAGCCTGTGTAATGTATATATTTTCTTTATTTTCTTTATTTGGAAGGCAGAAAGTACGTACTTTCAGTTGTGAATAAAGACTTTTTTTTACGCACCTCCGTGCAGAAAGTGTCAACTTTCTGCTCACTATGCAAAAAAAAAAGTTACCACTTTCCGCCTCTGCCAGGGAGAAAAATAGTACACACTACAGGAGTAAAGCAAGTAAAGAATGTCTCAGATCTCATGTTTGTTGTCGCAATGAACATAAACAGATGAGATCTGAGATATTCTCTACTTTTGCTCCCTAGATATGTAATATACTATGTCTTTATCCCGGCCGAAAATACTTTCTTTCTGCCTCCCAAAAGAAGCAGAAAGAACGTTCTTTCGGTCGAAAATAAAGAAAATAGTAGGTATACATTACACGGGGTTAGTCACGGGCATCCTATCGCGCAGTGCAGGAATCTTAAAGTTTTTACCCTTGTAGTGTAATAGATCACTAAAAATAGAATCCGTTGGCCTGATATTGAGTTAGTTATTCGTCCTCTTGTCGTGCATACTTAATGCAAATTTAAGACTTTTATAGTTTTCTCATTGATGCCGTTGTCAAAACTAGACCCAAATAAAACCAGACCACACGGGAAGCACCAGCTTTCAAACAGATAATGAATCATTAAAATCAGTTCACCTCCTCCGTTTTTGTTTGAAGTCGGTTAAAAATAAAGACAAATAGTATACATCCAAGGGCAGAAAGTTTGATAGCCCTGAACTACGCGCTATGATGCCCGAGGCTGTGCAGGAATCTCAAACTTTCTACCCTTGTAGTGTAATGTACTATTTAAGTATCGTTTGAAAAATTCGCTTAGTTTACGCAGCGTCTTATAGATAGCGTGAAGAATTATTACAAATATAAAATTAATAATTATAAATATAGGTATATTCTTATCATAATATACCAGTTTTAGTTTCAATGTTTACATAAAACAATCCATATTTTTATGAGACGTCCAAGTTACAATAAAGCTATAAATAATTATACGCATTCAAAACTAGACTGTACTGTGTACTGTGGTGCTGTATGCTTATAAATGTAGGCCAGATCTACATTATTTGAAATTATTTAGTCGATAGTGTGTGTTCAATCAATCAGTATACGAAAAATGTCTATGGAACCGTGTAAGCTAATAAATAGTGATTATACTTCATTTAAAGTGCATTTCTAGGTGTAAGTGATATTAATGGTGCAAGTTTTATTAAAATATTCCTGAAACAAATTTTTATACTTTTTATAAAATGCATAATTTTTTATTGAATTTTTTGTTAGAAAATACGGTTATTGAGGATGTTTTAAGTTTTTGAATTTGTGTTTTAAATATGTTTCATCAGTGCTTCATTGAGTCGACAATAGATAGGTAAATTATTGAGTTGTACAAATTTTTTGAATTATTTTCAGCAATTCTTATTTTTATAAAACGTTTTTCTAATCTTAAATATGTGTTGCCTGTCTTATTTTACAATGTACACAAATTTTTTTGCACGGATCGTAAAGAAATAATGAAAATTTGTATTTAGTAAAAGAACTACTTTTCGCAATATCAGTACTGCAAAAGGGTCAGCTTCAATAAACTGTCTTTAAAATAGTTTAAAATGATTATTGAATTATCTGCCTTAGATTTCAAAATATTGAAAGCTAAATAATTAAACGAAATTTTCAATTTACGATATTTTTAAAAGTACTCTAGATATCGAAAAATTATATTCTTACTTTTCGTCTTATATTATAATTCACCTTCAAACTACTGTGATCATACATCCTTAATTAGTCAAGCAGAGCGGGTTTTTTTTACTTTTCAATAATTTATTTTGGTTTTAACTTTAATTAAAATAGTTTTTATACCATGCATATATGTAATATGCAAGGTATAATAAGTTTAGTCCCAAGTTTGTAACGCTTAAAAATATTGATGCCACGCACAAAATTTTGCTATAGGTGTTCATAGAATCACCTAATTAGTCCATTTTCGGTTGTCCGTCCGTCCGTCCGTCTGTGGACACGATAACTCTAAAACGAAAAAAGATATCGAGCTGAAATTTGTACAGCATAATCAGGACGTAAAAAGTGAGGTCGAGTTCGTAAATGAGCATCATAGGTCAATTGGGTCTTGGGTCCGTAGGATCCATCTTGTAAACCGTTAGAGATAGAACAAAAGTTTAAATGTAAAAATTGTTCCTTATCAAAAAATAAACAACTTTTCTTGAAACATTTTTTCGTAAACATCACTGTTTACCCGCGAGGGCGCCAATTAGGCCGAAATTTTATAGTATGTACCATACTTGAATATCAGTTATGTATGTGTCACATGTTTGTATGTGTTATGTGATAAAGAAATCAACACTGACTATGCATGGTATTTCAACAATTAATTCAGTCAATTGTTTGATTTCACTTGTTTTTTTTTTAATTTCCACCGAATAGTTTTGGAGAAATCTAAAAAAACATATCCACTATCGCAATGGTTATCAAACCGCATTACCATAAAATCAATGTTAATTAAATATGCCTACTTTTGAAGTCATTTACTTATTTAAATAATCGTGCCCTCTAAATTTTTATAATTGATTTAGATTTATCCCAACTTCATATAAAAGAATCAAGCTTATTGTTTAAAATTGCCTTAGTGCTCATACATCCTTAACCATATAATGCAGCTAATAGAGAAATCTGTTACTATTGTCCATTTGGAATTTAGGCGAAAAGTGATAATCTTAATTGTTGATAATAAAACTTCCCATCTTGTCACACAGGTTTTTTTGTATCACTAACCGCTTACGACGTATACGACTATTACGATTTATTTATTAGCTTTTTGACCGATAAAATTTAATTTAATTTTCTCTTCTAGTAATTTTTTAAACTATAAAATGCTATCAACTTAATTTTTAAATCTACAAATTTCCTGCACCATAACACTTAATCTTTTTTTCTAAAATTAATATTTATGGAGCTATAACGCGTTCAATGCTGCAATCCGGGTGCACAAGGTTAATTTGCCTTTTTACTTGCAAAAACAGTGACTGCCGGCTAAAACTTTTTTTACGATCCAAAAAAAAACATTTAACAAAAAAGATAGAAAATTTAATTATCTACAATAAAGGTAATTATCATTTTTGGCCTAAGATACACGATTGCGAAGATATAGACCGAAACTGTTTTCCTCATAATAGTGGCACTTCCGTTCTCCAAATTTGTAAGGATTTTGTGCATTTACATTCAGTACCTAATACTAAACCTATTTAAAACAAAAAATAACTCCTGTTATTCAATTAATAAATTTAATTAATTAATTAAAAAATAAGTCCTTTTATATCTCCATCAGTTTTTGTATGATGCGTGCAAAAACAAGTTTAAATTGAAAAGTTTTAACATTAAAGTACGAATTTTTAATTTTTCAAAGTATCTGTGGAACACATTTAACGATTTATTTAAAATTTCCTGTTTAACTAAGAATTTATTTTTAATCGGAATATAATTGTTTAAATGCCAAAAGGTGATTTAGTTTAGAACACCGCATGCGGTTCTTGAACATTCATCTATCACGCTTTTTAGTTATGATTTTCAACTGAATTTTATGGCGGTATATTACCGTCGGTTTATTTTTAAAGATACAGGGAGGGCGTTCAATTCAATAGGGATTTTATTAATTTTTATAAAATATCCACAATCACTTTACTGATAAATAACAAAGCACTTTAGTTTAGAAAGAATTTTACTAAATATGTTAGATCTGTATGGCTTCTTGTGAGGGGTCTACGTTCAAAGGCAACTATAGAACTGGCGAGTTAAAATTTGAGACAATTAGGTCTCAAATAAAAATGTTTATTTAATAATCTTCGAGGTATTTTCAACATGAGAGCCCTTGTCGACAGATTTGGCCTATTTTTTAGATACTCAGAATAATATAAACTGTGAAATCTCGAAGCAGGATTTTTGGTCGTTTCGATCGTGAGAAAATCAGCTACAAAGTTTGCGATTTCGGGGATCAAAGCAAGTAAAAATTACTGTCTTCCCAGGTATTTTTTATTAAATATTAAAAAGTTCTCACGACAGAATTGAAAAAAAAAGAGAATTGAAATATTGTTTTTAGAATTAAAATAAAAAATTCAAGATGTCATTTTATTATCGAGATTACTTTGACGTAAATCGGTCAAAATTGGGAACTTATGCCTTAAGTATCTCGTATTTTAAATGGTCAAAATTTCTGGGATTTAATAGTAAGCCCTATTCAAAGTCTGTTAAAAAATTCGTCAAAGGACCCTACACGATTAGATAGGAAAATGGCTTTCTATAAAATTTTTTCAAAGCGATTTCAATGTTTTTCAAAAAATCTTGTATCGATTCGTTTGCGTAAAAATAAATCTCAAGAGGTTAAATTAGCATAACACAAAATAAAAATTTAATTCTATCGATATTTATTCAACAGTTTGGTCTCAAATTGGACACTTCCTATAGAATTTAAAGCTCCTTTCCTTCAATAAAATATTTAAACTTATACATTTATAAAGTGACTACACAAAATTTAAAATTAGGTAGTGACACACTTTATGTAAACTGAAGAATGATAAAACAATATATTATTTATATTTATAAAAAAAATTAACAAAAATAAACAAATAATTATAATATTATGCAATAAAATTAAATTATTTCTTATTCACATTTATATAAACATTTATACTTCATAATTATACTATGTTAAGCCTTGTTTACAGCAGTCTTAATAAATCACAATTAGAAAATTCTCTAATCTACCCGAATAAATTATTTTTTTAATCTTTAATAATTAATAAATTAAGAACATAAACAATAAGTAAAAATATGCACCATTAAATTCTCTTTAACTTAAACACTCAGTAAGTTAACCTCGATGACTCAAATGATTTAAGGTTTTTCTTAAATTCGAAATTCATGTTTCAAATTTTTACATCAATATTATTATGCTTTTTCGGTTGTGGTACGATGTTACGATTACGTGAAAATAAGTTAATCTATATTCTGATCATAAACTGAAACCTGTTATACGTACGCCAGTAAAATCTTACAAAACAAGTGAAATTTACAAAATTTTAAAAACCCCCGACATATTTTTCGGGTACTCTCTCCATTAAATTACCTTTTGCCTTAGAGCCTTCTCCAAACTGAACCGATGTTGAAGATCATTGCCTTTTTTTCAGATTTTTCAACATAGCTAAGAAAACATAGCTACGATGTCACAGACAGACACACAAACATACAGACAGACACACAGACATATAGGCAGACACACAGTTAGTGGTCAAACTTAGAACACCCCGTTTTTGGTTTGCGGGTTAAAAAAACAACTAAAATCGCAAAACCCGATATAAAGCTGCTTTTATGCTATTCTATTTGGACCCCTTAACGGAGTATTAAGCTACGTTTTGCAAGCAAAAAAAAAGTTGTGGTACCGTAATCTGCGAAAAACTGTAAAATTTTCGGACTTTTCAGTTTTTGCAGTTTCATTCTAAAACTATGAGCTTTTGACATTATTTGCCACTATCAGTTTGAAGCCAACCTACAGATCCGTATGTTTAATAGTTTTTGAGATATGATGCTTGAAAAATTTACATGGTTTTCAGAAATGTCAAATTTTTGAGTTTTGCTTTATGTTAAATCGTTATAGATGAGCAAAAGTGTAAATATAAAAAATGTTTCTAAAAAAATAAACAATTTTTCGTGTACATCATTCTTTTATCATGAAGGGGAAAGCTATGATAGCACTTTCCAAATATATATATGTTGTTATACTTTCTCAAGAAATTATAACCTCAAAATGGTTAAATTAAAATAAAGTTCCAAAACTAAAATCCCGACACTTAATCGCGGTCTTAAAAGTATGAAAACAGGAAAATATTTTATCTGAAATTGTACCGAAAAGAGAATTTTAATGTAGAATTTGACTGGCGTATAATGTAAAACAGCCTTTTTATGAATATCCATTTGATTTAAGACTTAGTAGATAGTAAAAAATTTTATTGGATGCACATTTCAATAGAACGCAATAATGAAAATATTTCTAATTCTCATAAATATTAAATTGATGTGTGTATTTAAAATATTTATATTAGACAATACAAATAGTTATTTTAATATAAATAAATGCACACTGCACAAAAATTTAAATTCACTTCACCAAAAAAAAAAGAAGATTTTATTTCAAATTTTACATTGCAAATTTAAAATTGATTTTAAACATAAATAGCCCAGTACAAATCGGCGCAAAACTAAATTACAAAAACCTATTTCACCTCAATGTTTTATACGATTCTCTTTAAGGGTGTACGAGATCCAGACCAATTTTGGATAAAAGGCTTGATTTTTATTTTATATGAAGTTGGACTAAGTCCAAATTAGTTATGAAAATTTTAGGGGGGCTGCCTAATTATATAAATAAATAAATGTCTTCAAAAGTAGGCATATTTAACATGACCCTTATGACAAAACGTTGGATGGGAACATGTTTTTTATATATATTTCTCCAAAACTAGTCGGTGGAAATTAAAAAACAAAGCTTAATAAATTATTGAAAAAAAAATATCCCGTTGTATCCAACTCTAATTAAGGATGTATGAGCACGGTTCAATATCTGGAGTAATTATCAACTTATAAAAATTTTTTTTTTAATTATTTAGCTTTCGACATTTCGAAAACCAAGGCTGATGTCGAAAAATGTTATTCTCATTTTTCGTCTACATTCATGAAGTTTATCAACAAAATTTATCATCAAAGTTGAAAATAAGGTACAAATAATTTCATGAATAAATATAAGTTTGCCTTGGCATTCGAACTACCTTAATTTATGCTATTCATGATATAAATGCATTTTTCCAGGTCGAAAAGTAGTCTTAAGTAATTTTTTAACAATTTTCATTAATAAAATTGCAAAAATTATTTATTATGCCTCGGGAAAAAAATTCTTATATATTTTGGACAGGTTAAAGCAAAAAAGGTCACCTACAAAATTTCTCTAAAATTAAAATTTTCAGAAATATTCATTATTTAAAGTTTCAAGTATGCAAAAATAAACACTTTCAATCCTAAAAAAAAAATCCTTTGTTGTGGGATGTTTGAAAATTGTTTAAGAACTTTGGCAACATTAAAATTTTTGGTTTTTCAGGATTGAAAGTGCTCATTTTGGCATTTTTTTGAACTATAAATAATTAATATCTCCAAAAATAATCTTAACAACTTTTTTCTGTAGCATAATAAACAATTTTTTTTGCAATTTTATTGAGGAAAATTGTTTAAAAATTTTCCAATCACTTTTCTGACCTGGCAACATGCATTTATATCATCATTAGAACAATTTTAAGAGAATTGTATAAAAAAAAAAAAATTTGCGATGGAATAATTTGTACTTACTCATGCACCGATTTGTACTGGACTAAAAGAAATTCACTAAATTAGTGATGTAACAGATGTCGATATTTATGACAGTCATACCTGACGTTGTTACCACGTCAAGATAACAACCGATACTGTTGTATATGTGATAGGTTCACAATCAACAGTCTTACTTTAGTGATCGTAGACAGAGGTTCAAATATTATTACTTAAAGAAATCGAACTGGTGACTTTCAGAAAACCCGGTTTAATGATCTATATGTGTGATCTATGGATTTTAGCATGTAAATTAGTTTGTAATTATTTAGTTTGTAAAATTTTGTGTAAGTTATATGTTTGTTGAATGTGATGCTTTGTAAAGTGAATTTTTTTTTATCTAAGTACTTTCGCACTATAAAGTGAATATAGTCTTAGAACTCACAGACTATAAAGAATGATTATCAGGTAATAAATTTCTAGATAACATTAAAGTTCAATTGTTTTTTCAATTTATGGTTTTTTGTCCTTAAAAAAGTACAAGGATTTTTAAATTATGAAAGTGGGTTAAGAAAATCTTGTTAAAGTAAACATGTATTAACGGTTTTCTCTGTAATATCTAAGATCGAAAATTAATTTCAATGCTTTATATCAATTTCTTTCTTGGCTTGTTATAATAGTTCTTGGCTAATAGTTCATTTTATAGTTAACCAAAACAAAACATAACTTAATCAAAAGTTGCAGATTTTGATGGGGAATATCATGTTCTAAAATCAGATTGGACCTAGTTTTTCTTGTTGCTTAAATAGTCAATTTAGATCTTACATGGTCTAAGATAGAATAATACTTTAAATTAGAAAGTTGATTCTCATAAAAAAAAATTTTTAATTTAAAACATTTGTTCGAAAATCGTTAGCTTTCGGAAAAATATGTCATTATGACATTTAATCAAGGGCAATAAAGGACTTTCGTCGGTGTCTATAACTTTGACCTAGTTCTAGTTTCTAGTTTCAAGGTTTTGGAAATTTATCTGGATTTAAAAGTTATTAAAACAGACGAATGGCCTTTAAATTCTAGAAAACTTTTGTCTTAAAAATTTTTGAGTGTTTTCTTTCGATTAAATGCAATAATGACATATTTTTAAGTTTTAAGCATTTCCTCCGAGAGCTAACGATTGTCCTCCCCTACTGCCCTTGGCAACTTTTGGCTGGCGAAGGTTTTTGTAACTAGCGTGTTTTCTTTCGATTTAATTTAATAAATAAAGGATCAACTTTCTAATTAAAATAGTACATTTTTCTTAAAATCGAATTTTGCATTTTTAGTTTTCCAAGAATTTTTATTTCGAAAAATAAGCGCCTGGAAAAAAAATCACAATACTTTTTTTTTTGCTTAAAACTGATTGCACATCTCCCCACCCCTTTTATCTGTCGATTTTTCTCATTAACAAACTTGACCTTTCAAATAACAAACCCCTTCTGGATACCAAATTTTATTGGAATAGAACTTAAATTGTTACTGCTAAAGAGTTTACACACACATAATCGTATAGATATGTCATTTTTGACATCTATTTGGTAGTATCGGTGAACATTTGAAGAATTTTTTTCAAAATTCTATCATCAGTAATCGAAAGCAATAGCTCCATTTCCATCGGCAATTTTTTTCTAGTCTTTGATTTTTTCCAACTTTCCCAGAATTACTTCTAACTTACGACCAAACAAACTTAGACTTGTCACATTATTAATAACATGTAAAATTTTATATAATATACAGGGTGACTAACTAAGAAAGTTCGATAGGAATGTTAATGGAAGTTTAGAAATATAGACCATTTTGAAGAGATAATAAGAGAAAGGGTTCAAGAAATCATTCCCGAAATATCTATGATTGTATTTAAACAATTTTGTAAAAGAACAATTACATGTTGTTACTTTACGTCAACAATAATAATTGTAACGTAATGTATGAAAAATAAATGTTCTGTATTAATTGTTATAAATATTTCAAATTAGCAAATAAACATTTTAATTACGATGACTGGTTAATTTGGATAACAGATAACATGTTTTATATGAAGGTTGCAAAATTTAATTCGTTAACAATTCATTCCTAAACATTATTCAGTTCGTTTTTGCCTCAACGCCTCCACCTTCGTGTTCCATACTTGTAATTGTTATTTTACAAAATTGTTTAAATACACTCCTACATATTTCAGGAGTGATTTCTTGAAACGTTTCTTTTATTATCTGTTCAAAATGGTCTACATTTCTAAACGACCATTAAAATTCCTAACGAACTTTCTTAATTTGTAGTCACCCTGTATAATTGATGTCAAAAGTGAATAACTGAATGTTAATATTTTTGAAAGCAGAGCTTTTTATAAAGAATATATTTTTTTCGTAAACCTTATAATAAAAAAGTTTTCCATATGTAGCCAACTTAGCTAGACACCCTGTATATAAATAAATTCAATTAAAATATTTTGGTATTTTAATTTACAAAATTCCAACGTTTATATCCTGTCTCAAATAATATTATCATTCGAAAAAATTCCGGAAATTTCTTTAAATCGATTTGATGCCGGAGGAGGATGAGAAAACTATTAAATTTGTTTTGTTTGATTTACAATGTAAATAATAATAATTGAACGCCCTATTTTTATTAGGTTTTTGATAACAAACTTCTAACGTAAATTTTATTTGTTTTTACAGATATATCAATAATTCATGGAATCAATTGTACCAATCAGTATCGTTCATTCATTGTGCATCAGTAATTCCAAAAATTTCATAGAATAATAATAATAATAATGATAATGATAAAAAATATTGATAAACAACATATTTGTCGAAAATTGAGAAGATACTCCTCAGTTTTATTGAAAACTTTTTTATGAATGAATGACGTTCATATGATTAGTTGGACGCACAACAGTAGAGCAATAATTTATCAAATAAATTGATGATTTTATTGTTGACTGAAAATAAAACTTATTTGAACATTGACTGACTGCATCGGCTACGGCTCCTACAACACTCCATGGCTACACCAGCAGTGACTACAAACAACAGTGGCTGGTTTGTTCAGACAGCTTTAGCAACAGCCAGTTGTTTAGCGATTGTTGTTAATTTATTGGTGATATTTGTGTTTATACGGCGACCTGGATTACGTACAGTTTCAAACAGGTAAATATTTTCAATTTTGTTTTTAATACTCGTGTGTCTAAGATTCTTTAATAAATACAATAGATTTACAAAATATGGTAAAGTTCAGCGAAATACATTAGTTTTAAAATGCAAATTTTCATTTCAATTAAAAAAGTTTTTGCTGAAAAAATTTGTAGCCAAATTTATGAAAATTGATAATTTTTAATAAAATTTTACCCCGTAATATTTTTAATTTTTGATTAAATAATCAAAATAAATACTAACTGTCACTATAATACTGACTTTACTTTCTGTAACTAGTTAAATTCTTTTAAGGACGTTCATTCACCAACCTGTTTTGTTAGGTGCGTTCATAGAGAAACAAAGTTTAGTCAGTTTTTTTTAAATTACAAAAAAAGTAAGCATCAAGTAAAAACAAAGTTCAACTAAAAGGTTTAGCTGATTTAACTCTGCATATTTTTTTTCGACTTTCTAGCTTCAAATTTGACCGAAATATGTCAATTTTAAAATGGTGCATTTCTTGCTCATTCAATAAAATGAAAAAAGATTTATCTTGTAAACCTTTAGAGATAGAACAAAAGTTTTAATGTAAAGTTTTTCCTCATAAAAGAATAAGCAACTCTTGTTTGAGTGGCCTCCTGGGTGGCCATTGTTTTGGTACGACGTTTTTACAACTTAATAAAGAACTGTGGAAAATTTCAAAAATGCAAAACCTTTTTCATTGTACTAATATTCTAGCAATAAGAAATAATGGCTATTTTGATTGTTGCAAAAATTGTTGAAATTGCTTAAACTTTCCGCAACCACTAATAAGAAAGAAAGCTAAATGCTTAAATTTCAAATAATTTTTAATATTTATGTAAATATATTCAACTTCTTGTCAGAAAAAACCCTGCGGGCAAAAATAATTTTGAACCAGGAACAAGGAACTTTTTTTTACACATGATTTGATTAAAATAGATATTAAATCTCTCTCTCTTTTATTATACATGAATTGATTGACAGTTATTTAAATATATTGATTCGCCTGTCTCTGGTTTGATTTTCTCGCTTCAAACGAATAGTACAATTCGTTTACCTCTATATAGAAACTCTAACGTGATGTATAACATGAACAAATATTGCAGTCGATATTAAATTAAATTTTATTAAAATATTCGGTAAATCCAATAAATTAAATTAGTTCAACCTATACTTCAAGTAGGTTGGGTTAGGTTAGAGTGGCTGACCCGGGGTGGGACACTTAGACCATAGGGTCCGTTGTGATACCGTAAAAGGGTTGGACCATCCCCGGCCACTACTCCATGAACTATTTGGAGCTGTTTAAGAACAGCAGGAGGGACAAGGAACTGGGCAGTGACAGAGAAAATGAGACATTGTTTCTTCCTCTTCACCACTGTGACAGCTCTTGCAGTAGTCGTGATACACTCTCAGGCCTAATACTTCAAGTAACTTACGCGAAATTCTCGTGACCTGAATGGTACGAGTTAAAAGTTGACGCATATGATATTCTTTTATAAGTTATAGTTGAGGTCTACTGTCTCAGAATTGTTAAGCTAAGTAAATTTTTTTAAACTAGCCGGATCATTTTATCATTGTTACTAATATTATGTGAAATACAGCTATGCCTATTTTCCGCTCGCTAAGACAAGTCAAAAATTAAATTGTTGAAATCAGTTTTTCTGTAACTCAAATGTTACGAGATATTCTCATATTAATTAATGTGTATTTTCGTAATCAAGTCTAGATATCTCTCTTCAACTACCTATACTCTCACTATATTCGTTTCTATTCAACAATAAAATTGATGATCTTTGAGTAATTATATCTCAATAATGAAACGGTCAATAGTTTTGGTTTTTTTTTTTTTAACGCAGAACAAATACATCAATGTTCAGTTAGTTTTTTGAAAATATCTGAAAATAAGTTTTTATATTTAGAAAATTTGTTTAGAAAATTTTTAAATTTCTGTGCTAGAAAGTTTACCCTAAATATATAGTAAAGTAGTAAACATGGTGTTCTCATCAGATTTATGTAAAATGATTAAAAATAACAAAGTGGACTCTATTGATTGACAAGCATTTAAACATATTATATCATATTATAATATACTGGTTGTTTAATTTACATCTTGGTATTCGCACCGTGTGTGAGTTTTAATGTAGGCGTTTCCATCGTAACGATACACTACTTTAATTATAGAATTGTATGGATGCATATATAATTGTATGGATTGCATTTATGACTTACATTGAAAATTGAATATTATTGTTTCACAAATTTAAATAAATAATTACGATAATTTACATTTGAAAAATATTATTTGTGCCATTTTTATTT
The DNA here is from genome assembly GCF_905475395.1 of Chrysoperla carnea. Classification (NCBI taxonomy): domain Eukaryota; kingdom Metazoa; phylum Arthropoda; class Insecta; order Neuroptera; family Chrysopidae; genus Chrysoperla; species Chrysoperla carnea. The sequence goes on from NC_058341.1 coordinate 69,844,321, forward strand.
CTTATTTTCACAATTTTTAATACATTAAGTTTAATTAATTTGTGTTTTTCAATATTTTTAATTTGACATTTTCTATAACATTAACATGTATAGAATCGCAAATTAGTCATAACAGCCTCCTTTATCGCCAAAATTTTTATTTTCCCTACCATGACTACGCACACAACGAATAGTACATTTCCCACGAATATTAGAGACTACGTATGTATACATTAAGCAATGCGTACAAGAATGATTTGTGATAGGGAATATGTTCTTGCTCTGAGTTGAATTTAGCTTCGATATGCGTTGGAAACACAGCAGCAATCGTACAGCTAAAAAGAACCGAATCCAAAACACTTGCAAGAAACATATAAGACCTCTTTCTTGTATGCATTGCTTAACGTATGTACTCTGTTATACTCGTGGGAGCTGCCTTTGCCAAGTTATAAATTAAACGCATGGTATATTTTTTTAAAGCAGTAATTTTCAATTACATAATGAACTAACCAACAAGTCATTGATTTGTGAATGATTACATAACCTTGAATTCAATACAATATACGTACAGTACACTACAGTATAATATAATATAGTATAGTCTAGTATAGAAGCATATAAATAATAAATATAATATGTAATAATAAATGTATTTAATTATTTTTACTCCAACAAGTAAATTAAATGAGTTTAATATGTATGTATGTATGTATGTGTTATGATTATAATATAGTATTTTATTTATAAAAATATATATTAAATACGAGGAAAATTACAATTAACTTCCTTCTTTCTAAACCCAATATTTGTTAGTATTCCGTATCATATACAATGTTTTCATAAATATAGTTTTATATCATTTTCTAGACGGACTTATTTAATATTAGCTTAGTGACAGGAATCACTTTTGACATCATCTTTTATACGTTGAGGAGCTAAAATGCCAAATAAGGATGAAGTAGATTTTATTGCTTTTTCAAGTGAAAACATCTTTAGGCGCGTTGGGCCCTTTTTAAAATGAAGAAAATGCACTGAAATCGTTTGAAAATGTAATCTAAATTCAACCTGCTTGACGGATCAATGTGTATCAATTCATTTCAGAAATTTTTAATAGTTTTTTATACCCACGTTAATAATTTCAATTTACAAATTTTGAAATTTTAATCAGTAATATTATAATTCATTAAAAAATTCGAACAAACAAAAAAACACATTTATTCCAAAGTTTTTACTTCTGGCGGCAGTCCCCATGACTATTTTTATATTTATCAATTACTATTTTTACATTCATTTCGGTTATCATTTTAAGTAAATGTGGAAATGGAGGTTTTCATGAGAAAGTACGGTTAGTTAGAAACCATCAGCGCAATTAGGAAGATATAAGTGAAATTCATAAACATTGATTAATTTTCAAGTAATTACTTACTCTGTCTTGATTAAATGTTATTGCATTTATAGGCGTAAATTTTTTTGGTACTCTCAGATCACAATCTCAAAAGAGTTTAAAAAACTTTAATACTTAATACTTTATAATAATTTTTTTAAGTTAATATCAAATGTATAACAAATGAAAAATCATGCATTTTTTATTAACTTAAAAAAATTATTATAAACAAAGTATTGAAATTTGTTTAACTCTTTTGATAGGGTTTTGTTAAGTATATATATAAGAAGGGCTCCACAAAGCAAAAAAAATTTTACGCCAATTATTTAAAAAATTTTTTTCGTATATATAATACAGACTAAAATTCGAGAAATTGTTTATTAACAATTGTCTAACTTTAAGATAAATTTTCAACGGGAATAAATTCTTTAAAATGTTTAAAATATACCATAATTTTTTACAAATTTTTTAATTAATATTAAATACTTAAAAAAAATTATTTAGTGAGAGAATCTACAAATGACGCAAAAAGACCTATTTTCAGCGTTACATTAAAATTATAATGGAGATAGATTTCCAGGAGTGGGATATTTTATTGGAACTTTCCTCCCCTTTAAGAATATAATTTTTTTTTTTAATTTCACAAATATTAATAGTTTATGGCACATTTTTCTAGAGACCATTCCGAATTCAATGAGTTATCGCATATATTTTTAAGAGCAAGCATTATCTCTATTTTTCATCATTTTCAACTTGTCAACTAGACTATACTGTCTAAGATACTATTATACATAACAGGGGCGTAGCTATCTCCATATCAGCCGGATCAGCCCTAATGTATCTCCCCCCACCCTTCTCGAACTTCTCTCTCCCCTTTATTACGTAAGATTTAATCTCGTTTTGTCGAATAATAAAATATTGTTAGAAAAGGATCAGTTACACTAAAACTCACAGTTTAACGTAAATTAATGATTTTTATTCTTTAGCACAAAGACTAGTTCGCGATGTGCATACTCATAAAATCTCAACTCATAAAAACATACGTAAGAATGATTTAAACCTCCCCCCTTTAAAAATAATAATAATAATAATAATTAGCCACTGGACCTACTAAGTGGGTATGGGCCTCTCCTCCATTTTTAAGGAAAAGTAATTTTAATTTTTTTTTTTTTTTTTTTTTTTTTTTTTTTTTTAAAAAGGCTAACTTTTAGCCTTTAAAAAAGGCTAACTTAATTAATGAATAGCCTCTAAGGACTTTGATGGGACAGGAACGGCTATGAGACTTGTCACTATTGTCTATAGAGGCAAAATTTTAGAACAACTGAAATTGTGTTGTTATAGATGATTTAATAAATCAATTTGCCGAAAAAAAAAGCAAGAAAAGTATAGTTAATTTGAATTGTTTGTCTAGCTCAATTTCTAGGAGGAAGTGATAACTTATAATCAATAAATATTTATTTAAAATATAATGCAAGCATTTTTCTTTCTTTTCTGAGAATTCTTTATACTTCTTTTGGACACCCCAACTAATATTGATACAAATCCTCTCCAAAGCGAACTGCGCCACTGGTATATGATAAGATTTCGGTACGGATCCTTATAAAATTCAATTACCACTTGACCGACTACCGTAAAAGAAAGTATCTCTTATGTATATTCGAAAATAATCACATACTTCTTAACTATCAGCCTGATATAAATAAAATAACAAGGTATATTATGTTATGTGATTGTAATTTTAATAAATATATAATATATAACAATGTTTACAAAAATACACGTATCTTTATACAAAAACGATATTGTTTGTATGTTATATAATTAGTGAAATAACTACTTATATTGATTATTAAATTTCCTATTTTGTAATAATGTATTCAAAAAGAATCACTAATAAAAAAAAAAGTATCTCAGCCGTGTTCTTACAACTGCAACTCTAATATTTAAATGAAATAAATTTATCTAACAAATTTAATTACTTTAAAATTGTATTACACCAATAATAATTCATTGAAGGTTGTGTTTTATCTATCGTATCGGATTGGTACAATAATTTTATAATAAAGTATAAAATTATTGTAATATACAAGGTATTACAGAATGATTACTCTTACTTAAAGCTGTTATGTACAAATTTTTTATTTGCGTGAAACTTTATAATTTTTGTAAGAATCCTCTTAAATATTCATTGGCGAAAAAACAAACTTATTAAGAAAAGCGGTTTTCTAGATAACAATGATTAACGATACAATTGAATTTCAACCCCTGCGATTATACACTTTACTCTGTTGATTTTATATTTGGATATGTTATAGGTAATCATATTCTACCTGCCTTGGGTACTTTATTTTTCGAAAATCCTGTTAATTTTCCCAATTTTCATTATTCACATCCAGGTACAGTAGAATAAAAAACTATAGTCCCAGGGCAGGTAAAATACCGTTACTAGTACTTTGTCTGCGGGACCATAAGTCCTACTCACTATGTATTTCGAAGACGAGGTAAAAAAAAAGAATCTTTTCCAAAACTGCATCGACCTACAGCGAGGCTGAACCGTTTATCCGATCCTCAGACATTGTCGATCTAAGGAATGTTTTGAGAAGATGCAAAGTTAAAAAAGAGAGTTCATTCCTAAACCCCCCTCCTCGTTAGCACAGGCCTGTAAAACTTACTGTACTCTACTAAATTAATTTTTAAATTGTTTAAAAGTAGGTAACTAGTTAAGACGAAATAGGATATCCTGGAATAAATTTCTGTAAGAGTGCACAAAATAATTTGACCTCATAAAATCAAATAATAAAATCAATCGCCCATGAGAATGGCATTAATTTGAAACCACATTCAATTAACATTGAGTTTGCTTAACCACTGTTAAGAGAAGACTTATTGGTTTTATCTATTGATTGAACAAATTATAGAAATAACATTTTATCATTAAATTAATCAAACGAAACCAAATCAATGATACTGCTCTGGTAGAAAAGTGATCTCATATTGTTACTACTTAGATACTAGAATTATCGCTTAAAAAATGTTCCAACTTGATTTTTGTTAGCTTTCATTTTAAAACTATGCAAAATACGGATCCGAAAATAGTTCTTAACCACTTATGATCGTGGTTAAGAACTAAATTCTCTGAATTTACTAAAGCTGATCATTTTAGGATTCGTTATAGTAGTTGCGTACACACATATACTGCGGTCAGTCAAGCGAACGATAGAACAGGGATCAGATTGTATACTATCAAAACGGTTATGATTGCCGTAGTATTTAAATGAATTTACTAATGCTGAAAATTGCTATACAAATTGTATATTGCATATAAATAACAGTTTTGTCAGTCAGTCAGTTAAATGTGAAAACAGAGCTGGTCAGTTAGCTCTAATGTATGTATTACAATAAGTCACTCTGTATGACTGTCCAAAATTTCAAATAGATATTTCTGAGGTTGTCTTCTTAAATGCGTGTATAAAATTGATTTATAGGAAATAGTAAATACTCATGAAAATTTCAAATAGTTTATGTTTATTCTAAATGGCTGTTGTTCATTTTAATTATATCGAGACAAAGAAATTATTGAAAAATTTGTGACATATGTTTTGTTTTTCAAACCTAGAAAAATTTATCCATTCACAAGAAAAACCTATTTCTTAAGTCTATTCATAAATTTTCGTTTTTAAGGATGTATGAGCACGGTATGGGGAGATTTTAGAATATAATTTTTCGATATCTCTCGTATTTTTCAAAATATCGAAAATTGCAAATTTTGTTTAATTATTCAACTTTCGATAAATTTGAGGTAGAAGATTAACTAAAAATCATCATCAAAGTTGAAAATAAGATAAAAATAATTCCAACCCTAAATCTACCCTGCTCGTACATCCCTTATATGGATGGAGAAATTTTTTTTTTATGTATATGTTTTCATTCATTCCAAGTGAAAATTGTCAAAAACTTTCAAATTATGTTATTTTTTAAGATTTCTCCATAAGAGCAATGTATTTTATATCGATTTTCCATGATATTTTTCTTAAAAATTTGCATGGATACCTAAGCTGAAATTTTACCACATAATATTTGAGTAAAAGTCTACCTATAAAAAATTTTGAGCCTTTAAATCAATTATTGTTGCCATGCTCATACAACCTTGAAACTTTCAGTAATATATTTTTTAGTGACCACTCTCCTATAAAATACAATGATATGCAAGTGTTAAAACAAAAAAGCAAAAAGCATTGCCTACGTGAAAATAATGAACAATAAAAAAACAAGGATGATATTATTAAATTTCCTTATATGTGTACAATACATAAAAGGTCTTTTAACTGAAGTTCACATTATTGAAGTGTTTACTTTCAATAAAATTATTTGTAAAGTCATAAATATTATCATAATAATTATAATAATATGCATAAATTATTTATCAGAATGCAAATATAGTTTATTGAACTAAACTTATAAACCAATAATAAATTAAAATGTTACTGTCTGACTCTGATGGAAGAAAACTCTATCGTAAATATTTTATTATTATTTTAGTGAAATATTTGCATACGATTTTATTTTAAAACTCATATATTATTATGACTACTTGCTTTGTGGCATTCATTTATTTTATTAGCAAAGTGTTGCTACCTACTAATCCTGAAATATCTTGTAATCATTCAAGTAGAAAATTTAGATAAAAAATGCGCTAGAATTTTCCGCTGTCTACTTATTATCATTCTTTAACAAATTATAAGTTTATTTTGGCTTATTAAAATACGAAAAAATCGCAAATTTTGAAATTTTGCAAATCTTTATTTAGTAAAACTTATATCGAAACCAACTCTTGTAGCTCAGTTTCTAAGTTAATTCTGCTAGGTACAGAAAATTTTTTTCTAAAACCATGTGCGTTGAACCTCTACACTGCGGTGTATATTGAGCGAAGCTAAACCGTTTAGCCGATATAAGATATGTTTTGAGACGAAAGTTGAAATGGAGCGTTCATTGGTCGCTGTTATCACAGGTAAAACTGCTAGAGCACGAGCATTGGGTATTCATTGCAAATATCGAGTGGGTTTTTGACGTTCTGCCATTGCCGGGCGTTTGCGCCAAAGAATATTTCACAGAATTTTTGTGTAAAATTGATGAATACGGTTTAAAAAGTTGAGCGTCAGAGTCTTCATCAAAATTTTTCATTTTCTTGGAATAGAAACAAGCAAAATTTGATAAAATATGGCGATGATTCAAAAACCAATCCTGTAAATGTGACAGAAACAAAAATGGCTGAAAAATAAAAGTTATTTATGTTTTAAATCGAGCATAAAAATTTCTATAACGCGAGCGCTGACGAGTTAAAAAAATAAAGTTTGAGAAAAAAATAATTGATTTCTAATTAAACGTGTAAATCTTACAATTAAGAGTTGAATCATGACAACACAACGTAAGCCATTTCTTATGGAAAATATTTTGTACCGAAGTTGTCGTCAGAAAAACGGTTGAAAGAACGATAGAAACGAAAGGACTTTTTTTGCAGAAATCGATACGTCTGATGTTGAAAGTAGAAATAAAAATTAAAATTTGAAATTATTTTGAAATCTTGATAATGTATATATTTCCATAAAAAAACCGGTAATTTTACAATAATCAACTGATAATAATAGTAATTTAATTAATTTTTTCTAGTAATTAATTATTTAATTACTTTACAAATATATTTATTACCTACTCTTTTTTTCACATTAAATGTGATTTTCCACAACACAAGACAAAAAATTCATTTTGATTATGTAATTAAATCATAACCTTACTTAATTTTTGTTTATGTAATTATTAAACGAACATTATAAAATATAATTAGCATAATGGTATTAATTAGTAATCTGTTTAGATCAATTTATTTCTAAAAAAGATACTTAGGTATCCTTCAAATATTTTTGACTACTTATCATCGCCAACAAATTTTCTCCATATTTATCTAATTAATAGATTTTAAACTGTTCAATTCTTTATGAATATTCTAAAATAAATAACAATAAAAAACCACATTTATATAGCCCAAAATAAAAAAATTAATTATACTGATATGACCTTAACATTAACTAAAAATTAATATCAATTATAGAATTGTGGTCAAGTATACTTTTTTGGGTTAAAAATTTTCAGGTTATTTATTTAATTTATAAATGTCGATATATTTATTTATAAAGTAGATTTTTAAATATGAATAGATGATAGAAAAAAAGTTTTATTTTCATGTTTTAAGCAAATATTTTAATTCCTCGCTTTGAAAAGCAACTTTTTGAAAAGCAACTTTTAACTTTTTTTTCCATCCGAAAATTATTTATGCTAAACTGGGTCCCTGCCTATACTGGACTAAACATATCGAATGCTAGCTTTCCAATACAGTGACAACAAAAAAATAATTCAAATAGAAGTTAAAACTAGTTTCAGTCCTTTCAGTTTCAATTCGATGTAATCAATGAGAAAAAAGTCCCACCAAATATCTTTTGGTTTTAATTTATTTGTATTGGGCAAATTTTTTGGGATCAAAAATTTTTTACAAGAGTATTTGTTTCCAAACAGATTGACTACATAACCCCCCAAAACACAACAATAATTATTACTCTTCTTCATAGATTTATTATGTTCCTAATATCGAAAAACTATATAATTCTCTTGACTAATTTAGAAAACGTTCATTGTAAACGCGTGTATGATGAATAGACTCAATCAGCACTAATTAAATAACATTGTCTGTCTCATTTTATTAGATATTAATAATTTAAAGTAATATAATTGATAGGAGACCCAAAGGGGCTCTATAAATATTATATTATATTAATAAAACTAATCAATATCTACAACCTACAATTTACAATTAGAAATTTTATTCGAATTTTATCTTAATAAAGCACTAACACGATATGATGCCATGATGAATTGCCACAGACATATTCTATTCAATTAAATAATTAAAGCATTTAAATTAAAAATCACGTGCAACTATTTAAATGTTATTATTTTTGAGTGAATTATTGAAATTAATTATTAATAATTATTTATTAATCATATACTTAATCAATCAAAACACGTGTATCTATCTATTATTTAATATTTTTGGTTGATAAGTGGTTAATTTTAAGCGTCATTTCCTTTCAAATCTGTTTGGCTTGTGGTAAATGTTTGATTGTTTAATGTGTGAGAAAATTTATTCCGTTTGAAAATCTTCAAAGTTGCACGTAATTCAAGTTCATCATTACGTGTTAAGATTCATTAAGATTCCGCCTTCCAATTAAAAAAGGATAACGGGTAACATGACTGACCAAAAAGTTAAAAATTAGCTACACATAATTTTATATCTATTGATTTAGGTGATTCAATCACGAATGTATAGAGTAAAGAAATGAATTCTGTTTTTGGGAAATTCGAAAAAATTTTGATAATCAAATACATAATTTTTAATAATTTAGAAATAATCTTGGAAGAAAAACAAAGAAGTTGACTCCTATTATATCCGGACCTATTAAGGATGTACGAGCACCAAGGCAATTTTAAATAAAAAGATTAATTTTTTTTTTATATAAAGTTAGACTAAATTTAAATCAATTCTGAAAATTTTAGAGGGGTTTGCCCGATTTTTTGAATAAATGAATTCAAAATTAGGCATATTTAACATTTCATATTTAAACTACGGAATACGAAGTCTGACTAATTGTTAACAGACAACCTTAAAAGAAAAAATTAATTCCGTGAAATAGAAAATAATCGAAAAATTTGTTTTTTTGTTGAAAATACAAAAAATTTTACGTATAAATTTTTCATATTAGAAATTAAATTTTCTAGTAAGAATAGCTGCTGTGCCTTTCTGCTCAAAACTTCATTTAGGTAATAATATTGCTTATATTTTAAAACTAGCAGCAAATACACTAAATAAATTTTCAAAAATCCTCCCTTAGGCTCATCTTTAAATTTTCTACATGCAAATTTACATGGTCCTAGCTCCAGAAGGAATTTTGACTGTATAATAATATATAATATATCATTTTCACAACCGCTACACTGGACGTGCAGATAATGTATATAAACAACTGGAGTGATTAATTGTCGTTTTTTGAGTAGTCATTTTTTTTTTATAAACAGAAATTGGATACCAATTTTGATTCTTGAAATATGAATAGGAAAGCATATGTTCATAATAGGGAAAGAAAAAATTTAATATATATTTCATAGAACAATAACTATTAGTAATTCTGTATTCATTCTATAATATTTGATTTTGTTTGAAAAATCAAGTTTCAATCTTCAATGCTTTTGCCTTCGATTTTTTCTGCCGGTTCGAACTTTATAAATAAAGCTTTATAATCATTGTTTCATATTTTTCGATTTATAAAGAAACATTCTTAACATACTGCTTGTGAGAAGAATAATTAAAATTCTCTTTTGTAAATATTATAAACCACATGGAGTTAAAAAAAATCACAGACATTATAGCAAACGTTGATATATATTTGTCTATAAAATTATTTACATGGGTTTTTCCTTATACAAAATTTAATTCACTTTTTAATCCCTTAGAAGATTAATTTCCAAAAATATCTTCTACGTCATTTAAGGAACGTGTGTACAAAATGTCATGCTTCTAGAGCCAGTGGTTTCAGCTGTGCGTTGATCGATCAGTCAATTTCTTCTTTTATATTTATAGATAAAACGGAATTACTACTTATTTGTGTATTTTTAAAGTTTGTTCTGTTCTGCTCCCAAGAAATAGTAATTTTTAAAATTTGTACAGCATCATATTAAAGATCTACCTACCTACATTAATGATGAATCATTCTTAAAGATTCCTCTAGAATTAATATTCATTAATTAAACATACAAATATTATTATTTGATCATATGATTTTCAAATAAATAATAATTTTATAGATCTAATTATCACATACTTACATTACTAGTACTAATATTTAAATATTTAGTCATACAATACAAAATAATTATGATAATAACAAAGGTTAGTTTTATTTATTTATTTATATATTTTTTTAAATAAAATAAAATATATATTTATAAATATTTAGTATCTAATAACATAATAAAATAAATATATATTAATATTTTATACTATAAATAGTTCAATTTGTATGTATTTAAATTTAAATATATTTATTTTTATTATATTTATTCATATAAAATTAAATTTGTATTTGTATTTATGCAATTTCATTCTTATGAAATAAAAAATGTTGGTTCGTAATGCAATAATATTAACTAGTTAACTCGTGCGAAATTTCTACACCTTTAATCTTTTAATTTACATCCTGCCACAGTGCCTCTGACATTTAGCTGCAATAATTGCATATTAATAGTTAATACATTCAAAAAAATAAGTTTTGTAGACTTGTAAAAACTGCTTAAGTAAGACATAAAGGAACCTGCAAATTTTTCTCACCTATAGAGGTATTCCGTATTCCACTTACCCAGTGTCTCAGATATCCAGATATAAATAAATATCTGTCTCATTTACAAAGCGTTCCATTAATAGAGGTCAGAATACAGATTATTTCAGTTATAGAGATGCGGTTTGAACTAAATCAACAATAATAATTGAAAATTATGAATACCGAGCCTTCGCGCGAAATATTGTGGCTTTTCTTTAATCATCGGTCCCTTTACCGGAACGTTTTTGTTACGAAGAGGCTTGACCCATGTTAACAAACACTGTTCAAGATATTTTGATAAACGTACACGTTTTAGTTTTAATTGTCCTTCTGAACATTGTGATTGAATTTTATCTTTATTCTTAATTATCCCACAAAGAGTAGATTTTGGCACATTTAATTCGACACAGACTTCATCGCTTGTCTTACCACTTTCAGTAACAGATATTAACTTTAGTTTTTGACGTACTGATAACGAAAATCGATATGATAGTAAAGCAAAACTAAAACTGAAAGTCATTGAGTCTCAAAATTCAGAATAAGAATAATAATGAAACAAACAAAATGATATGGTCTCAGTTCTCAGTTACAGAGATAATGCATATAAAATTCACTCGCTGTATCAGTTATAGAGGTAACTATGATGACGAAATCGAAAGAAGGAATCCCTGCAGATATAGAGGTTTGCTTCATTCCACGTACAGAGGTAATTTAGTGCCAAAGTGTTGGGCCTCAGCATGAGTTCCATTTATGGAGGTTTCTCACTTATCCAGGTCCCACTTAACCAAGTTCCATTCTATATAATTTTTTCAGATTTATCAGATTTATCTGGATTAACTGCGTGGTTTTTTTCTAAAAATAGATAAACTAAGTTCACTGCTTATTTTAAATAAAATTTATGACGATGATACACGCCCAAGACATAATCTTGTAAAGCACATAGTAAATATCTTCGAAGATTTTTTCTTTTGAATCAAAATTTCGAGCATTTAGTAATTTGATCTATTCAAATATTTAGTTATTAACTTCCCACAGAAATTTCTTGTAAAATGATTTATCGCAAATGAAAGGTGATTTCAGATTTGTGCCAATCGTTGCGTAGTAATATCAAGATATGTTGGAAAAAATTGACCAAAAGGGGTATCGAAATTGGTGTGTTGGGGTGGGGAGGAAAATAAAAGTTGAAATTTTTCTTTTAATATTAAGAAACTGAAAATTTTAATAATTATTCGAGTTCTAGAAAATTAATAAAAGAAAAATTTTTCCATCTGTTCATATCTTCTGTAAAAACTAATATTTACAGATATGGAAATATATTTTCATTATCTGAGCAGTTGATCGTGTGGATCATAAGGGTCGCACACAAATTTGCCTTGCCATCGAAAAAATCTTATATTAATTCAAACTATTTTTATTATGTGCTGAATAGAACCACTTTTGGCTGGAAAATTCTCTTGTTTATATGAATTTCTGGTACGGAATTCTGTCTAACAATAATTAATAAACGTAAATTACAAATACAATGTTATCGTTATGATGACAAAAAAAAAAACCTTACGTAAAAGTTGTACGTAGGTAGATACGTACATTTTTATAAAATTATATTATACATTTTATCACTCAATAATAATAAATTTAATTATGTTTAAACAAAATTTTATTATGAAAATTATAAAAATATACAACAAATTTACAACTAGTTGTGTGTTGTATTCGCAATTATGGATTGTTGAATGCAAAATAATCATCAATTCTTTTAAATATTTTATTTCAATTCTTTATTATAATTAATGTTGAACTTCGAATAAAATTAATAAAATATACAAAAGAATTCACAGATTATAAACGTTATTTAGGCACAGGGTGCTATGTTCGTGATGTAGTAAATGTTAAATTACAAAAGCCTATAAAAATATTAACTTTCACTTATATGTTAATTGATGTTCTCTTAAACACAGAGTTACTGCTCCTCCATCTATTTTATTTTAGCTGATTTATATTAAAATTCATATAATTTTAAAAATTTGTTCTCGTCGATTTTCCCTTCGGTATTATATATGATTGGAATTTTGTATTCATAAATCAAAATGTTTCTGATATAAAACTTACCGGTTTACTGTAACTCCATCTGCTGAATAATTAACCAAACTGTTAATTTTAACTGAATATACAAACCTCTTAAAATAAAATTACTAAATCTAAAATTTAAAAAAAAAACTTCTTGCAAAATTTTTTAAAACAGTATGTAACTGTCAAATTATATTTACTATAAAATTTATATGCGATTTGTCTATTTTTGTCAACAACAAAATTTTTTTCCAAATTTTTGTCAATCAAGTAAAGTGCTATAAGTAATATCAACAAAAGGTTTATGCTACATATAAAATCTAAAACCTTTTCAATTTTCCTCAAGCACAGGATGGGCTATGTTAAAAAATAAAAGTTTTGTTCTGAATAATCGATAATATGGAGTTAAGATAAATATCTAAAGTGTTTTTGTAGATTTTATCATAAATATTATTGTATACATGAAATTAGGAAATGGCTTCTCTATTCCATGTCATGATAATAAATATCTCAAGTACGCTTTGAAATGTTTGTTTACACAAAATTACATATCTGAGTTTTTCCTTTATTATGAAAAAATTATTGTGTTTTATTTATAATAAGTATAAATACTGAGGAAAAAACACGCATTATTAGCGAAATTCGCTCGCGGTAGGAATGGGCGATTTCGAATCGATTCGTCCAAGATCGATTAATTAGGTCTAAAAAATCGATATTTTGTATCGATTCTATGTATGGATCCGTCATGCTAAGAATAAATTAGTGACGCCTATAGGCGAATTTAATAAATTTGAAAGAAAATCCGCTTTTCTATTAGTCGAACTAATATAAAATGGCTTATCCTACACTTAGTGAAATCGTCAATCGTGGTTGGAACGTCGGCGTCTTCCGGGAGGTTATTTTCACGAGCTGGAAATATTTTAACAGAGGGCAAAAATTTACTTTCTCCAGATCACCTACAGCAATTACTTTTTATACTCTGTATATATGTAATATATATCAAGGTATACTAAGTTTAGTCCCAAGTTTGTAACGTTCAAAAATATTGATGCTACGAACAAATTTTTGGTATATGTGTTTGGACTAATGAGTTAAAACCTAATTAGTCCATTTCCGATTGTCTGTTTGTCTGTCTGTAATCATGATAAGTTAAAAACAAAAATTCCTAATATATATTTAACGGTGAAAAGACGGTGGAAGAAATGACCTATAGGTACACAACCTAAAGTCTAATCGAAAATGGTTTCGTTAATCGTTCACTAGCTTTTGTATACTCAAATCTAGATAGCGCCCACTTTATAGTACCGTGTGCACTCGAAACTGTTCAAGATCAAAATTTTCGATAAGATAGAAATGTTTACACCACCACATGTCTTATTTTAACGTCAGAATTATCAGACAACGTGTCAAAACGCATTGACAATTTAGACAAAGAAAATATTGAATAAGTTCCAGAAAAATTTTTAATTCTAAAAATGAATATAAATAAACTGATTACTCTTTCCAAAATAAATACTATCGATATAATCGAACGCACATTAAATACGCTATGTTACTCACGTACGGCAACGTTTGTATTCAAATATGACTTTTAAAGTTATGAAGTTATGTTTAAACTATTTACATTTTACATGACAAAATGATAGAATTTAAATAATAATGTCGTAAAAAAAATAAATGAAAAATTTAAAATTCTTCTCACCCGACGTCAAGACTCAAATCTCCACGGTCTTTCCACTTCTTGAGTGGGATACTCAGTTGACTAAACTACACCTTACGGCCGTAATAAATTGCATGCTAGAAGATATTGACACTCGAATATTATTAAATACAGATGCTTTTTTCATGCAACTTAAGGTAGTACGAGCAAAAAGGCAATTTTATATTTAGGGTTGAAATTATTTGTACCTTATTTTCAACTTTGATGATGATTTTTGTTATAACTTCAATGAATGTAGACGAAAAATCAAAATAAAATTTTCGATATCTGCCTTGGTTATCGAAATATTCAAAGCTAAATAATTATACAAAATTTTCAATTTTCGATATTTCGAAAATTACTTTAGATATCGAAAAATTTTATTCTTACTTTTCGTCTTCTGTTGTCGAGTTATAACATAATTAATTCACCATCAAAATTGAAAATATTCATTTTTGTAAATTTGTGTCCCACTAACGTACTCATACATACTTACTTAGTCGGGCCAATCAGGTTTTTTTGGTTTTCAATAATCTATTGAGGTTTTAACGTTAATTTAAATAGTTTTTTTTTAATTTCTACCGACTAGTTTTGGAGAAATCTATGAAAACATCTCATCTACTGTTTTACTATAAAACCAATATTAAATATGCTTACTTTTGGAGTCATTTATTTATTTAAATAATTGGGCAACCACCCTAAAATTTTCAAAATTGATTTAGACTTAGGCCAACTTCATTTAAAAAATCAATCAAACTTTTTATTTAAAATTTCCCCGACGCCCGTACATCCTTAAACGTCAAAATAAATGTTTTTTTATCTTACAATTATCTTCTTATTTCTATTAACGATATTTTTATACCCTGTATTTTTTAAATTTTTTTTTCTAAATTTAGATCCAAGTTTGTTATGCTTAAAAATATTGATGTTTTGAAATTGTGCCGCCATATTATTACGTCATACGGCTATATAAACTATAAAGTTCAAGATTTACTAAGTTTAGACCCAAGTATATTAAATTTGAATTTCTATAAGTATAAAAAAGGCTGGCTAGAAAAACCTGATCAGTTTTGAAAAATCAGACAAAATATTTATTTTGTCTTGAAAAAACAAATTTCCTTGATATAATCAGAAGAAACCAAATTGATAAACCATTATAACAGTTTTGCTGAGTTGACTAATAAATGCACACAACAGAAAAAAAAATTATCAAAATATTTTTAATTTTAAGCTAATTGAAGTGGTTATATTAAATGATTATAATTATAATTTTTTTTTTTCGTTGTGTCATTGCCGTGTAAATTATACAAAAGTAATTAAATTTCTTATTACTGATTAAAAATAAATAAATACAAATAGCAATTGTTTAATTACTTCAACGTGATTCTTTAATTTATATAAAAATTAACATGTGCTTTTATTCTTTATATATATATTATTATCATGAATTATTGTTCTATGAAAAGGGCAAAAATAGAAATAAATATGAGTTTTTTATGTATAAATTCATGACATTTCCACTTTCTTATTAATGCATGTTCCAAGGTTAAAATTGTTGGACGAAATAATTTAAATAATTGTTTAGAAAATAAGTATTATCATTTGTTTGCACATGGGACTTAACACGTGTATTTTTGAGTACATTTAGTATGAAACTTAAGGTATTTCCTGCATAATATTTGCAGTTCCTATGCTAAAGCTATGGTAAAAATTTGTTTCGACAAAATTAAACGAGAAATTAAATTTAAGAACTTAAATTCCAAAGTTTCAAAAATTTTGACCGTTAAAAACACGAGATAATTATGCCTATGTTCTCAATTTTGATTAATTTAAGTTAAAATTATTATCTCGAAAACGAAGATTAATATGTAAACATTTTTTTAAATATTTTATTCTAAAAACATTTCTTTCCACTATCTTACTTTTTTTTCAATTCTGTCGATAGAATTTTTTAATATCGTAAAAAATAACTCGGAGGACAGTGAGTTTTACATGCTTTGAATGGGAAAATCACAAACTTTGCAGCTGATTATCTCGCGACCAAAAATTCAGCAACTTCGAAATCTCACAACTAAAATTATTTTGAACATTTGAAAAAAAATTGTCGAACCTCTTGACAAGTGCATTCATGCTGGAAATACCTTAAATCAGCATTTCATTTGCATAGACAAAATGAGCGTAAGTGACGAAATCTCGGATCGTAATTGTAAGCCTATCATATACTCTTTATTCTTGTGCGTTGAAGAAAATAACACCTTCACGTTCCATACATGTAATTGTTCTTTTACAAAATTGTTTACACTCGTACATATCTCGGGAGTGATTTCTTGAACCGTTTCCCTTATTATTTGTTCAAAATGGCCTACATTTCTGAACGACCATTAACGTTCCTATCGAACTTTCTCAATTTGTAGACACACAATTTCTATGTTAACAGTGAATAGCTGAATGTTAATATTTTTGAAAGCAGAGCTATTTATAAAGAATAAATTTTTTTTGTTAACCTTATATTAAAGAAGTTCTCCATTTTTAGCCAACTTTGCTAGACACCCTGTATACATGGTATACAAAAAAAATATTATTAATTATGGTTCATTGATTAATTATTGTGTTCTTATTTGTTTCAGATTCGTATTAAATTTACTTGTCACAAATCTTATATCAAGTACAATTTTAATTCCATTATTACTCGCCGATGAAATCACCAAACGCGTTGATGATGAATCAACAAGCATCATTTCGACGACACAATCAACAGAAATCAATACCGAATCAATTGACGATATTATCAACGATGACATTCTGCTTACAGATTCTATTGAAGATTATATAATACAAAATGAATTCTCTACATTCTCCGAGACCAATTCAACAACAAATTTTACAAATGTATGGTGGTCAAGCTGTTCACCATTATGTTATATTGCCGAAGGATTTACCAGCTTAGTGTGCACAGCATCAATATTAAGTATTCTATTAATAGCTGTTGATCAATATTTTGCTGTTGTACATCCGCTTCGCTACCATATGCGTATCGATCAATGTAAATCATTAGTTTTAATTGCAACATCATGGATTACATCGATTGTATTTGGTATAATTGGTGCGGTAACACCAAGTAAAGATGATAGTTTATGGAATTTTTGTAGACAAACGGATGTTGAAGTACCAATAAACAATTTTAGTTCATATTTACGAATCGCATACACAGTTTTATACTTTTTCCTGGTGATATTAGTGCCTTTCTTAGCAATATGTGTGATATATTTATGTATTTACTCAGCGGCACATCGTAATTCAGAACGTATGCGACATACAAACTCTGGTTCGATTACAATTAATCTAGAAGCATATGTTCCAGTTCCAATGAATGGTAATAATGGCGACGAGGATGCAAAAAGTGATATAACTGAAGAAGGTTTAATGTTAAAATTAGATGAACAAGCTAATTATTTACATAAACAATCTTTAGAAACATTAGCGGAAACACCTCAAGTTACCGTCGAAAATTGGGATGATAATGATGTAAATATAGGCGGTGAAATGAAAAAAGTTCACTCCGTACCGATTTTCAATACAATCGAAGCATCTTTAACACCAATTAAATCACCAACTATTGAAAATATACCCGCAATATTTGTAAATAAATCAAGCTCAACAAATTTACGTAAATTATCAATATTTGATACAAATTATTTTCGTCGAAAGTCAACACAATCAGATACATCATCGATGCCGATTACACCGATTGGCACACCAAAACAACGAGCGGGTAGTTTAAAATCAACACATAGTTTTATGAATACATTAAAATGTCGAATTTCGAATGCTTCACTTTTTCGATATCGTGAAGAAACCCGTGCTGCTAAAATTAGTGTTATTGTTATTGTGATGGTATTAATATGTTACATCCCATATGGTATTGCACTAATATTACATATAACAAACTTACAAACTTCATCAGCTTTAACGATATTCGATTCAATATCGTTAATACATTTAGTATTCTCAAGTGTAATATCACCATTTTTATTTGCGTTACGTAATCGACGTATAAAACGTGAAATACGTAAAATATTTCATCCAACAAAATTGGATGCTGATTTACAAAAATTAAAATCAAAAGTGAATAAAAATACAATACGACAATTTGGTAATAATGTGACACAAATCACAACACCAAATGTTAAAAATACAACATTTTTAACAATAAACAATGAACATTTTAGTAGTAAAAACAATATAAATGTAAATTGTAATCAATGTTGTAATTGCCAACAAAATGGTCATTTAATACCATTGGTTGATGACGAATGTAAAAGTATTTTAAAACGTGTTTGTGATAAAACTAAAATGTGGAATACAACTAAGAAAACATGTAATTTTATGACAGTTCCTAGTATTGTAGCGGATCAACCAAATACAGAATGTCGTAGTTCGTTTTCAAGTCAAAATAGTAGTACACAAATGTCAACTGTCAGTACAGATAGTTAACGTTCAATTCATTTTTTAAATATTTATTTTTAATTTATCTTTCGTTTTTAATTTAGTTCAATTTAATTCATTTTTATTCCTTACTCATATTGAGTTTCACATTTTACTTATCATGAAATAATAATTCTGTTAGAAAACTTCAGAAAACTTTTTTTATCTTAATTAAGAAAACGTTCAAGTGCTAGGTACGGAAACCTGGTTGGCTCACCGTCGATTTATGAGATGGTGACACTACACAAGCTTATTTTTACATGTATACTACCCACAAGAATAAAACCACCTAGTAAAAAAGTCACTAGTTCATTTTCAATTCAAGATTTCTTAACATTTAAATAGCTTGCTGCAAACTTTTCATTGAAATATTGAAAATAAAATCATTATTTTTAAACGAACTATAGGTAAACACATTTTTTTTTATTTAATGTAATACTTGAACGTTTTCTTAACTTAGCATTCCCGTAATTGCCGAAAAATTGCTTAGCATTCGACGAAAAGCAAAAAATTAAAAAAGATAGGAGGACCATATCATTCCATTAATATTTAAAACATCTGATGAAAATAAAAGTTTGTAATAATTTTATTAAAATGTATCACAGTTTAGAACAGCGTCTTAATTGTGCAAAATTACTTCAGAAAATGTGCAAAATTAGTTTAGCTACAACTTTTATTTGTTGCATAGTTTTTTTTGTTACAGCCAAATAAACAACTGTGCAAAATTTTAAAGATGTAACATATTTTTCTTTATTATCATGATTTTTTAAATAATTTTATTGGACTATGAAACTTTTTAATTTTAATTATTAAACTATTATGTTTTATTCGTCAATGGAATGAATGTATATGGGATTAAAAATAATAATTTGTTCAATTAATATATATACTTCATTATATCGATTTATTATTTCATGGTCTGGTTCTTGAAAGTAACTCGAAATTCTAAATGTGGATGTTGCAGATTTAATGTAGGAACCTTTATAATATATTTTGACAATACATTACACATTTTGGAATTGTGTTTACTTTCAAAATCCATTTTATATTTTTTATTAGGACATATAAGTCTATTGCATTTATGTGTAAATGTTCTTTAAAAAATATCTGTACTAGTCAGTTCAATTAAATGCCATTTTTCAAATTACGTATATTTTGTACTTAGAACATTATTTCGTTGTGATTTTAATAAAAAATTTTTCTTTGATGATAATTAAGCCAAAGCACGATATATTATGGAAGTAGCTTTACGTAATGCTTTTATTTTTTTAAACAATTATTTATCCCAAAAATAGTTTTTGAATCCTTGAGTGGTGTATTTTCAGTTAAAGAGTTTATCAAGTCTCTGTTCCTGATGCAACTTATATCAAGTTCTAGAATTTTTTTCAAAAAAGAATCCTAGATAACTTCGATTATTCCAATTCTCGTTTACTTCAAACATTAAATAATCATACAAGAACTTATTTGGATTCGTAAAATTAACTTGATCGCCATTTTAAACAATTCAACACTTTTTGATAAGACTAGCTACTAAGAAAAAGGTCATGTATGATTACCCTTTTTCAAATTCAAGTCTACGTCCAAATTTTGCATTTTGTTGGGCTAAACGAAAGCAAAATTTGGCAAAATATTGCGATGATTCAAAAATCGATCCTGTCAGTTTGTCAAAAACAAATCCATGTACGATATGTAGATGAATCCGAAAATAATCTTCAACCCAGTCTGTACATATAATAAATTTCAACAAATGTCGAAAAAGCTTGAATAGCTAACTAATCAGTAGAAATGCGTTTCATAAATGATTGCATTTATAGGACTATATTCTTAGTTCGAATTTATGTAGATAGATTCTTAATGGTGGGCGGAAGTTAGGCCCCCAAACCCCCTGCGTGCGCACGGGCTTGAACTAAAGTGACTAACTCATACGCCATTCATTAAGTACTTTCAGTTTTGTATTGCAATTGTTATATTTCAAAGTAAACGTGAATATAGATTAACGGAATAAGTTAGAAAAGTTGCTTGAAGGAATTCTAATAATTGAAAATGTTTTTGAACTTCCAAAATATATCGAAAGCATAAAGTAAAACGAACGACCGTTTTCCAATTTTGATTAGCGAATCACATGACAATATATTAAAGAAATTTTCTCGTATAGATTTGTATGTTGGCTAAGAATTGTCATAGAAAAATATGCGATACAAATATAATCTCGGGTAACTAAGCATCACAAGTTTTTCTGGTAGATTTTTTGTTTTCTTCGAAAGACGAAGGTAATTTTAAGAACAACTGTATTACTTATTTCCACTTGTGATGCAAATTTTTATTTCATGCAACAGAACATGTACATAAATAGACCCTTATTGGCCAATTTGTATTGATTGCATGGATAATTATTGATGTATTATATTATTAATAATATTTTATTAATAAACAGTTTGATAATATTCTGTAATTAGTGAAAATGTTTGTAAATATGAATAAAAAATATATTTGATATACTAAACAAAAATGTTTTGACCAAAGATGTATTTTTTTTATAATAATTATGTATATAAAAGTAATTAATTTATTAAACAAAAAGTCTACTACTTTGTATTAAATATTAAATTTGCCAAATATATTTATACGTTTTTTTAATATATTACTGAGTTTTATTTCTATTTTTTTTTAGCATAAACCTTCCCACTTCAGATTATATGACAGAAGGGCCGTAGCCAGGCTGTGTAAACAGGGTAGGATCAGGAAAAATCAGGATAGGCTGTATCCACTATAATATACTGATACATACATTAAAGTGTACATACTTATAGAGTTCTCTAATGTCATTGGTAGGTAATAAATTTAAAAAATAATCACAATTTGTTTTTTTACAAATCAATTCGTAAACGGCTCCTATCGGGCAGACAAGATGCATTCAAACTACGGAAGCACACGAACAGGCCCAAAAGTATGCCACGATAATACTCTTTTCTTTAAGCGTTTATGCGCGTATTGAAAGAAAAGACCACAATTTCTGAAGGGCTTGAAAAAATATATTCAAAAAAACTGTCGATTAGGTCCTTTGAAAATTACTTTTCAATATTTAAAATGGCGGATCCAATATAGCCTGATTAAAAAAAAAACTGTAGTTTTAATACAAATAATCGTGAAATAAATAAAATTGCCAATAAGGAGTTTCTGAGATCGTAGATTACAATTATTGTGTGAAAATTAGAAAATTCAAATTGGCGGTTCTAATTTGACTGCCCATTTAACTAAATTATTTAATTATGCTGAAATAAAGGAGTATAAAATGATAATCAAATTTGAGGTCATGTACGCAATAATGCCCTTGTGGAAAATTTCTCTGTCAAAACTAAAAATAACTCCGAATAACAGTTCTGAAATTTTTTTTTTTTCTTAAAAAGTTTGAAAAAGTCTTGTAATAACTCGGAATAACTTTTAATTTAACATATAAAAAGTCAGTAATAAAAATTTGTGCGGCTGTAAAAAGAATTATTTAGAGTTTTTATGACGTATTTATTTGCTCTGAAGAGAAACCAGAGTGATTGTAATTTTTTTGATAGTATATTTAAACATGACTTTGACATACCTCATGTGTGAGGATTTTATATGGAAATGTACAATCACACTGGTTTCTCTTCAGAACGAAGAAATCGTCCGCTCCCTGGTTTCTCTTCAAAGCGACTATATACTAGTCTAGAAGGTGAGCGGCAAAATATTGCAAGCATTTTCTGAAGGCTGACTTTGTAATTTTTACGTTATATTGAGGTAGTAGAGAAATAGCCTCTCGTCAGTCAGCCGATTTCTGTAGCGTTTGGCGTAGAGGCGACTGTAACTTTAAAAAAAAACGGGCAAGTACGTTCTAAACTTTGAAAGTTTGTATAGTCATGAAGTACATTTCTGTAAGAGAGAGTGTCAGTCGCCGATTAAAGGTGACAAGTTTAACGCGTGACTAACACTCTCTGTTTCCAGCAATATGCCGACTGACTAAATTTTTTATGCTTATAATAATATTTTACAACAATACACAAGTTTTCAGATTTTACAAAGTATTTGCACGTTTTTTGCTGAGTTAAAGCCGCCCCCGCGCCTAACGCAGAAGAAACCGGCTGACTGACAACAGGCTATTTCTCTGCTCTATCAATATATAGTAAATATTATAAAATCAGCCTTTAGAAAATGCTTTGCAATTTTTGCAATTATCTCTCCTACTATAAGTCAGAAAAATTCTAAATAGCGCTTTTTACAGACGCACAAATTTTCATAAACAATTTTTTTAAACTATTAAGAATTCTTAGCAACTCTTTTAGTAAGTTAAATTGATTTTGAGTAACTATTCTGGAAAAGTTCGAAATCTTGGCATTACTTGGTCTTTATACGTCAAATTAAAAGTTATTCCGAGTTTATAAGACTTTTTCAAACTTTTTAAGTAAAAGTAAAAATTTAAAAACTGTTCTGACTTTTATTCAGTTTTGACAGAAAAATTTTTCCACAAGAGTGAGGTTAAATAATCTGAACGGAATATAGTTGATAAAAAAAAAATACAGTCGAATTGAGAACCTCCTTTTTTTTTGGTTTGAAGTCGGTTAACAAATAACAATATAATAAATATCTATTTCATGTTTGCAGTCTGGCATGTGGGATAAGCCATTTTGATTTTCCAATTTTCACAATTGTGATCACCATGTTCAAAAACGAGTCAAATTTTTGGATCATTTTCCTTATTTAAATCCTTAATGTTTTGTATTAAGGCAGCCTTTTTGGATCCGCCATTTTGTACCTTCCCAATTTTCATATCAGAATCGTAATCAGCGGCCTTGAAGATCATGATCGTGAACCTTATGATTGGCTATTTTATTCTACGTGCGCTTTTTAGTTTCTCTTACGTTTAAAATAGCAACTTCTCAATAACAGTTGTTATCATTATCATTGTGGATCCATCATTTTGAATTCGGAAAAGTGAACTTTTCAAGGTTATAGATTTTGGATTAGCAAATGTATTTAAAAAAATCAAGTCGATTCGTCAATTCTGCCTCAAAATCGGTATTCAGTATTTCAATATATTTTGGCACGACTATTAACGTATAAAAACATTAAAATTGAAATACATACAATAATATCTAAATAAAAATACTGGAAGATTATTGTTGCAAACAATAAAACACCACAAACTTTTAAAGCAAAACCTAAACTGTTGTTATCTGAAATTTGTGAGAGTAGTTCTCTTGGACTGCTATCAAAATCAAAATTTCTACCAAATATACCAAATGTGAGTAAATAATTTTGTGGTTTGTTTAATTTATATACAATTGTATTCGTATCTTTCCGTTCCCAAGACCAAGACGATGGTAATATTGGCATTATTGATGCATTAAGTGTATTTGGAAAATGTATTAAAGTTTTCTTCTCTGGAAAATTTGCTCGAATTGTGATGTTTTCAAATGTAATTGGCCAATCAATTTTATTATAATCTGGAAATCTGTAATTAAAAATTTATACGGCATAGAATTATACAAAAATGTATTGTAATTATATATTGCCTGATAACAATTTGTTCCGATGATTTTTTTAAGTAAAAGAGAGTGTGACACTTTTTAAAAACTGATCCGGTCTTGATCCAGTCTCTGACCTATCCTTTACATTCCTATGGAATTTTAATGTTAAGAAGGCTCTATTTAGTAATAGAAAAATTAATTAATATTTTTTGCTCTCATAGATATACAATGTGTAACAAGAGCGTTGTTTTCAATGCTGTATATTGCATACCATAAATAAATATATAAAATAGGTTAATGAACTAATTTTTCACTAAAATAAATTTTGTTATAGAATTATATAAAACATTAAAATAATTGATTTTATTTTAATTTGGATCATTATGTCGTTTAAAAATCGTTTTGGTGTCCCAATGTGGCGATTTCAGTTTTCATAAATTCCCGAAGTGTAGTGAGCAAGTAAAAAAGGGGAGTATAATGTTTAACAAAAGACAAGTTTGAATAAAATAATTTCGAAGTGTGTGCACTAGAGTGTAAGAATAAAGTAGGTATATTTATCTTTTAATTCAATAAAAAAATTAGTTTTATAAGTTTGTTATTTTCACTCGTAGCGCTGACGTCTTAGCATTAAAAGCTCATTTCATTATTGATTAATTAATTATTACCTTAATCCACAAGAACTGGTATTATTTGTAGTACAGGCAACAATTCCACATAATTGTATTCCTCCGTTAGCCATGCTACTAAACGATCGAACTCCGTCCCGTATTACAAATTGATACTTATAATAAGTCGAATTTAAATTCATAAGCGTCGTATTTCGACTTAGGCTAACATTAAATTCACAACAAACAGTATTTTGGCAAACTGTCTCATGAATTTTATCTTTATTTAATGGCAACGGCTTAAAACTATAATTATTCATTTGACACGGAAGCATTTGTATTGAAATTGATTCGTTGTTATTAGCAGGTGGATGTTTATTCTCGTATAAAATGGATTCTCCAACTTTAGGATAAATTTTATAAATATATTTTGAGTGTGGAAGATAACGATTATCTTTTGATACTTCTGAAATAATCAATGTCGATTCTTCTTTTCCTGTTGCATAATAAACATTGTTCTTTGTACGGGCTTGATAAATTCCAGAACCAGTTGATCCATATTTAGGATCATTTACATTTGAGGCCAACAGAGTTGCACTATTTACGTACGCCCACCCTTCTTGAATTTGTAAGGCTGAAACAAATATATCAGAATCAGTGTCAACGAAGTATGGCACGCCATTTTACTATTTAATGTCCGAAAAAAAATGATCGTAATAATAATACATTATTATTATGTTAACATCATAATAATAATCATTTTCATTATGTACATAATTTTAATTCAATCATTTTTATTATGTACATAATTTTAATTCAATCATTTTTATTATGTACATAATTTTAATTCATATTAAATAGTAAAACGGCGTGCGCTATATTTCCATTATGTACATAATTTTAATTCAATCATTTTTATTATGTACATAATTTTAATTCTCTATTTCCATTATGTACATAATTTTAATTCAATCATTTTTATTATGTACATAATTTTAATTCTCTATTTCCATTATGTACATAATTTTAATTCAATTATTTTTTTTTAATCTAATTCAAATAAAATTAACTGATTTATTATTATGTATCATCATAATAATAATACATTTTTATTATGATGATAACATAATAAAAATGTATTATTATGTTATCATCATAATTTTAATTCTCATCTCTCTTTTCTCATCTTATCTTATATCAATCTCTCTTTTACTAGGATTTATTTTACAAAATATAAAATATAAAATATAAAATTTCTGATTGAAAAAAAATAATTAATTAATTTTTTTCTCGATAAAAATTAGTCTATTAAATAGTAAAATGGCGTGCCATAACGAAGCGAATTTCTATTTAAGAAAAATTAAAAATAAAATTACTATTTTTAATCTTATTATCTGTTTGTATCTTAAATATCAACTGCAATCTGTTCGATTAAGTACAATTAATAATATACATATATTATGAAACAAAGGCGTGCACTAATCCAAATTCGATGATTCGCGGAGATACAGCTGTTTGAAATTTAGGTAAAATTTTGTTCCTTTAATAAATTGGTTGTGTATATAAAAATTCAAAAACTTACCTGTTAAAAATGGAAGTTCTGACATCCATCTTGTTGGAAATATAACATGTCTGATATTATAATTTTTAACTAACATTAGCGTTGGTTTATCGAATAGAATGTCAAAACATGTGAACAATCCAAAGCTGACATTAAAATCAGTGTTGAATATAGAAATTGTAGGAACAATTGTTGAATTCAATAGAACTTCTCCATATTCTCCATATAAATTATGTTTGCGGTATCTAGAATTTAATATGGCTTTCAGGAACATTGTTTATAAAGAGTTGTAATATAATTACAAAGAAAATTATCTTGTTTAGATATTAGTACGTTAGGCACAACGCCAAAACAAGCGAAACACTTCACCTTATATTTTTACCGGTTGAGATCAATATTATTTGCTCAGTAGACCTCCCCCCTCCCACTTTTATTAGTTAGATATTTCTCAAAATATATCGAACTCATATTTTGGACAACGTGACGTATTTACAGTGTGGATCGTTTTAATCAATATAAAGATTACCCTACAGCATTTTTCCTATCCCGATTCTTATTTCCTCTGAAAAATTTTACTATTTTATGATTACTAAACAAAAACAGAGATATTTGACAAAAAAAAAAAGAAACTATGAGTTAAGATATGGTGGCCATTAGTTTTTTTCTCCCTGCGGGGGGCAAGGAGGTAACATTTTTTATGAAAGTACATTATTTTGAAAAATACTACTACTTTAATAAATTTAAAAAAATTTTTACTTTAGAATGCTAAATTGTTAGCAAATATAATGAGCTATTGTGAACAAAAGGGAAAGACAAGTGAGGGCAGGTGAAGTGAAGGCTATATCGTGGTAGTCTTTGTTATACCATGTATATATATATATATATATATATATATATATATATATATATATATATATATATATATATATTATATATATATATATATATATATATATATATATATATATATATATATATATATATATATATATATATATACATATATATAATATATATATATATAATATATAATATATATCAAGGTATACTAAATGTAGTTCCAAGTTTGTAACGCTTAAAAATATTGATGCTACGAAAAAAACTTTGGTGTAGGTGGTCATAAAATCACCTAATTAGTCCAATTTCGGTTGTTTGTCTGCCTGTCTGACTAACAACATGATAATTCAAAAACGAAAAGACACAGCGTGCTAAGGACGTAAAAAGTGAGGTCGAGTTCCTAAATAAGCAACTTAGGTCCAGGTTTTGTACCAATCTAGGTCCAGGTTTTGTACCAACCTAGGTCCAAATGTACAGCGTGTCTGCGTGTCTACTTCAGTTGGCTTCATATGTATAACTTTTTTATTATAAGGTTTACGAAAAAAAAATATTCTTTATAAAATTGAGTGTCAACAAACTGAAAAAGTTTGATAGGTCGATGTTAATGGTCGTTTAGAAATCTAGACCATTTAGAACCGATAATAAGGGAAACAGTTAAAAAAATCACTCCCAAGCCATGTAGGAGTGAATTGAAAAAATTTTGTGAATGAACAATTACAATTTTTCCATATGAAGCCAACTTAAGTAGACACGCTGTATATAATAGTCACGGACATTCAAAATGTATTTTTCAATGGAGAATATGACTTAAATAAGAAGAAATAGACGATTTATAAAACAACAACTGAAGTGAAGTTGAATTTTGAGAATTTCAATTCAGCGCGCTAACCACCCTGGTGGAAATATTTTTCTGCCAATAGTCTAATTTTCCTAGTCCATCTCTCTTTATGCTGACTCCATTTCGGGTTTACATACTGAAATATAACATAAGATTATAATAATAACTAAGCCTATTAACTATTGAGCCCACTGCAGTGCAAAGGCCTCCCCCAAATTCCTCCACTTGTTACGATCAGTGGCGAGTCTTTTTTACATTCCTCTTGAGTAGCTCACAAGACTATGCCTCCATCGTTTAATCTGGCGTCCATTCCTTTTTTTGCAATTGTATGGCGTCCAATTTGTGGTGCGCACTGTCCAGCGATCGTCTACCAGTCTAGCTATGTGCCCAGCCCATTTCCACTTTAATTTGTTTGCGCAAACCATAACGTCATTTAGTTTGGTTTTGCTGCGTATAGTTAACGATATTATTTTGTCCCTTAGTTTTATTTGGCACATGCTCCTCTTCATGCTTCGCTGACAGGTTCTTAGTTTTTTAAAATCAGAGGTATTGTAAGCTAGGGTCTGAGCGCCGTATGTGAGGATTGGGAGAATGCAACTGTCAAATATTTTGCGTTTCAGGACCAAAGGTAAATTGATCT
This sequence comes from Chrysoperla carnea, assembly GCF_905475395.1. NCBI lineage: Eukaryota > Metazoa > Arthropoda > Insecta > Neuroptera > Chrysopidae > Chrysoperla > Chrysoperla carnea. The sequence continues at coordinate 69,873,336 of NC_058341.1, forward strand.
TGAAGATGTACTTCAAGGACCAATACTTTCGCCACGCATTAGTTGTTCTTTGCCGAGCCTCCATAGATGTGCTATTCTTGAAAGATACCAGCTGTCCTAAGTATTTGTAGCTGGTTACATTTTCGATTATTTGACCATTGAGGATGATAATTGAGTGTTCTCCTGTATTGGACATTATTCTAGTCTTGTCGATATTTATGTATAGCCCGACTAGGTTACTATAAGTATTTAGTTTATCGAGTGAAGTTTGGAGTGATGTGATATCCTCGGAGAATAAAACAATGTCGTCTGCAAAACGTAAGTTAATAAAACAATTTTTCATCGTCAATTCTAATGCCAACATCTTCAAGATTCATTAGATGGAAGATATGTTCGAGGACAGCAGTGAACAACTTTGGCGACAGTGGCTTTCCCTGTTTCAATCCTCTTTTGACTGGAAATATTGGTCCCAAGCGTTTTAATTTTATTTGCGCTATGTTAATGTCATACACTGCTTTAATAACGCGTATGTATTTGTCATCAACACCAAAACATTTAAGCGACTACCAGATGTATGCGTGTTCGATGGAATCAAATGCTTTGGTATGGTCGATAAATAACAAGAACAGGGGTTTTTGGTATTTATTGCACTGTTCGATTAGTTGGTTCAGTGTTTGTAGGTGGTCCATTGTAGAAAAGCCTCGGTGGAAACCAGCTTGTTCTATCGGCTGATGAAAATCCAAAGTTTTTTCAATTCTTTTCAGCAAAATTTGAGAGAAAAGATTGTATATGTTTGACGTGATACAAATTGGTCTGTAGTTATTAATTGATGACGCCCCGCCTTTCTTGTATATTAAAGATATTGATGCGTGCATCCATTGTTGAGGGAAGCATGCACTTTGAAGCACATTGTTAAATACATTAGTTAACACTTCCACTAAACACAGGCCACCACATTTTACAAATTCAGTTTTTATATTGTCACAACCAAAATTTTTTTCACTTTTTAGGTTATTTACAACCGAGGTTACTTCGCTTTTTAAAATTGCTGGAACGTTTTTAATATTTTCCAATACAGGTGTTAATGCCATTTGCTCCGCTCTTGTCATTTGGCTTATGTACAAGTTGCTATAGAAGGATGTGGCAATATTTAATATTTCTTTACGATTTGTTATTTTTGTTCCTTTTTGTTTTCTAGTGAAGGCATCCAATTCTTACCACCGTCAAGCATTTTTTGTGTTTTTTTAACAGCGTTACTGTTTTCTAATATTGATTTAATAATATTATTATTGCTTGAACGAATATATTCTCGTATTTTCTTTTTAACCAGTTTTTTAAGTTCGATTAATTCAATTCGTTGTGAAGGGGATTTATTGTGTATCACTCGGAGGTTCCTACGATCTTCAATCAGTTTTTTGGTATTGGCTGATATTTTATTTTGCTTACTTTGGGTATCTGCTTTGAGCAAACTGGCTTTAGCAGCATCCGTAATTATATTAATTAGTGAATCGTAGTTCTCCTGTATTTTGTCACTATACACCTGAAGAGTCTTTAAGTTGATGGATAGATCCTTTTGGTAGTCTTTTATGTTGTCTTCTGATAGATATACAGTGGAACTACCATTGAACATTTTCCTCGATTTTTTGGTAACGAAGAATTTAAATTTGCATCTCAAAAGTCTAAGATCCGAGGAAAAATTTAGACTTGTCACTACGCCTATTACAAGCAACAAATACCTTTTTTTGAGAGATTCTATTATTGTACTCAATGTAGAATAAAAACGGTCAATTTCTTCTTCTGAGTGACTTTCTGTTGGCGCATGTACTTCGAGTATCACTATGAAGCAAACACATTCTGTCATTCAAGCCTTTAAATTCAGGAAACTGTTTCTCCAGATATCTTTTACAAGAAAGCCGACTCCTAAAGAACCTTGCCGTTCTCCAAAGTAATAAAATATTCTACCATTTTTCTCTTCTATATATTCTCCTTTTCGTCGCACTTCGCATAATCCAATTACATCCCATTTAATCATTTTAATACTATTCTCCAGCTCAACAAGTTGACTCTCATGACACAGAAATCTTACGTTCAATGTACCGAGCGAGAAATACTTATCTTTTCTTTGCGTGGCCTTGATGCTTTGGGTATTTGGGGGGTTATGGTCTTTCTCTCCCACGTTGACCAAACGGCTTGGTAGCAACTTGTTACAGTACTTAATTTTTTTATTGGATAATTGACTGATGTCGGTCTCTATATTTGGGCTGTGAGTTATTTAATGTTTTATCGTCGTATTCCGTATTCGTATCTTGGGGGTCGACTTTTGTTTGTATTGTGATTTTACTATTGCTTGCTACTTTTTTATGACTTGTTCCGGTTGTAGAAAAGATTCGCTTTGCTCAGTAAATTGTTTGGAAGATGAAGCAATCGTAGATCTCAGTTTCAGATAATTTGTGATATATGTACTTGATTTTTTGTCTGCGAAGTTCAATCTTGGATTTTGTAGTAGTGGTTTTTCCCTCTGTTGTTGAGCTACACTCTGCGTGGGAATCATTTCAGGGGATTTTGACTGTTGCCTATTCTTGTCTGATTGATTGCGTGGTTTAAGTTCGCCAAGATCAACTAGTCTGTAGTATCTGAGAACCGTATTCTTCCCTTCTTTTCGTAACTGTTCAAGTTTTAGTTGCTGTTTTTTTCTAGCTTCCAAAACTTCTCTTGAATAATCTCCCTTAACTAAGATATTGTATTGCGTTAGATAACTTTTATTTTTTAAGACAAGTAATTTTTTCCGTTATGTTATTATGCCTACTAATATCGGTCTGATTCGATTTTCAGGTCTACGACCTAATCTGTTAATAAAATCGATGTCACCGGCTTTGAAATTGACTCTAATTACGTTGCTAATGATATCGTCACAATAATATCTTTTAACTTGCTGTAATTTTTGTCTGATTCTTCTACTCCAAAGAAGATTAGGTTTCTTTTCCGCAGTTCGTTATCAATATAGTCTAATTTTCTCTGCTGATTAGCAATGGTGATTTTAATTTAGTGATAGTCTGAAATTAGGAAATCTAATTTGGAGTTTAAATTCTCGTTAGTTTCTTTTATTTCTTCTTTAATCTGTATGAACATGTTTTTTATTTCTTCCTTTCAGGGCAAAATCAAAACCACAATAGTAAAACAACGTAATGTTAATGTTTACTTATTTCGTATTAACACGATATTTTAGTTGGTTTTTACAGCTGATGAAGTAGTAGCACAAAATACAAGAATACCTAAATTCAAGTTTTTACAACACTCAAGACAGTTTTAGAAATTTAATTTTTGTTTAAGATTAAACACTCAATGCAACTTTAAAGTGAAATGTTTTTTCAATTTAAATTAATTAAAGAAACGTAAATAATTAAAACTTAAAATTAATCAATTAAAACTTAAAATTAATTAAAGAAATTAATAGAAGTGACTTTGCATTTCACAAGACAATTTTACAAAGTTTATCATCTAGCATTCAGATTCAACCATTAGCTGTACCAAGTGTGTACAAGTATAATTTCATTCCACATTTCATTCAATGATCAATGCATTTAACAGACAATAGTTTATAGTTGAATAGAATAATCAATACTAGCATGAGTGACGTCTATCATTTTAAAAACTAATAGAGTATTATCGTTAGTCAAAAATAAATCATGAAATTTGAAAAAAGTTAAAATTTATGTAAAAATATACTTAAATATTCTGATTTCGAGTCATAAAAGCATATTTTTCTTTTAAAATATTAAAATTAAAAATCGTATTTTTAAAACTGTATATCACGGGATCTAAAACGCAGGTAAGTCCTGCTGTGATGGCATAGCGGTATGAGTCATAGACCCTTAGTTAGTTCAGTGTAGACAGCTGGTTATAATACATATAGATAATAACTATTTATATTTATTATAATCAGATGTCTATGAATCTACCTGTCAAACTTATTTGTGTTATTTCGTATAATGATACCCATATTACGTCATCAAATTGGATGCCCGCGTTTTTGACAGTTTAAAAAAATAAATAATCAAAATTTTCAATTTTCGATATTCAAAATTCGATTTTCAAAATTACTCTAGATATCGAAAATTTTTATTTTCACTTTTTGTCTTGTTGTCAAGTTACAACATAATTCACCATTTGGTAAAATTGAAGAAAAAATTTTTTTTTAAATTTGTGTCCTCACTACCGTGCTCATACATTCTTAATTAGTCGGGCAAAACTGTTTTTTTTTTCAGTAATTTATTAACGTTTCAACTTTATTTTAAATAGTTTTTTTAATTTCCACCGACTAGTTTTGGAGAAATCTATGAAAACTTATCCATCTATCGTATTCCCGTATTCGAAATAATTAATTTATTTAAATAATCGAGCAAGCCCCCTAAAATTTTAAGAAATGATTTAAACTTTTGAGGAGAAATTGCTCTGGGGTTCTATATATGGCATTCAATTAACTCAGTCACTTGTTTGTTTTTACTTGTTACTAGATAGGCCCAACTTGTACTAAGTTTGTACATTTTCGCTTCACAGAGAAGATTAACAGACACAACAATACAATATTCAAACAACTGACAGAGAAACACAATAAGAGATAATGGTATTCAATGCGCATGATCGTATTGACGGAAGTCCACTGCTTCAATAGTTTCTGTTTGTTTAATAAATTCTGTATAAAAGTTCTAAAAAATGGTTAAATATTGTTTTATTTGCAAGGAATATTTTAAATCAGACGTGTATCAGAGGTTAGTAAAGTTTAATTATTAAATAATATTTATTAAATGGCAATTATTGTGCTGTAAATACATGTCAGGGTAAGACATGTGCATTAATAACCACGCTCTCTTATTTATTATCTCACTCCGTTAACAGTTTCATAGTAAATATTCAAACATACCTTGCGATGACTGTTCCATTTCTATCAAAAGCAATATTTGTGTTAAAAAAGTATACTTTATCTAAGCCACAATCACGAGTATCATTTAACTCTTTTTGTGTGATATTGTTACAATCAAATATTTCATTAACATTAGCCACGATATACATTTCATACTGTTTTGCTAAGCACGACAAATTTTTCATCACCTGTAAAAAACATGTCAAAATAATTTATTGAAAATTAAATATCCTTAAAACTATTTAAATAATTATAGTTTTATGTTTATATTGAAAGCATTATCAACTTTCTTTAACTTCCTCAGATACCGAAATAAAAAACTTTATAATCTTACGTTTGACATGTACTTTGACTCTACTTAAAAAACACGGTCGTATATACAGGTCTGACAACTCGTTGCCCAAACCTGTGAGCGATACGCGTATCGCTACTGGAGCTTCTTGATCTAGACTGCAGATGGCGTGCTTGTCGAAGTTTGCGTTATCAATACGAAATAAAGTGCAAACGACTACTCATGCGCCACCAGTGTTCCACGCGGGAACTACTTTACGGTTCAACTATATCGATCACGCTTCACTCTATGCTCTATGGAATGGTATATGAAGTTAACAGACCTGTATATACGACCGTGTTAAAAAAACAATATGGGTGTTGCCTGTAAAATTTGATGGGATCTTATTCATTCGGGGCCATGAACCAAAGGTACGGGATCCACATCGGAACATTAGAGTGTTGAGTAAATCTGCAATCGCTCGGAATTACAATTTTTACATTTTTTCGTTTGCATTATTTTTGACATAGAGAGAGATATGGTAGTATTTTCTATCAAGAAATTAAAAATACCCAAAGTAAAAACTGTTTTTTAAATAAGAAATGAAACACTTACGCTAGAAAAATTATTATAATAACATGGACTAATTTTCTGAACTGGATTTGGAACGTACAATGAAAAATTGGTAGGTGCTTTTAGATCTGGATCTGGATATATCCCCTCTTCAGGGAATACTAATATATCCACTCCCTAAATGAATTCAGATATTTTATATAAAAATTTCCAATTTACATGCGCTTTAAAACTCACCAATTTCTTAGCGTCAGATGCAACCGAATTATATGTTTTTAAGTTATACTCCACAAATTTCCCTTGGTCATCCAAATGCTGTTCGTAAACTCCAGCAATATATGTTGAATACACCTAAAATATTTTTATTCATATCTCATCCAAATTTTTATGCCCTGTGATTATGTAAAAAATTAGGAGTATTCTAAGTGTAAGTCAAAGTTTGTAGCACTTAGAAATTTTAATGGTACAAACAGAGTTTTTAAATAAGTAACATGGGTCAATTGGACCATGGGTATTACCGTAGGGACAATATACAGGGTGTCTAGCTAAGTTGGTAACATATGGAAAACTTTTTTATTATAAGGTTTACACAAAAAAAATGTATTCTTTATAAAAAGCTCTGCTTTAAAAAATATTAACATCAGCTACTCACTTTAGACATCGAATATACAGGTTTCCACAAATTGAGAAAGTTCAATAGGAATGTTAATGGTCGTGTAGAAATGTAGACTAGTAAATCACCTTCAAAATATGTAGGAGTTTATTTATCTTATATAAACATTGAGGCAGAAAAATGATTAACTAAAGATAACTGTTTAGGAAAGAATTTTTAACGAAAGAAATGTTTTGGCCACTTCAATTTAAAATCGAATTTTGCAAATCCTATTTACAAAATACGTTATCTGTTATCCAAATTAACCAGTCATCATCTTTCGGGGCATGAAAGGGATTATCGAAATACATGTTCTCTGAAATTTTTAAGTTTGTAATCCTTGGGGTACGCGCGGACGGGATACAACTTACCTTTTGTTAAATGGCACTCCATTTATTTTTTTACAGATTTAAATTGATTATTAATTTTAAAACATGCATTGTATAAGAAAATTTATCTAAATAGGTACAGATTTGACAAAGTTACTGCAAGTTTGAATTTGAAATTACGGACATTAAATAAAAAATTATATAATAAATAAGCGTATATTATTAAAACTTATTGTGGATTTATAATAGGTACGAGTAAAATTTTTAGTAATTAAAGAGTCTTTCTTTCTTCGTAGTAAATTATATTCACATCGACAGAATTTAGTACGGGCCTTGTGCTTACTTAATCCGGCAATGAACTCAAAATACCGGTTTTGTATGGACTTTTTTGGTTCATCGTCATGGTGAGTAAACAATGATGTAGGTATAGGGCTTTTCATTTACAAAATGATTCTTTTTTCTTTCGGAGAGATTTCAAGTAAAGACGTATCACATATCTTCTATCCTAGTCAAATTGTTGCAGATGGTTTTATTGTTGGCAAATAGTCGACAAGGGAAACAAAACAACCGATTGCTCTGTTTGCAAACTGCCGGCCAATAATATGAATCAGATCGTTTTGTGTTGAATTTACGATTGACTTTATCTTTAGTTTGTATTAATTTCAAATTCCGTGTACAACGACCTTTCACGATCACTTGTTTTTTGCCATCGAAAGATAGTTTTGAAAACGTATAATTTTTTTTCTATATACACACCATCTGAACAAGTTTGGCAGTGAATATTATCCAATTTTCTCTATTACCAACGTTAAAATCTTAAACACCTGAAAATATAACCACAAACAAACCAAAACAATCAATATTTTACCCGATTCAGTATAAAAGCAATGAGACGAAAAAGTAATAATGCTTTATATGCAAGGATCACTAATCGTTATAGATTAAAGAGATCAACTCACAACTGATCAATCAAATACTTGTAGTGTGGGTGTATTTAAATGAATAAGAAACGAAGCTGCTTTGGTCAATGTCGTAGTTTGTCGTGTTGAAAAAGACACTGTCTTAAGCAGGGTGGATTAACAAGTAGCCAGAATAGGCAGTTACCTGAGGCTCCCGATTTTAGGGGGCCTCCGAAAAATGAAAAAGACTTCTGAAATTTTCTTACAAACATAAAATTCTAGTTAGTGAAAGAAATATATAATCAGAACTGAAAATAAATTTTACTTAAATAAATAAAACTCAATTGACCGCATTCAAAAGGCGACGAGTGGCGAACTAGACAAGGTTCCTAAAAAGGACATTTCCGACTCATTTGACAAATTGTATGAGCGTGCAAAGAAGTGTATCGAAGTGAAAGGAGAGTATATTGAATAATAAAAAAGAATTATCTCAAATTAATAATATATTGATGATATAATTGATGAATTTGCCGAAAATAAAGAGTAACATTCATAATAAGAGTAATCACTATAGCTAATTCTTACTGATGATGACTACTTGGTTCTCATTTATTATCTTCGATAATATTTATAAGAAAACGATATGTTTAAAATATAGATAGAAATTTTATTGATATTATTACATTGTGACAATAAAATTTTTACGAAAGATTTTTACGAGAAAAAAGAAGAGAACGGTAGTGAAAAAGGGTCCCCAAATTGATGGTTGCCTAGGGCCCCGTTGAGCGTTAATCCGGCCCTGGTCTTAATTATGTAGGGTAGGCAGTGTCTTTCTACTGGGGGTATTATTATTATTTTATGACGAAATTCAAATATGCCGTTACGGGTAAAATTATTCCCTTTATATAGGCTAAAATGATACCTATTTTGTGTGTAAAATGTTACGGGTCTTGAATGTGTTGATTTAGATGAATTTACCAGTGATTTTTGTTTTCATACTAAACGTTGATGCAATGTAAAAGAACAGTTATTATTTTATGTGAACTGTTTGATAAAAAATGCAATGGGATCATTTTACCCACTATCCTTACAAGGTCGGTCAAACCGATCCCTTTTGAAAAATATTGAATAGTTCTAAAAATTTGAACAGATTAAAAGAAATTTACATACCAATATTGTAACATTTGAATAAAGAACTCCAAAATATTTCTACGTTGTGAATATGTCGAATAGTTTGGCTATAAATTACATTTTTTCTTAGGGAGGATTATTTTAGACCACTATTCCCTATCAATAATCCAAAGGATTTAAGTCAGTGAAAGGTGGTGGACAATTTACGAGGACATCATCACAAAACTTTAAAGAAAGCGCAGATATAAATTATTTTGAGGCGGAGGTGGTAAGCTATCAAAAACCCCACATTTTACGCTCATGAATTGATATTACTTATAGGATTAATATGAGTTGTTTTGCATGAAAAACAGTATCACTTCAAGAAATTTTATCAAAATCGCGCTATCCGATATAAAGTTATGGAACAAAAACGATTTCATAATAGCAACTTCAAGCGTATAGCTCCAATTTTTAAAAGGGCATGTTTAGCATAATCGAATTATTCTGAGCTAAGCTATATGTGGTAGAGCGTTGTAAAGACATTCTAGCGACCATGTGTTACGTATTCAGTGGTTTGAGTTTTTCTTAAAAATAGCTAATATTATTTGGGCTACTAAAAACGCATCGCACAGTGTTTATTTATAAACTAAGCATACTACCTGAAAAAGGTAGTCAATTTACTAAATAATTCGTTACAGGGCAAACTCAGCGGGAAAGGGCAGATAAAGGGGTTACAAATGTTGGGTAAAAAATCCAACAGCTGAATGTTTGAAGAATTTTTTTATTGTCGAGAACTATGTCATTAAACTTTTTTGATTGGGCGAGTATTTACGCCGCAAATCGCAAAAAACCGTTTGCCACTCCTTTAAACCGCCACCGCTCTTCACCGTCAAACATTCACCTGTGGGCTTTTTTACCCAATATATTGTGTAACTCCTTTTTTGACCCTTTCCCGGTGAGTTTTTCCTGTAACTAATTTTTTGGTTAAAAAATAAATTGTACGCTTACACTATTAGTATAAAAGATGGTTTCCAGTCGGTTTATCAAAAAAATACATTTGATTTGATTTTTATAATCACTAATAATAACATTGTACATACCTGAAGATAAAAGCATGACAAACAAATCAAAATTAATAAATTATTAATATTCATAATTACTCTAATTACTAAGTATTCGCGTTTTTTACTTTAGGTAACAATTAATTATCTTAAACTCGAAAGAATATTTCTTAAATTTTCATTCAATAAAACAATTATTCGTTCTGTTGGTTACGTCTATCTTTATGACGATTAATGAATGAATTAACTTCTTATGAATGAATATGTCTTTATGACGATTAATAACATTATAAGATTAAAATTAATGATTTTATGATTGCAACTTGTACCAGTTTTTTAGTAAGTTTTATAACATAAAATTATTTGCTAAGCAGAGGCAAAGTCTCTACAGGCACGTGGCTACAAAAGGGTGCAAGTGTGAAAGCTTTTAAAACAAATATAAAATTAATTGTGTAAGTTGACATTTTTGTAAAGTTATTCAAAAGTATGACATATTATTTGTACAGAAAGGCAAAATTTTAATAAAAATAAATAGCAAGGTACTTGGAACTTGGAACTATTAATAGCCAAAGAATATGAAAAGGACACAAACAGGATAGGAAAGAGAAAGCCCACAGCAGATGAATCTCCCGAAGATATTACTTCTTCATTTTCTGGTCGATAAACATTAGAGTGACAGTATATGACAGGCAGGTGGTTGAACTTCAAAAGAGTAATATTAACAGATCATATGAGAGTAGTTCAGTCCCCCTATGAGCCAAAAAAAAAAACGAGATTACCTTTTTTAAGATATACACTTCGTGACCATTGGGGATGGGTTCTTAATGTTATCAAAAAAAGACAGGTTTTTTGAAAAATTTTGAAAAAAGTACGTTTTTTGGAAAACCTATTGATTTTCGCTGATAATATTAAAAGAGAAATTTAAAGATAACTCAAAATGTTAATTCTTCGAAAACTGCAACAAGTTAATAAAAAAAGTTTATTTTTTTTATATTTTGTAGATATTTAGCAATACTTACACCTCAGGGGGTTCATTTTGGTTGTCAACTCCCTCAATCTTCAGCGGCGGTCCATCAATTTTCAAAAACGAACAGGTATATGTCCGTTTTTATTATTAATACAAATTCGAAAAAAATATCATAAATAGTACATAAAAAGTACCACCTTTTCATACTATTATTACCCCCCTACGCCGTCTCCGAAAAAAATATTGTCAATTTCAAAGCTTCAATTAATTAGAACTAGAGAACGGATAAAGATACAATGTTGACTCTTAGCTCAAAATACGTATTTTTTATTATCTTCAACTTTATTATTTAATGATATCAGCAAAAATCGATAGTTTTACCCAAAGAACCCAAAAACTGCCATTTTTCAAAATTTTCCAGAAAGCCCACCAAAAAAGATCGTTCCGGAGAAAAGTTTTGTACTACTTTTTTGGGTTTTTGTTACGAACTCATTCCCCATGCCTACGAAGTGTGTGCCTCAAAAAAGTTGGCCTCCAAATAGGGGGTCTGAACTATAGACTATTATCTATAGTTTTATCCAACCAAAAGTATAAATGTATAACATGCCGTGGTTCTCAGAATCCTGATTAGCTCCCTTACGTCAGTCCACAAAAGTTGTGAAATCTCGTACAGAGAAATTTGTTCGAAAAACAATAATCATATAAACTTATTGAGTAAGTTCTGACTCGCTCACCCTACCTTTATGGAAGAAAATTAGAAAATCGTTAACCCCCTCCCCTCCCTCTCATATGATAAGCCGTAAGAATTTTTCACAATTTTTATTTAACTACAGAATTTAAATTTAAACAATCAAAGACCATTTCTTTTACCCAAGTACGAAAATGATTGGAATACATTTCTTATGTTCAGTTTCTCCTACGTATTTTTAATATTTTTAGTCAATTTTGGCAATTTTGAAAAAAAAATCATTCATAATAATAATAATAATAATAATCTATGAATATAAAATGCTTTGTCCTGAACTAATGATTGACGGACTGACTGACGAATCAACACACAGCCTAAAAAGCTGATTATAGAGACCTGAAACTTGGAGGGTGTGTTTTTTGTATGTCGTATGCATCCGATCTATTTCCCGAAATTATTAATCCAATTATTTATAGCTGATATACCTCTAAATGGAAATGAAAAACGAGGGCAAAGTTTGTATGGGACAACGTGATTCCTTTGGTAGAAAGTTACAATCGCCCTTGATTTTTTTTTAATTATCTACAAAAAAGATTGTTACCATTTTTGGTCTAAACTGCACGGTTACGGGGTTATAGGCCGTAATGGTTTATTTTCAAAATGGCGGCACTTCCGCCTTCCAAATTTGTAACGGTTTTTGTGCATTTACATTCAGTACGTGATAATAAACCTATTTTTAGAAAAAAATAACTCCTGTAAATTAGTGCAAGAAAAAATTCTCAATTATTTATAGCTGTAATGCGTCATTGAACGCGTTATAAATCCATTAATATTAATTTTAGAAAGAAAAGTTTTAGAAGTAAAAGTTTTAGAAAATTTGTAGATTTAAAAGTTAACTTCTTACGATTTTCTTGTACTTAAACAAATATAAGAAGGGATATAGGCTAAATAATCAACTAGCTAAAAGTATAACTTTGTAATGGCTCGCGAATGGTATCATATAAAATATATATTTCTATAATAAAATTATACTTCAATTATTGACAAATATTTTTAATTGAATTGTTCCTCAACAAACGTTAATTTCTTTAAAAGATCAGGTTGTAAATCAGGATCCAAGTTATTATCCGCTGTGAAAATATTCAATTCATTTTTATACCATGTATATGAAATATACATGGTATATTAAGTTTAGTCTCACTTTAATTTTTAATTTAGTCTCTAGTTTGTAACCCTTAAAAATATTGATGCCATGAACAAAATTTTGGTATAGGTGTTCATAAAATCACGATTACTCAAAAACGAAAAATGATATCAAGCTGAAATTATAGCGTGCTGAGGACATAAAAAGTGAGGTCGAGTTCGTAAATGAGCAACATAGGTCACGGGGGTCTTGGGTCCGTAGGACCCATTTCATGAACCGTTAGAAATAGAACAAAAGTGTAAATGAAAAAAATGTTCCTTATAAAAAATTAAACAACTTTTGTTTGAAAACTTTTTTCGTAAACATCACTGTTTATCCGTGAAAGCGAATATTATGCGCAAATTGCAGTATTATATGAGTATATCAGTTATGCGTATGCGACATGTATAGGTGGTATATGTGTAATGTGACAGAGTAATCAACACTGTCTATACATGGTATTTCAACAATTAACTTAGTCAATTGTTTGTTTTCACTTGTTTATTTTAAATTTATGAGAAATACAACAAAACCCATCTTTATTAATTTGTAAATCAAACCAACGACGATGACATACATTACATACTTCAAAATTCAAGTTCTTTTGAGCAATCTCAAAATTTTCTGCATACATTTTAAAATTACTATCATCTCGATAAAGATATAATTCTTCTTGATCTTGTTTTCGTCGATTCTGATCATCACCCATTAATGATCGATTACGATCACCCTCTTTACGACCCGTCAACGTACGACGTCGTGTCATTTAATTGCTTTAATAACAATTAATTAATAACTTTTAAATGATAATAACTATAATTAAAATTTTTTCATTACTTGTATTAATCATTTAATTTTTTTAGTTATTCTACTGTAGAACTGCAAAAATTAATTTTTTATGTTTTGTTATCAAGTTTCTTGTATTTTTCATGATGACGTTTTTTAATACTTGAAAGAATCTACATATGGCCACTCAATAACAATTAATATTATATGTAGTCAATTATATTTCAGTAATAGATGTAGCTCATAGATGGTGCCACTGTCTCTGCATATATATTGACATTTACATTGTAATAAATAAAAAATACTGTTGTTTTTTATTATTTATTATTTATTATCATATAAATTTTTCTAAAAATAATGATTGATAACACATCTAGACATAAATATGGAACTACAACATTTTATTTCATGTCTAAATCTTTTGTAAAGTTTACCACCAAAAAGTTACATTTTAACCTAGTAGAGGCTCGCTTCGCTCGCCTAATAAGTAAGTCGCCTTAGTCGTATAAATCATAAACGGTTTGTGATACAAAAAAAAATTATTGTACAAAAAGGATAGGAAATTTTATTTTCTACAATAAAAACTCTTACCATTTTTGGTCTAAAGTACACGGTTATGAAGATAAGGCTAAAACGGTTTTCCTTATAATGGAGGCACTCCCCCCGCCTATTTTGGTAAAAATTTTGTGCATTTACATTCAGTACGTGATACTGAATCTATGCAAATAAAAAATAACTCCTGGAATTTAAATCAGAAAAAAGGCTCTGTAGTTAAGGCTGTGAAGTATAACCAATTTTAAAAATTACCACCGGTAGAAAGTTACATTATCAGCGAGTATCATGGGCAAATTTTTTTTTAAAATTAGGTTTCCGCACCGAAAAATAATAATCCATTAAATTGTGAACAAAAGAGAGGATAAGTGAGGTCAATGAAAGTGAGGGCTATAACACGGCAGTCTTTTTTGAAGTTGAAATTGCCCAGCAAACCGGGCGGGTATCTGCTAGTGGTACTACTAATAATAAAATATATTTGTATATAATCTTACACCGATTGTGACAAATAGATAAAATAATCATTTATATAATATTAATTTATAATTGATCGATATTTGATGAAATATAATAGACATATATTTTAGTTTATTTTAAAGATATTATTATTTCCCTATTCAAATAGCATTGAGAGCAAGCAGTCATCTCATTGGCTCTTAAAATTCTATTATTTAATCTGTATTATACAGGTTAAAAAAACTAATGGATTTGTAACTCTCAAAGGTGAGATGTTCCGGTACGTTTAAATATACAGTGCAACCTTAATATAACGAACCTCAATATAACGAATTCCTCGATTTAACGAATTTTTCGCAATCCCCTTGAATTGTCCATAAGAGTCAATATAAAATATACCTCTACATTACGAATATTTTTTGCGAACAGCCTCTATATAACGAATTTTCAACTACATAAAAAATTTAAATACCTCTATATAACGAAATTCGTCAATTCAAAACCTTTATATAACGTATAAAGTCCCACCAATATATGACAGTTAGTATACTCCATAGTATGTAATTCATGTCGCGAGAGGTTCCGACACTTTTTTCCTCTTTATAACGAATTTTAGACCAACTTAACCTCAATATAACAAACCTCAGTTTAACGAATTACTTGATATAACGAATATTTACTGGTTCCCTTCAGATTCGTTATATCGAGGTTGCACTGTATATGCGTAAGCAATTGTAATTAGTCTCTGTACATCCTTAATTATAATATATAAGGATTTAAATGAATTGGTACTTTTATTGGACCACGTGTAGGTAATTAAATTTTATTAATATTACATTAATTACATTAATAAGGAAATACCATTTACGTTATCGCATAATATAAATCATGAATTTTAAAAAACTGAAAATTTCATATTTTATTGATACTTAAGGTAGTATGGTAGTATCGAAGTCGATACCGTCATTCTAGGCAAGTCCGAAATAATTATTTTTTCAATCTATTATATAATTTTTCCCGTAATATGTGTTTATAATTTACTTGCTTGATATCTGCCCGCTAGGCTTGATTTAAAAGTAAAGATCACCGCGTTATAATCTTCATATTCCATGCTCTCACTTATCCCCCTTTCATAACACTGTTGTACAGTTTTCAATTTAAAATAAAATATAATTTGTTCTTTATTTTTACAGAAATCTTTATTTTTACTTTAAAATGTTCATAAATGGCGCAATGAAATGTCAATGAATAAATTTTATTTTTTTATATATCTTTATAAATTATAGCTTTTGTGCTATTCTGATGTATGAGCTTTATTATTATAGCTCGAGTTTCATTCAAATCCATTCAGTAGTGTTTGCGTGAAATCGTAACAAGCACACAAACAAACAAATAAAGAATTTTAGTTTCAAATTTATAATATATAGGAATAATAATAATTTATAAGTTAAACCTAATAGCTATTTTTTAAATAAAAAAAAAATAAAAATTTATTTATATGAATTAGTTTGACTAGTACTAGGAAGTTATGGACGATAACAAAACCTAATGAACAAAAAATGACTCTAAAATTGTATTAAATTAAGATGGCATTGGTGTAGAATTGGTACCATGCAGTACATCCGTATCTGCCGTAAGCGGGCGCGCACCACACCCGGGTGGCACGCATAGAGGGGCTACAAATCGAGGGATCAATCGATCAAATATATTCATAGACATTGTCATAATACTTATAGGTTACAGTATACGAAGAAATGTTTATTATATGCGATTAATATTTTATTTTGTATCATTTAATCATTACCGCCGTCTATTAGCATTAATCATAATCTAGAAGTATATATTATGATACCTATTTACTCGAACCTAGGTCTAAATAGCGTTAAAACAAACAAACGTACAATTCTGCGAAAAATGACAATACATTGCATTTAAGCAAAGTACATTTTCGCTTATAACTTTAGGAATTTTTAAAGTAATTAGATTTTTTAAACGGCACATTGTAGCACAGAGAGAGCACAACTTTTATTTTTTCGAAAAAACGAAATTTTGACGCAAAATTTGTTTTTGGCTGCCAATTTTATATTTTTCCGAATTTTCCAATTTTCTCAACGGCATATTGTAGCACAACTTTAACACATTGCAGCAAAACTTTTGATTTTTAAAAATTCGAAAATCACCCTGCTAACTTCCGCCAGAAAAAAATTTATTTTGGCTCCCATTCCTGTAATTCTCCGAATTTTTCAATTTTCTCGACGGCACATTGTAGCACAACTCTAGCACATTTTAGCATAACTTTTGATTTTTTAAATTCGAAAATCACCCTGCTAAGTTCCGCCAAAAAAAATTCTATTTTTGGCTCCCATTCCTGTATTTTTCCGAATTTTTCAATTTTCTCGACGGTACATTGTAGCACAACTCTAGCAAAATTTAGCACAACTTTTGATTTTTTTAAATTCAAAAATCACCCTGCTAAGTTCCGCAAAAAAAATTTTATTTTTGGCTCCCATTTCAGTATTTTTGTGAATTTTTCAATTTTCTCGACGGCACATTGTAGCACAACCCTAGCACAATTTTATCCAATATATTTTTTTTGAAAAAACGAAATCACCCTGCTGACAAAAAAACTATTTTTGGCTGCCATTCCTGTATTTTTCAGAATTTCCCAATTTTCTCGACGGCACATTGCAGCTTAACCCTAGCACAATTGTATCCAATATTTTTTTTCGAAAAAACGAAATCAACCTGCTGAAATAAAAACTATTTTTAGCTACCATTCCTGTATTTTTCCGAATTTTCCAATTTTCTCGACGGCACATTGCAGCACAACTCTTGCACAGTTGTTATATCCAATACTTTTTTTTTCGAAAAAACAAAATCACCCTGCTAACGAAAAATTTAATTTTTGGCCGCCGTTTCTCTATTTTTCTGAATTTTTCAATATTCTCGACGGCACATTGTAGCACAACTTTAGCACATTCTAGCACAATTTTTATTTTTTTTAAATTCGCAAATCACCCTGCTAAGTTACAGCACATAACAAAAATACTTATATACAAAAAAATTAATGGAAAGGATTCAATAATATCTAAATCCCACTATTTTTATACCATGTATATATGAACTGTACATAGTATATTAAGTTTAGTCCCAAGTTTTTAACGCTTAAAAATATTAATGACACGAAAAAAAATTTGGTATAGGTGTTCATAGAATCACCTAATTAAACCATTTCCGGTTGTCTGTCCGGACACGATACAGACAGTGTCTGTCAACACGATAGCTCAAAAACGAAAAGAAATATCAAGCTGAAATTTTTATAGCGTACTCAGGATGTAAAAAGTGAGGTCGAGGTCGTTAATGAGCAATATGGGTCAATTGGGTATTGGGTCCGTAGGACCCATCTTGTAAACCATTAGAGAAGTTTAAGTGTAAAAAATGATCCTCATAAAAAAATTAACAACTTTTGTTTGAACCATTTTTTTTAAACATCACTGTTTACCCACGAGGGCGCTAATTAGATGCAAATTTTATAGTTTCTATTAATATGGGAATATCAGTTGTGTGTGTGGCTATTTAAAAGTGGATATATTTTTTTATTTACGTGATGTCAAAAACCAAACGATTGCGTCATCAACATTGTCTATACATGGTATTTCAACAATTAACTCAGTTAATTGTTTGTTTTCACTTATTTAACAATGGTTAACTTTAGGTCAGACATAATGGTATGCAAAATAACCAAGTCATATTTAAATATTAAAAAGATTTTTATTTACTTATGATATGATACAACCTCACCCCTATTGTACAACGATTTATCCAGTTATTGATTAGACGCTAAATATTAATTAAAATTTCAGGCGCGGATCCAGCCCTCAAAATAGATTATGGGCACGGCACAGCCACTTGAAAATCGGCCAAATGCGAATCGAAGTATGAATTCGCTCTTGATCGATAGAATACATTCCTACAAAGGAGATGTTTACAAAATATATTCTGATCAAGATTATGTACAGTGTATTTGCCCACGTGGGCAAAGCCGTGGCGGGAACACTTTTAATTATTAATAAAACTGTAAAATGTTAGTTTATTCGCTCACAAAAATTACAAAAGTAAATGTGTGTTTGTTTGGACATCACAGTGTCACGCATTTAGACTCTAAACTGCTGAACCAATTTTGATGAAATTTTTGCAGCTTCAAATTAAATTAAACTTAAATAACAAATTCAAGCTTTTGTTTTTTTTCGCGAAAGTGTTGATAATATCATTGATATCCAAATGTTAGGAGAGCTAGCCCGTATAATTTTTCTGTCCCAGTACTTGTAAGAACATTTTTATACAGGGTTGGGCAGGGAGGTATGGATGATTTGAAATAACAGTTACACACTCATTTTTAAACGAAACTCAAATTTTGTTTTTTTAATGTGTACCTTAGATGTTGCCATTATAAAAATTAAAAAGCAAACAATTAAAACATGGATTGAGTACGAAAAATAACATTTGTTAAATGGTGTCAGTTTTTGTCCATATACTCCTGTAGACGTTGTGAGAAGTTGTCCACACTCATTGCACGTGGTACCGCTCGAATTTCTTGTGTTATTGTTTCACTCAGGGCTTCAAGTGTTCGTGGTTTGTTTATGTATACACGTGCTTTTAGGTAGCCCCATAAAAAATAGTCACAAGGCGACAGGTCCGGTGACCGAGGAGGCCACTCCACATCTCCACGTAACGAAATAAGACGCCTATGGAAGGTCTGCCTCAAAAAATTCATAGCTGCTCTTTATGAATGGCATGTCGCCCCATCTTGTTGAAATCATACTGTCTTGAGGTTGATGCGTCGTTTTCTCAATTGTGGCAGAAAAAACTCACGCAGCATCGTTAGGTAACGATCTGTATTGACAGTGACGGTTCGACCGTTTTCTTAGAAAAAGTAAGGGCCAATAATGAAGTTTTGACTAATGCCACACCAAACAGTCAATTTGTCGCTGTGTAGAGGTTTTTCATGGAATTGACGTGGATTTTCAGAAGCCCAACACCTAAAGTTCTGCTTGTTTACCACTCCTGACAAATGAAAATGGGCTTTGTCACTCATTATCAACTGTATGGACAAAAACGGACAGCATTTAACAGATGTTATTTTTCGTACGTAATGAATGTTTTAATTTTTTGCTCTTTAATTTTTATAATGGCAACATCCATACACATTAAAAAAAATAAATTTTGAGTTTCTGTTATTTCAAATCACCCATACTTCTTTGCCCAACCCTGTATTATGGCGGTCAAATCTTGGTCGCATGCTTCAATGAGATGAGCTACCGACTCTATATCGGAATTGTTTTCTGATTCTGTTTTCCACTTGGTCATCCAGAGCCTGGATTCATTTATAACAGTTAATTCCCCATCATAAACAAATCGCCGGTACATTTTAACCACTTTTTTAACTGCCTGGATATCGATATTCAAGTACTTGACACCAAAATTCGGTTCAGGTAGTAAAATTCACAATTGAAATTGATCTAGTACCTGCGGAGACAATCTTTGCCCCAAATCAGTGATAACGGAATCTAATAGGGGTATACAATTGATTTCACAAAATACTCTTCTACCGATTTCGCTACGATTTGTTTTCGATTTTGTGAGTCTGCATGCTTTGAAACCAATTTTTAGACAAAAAAATTAGGAACAATAGACTAACTATTTGAAGCGATTCACTGTTTTCTTTTTTTTAAATTTCATTTTATTACCTAAAGCATGTCTATGTAGGTGATGGGCATGCCCATCATGCCCATATGTGTGAATAAACCATTGTTAAAATTAATTCTGTTTTTTCTACAGTAAATAATAATTATTTATAATTATGGTGGTACCCAAATAGTACTTCTGTTACGACTAAGACGACGAATGGCACTTTATTCTTTTAGTAAGCATTCGGAAACACTCATTGTTACAGGATGCTTGCCATCTGCAAGCAGGTTCTTGAAAAGTTACTTTTCAATATTCAAAATGGCGGATCCAAAATAGCCTGATAAAGAGAAACTGTGGTTTTAATACAAATAATCGTCAAATAAAATTGCCAATAATGAGTTTCTGAGATCGTAGATTACAATTCTGACTGCTAAATTAAGCTAAATAATTTAATTGTATCTGCTGAAATAAAGGAATCCCTGGTGGAAAAAATATTTGAAGAAAGAATAAGAAATTCTAAAAAAAGTCTTAGGAACTTTGAATTTCTCAACGTTTTCGGACTAGTCTAATTCAGAGTTATTCAGAGTTCTTAATACTTTTTTAAAGTTTCTAGGACTTTTTCAGAGTTTTCTAAGACTTATTAAGACTTATTCTTTTTTCAAATATTTTTTCCACCAGGGATGTAAAAGGATAATCAAATTTGAGGTCATTTACGCAATAATGCCCTTGTGGAAAATTTCTCTGCCAAAACTAAAAATAACTCCGAATAATAGTTCTTAAATTTTTCTTTTTTCTTAAAAAGTTTGAAAAAGTCTTATAAACTCGGAATAACTTTTGATTTTACTTATAAAAAGTGATAGTAATAAAAATTTGTGCGGCTGTAAAAAGAATTATTTAAAGTTTTCTGACGTATTTATTTACTCTGAAGATAAACCTGAGTGATTGAACATTTGTTTCATAGTATATATAAACGTGACTTCGACATACCTCATGTGCGAGGATTGTATATGGAAATTTACAATCACACTGTTTTCTTTTCAGAGCGAAGAAATCATTCCCTCTCTGGTTTCTCTTCAAAGCGACTATATAACAGTCTAAGAGGCGAGCGATGTTTAAAATAGCAATTTCCCTTTAACAATTGTTATCATTATCATTATGGATCCGTGATTTTGAATTTGGAAAAGTGCGCTTTTTAAGGTTACACATTTTGGATTAACAAATGTATTAAAAAAATCAAGTCGATTCGCCAATCCTGCCTCAAAATCGATATTCATTATTTAAATATATTTTGACACGACTATTAACGTATAAAAAAATTAAAATTAAAATACAATAATATCTAAATAAAAATACTGGAAAATTATTGTTGCAAACAATAAAACACCACAAGCTTTTAAAGCAAATCCTAAACTATTGTTATCTGAAATGTTTGAGAGTAGTTCTCTTGGACTGCTATCAAAATCAAAATTTCTACCAAATATACCAAATGTGAGTAAATAATTTTGTGGTTTGTTTAATTTATATACAATTGTGTTCGTATCTTTCCGTTCCCAAGACCAAGACGATGATAATATTGGCATTATTGATGCATTAAGTGTATTTGGAAAATGTATTAAATTTTTCTTCCCTGGAAAATTTGCTCGAATTGTGATGTTTTCAAATGTAATTGGCCAATCAATTTTATTATAATCTGGAAATCTGTAATTAAAAATTTATACGGCATAGAATTATACAATAATGTATTATAATTATATATTGCCTGATGGCAATTTGTTCCGATGATTTTTATTAAGTAAAAGAGAGTGTGACACTCTTTAAAAAATGATCCGGTCTTAACTCTGACCTATCCTTTACATTCCTAAGGAATTTTAATGTTAAGAAGACGCGCTATCTAGGAATAGAAAAATGAACTAATATTGTTTGCTCTCGTAGATATACAATATGTAACAGGATCGTTGTTTTCAATGTTGTATATATTACATACCATAGATAAATATATAAAATAGGTTAATGTAATAATTTTTCACTACAAAAAATTTTGTTCTAGAATTATAACATTAAAATAATTGATTTTATTTTAATTTGGATCATTATGTCGTTTAAAAATCGTTTTGGTGTCCCAATGTGAAGATTTCAGTTTTCATAAATTCCCAAAGTGTAATTAGCAAGAAAAAAAGTTGAGTATAATGTTTAACAAAAGGCAAGTTTGAATAAAATAATTTCGAAGTGTGTGTACCAGAGTGTAAGAATTAAGTAGGTATATTTATCATAAAAAATTAGTTGAGTCAAACAAAATAAGTTTACTTTTTATAAGTTTATTATTTTTACTCGTAGCGCTGACGTCTTAGCATTAAAAGCTCATTTCATTAATTGGCTAATTATTACCTTAATCCACTAGTATTATTTGTAGTACAGGCAACAATTCCACACGATTGTATTCCTCCGTTAGTCATACTACTAAATGATCGAACTCCATCCCCTATTGCGAATTGATACTTATAATTAGTCGAATTTAAATTCATAAGCCTCGTATTTCGACTTAGGCTAACATTAAATTCACAACAAACAGTATTTTGGCAAACTGTCTCATGTATTTTATCTTTATTTAATGGCAACGGCTTAAAACTATAATTATTCATTTGATACGGAACCGTTTGTATTGAAATTGATTCGTTATTATTAGCAGGTGGATGTTTATTCTCGTATAAAATGGATTCTCCAAATTTAGGATAAATTTTATAAATATATTTTGAGTGTGGAAGATAACGATTATCTTTTGATACTTCTGAAATAATCAATGTCGATTCTTCTTTTTCTGTTGCATAATAAACATTGTTCTTTGTACGGGCTTGAAAAATTCCAGAACCAGTTGATCCATATTTAGGATCATTTACATTTGAGGCTAACAGAGTTGCATTATTTACGTACGCCCATCCATCTTGAATTTGTAAGGCTGAAACAAATATATCAGAATCACTATCAACGAAGGGAATTTCTATTTAAGAATAATTAAAAATAAAATTAATATTTTTAAACTTATTATCTGTTAGTGTACTAAATGTTTGAAGACGAAACCTTAATATCAACAATCTGTTCGATTAAGTAATAATATTTATATTATGAAACAAAGGCGTGCACTAATCCAAATTCGATTATTTTTCGCGGAGATTCAGCTGTTTGAAATTTAGGTAAAATTTTGTGTAAAAATTTTGTTCCTTTAATAAATTGGTTGTGTGAATTTTTATTCACACTTCAAAACTTCACTTCAAAAACTTACCTGTTAAAAATGGAAGTTCTGACATCCATCTTGCTGGAAATATAAAATGTCTGATATTATAATTTTTAACTAACGTTAGCGTTGGTTTATCGAATAGAATGTCAAAACAAGTGAACAGTCCAAAGCTGACATTAAAATCAGTGTTGAATATAGAAATTGTAGGAACAATTGTTGAATTCAATAGAACTTCTCCATATTCTCCAAATAAATTATGCTTGCGGTATCTAGAATTTAATATGGCTTTCAGAAATAGTATTTATAAAGAGTTGTTTATAAAAAATATAATTACAAAGAAAATTATCTTGTTTAGATATTAGTACGTTAGGCACAACGCCAAAACAAGCGAAACACTTCACCTTATATTTTTACCGGTTGAGATCAACATTATTTGATCAGCACATTTGATTACAACATTATTTGATCAGTATTAAATATGATAAAACCTACAGTAATTAATTTTTCGAAAATATGAAGTGGCTTAAATTTTACTCTTAGTCGACAAAATCTTGCTCATACTTGAGCTAAATTTTCATAAAATGTCTGATTAATTCTGAAAAAGTCTTCTAGCAGAGTCCAAAAACTTATAATATGACTGTAGAAGGAAAAACAAAGACAAACGCCAAGTAAATATTGTTAATTTTTAAAAAAATATACGGTAAATCATGTTGAAATTCAACAAAAATTCGTTTTTTTTGCTATTTGATACATCAAGATATTTTTTACTATAAATGAACAATGCCAATTTTGCATACATAAACCATTTCCGGTAAAACTGCAGAACAAAGACAATCAAGAGAGATCAATCTTTTTCTCTGAAAGATCTTCGATACTGCCATATAGGTACTACCTTCAAATTTAGTTATTTTTGTGTTTAAGGTAGTACGAGGCAAGTTTAGACTTGTGATTGAAATTAATTGCACCTTATTTTCAACTTCGATGATGAATTTTCTAATAACTTTATGAATGTAGACGTAAGAATAAAATTTTTCGATATCTTCCTTAGTTTTCGAAATATCGAAAACTAAATAATCAATCAAAATTTTCAATTTTCGATATTTTGAAAATTACTCCAGATATCGAAAATTTTTATTTTTACTTTTTGTCTTGTTGTCAAGTTATAACATATTTCACCATTAGTTAAAATTGAAAAAAAAAAAATTTTTTAATTTGTGTCCTCACTACCGTGCACATACATTTTTAATAAGACAGGCACAACGGTTTTTACTTTAATTTAAATAGTTTTTTTAGTTTTTTTTAAATAGTTAATAGAAATCTATGGTAACATATCCATCTATCGTATTCCCATAAGACCAATGTTAAATATGCCTACTTTTGAAATAATTTATTTAAATAATCGAGTAAGCCCCCTAAAATTTTCAGAATTGATTTAGACTTAGTCCAACTTTATATACAAAAAAAGTAAAATTTTTAATCCGAAATTGTCATCAACTCTCTTGTGATTTGTAAAACGCAATGCAACTCTTCTAACTTGTTTTGGAAATTGCCTTACTTCTACATACATACCTTGCTTTGACCATATATTTTTACTAGATAGGCCCAACTTGTACCAAGTATGTACATTTTTGCTTCACAGAGAAGATTAACAAAGACAACAATACAATATTCAAACAACTGACAAAGAAACACAATAAGAGATAATGGTATTCAATGCGCATGATCGTATTGATGGAAGTTAACTGCTTCAATAGTTACTGTTTGTTTAATTAATTCTGTATAAAAGTTCTAAAAAATGGTTAGATATTGTTTTATTTGCAAGGAATGTTTTAAATCAGACATATATCATAGATTAGTAAAGTTTAATTAGTAAATAATATTTATTAAATGGCAATTATTGTGCTGTAAATACGCGCCAGTATATTTAATTGTATATTAAGACATGTGCATTAATAACCACGCTCTCTTATTTATTATCTCACTCTGTTAACAGTTTCATAGTAAATATTCAAAGATACCTTGCGATGACTGTTCCATTTCTATCAAAAGCAATATTTGTGTTAAAAAAGTATACTTTATCTAAGCCACAATCACGAGTATCATTTAACTCTTTTTGTGTGATATTGTTACAATCAAATATTTCATTAACATTAACCACGATATACATTTCATACTGTTTCGCTAAGCACGATAAATTTTTCAACACCTGTAAAAAACATGTCAAAATAATTTATTGAAAATTAAATATCCTTAAAACTATTTAAATAACTATAGTTTTATGTTTATATTGATAGCACTATCAACTTGCTTTAACTTCCTCAGATATCGAAATAAAAAACTTTATGATCTTACGTTCGTCCTGTAATTTTATTTATATATAAAAAAAAAAAAATATGGGTGCTGACCATAAAATTTGATGGGGTCACATTCATTCGGAGCCTTGGACCAAAGGTACGGAATTCACATCAGAAAATTAGAGTGCTGAATAAATCTCGGAATTACAATTTTTACATTTTTTCGATTGCATTATTTTTGACTTAGGCAGAAATATGGTAGTACATATTTTCTATCAAGAAATTAAAAATACGCAAAGTAAAAACTGCTCTTAAATAAGAAATGGAACACTTACGCTAGAAAAATTATTGTAATAACATGGACTAATTTTCTGAACTGGATTTGGAACGTACAATGAAAAATTAGTAAGTGCTTTTCGATCTGGATCTGGATATATTCCCTCTTCAGGGAATACTAATATATCCACTCCCTAAATTAATTCAGATATTTTATATTAAAATTTCCAATTTACATGCGCTTTACAACTCACCAATTTCTTAGCGTCAGATGCAACCGAATTATATGTTTTTAAATTATACTCCACGGATCTATTGATCCATTGATCATCCAAATGCTGTTCGTAAACTCCAGCAATATATGTTGAATACACCTAAAACAATTTTATCCATATCTTATCCAAATTTTTATGCCCTGTGTTTATGTAAAAAATTGGGAGTATTTTAAGTGCAGTAAGTCAAAGTTTGTAGCGCTTAGAAATTTTGATGGTACAAACACAATTTTTAAACAAGCAGCATAGGTCAATTGGACCATGGGTATTACCGTAGGTACAATAAGTGATATACAGGGTGCCTAACTAAGTTGGCAACCCTGTATGGAAACATATGGAAAATTTTTTTATTATAAGGTTTACGAAAAAAAAAATGTATTCTTTATAAAAAGCTCTGCTTTCAAAAATATTAACATTCAGCTATTCACTTTAGACATCGAATATACGAGTTTCCACAAATTGAGAAAGTTCAATAGGAATGTTAATGGTCGCTTAGGAATGTAAACTGCTTTAAACAGATAATAAGAGAAACGGTTCAAAAAATTGCTCCCAATATATGTAGGAGTGTATTTAAATAATTTCGTTAAAGAACAATTACAACTGTTAGGAATGAATTGTTAACGAAAGTATCGAAATATTTATTCTCTGAAAATTTTAAGTTTGTAATCTTTGGGGTACGCCCGTACGGGATACAACTTAGCTTTTCTTAAATGGCACTCCTTTTATTTTTTTAACAGATTTGAATGGATTATTAATTTTAAAACATGTTTTGTATCAGAAAATTTATCTAAATACAGATTTGACATAGTTACTGCCATAGACAATAAATTATAGTATAATATAAATATTTATTATCTATGGTTACTGCAAGTTTAAATTTGAAATTACGGAAATGAAACAAAAAATTATCTAATAAATAAGCGTATCAACCAGCACGCTTTCAGGTGATAATTATTAAAACTTATAGTGGATTTATAATGCGAGTAAAATTTTTAGTAGTTAAAGAGTACTTCAATCTTCGTAGTAAATTCTATTCGCATCGACAGAATTTAGTGCGGGCCTTGTGCTTACTTAATCCAGCACTGAACTCAAAATACCGGTTTTCTATGGACTTTTTTGGTTCATCGTCGTGGTGAGTAAATAACGATGTAGGTATAAGGCTTTCATTTACAAAATGATTATTTTTTGTTTCGGACAAATTTCAATCAAGTAAAGACGTATCACGTATCTTCTATCCTAGTCAAAAAGCGTTGTATGATAAAGATGAAATATATATTTTCTTTAGTTGAATAGTTTTTTGACAACTGTCCGAAACAAAAGCAAATCGATGGAAAGGCGTGTTTGTTACCACAAATATCCATAGATTGGCTGATCTTTAAAGATTATAATAAAATAATAGTAGTTAAAAGATGGTAGTGTGAGTATACGGATTTTTTCCAAAGATGTGACACTTAAGGGAAGCTTCTAAATGCATTTCAGATTGATCGTGTAACCGGTATCGTCCCAGATGGTTTTATTGTTGGCAAATAGTAGACAAGGGAAACAAAACAACCGATTGCTGTCTTTGCAACCTGTCAGCCAACATTATGAATCAGATCGTTTTGTGTTGAATTTGCGATTCACTTTATCTTTAGTTTGTATTAATTTCAAATCCGGTGTACATCGGCCTTTCACGATCATTTGTTTTTTTCATCGAAAGATACGTCTTGAAAACGCATAATTTGTTTTCTATGCACACATCATCTGAACAAGTTTGGCAGTGAATATTATACATTTCCTCTATTATCAAAGTTAAAATCTTAAACACCTGATAATATTACCACAAACAAATCAAAACAATCAATATTGGACTCGACTCAGTATAAAAGCAATAAGCCGAAAAAGATATAGTGGTTTATGTGCGTACATCACTAAGCGTTATAAATAAAAGAGATCAATTCACAACTGATCAATAAAATACTTGTAGTGTTAAATGAATAAGAAACGAAGCTGCTTCGGTAAATCTCGTAGTTTGTCGTGTTTTAAAAGACACTGTCTTAAGTTAGTCTTTCTATGCGTTCTTATGTGCCAGTGGCATTTTATTGTATTTATACGAACGCACACACGTATGACTCACACATATGAGTGCACACATATAATAGTCTAGTTAACATCCACGATTTTTTCTAACTTTTTTGTATATTCTCCGAATATTACGAAATAGGTGTCATTCGATTCGTAATTTTATGTAGAAAGTTTACTGAAAAAAATGAAATGGCGCTAAAAAAAATTGCAAAAGTTATAAACAATTAAGTGAGTAAGTAATCTAATATTTATAATTTTTACAGAGCCTTGAAAATAGCGCAAAATATGACAAGTTTGGCTCTCGCGCGCGTTCTGTCTTTGAGACATACTAACAAAAAAAATTATTTAAACATATAAAATATGAATATTAATAAATAAAAAAATTAATGTAGTTTTGAGATACATGAATAAACAATAATCCGTGGTTGAGAAATTTTTTTCCTAATTTTTGAATTAGTTATGTAATTGTTAACTAACAATTTTTTCTATATAGAATGTTAACATAAAATCTCCGATAATTATTAAATTAAAACCCCAGAATTTTTTTCCCTCCGTGAAGTTATTCTTATTAAGCTTACAAATAAATTACCGTTTATAAAATTTTAAAATTTTGATTTTTCAATTTGTTATTAACATTTGAATATTAAAAAATGAAAAAAAGTAATGAAAACAAATATTTTTTTTAAATTTTTTTATTGTTTTAATTTTTTATAATTAAAAGCTACATAAAAATAATTTTATAAAATTTTTTACAATTGTTGTTTAAAAAATTGTTATAAACAAATACATTGTTTATGAGTAAATCGAAATTTTTTTTTTGCAATATGTTCATTAACACAAATTATGATTTAAAATAAAAAAATTTTTTCTTATAAAAATTTATTTGTTGCTTAAAAACGCGTTTGTTAATTAACAATCTCTTTTAGCTACTAATTATTAATATTAAGAAATATTATTATTTTTTTTAAATTTTATAATTGTTTTAATTTTTATAGTTAAAAGCTACATATAAATAATTTTTTCAAATTTTTTACAATTGTTTTTTAAAAAATTGTTATAAACAAATACATTGTTTATGAGTAAAAAATTTGAAAAAATTATTTTTATGTAGCTTTTAACTATAAAAAATTAAAACAATGAAAAAATTTAAAAAAAATAATAATATGACGTAAAAATTTTATTATGATTTTTGTATTCAGTGGTTTGAGTTTTTCTTAAAAAATAGCTAATATTATTTTGGCTACTAAAAACGCACCGCAAAGTGTTTATTTATAGACTAAGCGTACTACCTGAAAAAGTAGTCAATTTACTAAATAATTCGTTACAGGGCACACTCAGCGGGAAATGGTTGGTAAAGGGGCTACAAATGTTGGGTAAAAAATCCAACAGCTGAATGTTTGAAGAATTTTATTATTGTTGAGAACTATTACATTTAACTTTTTTTGATATGGCGAGTATTTACGCCACAAATCGCAAAAAACCTTTAAACCGCCACCCCTCTTCACCGTCAAACATTCAGCTGTAACGAATTTTTTTGTTAAAAAAAGTACGTTTTCACTATTAGTATGAAAGATTGTTTCCAGTCGGTTTATCAACAAATATACATTTGATTTGATTTTTATAAACACTAATTATAACATTGTACATACCTGAAGATAAAAACATGACAAACAAATCAAAATTAATAAATTATTAAAATTCATAATTTTTCTAAACATGTATTCGCGTTTTTTACTTTAGGTAACAATTATCTTAAACTCGAAAGAATGTTTCTTAATTTTTCATTTCAATAAAACAATTATTCGTTCTGTTGGTTATGCCTATCTTTATGACGATTAATGAATGAATTAACTCTTTGTGAATGAATATGTCTTTATGACGATTAATAACATTTTAAGATTAAAATTAATGATTTTATGATTACAACTTGTACCAGTTTTTTAGTAAGTTTTATAGCATAAAATTATTTGCTAAGCAGAGGCAAAGTCTCTACAGGCACGTGGCTACAAAAGGGTGCGAGTGTGAAAGCTTTTAAGCAAAT
The DNA here is from genome assembly GCF_905475395.1 of Chrysoperla carnea. Classification (NCBI taxonomy): domain Eukaryota; kingdom Metazoa; phylum Arthropoda; class Insecta; order Neuroptera; family Chrysopidae; genus Chrysoperla; species Chrysoperla carnea. Next base: position 69,903,633 of record NC_058341.1, read on the forward strand.
ATAAAATTAATTGTGCAAGTTGACATTTTTGTAAAGTTATGACATATAATTTGCGCAAAGGCAAAATTATAATAAAAAAAAATAGCAAGGAACTTTAAACTTGGAACAATAGTCAAAGAATATGAAAAGGACACAAAGAGGGTAGGAAAGAGAAAGTCCACAGCAGATGAATTTCCTGAAGATATTATTTCTTCATTTTCTGGCCGAGAAACATTAGAGTGACAGTATATGACAGGCAGGTGGTTGAACTTCAAAAGAGTAGTATTAACAGATAATATGAGAGTAGTTCAGCCCCCTATGAGCCAAAAAAAACAAGGTTAGCTTTTTTGAGATATACACTTCGTTACCAAGGGGGGATGAGTTCTTAATGGAACGACCTTTTTGCCAGGTTTTTTGAAAAATCTTGAAAAAAGGTGGTTTTTTGGTAAAATTATTGATTTTCGCTCATAATATTAAAAGAGGAAACCAAACTTCTTAAAAAATGAACTGAAAAGAAAAAATCAAGTCCAGCAGTTTACATAGCGACTCGCGATAACAGTCGGAATCCATTATTAGGAAGATTTGAGGTCCCGACTGTTAAAGTCGCTATGTAAACTGCTGGACTTGATTTTTTCTTTTTAGTTCATTTTTTATGAAGTTTGGTTTACTCTTTACTCAGTCGGGTTTTTTGATTTTTTCTTTTCAGTTCATTTTTTATGAAGTTTGGTTTACATTTTACTCAGTCGGGTTTTTTGATTTTTAAATTTATTTATTTATTTTACCCTTTTTAGTTATGATTATAAGGCGGTAAATTTCGCAATCTTATCATTTCATTGAGAGAGTTAATACCATTGGGTTTATTAAGTAACTTACGATGATCTAAACTACTGATTATTCCATCTAGATATCTCATCGGTTCAACGCTACATAAGCTTGACCATTCGCACAAATACGTGAACTTAAATCAACTACACGTTGATCTAAAGTAGTTCCTTCTAATTTATGTACAGTAAAACTCCAACACAATATTCTGCCCTGGCAACGAAGTACATCATATTCTGTCGTCGATGGTTCGATTCTGCTTCAGGTACATCTCCTACTCCAGGTACATTTTCTTTAATAATTTTGACACCAAATTCTACATAAACAGCCTGAGGCAGTTTTGGAAGTTTAATTTCTTAAAATCCTAATTATGGAGTTCCATAAAGTGAAGCTCCCTCAATTAATTACATGTATACATATTGGCTTATAAACACATTCCCTGTAATAAGAGTCACGACCCATTCTTGGAATGATTTCAGCCGGTCTAGATTTTAATCGATTACGATTGTTAAAGTCACTACTATACAAACGACTATACAGTATAAGCCATTTATAATAAGTTCTTTTCCTTTCAGTTTTATTTTTCTTGATGAGTATAACGTCAGTCGAATAGTCTACTTAGCAGCTATTCCATGATACACTACTTGACATAGTTCGTCGGCAATCAAATTCGGCCCGCGCGTTTGGCATCTAGTGCGCCACATAGGAACACACATGCATTCCTTTTACAATATGGCGTCTGTTGATCGTCATATTGCATTTTCATTAGGTACTGCTATACCTTCAGTAGCACTCACAAAGTTAAGACAAATCGATTGACATAAAAAAACATTCCTTTCACAATGTGACGTCTGGTGGTCGCCATATAAAATTTTCATGGCTGCGATATCTTCAGTAGCAATTACAAAGTTAAAACAAATCGATATATAGAAACACACATTTTCACAATACGGCCTCTGCGTTTGGTCTCTAGTAATCCATCTAGAAACACCTATTTTCTCAATATGGCGTCTGGTTGTCGCCACATTGAATTTTCATGACTACCATATAGCTCTCCCAAGGTTGAGAAAAATCGATTGACGTCTGAATCATCAAAATCGGCCAACGCGTTTGGTCTCTAGTGAGACAGATAGAAACACGCATACTTTCTTTTTCACAATATGACGTCTGGTGGTCGCCATATTGAATTTTCATTCCTGTCGTGTTTTCAGTAGCACTTACAAGGTTAAGAGAAATCGATTGAAGTCAGAATCATCAAAATCGAAACACGCGTGTGGTCTCAATTGCGCCACATACATTCTTTTCACAATATGACGTCTGGTGGTCGATATATGTGATTTTCATGACTGCCATATCTTCAGTAGCACTCACAAAGTTAAGACAAATCGATTGACGTCTGAATCATCAAAATCGAAACACGCGTTTAGTCTCTAGTCAGCCACATAGGAACACACATTTCACAATATGGCGTCTGGTGGTTGTCACATTAAATTTTCATGACTGCCATTTGGTCTCTAGTGAGACAGATAGGAATACATATATATAGCCGATAAACACTTTACGACTCCTTTGCGTTGCTCAGTCGGGTAAAAATTTCACAATCATTATCACTACATATTATAAAACAAAGTCGCTTTTTCTGTCCCTATGTCCCTATGTCCCTTTGTACGCTTAAATCTTTGAAACTACGAAACGGATTTTGATGCGGTTTTTTTTGTTAGATAGAGTGATTCAAGAGGAAGGTTTTTATGTATAATACATCCATATTATAGTAGAGTAAGGGGTTGAAATAGGGGTTGAAAGGGATACGTTTCAAAAACTAAAAAAGTTGTGCATCGATTAAGCTCAAATATTGACACGATATACAACCAGCTTCAAAGATCTATTGTTTTTATCTACTTTTAACCTTCGGAGGGTAGAAAGGTGTATTTACAAATATACCTAAGTGGGGTATCAAATAAAAGAGCATGACCTGTATATTACAAAACTGTTATCCCACGCAAGGAAATGTGGAGGGAGGGGTACAAGTGGGGATGTTGCCCAGCAAAGCGGGTAGTTCACAGCTAGTTATAATATATAAGGATTTAAATGAATTGGTACTTTTATTAGACCACGTGTAGGTAATTAAATTTTTTAATATTACATTAATTACATTAATAAGGAAATACCATTTACGTTATCGCATAATATAAATCATGAATTTAAAAAAAAAATTGAAAATTTCATATTTATACTGTCATTCTAGACAAGTCCGTAATAATTATTTATTCAATTTATTATATAATTTTTTCCGTAATAGGTGTATATAATTTACTAGCTTGATAGCATCTTTCTTGCTCTCACTTATCCCCCTTCCATAACACCCTGTTGTACAGTTTTCAATTTAAAAAAATATATATATTCATAATTTGTTCTTTATTTTTAATTTAAAATGATGTTCATAGATGGTGCAATGAAATGTCAATGAATAAGTTTAATTTTTTTATATATCTTTATATGAACTTTATTATTATAGAGTTTCATTCAAATCCATTCAGTAGTTTTTGCTTGAAATCGTAACAAGCACACAAACAAACAAATAAAGAATCTTACTTTCACATTTATAAAATATAAGGACAATAATAATTTATAAGTTAAACCTAGTAGCTATTTTTTAGAAGAAAAAAAAATTAATTTGTATGAATCAATTTGACTAGTACTAGGAACTTATGGAATGTAGAGATAAGAAATACAATCTCTGTGTTAAAAAAAACTTTAAAATTGTATTAAATTAAGATGGCATTGGTGTAGCATTGGGACCATGCAAAGCCGCCGTTAGCGGGCGTGCTAGGCGTACAAGGCGCACGAGGGCGATATGCATAGTGGGGCTGCAAATCTAGGGCTCGATCAACCATATATATTCATAGACATTGTCATAATACTTGCAAGTTACAGTGTACGAAGAAAAATTTATTATACGCGATTAATTTTTTATTTTGTATCATTTAATCAGTACCATCTATTAGCATTCGTCATAATCTAGAAGTAAATGTTATGATACATATCTATTTTCTCGAACCTAGGTCTAAATAGTGTTCGTTGACGACTGACGAAAGCCGAAACAAATACCAATGTTCATGTGCTTTGAGAAACTACAAACATTAGGGATTCCCATATAGTTATTATATTTTATTATTTTTCGATAATTTCGTAACTTACTCCTTGATACCCGCCCGCTTCACTGGGCTTAAAAGTAAAAACGACCGCTTTACAGCCTCCACCCTCTCTTGATATACACAGTTTTCCATTTTTTTAAATGTAAACTAGTCATAGTTCTTTGAGTATATTAAAATAGTTTTCCATGGTTTGTTTGACATTTACTATTTAAAATTTTTACAAAATTCTTTAATTTACGGTTCAAAACCATGATCATAGATCTGCTCTATCTATAATCATAATTTTGAACCATAAATTAAAGATTGCTGTAAAAATTAAAAAAATGGTCAAATTTAATTTTTTAATTTTTTTAAAAATATATTGTTGTACAGTTTCATTAAATGTACAGTTATATTGCTGTACATTTTCATTAACATACAACCATGCTTACTTTCACATTTATAATATATAGGGATAAGGATAGGGATTAAGTACCAAAAATTTGAAAAATATCTATACTTACTATGGTAGGTACGTATTTCAACTATCTAAAGCTAAACAAAAGTAAATTTTTAAAAATTATATACTGTGATATTATGGTAATATCACAGTATATAATTAATTTAACGAATTTGATTAATTTAGATTTTGTAAATTTATAAGCGAAATTTTACAAAATACAATAGGATTAAAAATCAAAATTAACAACAACAAATTACCAGAAAATCAGGAAGCTTTGCATTGTATTATTATTAGGGGGACCCTTATTATTCTTTGATTATTAGGAAGTATATTTGCATCAGATTTAAAATTTTAATTTCAACTGTATTGGTATAAGTAACCAAGTATTCTAGAACATATAATTAAAGTAATATAAAATATACATAAATAGATACAGAGACTATATCAGTTTCTCTGATAGATATGTATTATTCAATAATCATGACAAAACTAAACAAATTTTGAATAATTTACTAATATTTAACAAAATATGACTTAAAAATTTTAAAAACTTATACAGGGTTAATCTGTAAAACTGGTACATCACGTGTTTTAAGGAGGCGTAGTTTACATACATAAGGGCTTACCCATATACAAATATTTTTTAAATAGTAGGAGATTTTTGAATCATTTACAATTGTAATTGACCATTTAGATAAATTTTAACCTTTATTGATTCGTTTTAACATGAAATATTTATTGCTTTATTGCTTTACAACTAAATGTGACAAGTAATATATTTGAAAAATATAGTTTTATATTCCCGGGGCCAGACATATGATAAATGAAATTACATCAAACAGGTAGTATTGCAAATGTGTTTTTTTGTTGGACATAAGAAAATGTAATTTTAATCGCTTTTCATTAAATATTAATTTTTGAGGAAAAAAAAACACTTTGCTGGGAAAAATATTTTACTTGTTGGGATTCTTCAAATACAAAAAAGTTATTATTAAAGACAATTTAGTCCTTCGCGGTTGAATTTTTTTGTATCGTTTAATAAAAATATATAAATTAAAATAATAATTCGAAACTAGAGCATTTATTTTAAACGAATAACTAATCATTGTTAACTAATTGTATAACCTATTCTTTTATTTTATTTACTTGTGTTATATATTATTATTATATATATTAGAGTTATTTACTTCTTTATTTATTCATTTATTTAATATTATTATTATATTTATTTAAACTTTTTTTTTTCTTTTAATGCATCTGCATCAATGTATCATAAAATTTATTTTTTAGTATCAGTTTTTTTTCTCTCGAAATTTTAGTTTTTCGTTTAGTTGTATATAAGGATTAATATTTTTGTTTTATTTAGTTATTTATTTTTTCATTTATGTATTTTCGATTGTTTGTACCAAACCTTCTTGTGTAAAAGTTGTATTACTTAAAAACACAATAAAGAATTATTATTATTATTATTATTATTAGTAAGTTGAAAAAATTTGTTGTGACTGTTAGACGTCGGATATCTCATTTCCGATATAAATGCAAGCGTGTAATATGCCTGATTGCCTGTTTGGATAAAATTAGTGAGCTTTTTTAAAACGCATACATTATTGCAATGTTCCATGAAATCAATAGACCTGAAAGTATTATTATTTTTGTTACTCGTAAAATTATACTTAAAATAAAAATTATACAAGATGAAATACCTTTATTTACAAAAAAGTACGAGTCTAGTATTTTTCTTCCACTTTTAATGTTTTGATTCAAAAACTTTTGAAACAAGTATTATTATTTTGATATTTTTGCAAAAATCTACTGTGACTAGGTAAACTTTCAAACGTAATAACTTTTCCAGGCAAGAACCAAAAATTTCCTCATATCAGAAGTATGCGACTAGACATAAAGAGCATACATGCAGTCTCAAAGATTAGGTGATCCCGAATATTTATAAGCCATGGTTCCAGGACTAATTGTTATTATTTTTTATTATTTACAAAAATCTCCTACTATTGGATATATGTATATCCAATGAAAATACTAAATTAAATTAAATTGATACCGCCTTAAAATACTTAATGTACCATATATGCTGAAAAACCCTGTATTAATAAATAAACAATCTAAATTTAATTTCTATGTACTGAATAAATAATTTTTTCGCTTAAAACAAATTCACTTAACTTAACAGTTTTCTGAGGCTCTCTCATATATAGTTCTAGCTAGTCTTTATTCAGTCTAAGGGGATGTTCAACCCTTCGAATATGTCTGGTTATTTAAAAATTATAGTATGATAATTTTTAAGTAATATTCACATATAATTTTCATTAATTATAAATTTTAAACTGCACGAATGCTCTTTTAAATGCATTCATGTACATGAGCAATGCTCTTTCAGTGTATTTGACGTTCTATCACGCCTGGGGGAGTGATACACCCTTCGAATTGGTCTAACCTTTTCAATATTGACTTGGAATACTCTGTGTAAATTTCAGCTTTTATAATTTAACGTAAGAGAGCTTAGGTACTGCGCCCCTAGTTTACCTGATACCTACCGAAGGAACCGTTAGTCAAGGTTTGTAACCCCCAAACATTGTTCTCTACACCAGTGAGAATACGCAAAAAAATTATCTGCTTTTATATTTTATCGTATGTCTGGCAGGCACTGGCTCTTAGTCTATTCACTGTATCACATAAAAAAACATACAGAATTCGATTTACATCTAGGCATATAAATATCACGAGTATGATAGAGTACATGCGTTAAGCAATGTATTTAAATAAGAGGTATTATAGGTGTTTTATGAAATTGTAAAAGTGACTTGTATCGTAGCTTATCTGTTGTAGTTAATCTATTCTACTAAGAAACTCTCACTCTCCAAGCGTCTTACAACCATCTCAACGCATATCGAACACATGTTTATAATATTTCTCAATTAAATGCATTGCTTAAGGCATGTATTCTGTCATACTCGTGATATTTATATGGCTAGATGTAAATCGAACATTCTGTATAATTTAAAACTTCTATAGAACAGGAAGCGGTGTGCCAATTGATGCCAATAAAATATTTTGAAAAAGGAAAAAAACATTTATTTGTACAATAATACTAAATAAACAAATAATACCAAATATAAACTCATCTTACCACAGTCTTCAAAATTAATAATCTTATTCGATTATATTCAACAACAAAAAAATTTTCCTCAATGCTAATTACTGAAATTAAAATGAATATTATAAGTATATTTATTTTAGTTTTGATTTTAAAAATTAGATGAACTGTAAAGGGACAAAATAGTGAATACTAACTTCCACAACAAACGTTCAATGTCACCTTAGTTGGTCTCAAAAAACAACGCCGATCGCCGTCAAATATTGTTTACAGACCGCTGGACCATTTCTCTTTCCCGCCCCTCTACGAAAGCTTGCGCAATTTGCTGTCTAAAATCTTCTTCGTTGATAGTCGATCTTCTCTTCGGTAAATTTTCTCTTTAATGCAACCTCACAGAAAAAAATTTAAATCGGCTGCTGTCGAGTCAGATGCCTCCTTACCATTGCAATGGAGTCAGCTGGAGGTCCATCATGTTGGTATATGAGACATGTATCTGTGTCGCTAAAGGACTGTCTTCCAATAGTACGGGTAATGTCTCCTATAAAAAATGCAGTTAAGATTCACCATTGAGTCCAGTGCCGGATTTACCTCTGACGGGGCCCCAAGCAACCTCAAGTTTTTGGGGCCCTCATTGTAAAATACCCCCCCCCCCCGATATTTCAAAATAATGAATAACTTAATTTTGCATAATCAATATATTTTACAGTTAACTTATAATTTACTATCTAACTTACAACTTTTTTCTATTTTTCTCAGTCGCAAATTGATTAATGACATCATCAAAGTCAAGTTTATCATTATTAAGGTTATGCGATAACAATGAAGTAAAAGTGTTTTCATTTTTTAATCAATCATAGTACAATTCTGGTCGTTGAACTAGTTTTGATTCAAAGTTGAAGTGAGTTTTTTTGTGTTATTGAAATCTGAGGTACAATATAATTATCTATTACTCTGTGTGTAAGAGACGATGATGCTTTTAGAATTACAGCTGTTCAGACGAAGACACAAATACGAGCGACCGAAGCGGCAACTATACGCGGGAAATACAGATTTAAACTAATTTCAAATCGTTTGGGGACAATGAATGATCGATATTGTTGACATGGATTTGTTCTTTTTTTCATGTGTTATTATTATTTTTTTTTTTTCGAATGTGTTTTCAAAATTTTCCATTTTTTGGGGCCCCTATCCAAGCGGGGCCCCAAGCAATTGCTTCCTTTGCTTCCCGGTAAATCCGCCACTGATTGAGTCGAGGGGGTAAGAAAATACGGCCAATCTAAAAGTATTTTATTATATTAAAAATACCCTATAAAATTTGTCAATTTTTGTCAATGTCAATTTTTCGAACCAATTAAAACTACTCTGGGTTTTTTGTACCATTTCATATCAAGATTCAACTAAATAGTCCACTTTGAAATAATCGTAGACATTCGATTTCGAATTAGAGGCATCTAAAAATGATCCAGCTCAATATTTCTTCAATAGAGCGTTTTTGGGAAGTAATAACTGTATTAAAAGATGTTCTTGCTCAGTGGGTGAGAAGAACGAAGAACCTAAACATGCAACGATTTTTTTTTTGGCCCAGTTTGTACAAAAGTACATTTGTTTTTTGTATTTCAAACCACTTTTGACTGGTTAAAGGTGTTTTAATATATATAAGGATTAATTATGGCCAAGACATTGCTTGGAGCCTGGTTTTCGCAAGTTTCATGAAAACTTTATCACGGGCCTGAATTTCCATACAATATATTTTCTCAATAGCCTGGTGAACCAGGACCTTCTGGCTGGGCCATGGTCTCTAAATATGGATTTCCGAAGAGTACCTGATTTTTAATAATCTATAAACTTTTTGTTGCCTAGTCCATGTAATATTGCGATTGGTCATTGAGATAGATATGCTATCTAAAATTTTCGACCAAAATTATGGTCAAATTTGAAAGTTCCAATTTTTTTGGCGTAGGTGGAACGCGTTGTTTAAAATATTCTGAAAGCTATTCAAAACCTATTTTCTCTTCTTTATATATCAAAAAGCTATATAATAATAATGGAGTTTATCCACCGTTTCTCGGACATATGCCTATAACAGGGGCCACCCACATCATTATTTGTTAATCTTTATTTATTTAACTACATTCGTATATATACAATTACATTTTATAATGTGGGTGGAATCGGTTACTTCGTTCTTATCCAAGCGAGGACAATGTATTCAATTCTGCACCCCCATTAATTATAATTGTTCACCCTGCCGCTGCCTGGTCTCGAACCCGCATCCTCCCAGTCAGTAGCCAAATGGTCAAAGACTAACGCCTTAGAGCGCTGGATCACTGAGCCGGTTCGATCAATCAAAAAGCTATAAAAGAAAAAACCACCCTCATAATTTTTTCTGGTCAGCGAAATTTTTGACGACTTGTAGATCCTTTCCTAAATCTGTGATTTCAATTTTTTTTAAGTACCTGCATATATATTGATACAAAAATTACGTAATCTGAAAATTTGTTTTTTATGGATATGATTTTTGTAATCGACATCTTTATATAAACAGTCGCACATAAGTAGGAAATTATATTGCAAGTCTTTACAAAAATTTTAAAATTTTTAGCGGGGAGGGGGTTTTGCCGAGTTTTTTGAAAGGTTAGGAAATGTTAAAGTTCGGATTTTAAAACATTGCTTTTATAAAAAAAAAAAAAAAAACTTTTAGCCAAACGAAAGCCGACTTCAAAAGAAAAACTTTTCCAAAATAAATTAATATCCACTAAAAAATGAAAATATAAAGGTACTATATTGTAGTTAAAATTATTGTTATTTTTGGAGTCGGTGTCAGCCAAAGAAACAACTCTGACAGAACAGTTTGCTATATCAGCCTGGCTGACACCGACTGCAAATATAACATTAATTTTAGATACATTATATTATCTTTATTTTTTTATTTTTTAGTGCATATTAATTTATTTTGGAAAAGTTTTTCTTTTGAAGTCGGTTTTCTTTTTGTTAAAAGTTTTTTTTATTTTGTGATTTTTAGTGAATCTGAAGTACATTAACTAATTTGTCACTAAAAAAAGAATCATCGAAATCGGCTGGCGTGATATTGAGTTATTCGTCTTCTTGTCGTGCATACTTAATGCATATTTAAGACTTTTATCATTTTCTCATGGATGCCGGATGTCAGAACTGGACCAATTCCAATTTAGTGAATTGTTTAAAATGGCTGCCATTTTATGCCATTTTGTCCTACGGGGTTAAATTTTTTTTTAAATGTAGCATTTTTTATTGTCTTTTTATTTTATAATAAGTAACTTACCCGTAAAATGACTCCATGATCCATATTTTGACGAAAAACGGAAAATTGAACACTTTCTGGAAATAATTGTTTGGGGGGTGTATGGACTGGTTTTGGGGGGTGTTATTTGCTTTGGCTTCAGAAAACTATTTTTCAAAAAGGTCTGTACGGTTCAAAGCAAAATTTTTAAGTTTTAACCCCCGCGCTATTAGGGGAAAGGGGTGTATGGAATAGATGTATTTTAAAAGATTTTAAAAAGAGGTCAAAATAGTTTTAAATGCTAAAGTAACCCAAAACTCTAGATGTTTGTCAAACAAAAGAAATGCCAAAAAAAACAGTAAAAAAATTTGATAATTTTCACTTCGTATTAAAAAAGAAATGATTGTGACAAATGACAAAATTTTTTTAAGAAATGTACCAACACTGTATCAAATCTTTTACTCGACGAATTAGACGAAAAGTAAGCATAAAATTGTTTTAATATCTGCTTTAGTTTTAGAATTACCGAAGGCTGAATAACTAAACCAATATTTTCAATCTTCGATAATCGAAAACTGAACCAAATATTATTTGTACTTTTCGTATTTTTTCATTATAACATAGTTCATTATCAAAATTGAAAATACCCATAATTAAAAAATTATATTCCTGAAATTATTTTGGAGTTAATTATGAATTTTACATCCTCGACAATAATTTTCATATTTCTTAAAAATAAATTAAAAAGATAGTAACGTATATCAGGCGAATAATTTATAAAAAATATAGGTACTGGTAGGCACAAGTAACATTAGACCACTATACACTAATATTAGGCAAAAAAATTTGCTAATTGCAAGGTCAAAAAAAAAAGAATGATTTATGATTTTAAATACAATAAATTTCCTTGTATTATATTTACGTACATACTTTGCATACTGGTTAGGAACTTGAAGATTATATCGTAAATATAGACGCGGATTTAATATGTTTCTATATTTCGTTGTAATTCAGGAGAAGAGTTAAACAGAAACGAATGACTTTATATCTTAAATCTTTCTTGTTGAATTAAATTTAATGAACCCTTTTGCATTCGCTTCACTTTTGGACCAATAAAAATTTATCCATTTTTCATACGCTTAGTTGCTAATCCAATAGTTGTTAAGGTTTCTTTTACATGTATTTTTGCGCTGAATCGAATAGAATCGGCCCTTTATTTAAAGAGTAATTTCATTTAAAATTTGATTAAAAAACGAAATTATTTAAATTATTAATAAATTTCAAACAAAAAAATCATTGCATATTATATTGCTGAATACTTACAAATGGTAATAAATCACAGGTATTATAAATATTATTGTTATTAAATTAATCTACTTAATAGAAACTGTTATTTTATAATTCTTTTAATAATTGTTAAATCTATTTTAACGTAAATAATCATCGAAGACTAATTCAAATAATAAAATATAGGTCAAGTTTTAATTTTCTCCTTTACAATGTGGTACTCCCGGAATTGCATACATGAGTAAAAACTCTGCTCATTATTCCGCGAGTTAAAAGCACATTAGATACTTATCATAAAAAGCAAGTATTTTAGAATTAATAAGACAATTTAAAAAAAAAATGTATCCCGTAATTAATTCACAAAGATCTACGGTATCCCCTGCTTCTATTGGTATAAAATATTTTAATAATTATAACACCAATTTAAAATAAAAGATAAATATATAATTACTTTTTATTTTCCCTTATTACGGTATATTCCCGTAATATGGTTCACTATCACTGATTTAAGAACATAATTGCGGGATGAAAATAATTAATTAAAATAATTTGAAAAAGCTTTCAAACGATTTATTTATTCATTCCAATCAACATTTATAATATTTAAATATGATAAACTTAAATTTTTCGATTAGTATGAGTATTTGTAATTAGGTTTATTCAAAATTCGATTTTTTTTTTTCATATTTATGTTCTAGAGACTCTGTTGTTAGTTAAAATTAAGAATTTATTAAGTGTTTCTAATTTTTTTATTAAAAAAACTTACTACGTTCTACCCCGTACTACCACGGAATAAAGTACTACCCCGTAATAATGTACATTTACCTTAGTTAAGAAATATCTTCAATTGCTAACGTATGGTTGATTTAATTAAAATAGATTGTATTAAACCACATAGTTTGAATTTTATTGAATACTACAGGTAGTCTTCAGTTGACACTTGGTATAGGGTATGTCACCTAATTAGATCATGAGGGAAAATCAAAATTCTTTCTTTCTGTTGTAATTTCGATCCAACTCCTTTATTAACTAACGATGAAGATTCTTTATTAACTAAGTATGAAGAGTCAATTTGTGTTACTAACAATAAAGGAATATTTTGAATGCGATTAAAAAGAAATGCATATACATGTACAAATTTATTTAATGACTGCGTGGTATTTTTTCTTAATAAAAATACGAACACTACAATGTATAAAGGATTTTCACGTCCACTTTCAGTTCTAAAGCAGATTTTTGGCATAAAGAAAAAAGGAAAATTGGCCAAGTAAAGCAGTTTGAAGTTTGTCTAAAATTACCAACCAACGTTAAAAAATAACTTTTTTTCATTTGTTCATCCATTTAAAACCAATTTATTCAAACATCGAATTTGTAGAAAACATAAAAATAGTCGAACAGCAATCAAGGTCACGAAAAAGTTGATTTTGACGGCTGGATTTTGGATATTTATTTTCTTCAAATTAAGTAAGGGTAAAGTATGTCCGGCGTCTGAGAGTTGTTGCGTTTACTGCATGACAGTGTTCATTACCGAAAAATCTTGCAAAAATTATTAAATTTGAAATTAAAAGACAATTTTTATCAAATTATTTTTCTTGTCCTTTTAGCAATATAAATTATAATTACCAGACAGTTTTACAATTACTAACATCGCGCCAGATATTAATCTAATAATTGGAAGAAAAAACGCATTTAAGGTATTTAAGGTAGTACGAGCACCAAGGCAATTTTAGATTAAGGATTGAAATTATTTATTAACTTATATTCAACTTTGATGATGAATTTTATTATGAATACAGACGAAAAATAACAATAAAATTTTTCGATATTTGCCTTGGTATTTGAAATATCGAAAGCTAAATAATTATAAAAAAAATTCCCATTTTCGATATTTTGAAAATTACTCCAGATATCGAAAAATTTCTCAAAACATTTTTTGTTAATTTTAACCCTAATCTTATATATATAGGAGACTTTCTATAGATATAGATAGTCACTCATCACGATATCTCTGGAACTATAAGACCTAGAGACTTGAAATTTGGCAGGAATATTCCTTTTGCCAAGTAGAGGTCAGCTAAGAACGGATTTTACGAAATTCCACCCACAAGGGGGGTTGCGGGGGTGTTCATGAATAAAAAATTCATATTTTTCAATTATGGCTTTTAATAGTTCAAAACTTGGTCAGAATGTTTTAAATTACATTTAGAAATTTTTTTAACCTTCGGAGGGTAGAAAGGTGTAGCGAGAAAGTGGGAAGGAATTATCGAATATTTACAAATATACTTAAGTGGGATATCAAATAAAAGAGCATGACGTGTACATTACAAAACTGTTATCCAACGCAAGGAAATGTGGAGGGAGGGGTGCAAGTGGGGATGTTGCCCAGCAAAGCGGGCGGGTAACAGCTAGTTATATAATAAAATTCGAAGCGATTCGCTCAATATTACTTATAAGTTAAAAAAAAATTAGTCTAAACAATATCCTACCGGGTTACCCAACGGAAATCTGCTCTTTTATGTTCAGGAGCATGTTTTAAACAGTATCATGCAAAAATTTTCCATGCGAAATTTTCCATATAAACTATTATATTAATAATGACAGTCTTTTTAGGCAAATTAAGCAAATCATAATTTTTGTTAACTTTTAATACTATTTTTTAATTTGTTCATAGTATGTAAATAATCAACAAAGAAATCAAAGTTTAATTCAAAGCTTTTCCTCATAAAATGAGCTTTCAGAGATACAAGAGCATTAACAGCATCATTTGATAGGCGGTTTCTTATTTTATTGACAATTAGTGTTTGTTTTCTTGGGAAGAAAGGACACAAATAAAGTGTATTTCATTTGTGTCCTTGCTTCCCAAGAAAACAAACACTCATTAACATTCAAAGGAAGAGACAACGTTATTATTTATTGGTAATGTATCCCGAAAACGAGAAAACACGCTCATTCTCCGTCGATGCTTGCATAATAGTTATTACAGCTTTGTACATTTTTTAAAGAGTAGGCTTCGTTGCCCAGTAGACTCTAATTACTGAATATATATGTTATATGCCGTTTTTTTTTAAATTACCCAGCTCACGGAAAGGATTTCTCGAGTTTCGAATTTCTCTATTCTTGGTATCTATAGCTATATTAGAAAAATTACACATCACTACTGTGGAGGCCACGCTCCAAGTAGCCAAGAAATGTATTCATATATGATAATATATAATTAATATATAGATAATATATAATATTGAACATCGATAGTTCAATAACGCAAACTACCTAGGAAAAATCTTTGCATAACGAGGAATCACATTTGAAACAGTAAATTTCTTTTAACAAGGCAACCTCAACGTTTGT
Source organism: Chrysoperla carnea (assembly GCF_905475395.1). Lineage (NCBI taxonomy): Eukaryota > Metazoa > Arthropoda > Insecta > Neuroptera > Chrysopidae > Chrysoperla > Chrysoperla carnea. The sequence continues at coordinate 69,919,034 of NC_058341.1, forward strand.
TAACGTCCTTAAAACATTTTAGATCGCAATAGTATCAAAAAGTAATCCTAAAATATTTCTGGGGATAAAAGAATAACGTAGTTTCTGTGTTGATAATGAAAAAATTACAAAAGTAGAGAAAATTAACTTAAATTTTCAAAAATGCATTACAAAAGTATTGCATTATCGATTTAATAACCACAACGTATAGATTATGCACATCGCCGGCCATGCTATTAAAGTCATTTGTCATAAAAATCCTACTTAAATTTGAAATTAATTAATATCCTTAATTACATTACATAAACTTTAATTTTATCTTTAATTACAAAAAAATCAATGTGAATAAGACTTTTAAAAGCTAGATCAATAATTCTCTAATAAATGTATTTCCTGTATTTATTCGATGCAATAATCAAATTTTTATATAGGTACTTTTAATTAATTATGTCACATAAATAGCATATTAATAGCATAAATTAAAAATATTGGCAACATGTTGTTTAACATAGTAGACATCTCACAACTTTCTACCAAATTTTAACTTAGAGTGACTAATAAGAAAACAGAATTTAAAGGTGGACTCAAGAAAATTTTATGTTTCTCTTCAAATTACCAAATATTTCGATAAACAAGGTATTCATGAAATACGTCACGCAAACAGGGACAAGAAAAGGATCTGCGTGACGACATTTGATATGCTGTAGGAGGCTTTAAGAAAACATGACGTGACGTTTGCAGTTAGTTGTCATTTTAATTTTAACGTTTGTTTTTGCTTGTACGTTTTTATAAATTTTTGATTATTGGGGAGGTCTAGAAATAGTGACGTAATATTTTCGGGATGAGGGGAGAAAAAGGAATTCAAAAAAATGAAATTTTGTGTGGCGTATTTTATGGACAGCGAAGCTGGCAAAAGAAAAGTTTGATAATAAATTTCACTTCCTACACTTTCGTTAGTTAATTAATGTTCATACTTTGACTTAATTTTTGATTCAGTTTTGAACTGTTTCGAAGGTCGACGGAGAGGGAAGAGTTGTGCTATAAATCATTATATTATAAGTAATAAAGTTTTTTGTCGCAATATATAGGTAGGTACTACTCGAGGAGATGTAATAGATGGCTTAGGAAATGATTTGGAGCTATTATTTCATTTCCTTTTTTCGAAAACTGGTGGATTAATGGATGTTTGTAATCAAATGTGAAGTTATTTACAAAAATTATACTGTTTTTTTTTTTCTAAAAAGGGACATGTAACGGAGAACAATAGTTACTAAGTACTGAAAACTGACCTTAAATTGTGTGCTAAGATATTCAAACAACAAACTGTGAGCTCCTTACATCGAAATATTGAATTACCTAGTAATAGACTTAATATTCACTGTGTCGAGTTCCTTGTATATTCCTTTGAAGAATTGAACCTTTAAGGTCAGCTTTCATATCAAACCGTGGCTGACTGATCGATCAACACATAACTCCAACAATTAAACAGATTGGGCTGAAATTTGGCATTCAGATAGTTATTATGACGAACGCATATGCTAAGAACGGATTTTGAAATTCTGTATGGAGAAATGATATAAGACAGATCAATCAAAAACAAACCCCCCTAAATGGGAATAACACCTCTAAAATTCATTTTCAATTTTTTCTTTTATACATGCGAGAAAGATGTTGTTAATCTCCTCTCCCTCGCAAATCTAAAAAAGCTTCCGTTACAATTACTTTGGTTTTTTCACCTCATATAATGTCTTTGGCCCCCGAAAGAAGGCTGTAACGTGGATCAAGATTGAGGCCCCTTGCGAGCACAGCAATTACTTAGACATTCTAAACTAATATCCATGCTACATTACAGGGAGCTCCGTGGCCGAAGGCCACTTAATTGTCTTAGGGATAGAGGTAAATTTGATGTTTTTATTTATGGGGCGGGCTAAGTTAAGGCAAGGAAAAGTTGTTGAAAGATAGCATTTGGCGGATTTGCCTTTCATGCGAGCATACGGTAATAAATGCATAGCATTTATTTCATCTGTTTTTTGGGTAATTTGCGTCAAAACATGTCCCGGCCTGGCTTTTCTGAAGTTTCACCAAAGTCAAAAATATCTTCCCTCTTAAATCGTATCTAAATATACTGGTGTTTTTTTCGGGAGTTTACGAGTATGCACGATGTATTTTTTTTTTTTTTATTGGTAGTTGGTATTGTGATAATTATCTGTATTGCATACGTTGTAAATAAAAGTTTCGAAGCCGAGGTCAATCTATTTTGTACTTTAAATTAAAAAAGCTGCAAGAAGGCGACGCATTGATTGATAATAATTTATTTAGTTAAAAAATATTTGACTGTTTATCATGTTAATGATTAATGCGTCACAAATTATTCAACCGTTAATATGCTTCGATATATCACGAAAAAAATGACCACGAAACCACGAGCGTACGTACGTAACCACACACACACACACATATACTTCATTCCAAATTAGTGTTAATGTCATGGCTTAACCATGAAACGTAAAGATCTGTTGAAAATTTCGTTTTCGAAAATCGGACCCATTAAAATTACTTTCATATACTGGGAAATTAATAATAAAATTAAATATAAAAAATAATCACAAACCAAAAAATACTACAAATAAAAAATTAAATCCAATCAACAAAGCACAAAGTACGTCATAACTAAAAATCCTAAAGGTGATTCTACGTTAGTAAAACCATGAGAAGATAATAATCAAAAATAGTTTTTTTCTTCAAAAATTTGTTATAAATAACAATTCGGACTCCTTTAAGAAAAAAAAGAAGAAAAAGTGAATGATAAAACAAAACATCTTGTTCTTTATTATCTACTTATAAATGTATCTAAAGTAAAACTCTGAATATCATGTTTGCATGTGTTTTAATAAATTAGAAATGATTGGAGATAAACAGATTTCGCTATTTGTTTTGGTATTCAATAATTTAAAGAATTTTTTGAAGTATTCTCTAGAATATTTAGCTGGCGTTTTATGGAATCTACATGCTTGGAAATGAATTTTCATGCTTCGAAAATGGACCCCATCGATTCCTTTAATATTATAAGACGGGTTTGGTATGAAATTGAAGTTCACAAAACTCAATACATGAAGATACCTACAAATTTCCAATCTCTATCTTTTATGGGTTTTGAGAAAATGAACCCAAAAGTTGTTTATTTTGAATAAAGAATAACTTACAATTAGACTTTTGTTCTATCTTTTACCATTTAACAAGACTCAATTGCCTACGCTATAAAAATTTTAGCTCGATATCTTTTTTCGTTTTTGACTTATTGTGTTGATGGAAAGACGGGCAAACGGAAATGGGTTAATTACGCGCTTTTATCAACATCCATACCAAAATTTTGTTTGTAGCGTCAATATTTCTAAGCATTACTTGGAACACTATGATATATTTCATATACAGTAGTAGGGCAAAATTTATGAATATGGGTTTAACAAAAAAAAGTCGCATTTAGCCCTGCTTAGTTAAAAATAAGATTGGCAAAAAATTTATTGAAATGTGGCAGGATGGCCAAAATTTAGAAAAACATCAAAATTCTTTCAGAGAAAAGTACTTTTATTAACTTCCCAGTGGGAACATATTGTACTGGGTCCGATTTTGCAAATTGAAAATTTTGACATATCTCCACGTTTCAAGGCCTTTCGAGTCGAATAGTATGGTTTTTAAAAAGATGTCCGTGTGTGCACATGTATGTATGTATTTATGTATGTTCGGATTCAATTTTCGCCTCGCGTATCTCGAGAACAAATGATGATATTGACATGCCGTTTTTTGTACTGAATGAAAAATTGTACAATTGACATTATTATCACTTATCATTTATATAGTTTTAACGTTATCGGGGGTGCAGGGCTTTACAAGGGCCGAAGCCTCCGCTGGAGGTTTTCAAAAACGCGAAGTGCCCTAAAATGAAAAAAAAAATTAAAAAAAAAAAAACGATATAAAATAATAAAAGTAAAAATAATAGAGGATCTGCAATAGTTTTAATAAAAAAAAAAATTAAAACATGATATTTTTTATCTTTTCACTGGGAAGTTAGTCGTGTGGACCTTTCGGGTCGCAGCTAGACCGCTTTTTTTTATGGAAAAATTACATTAGAGAAAGTTGTTAACAATCAAAACTACAGACAAAAAACGAAAAAAAAGAAGTTATTTGAGTTATAAGGCTATGTTAATTTCTTAACTAGCAACTTTCTTAGCCAACTGTATTTTATTTTTTTTATTTTCAACTCAAAATTATAAAGCTAAAATGATTACAAATTTTTTTTTTATATGTAACTAATGTATTATGAAACTCAAATTTTGTATTTTTTTTATGTAAACAATTTTTATGTAAAACTTTTCAACCACAAATAAAAAAACAAAAAGAAAACAAAATTATTGAAATTTTGGTCCAAACCTTTATTTGATACAACCAGATAATATCAAAATCGAATGAATTTAAAATGTTGACAAAATATTCAATTTTATTACTTAATGAAGATCTAGATAAATTACCCGGTCAATTAAAAAAAAAAATGAGTCAAGGTTAAAAAATTTGCAGCCCTCTGAAATTTGGTAGGATTGTTCAAAACACCATAATAATAATAATAATAGTAATAATAAGACAAAAGAGAGGTACTGCAAGTGGGTCCATAGCACCTAAACCAAAAGTTCTCTGTTCCCTCCTTGAGAACGATCTGCCACCCGAAGACGAGGCGTCTTCAGGTAGGAGGTGCTATTAAAATCAGATGAAGCTAAAGGATTCTGCCACACAGAAAGCCCACAGCTTCTCCGGCGGGATCTCTATCAGGATAGATGGATCCAAGGTTTCGGACCCAAACATTCTAAATCTAACGTCCTGCCGATTTCTGCAGGTGCAAATAACATATAAGGAGGTCTCGTCATCCTCCATACAGTCTCTACAAGTGGGACTATTAGAGTTCCCCGTATTGGTGATGGTTCAATCGACACTGCTCTGTCAAGAGTCCCACCACACTTCTCAACTGTGCTCTACTAAGTTTCAGGCGAGCATAGTTGAATGGCCTAGCTGTGGTTATACAAAGTTTGGCCAGTCACATGCTGACATGTAAATTACAGAGCATCTTGCTATGGTAATGACAGGCTCAGGTGAAAGGGACGTTTAAGACGACCCCTCTCGTGCCAACGAGTCTGCTGCTTCATTCCCTTTAACGCCAGAGTGATCCGGAAACCAGATCAGCCTGACTGTGTTGTTCAGTGTCAAGTGATTCAGCTCCTCGAGGCATTCATGGACTATCCTTGATTGGAATCTTGACGCTTCAAGGGGCCGAAGAGTGGCCGGACTATGTGAGAAGATGCTTAAATTGGCCGGATAAAAATAACAGAGTTGGACTTAAATTCTTCCCCACCTACTTTTTTAACATTTTCCTGAAATATGGGCTTTATTCGTGTCTTTTTTCAAGTAAAATGTGGGCAGGTTATGAAGTGTGTGTGACCTGAGTCAAAAGCACAGCCATTATATGGCTGTGGTTCAAACTTTATTTATTGCTTGCTAGAATGATACCTACCCGCTTCGCTGGATTTCTATAACACTCGAAATAATGGTGGGGATTGTTTTACACCGGTAAAATATATTATTTTTAAAATATATAATAGTTATTACTCATTGAGTAATTGAGTATACCAGAGAAGATGGCCTTGAAGTATTTTATATTGACTATTTTTACAGAAATCTGTAATTTATGGTAATTTCAAATGTCAAAATAAATTAAATTATAACCTTCACTTCATATGCTGTCCCTTATCTTCCTTTTGTTCACAATTTCGTCTATTTATTATTTTGGTGTGGAACCCTAGTTTTAGGGCAAAAGCCATAGCTGAATCATACTTCGCTGTTGGACATTATGGTTGTATAGAAATTGTATCAAGTAAATTTTATGAAATTTGAGAAACCCCCTATAAAAGAGTTCACTCGCTACTTTAAAACTTTTAAAATTTCATTCATGTCAGTTCAGTAGTTTAGGCGTGATTGCGTAACATACATACATTCATACAGATAGACGGGCAGGCAGACAGGCAGAGTTTCTTTTGCATTTAATATACAGGGCGTATTGTCTAGTTGGCCATGAATTCTTACCTATACGTTAATCGCTTCTCGGCACAATGTGCTAAGATCAAAGTGTAGATCGGGAACGGGGATAAACGGTGTTCGGGAACGGGCATAAACGTTGTCGACGCTGTGGTTATATCAATGAGACATTACCGAACGTCCTGAATCATTGTATCGTCCATTCAGCGGTGTGACAACGGCGACATAATGTTGACCGTCTTGTTCGCGGATCGCATCAACCCCCGGGTGCTACAAATTTTCAGATTTCTATTATGTCCGGCTCTCCCGAAACTTCTAATGGGCGGTCACCGTGGGCACCCTGTATAAGGAAGAAATTAAGAATAGATATGCAATATTCTTTCCTGTCAAATTTAATCTTTACTGGAAAAATATTGATGCAACGACTCAGATTACAAAAATCATTCATCTTTAGACACGGGCCAACCACAGAGTGTGTGATATGTTTCTAAACTAGATGTAGCAACACCCTTAAACTATGGTATATCTTCTTCGGAGAACAAAGTGCAAGGTTAACTGAAATTTTGCTCTTACCCAAGTATATAAAGCACTTGACGCAATAGATGTCTTCAACTTCCTTGTTTACCCTGCTGCTTGTTCGTTCCATACAGAGAGAATAGAGTTAGAAATATTAGTGCAAATTTTGATTCAGAAAATAATATGCGAAAGGTAATACAATTAATTATTGATAAATTCGAAGAAGAAGAAGCATTTCATTTAATTAACATAGATGATATTATTAAGAAATATGAAGAATTTCAAGAAGTTTTACCTCAAGTTCTTCCATTTTATGGTAAGAATTTTTTTTTTTTTTTTTGGGAATAGTAAGCTAGGTTAGGTTATATTGGCTGTCCATGAAGGACACACTTAGGCTATACTGCCTTTTGTGATACCATATATGTGTTTTACCACCTTTCCACTGATAATTTCATTTATCAGTTCCTCAATTTCAGAGGCTGAGTGCACCTCCTTCATGCATATACCATGCACTACACCAGCCTATCACAACTATTAATTAAATTAATTTTGTTGCGACGGCGGGAATCCTACCCGCTACCCTAAACATACCGCGGACGGAATTGATTACTCCTTAACCAACTGAGCTAATAGGGTGACTTGTGAATAATACCCAGATAATTTTTCTCCAAAGCATTTATTGCCAAAAATATCTATAATATATAATATTTTATGTGAAAAACATTTAAAATATGAACGCGCTAAAATATTTAAAGCTAAATTTTCAAAAATCGACTAAATTACAATCACTTTCGACAGACAAAAATTGTCTGGCTAAATAGGATAACAAAATTTTTACCGCTTTTTTGTATATTCATAATTTTTTTAAACAATACCATCGAAAACTCATTCGATTTCCAATTTTTTGTCATTATAATGTTCATATTCGCCGCTGTTAGTATTTTGGTTTCCTATCAGAGTGGTGGCGTGCGGATTTCTATGTTCTGCATATTTTTGTTATATAATACTTTTCATTTAGAACCAAGAGCATCCTTTTTTTAAAAACCATGTAACCCTTTATTTACCCCGACTATACTATGGCGAGGGCTATGTGTTTGAGCGGTATGTATATTGTTCATCTGTTCTCACCTAGCTTCTAAACTAAGTATCATAATTTGATAATTAGGTATCTTTAAAAGCGTCTTGATTTTCCGGTGTTAATAGGCTATGTGTCGTCACAACGTCAAATAAATTTTAATATGTCGACCGCTAGACGATATAAAATAAGTTTGAAAAACAAATTTCGATTTAACGATAGCGTCTTTGATTTCTACTGAAAGGGCGTAATTAGCACTTCGCATACGTTCTACTGACTTAGTAATCTAGCGTCATCCGGCTAACCGTTAGAAACAAAAAATGACTTTGCGCTTAGTTTGTAAAGAATTTCAAGACTTTTTACACAGTTTCACTGGATGCCCAAACAGATTTGTGAAGAAAAAACTTTCATCAGTAACAGAAACCTCACTAATAATATAAATAGCAACTAGAAGAACAATATTGCGAGGCCAGACCCGCACATATTCAGGCGACTATTGAAGAAAGTATTAACCACAGAAACGTTTATAAAAGAGCACGCGTATATATATGAGCTATTGGAATTTACAAAAAAGTTTTTTTATCGATAAAAGCGGTTTTTGCAAACACTTGTCAATATTTTTCAAATTTGCAAAAGCGCTCTTCTTTTCACCAAATTTTTACCAAGTGTCGTTTAAAAATATATGTTTTTCAAAGAAATACGGGAGTTTTGAAAAAATGCTATTTTTAAGGTTTTTTTTTTTTAATAAATTATTTATTTAATAATATTTTGACATTGGAGATCGATCCGAAATAAAATATTACACATTTTTTGCACGAAAATTTATTTTGATACAAAGCGTATTTTAAAAAAAAATCGTTTTTGATCAACTTTGGCCGCCATTGAAAGAATAAATAAACTTCTAATCCAACCTTTTCAATTGTTTTAGTGTTCGTTCTACTTCCTATATTTAATAACTTATTTCCAAATTATAATTCATACAAATTACCAAATAACATAATTATAATGTTTTAGCTGTAAAATGCAACGATAATATGATGATATTAAGAGTTTTGGTTGCTTTGGGCATTGGTTTCGATTGTGCTACGAAAAATGAAATACAAACAATGCTATCATTAGGCGTTTTACCCAATCAAATCATATTTTCACACCCAATTAAACAAGAGTCACATCTTCAATATGCTGCCTCCGTGAATGTGGAAACAATGACTGTTGATTGTGTAAGCGAATTGCATAAAATTAAAGCGATATATCCAACGGCAAAATTAGTTATTCGAATCGCCTGTGATGACCAATCGTCTCAACATAAGTTTGGCGACAAATTTGGTTGTGATGCCGATGATGGTAAGTAATCTTAATGGGGTAGATTTTATGTAAGGGAGTACCAACCAAAAAACTTAATAAAGAAACAATAATCAAAGCTAAAAGAGACATTATCAGAAGCTCTGTAACTCTAAGATTAAAGCATTACTCAATGTTATGTCCTAAAACAGCAAATTGCTGCATCAGGAGAGCGGAAAAATATGATGGATACAATTCAAGAAAGTTTTTTTCTCACCTTCTCGAGAAAGTGTAAATTTTTGTCCCATTGGAGAGAATAATAGTACACATTCCAATCTTGGCTTCGTCTCGGACAATGAACATGAGATCTGAGACATTCTTCTTTACTTTTGCTCCCCAGATGTGAAATAACCTATTTTGCAGTATTTGGAGCTAAATGACTATTAATGAGGATTTAAAAAGGATATAAAAATAAAATTTACTATAATTTAACTTCTGAACATTTTTATCTTTTTTTTGACTAAAATTCTGAAATACAAAAAATTGAACATAAATAAATCCGTGAATATTCCTGCTAAGAAAAGAAAGCTCAGAAAATAAATTATAAGACACTCTATTTAATACAACTTTAACTAATATTAGTCCAATTTTCAAGAAAATAAAAACTATGATTCTATTGTATTCAAAAATTGAAAAATTATTTTTCCTTAGAATTCTATGCTCCATACTACGCGAAACATAACGATGAAATAAAATTTTTTCACATTTCATACTTTTACTATCTATACTTCAGTACTGGGGCTGGGTAATGACAATAGACACTTATGCAATAAATTTTATTATTTTCTGGGGGGATTATGTGGTAGTATTTGTTGTTAAACTTATATTACAATCTAATAGCCGGTATTTTACAATCAAATAGCCGTATAGCGACAAGTACAAGACCAAGACTTCGCTTTTCATTAATTAAAATATTTAGGTATATTACAAGTATTTTTCCAAAATTTTCTAATTAACATATTGGCTAATAAGGAATAAATAAGGAATAATAAGGAAAGAAGTAGCATCAGCTAGCAAACTGCTACGTCTATAATACTGATTTTACATTACAGAAGCATATGAACTACTTTGCGTTGCCAAAATATTAAAATTAAATATTATTGGCGTATCCTTTCATGTTGGATCTAGTTGTTGCGATTATAACACATTCACATATGCAATAGAAATGGCTCAAAAAGTATTCGCATTAGGAAAAACTATTGGATTTGATATGGTTTTATTGGATATTGGTGGTGGTTTTCCTGGAACAAACCAAACAGAGTTCCGTAAAATTGGAAGAATTGTTAATGACGCCCTAGATAAACATTTTTCATGCGAAAATGTGCATGTAGTAGCAGAACCTGGTCGATATTTTGTTGAATCGGCTGTGTCTATTGCATGTCGAATAATTTCGAGAAAAAAACGGAAGGAAAAGTTTTCAGTTTATTTAAATGATGGACGATGTGGGTCATTTTCATTTTTAAACTTTTGTTATGAACCATTTGAATTTAAAATTTTGAAAGTAAGTTACAAAAAATGAATACTATAATAACATATTTTAATCACGTTAGCAGAAAATCGAATAATCATAAAGTTTTGAATTAGAAGTACACTCGGTAAAAAAAATAAAATAAAGTTCAATAACTGAAACCCCAACGACTGCGAAATCGCGCTCTTAAAAGTATGAAAACAAGAAAATATTCTCATCTGAAATTATTATAAGTAAAATTGTCATTACTGTCGGGGGACCTCTAAAATTAAACAGTTTTCCATAGGACGGAAAAGAGGTCCCCCAACTTTAATGACGCTTTTACTTATCATAACAATTTCAGATGAAATATTTTCTTGTTTTCATACTTTTAACAGCACGATTTTGTCGTGCGTCGGGGTTTTAGTTTTTGAACTTTATTTTATAGAGTATATTGTTGTGTCCCTTGGGTCCAGGGAATGATGCTGCCACCAAAGTTCTTTGTATTTAGAAAGGAGAGACCTTATGAATCCTTTGTAGAATGAAAACGACTTTTGTATTTGATTATTTAATTTATTCGATGAAGTTTAAAATATATTTTATATTAATCTATCACTTGTATTGTTGTGATTAACGTTATTAGATCACAGTATTGTAGAGATGCAAAACTAAGTTGTAATAATCACTGTATTATTAAGTTGATGTCTAAGATTGTATAATCACTGTATGAATTTTGAATATTTTAGTTTGCCTTTAAATATAAAACAATTAGGTCAAAATATAAAATATTATGACGTAAAAATTGAATATTGAATATGAGTTTTTGCTGACAAGTAATATAATCAAAACCATGTCGTTGGATTACAACTTAGACCTCAATTCAACTATTTTGATTGCTAACATAAGTAACTAGCTTAATGAAAAAATATTTTAAATTAGGTTATTTAAAATATTATTACTTAATAATAATATGAATGATTTAGTGTGCTAGAGCCACGTTTTTAAGGATAACGCTGTCCAGGGCCTAACAATATATTTGAAGAAAAACTGTTTATTTTAAGAAAGCTAGACAAAGTCTGAGTCTTTTCATTTTTAATAGGATGTAGTAAATCCGGAAATGTATCAGTCAATAGTTTATGGGCCAACTTGCTGGGGTGAAGATATCGTTGAAAAATCAGTTTATTTACCACAATTAAAAATACATGATTGGTTATATTTAGAAAATTTCGGCGCTTATAAGCAAGTATTATTTACCAAATTCAATGGTTTCTCAAAGCCAAAAATATATGCAATTTGTAGCACAAATAAATGGAGTTTTTTTAAATCCAGTTTTTCGATTCGTGAAAATAACATTCAAGAACATGGTACATGTATGATTATCAATAGTTCTTAAGAAATTTGTATGCCACATCATTTTTATTGTGAATAAAATTTTTATCTTTAAAAATTATTAAATATCTCTTTATTAAGGATGTATCCCTGATAAAAAAGTTGAATTCAATTCGAATTAAAATTTTCGAGTTCATTTCGCTTTGATTTCGAGTTCGAAGGGAATAGAAATTCAAAGCGAAATGAACTCGAAAATTCACATAAAATTTTTTTTTGTTTTTAAAATTACAATTTAGTGGATTGAATTCGCATTGGCCCAGTTTATACATATTGAGTAATTTAGTTCATTTTAAAATTTGTTTATGCAACACCAATTACATGTTTGGTGTAATATTTTATAACTTTCTGCATTACCATCTGAGATTGCAAATTTCTAGTACTCTGCTGTCGCGTTCAGATGGCACAATTTTTTAATTTTGATAATTTTAGACCATGGTTAATTTTAGGCATTTTTAATTGCAACACAGAAAAACTATGTTAGTGATAATATATGTACAGTTTTTATAAAATAGAAAATTCTTCGATTCATAGAAAATAAGGTTTTAATTTTGGTAATATTTTCGAATTGAAACTCATTTCGTTTGACGATTTTTACATTCAGATGTTTAATGTTTCTTCAATAAATGAACTAAATAGTATTATTTCTATCAAGCGTCTGTTATTTCAATGAAAATCAAATGCAGTAAATTGAGTTTAGGAGATTTTCAGATTTTTTTATGTACGTGTACAAAATGGAAAGAAGGTCCCTTTTTAGGTTTCTTTTTTAGAAGTCAATAATTATCTTATTGCGTATCCTATGCTTTTACGCCTCTATTTTATATATTACCTCTATGGTAAGAACTCTTACTTCATATAAAAATAAATGGCTAACGATATGGTTTACAAATAGTTTAACATGATCAGATTATAGGCTGAATTATGGACGGTAGAAGTGAGATTAATCGCTTTAGTTAAGAGTCAAAAAAAAAGTGTACATCGACAGTAGCTTGTGTACCGAAAGGTATTTGATTTGAGCTTCTCTATCCTTCTATAACAACTTGTTTAGATCTCTATCTTACTCTTATTACCTACTTAGTATTTGATGTGAACTACTCTATCCTTCTGTAGCAACTTGCTTAGTTCTTTATTTAATAAAATAATATTTAACATAAAATTACTTAACATCATTACTCTTATATTAAAAAAAACGTAATATTATATGATACATGAACGGATTTACCAAAGATAGGATTATCGTTTTTTGAGAATGAAGCGGAGATACGCAATTACCAATGTAATGTGTTTCGGATCGGCCATACATTGATAATGTCCCAGGCAGTGAAAAGTGGAATATTATTCACTTTTTGTTATACCATGTATATATCAAATATGCAAGGTATATTAAGTTTAGTCTCAAGTTTGTAACGCTTATAAATATTGATTCTACAAACAAAATTTTGGTACCTTTAGGTGTTCACAAAATCACCTAATTAATCCATTTCCGGATATCCATCTGTCTGTCAGTCTGTCTGTCGCCACGATAACTCAAAAACGAAATATGATATTAAGCTGAAATAATTACATTATATACTCAGGACGTAAAAAGTGAGGTCGAGTTCGTAAATGAACCAACTAAATTCATACATTCAAAAAATCATTCATTCAATACACCTAACGTTCCCTCATTCAGTCTTATAACGATAGTTGATCGCTTTCTTTATACTGAGATATTCAACTCTTCTGATTCCTAGTTCGATATTAAGCATTGACTTTATAGTTATACATAGACTAAGCATCGCCTATTTTTCTGTACAGTGAGAAGCGTGCCAACATTTGAGATGATATGCTGAGGTCAGCTAGGGACTTTAAACAAAAGAATATAGGGACATTTACCAAAAAAACTTTCATTGAATATCAAATTTTCATATCACAAAATGTCAGAGAATATATCGGTAAAGAAATGTTTTACATAAAACATCATGATTTTAATGAACTTTTTCGCAAATTAACTTAAAAAAAATACTGTTCTCGTATTTTTTCTTACGAATCTACAATGGATTTGACCAATCTGAAGCAATTACCTCAGATTTTGGCACGCTTAAAATCATTTGACACTCAGTCTATGTAATGTAATATCAATGATATTTAAATAAGAGTGTTACAGTTCACAAATTAGTATGATGCCGTTTTAATTAAATGAAACAACATATATTACCTTCCACTAAAATTTTTAGTAATTCGTGATACTTCAAACTAAATAGAAATTTGGTTAAAATAAAGTATAATTCATATAATTATAAACATTTTTATAATTCAAAAAAATTTAAGGATATAATAATATATACATAATTTATAAAAAACAATAAAACAAATAAATAAATATTTAAATAAATAATATACATAATGTAATTTTATAAAATTTCTTCATAATTCAGGCACCAACTTCATTGCTGCTTCTTGAAATGAAAACTTCTTGACCGCGTTAACTGACTTTTGGTAGAATTATAACTTATGCATTCGCGCCAGCAGGTAAGAGACATGCATACCACATTGAAAAAGTGTCTACAAAATAGTATTAAATATAAAACATTTTAATAGAATAGCAAAAGAGTATAAATTAATATAAACTTCTCTATCCTTCTCTAATAACTTGTTTGATCTCTATCCAACTCTTATTACTTTGAGCATTTTTTTGAAAACTTACACTTTTGCGACAGCTACGCCATCCTTATTTAATGCTTTTCTATGTACACTTTTTGGTATATTCAATTGGACAAAAAATGCATCAGATTACATATAATATTAAATGTTAAAAGAGCATTTTTTGTGACATTAAGATACATTAAGATGGCTCTTCTTTACTTCCACATTTCCTATGAGTGAAACTTTGGGGTTTTTCTTTTCACATCAAAATAAGTATTTTTTTGAAATTTTTTACTTTCCCGGAGTGGTGCAAAAGGGTTAAAAAACAAAATGTCGTCAAAAATGAAATTTTTTTCAGAAATTTTATCATTTTTATTTTATATTCGCAAAAGGAGACACCGGTGCATATCCAAATTTGGTAGGTTTGTAGTCAATGTTAAGAACTACTCCTCATATTTTTTTGGTGGGGTTTCGTCCCTTCCCCTCCCAGTTATATATATATGTATACATACACATGGTAAAACAGTTCATTTAACTATAACTTGAAAAATATTCGATTGATTTTAATGAAACTAATATCAATAGTAGGTTTTATTACTTACAACTTTCGGTTAAAATTTTAGAGAAATCCGTTCAATAGTTCGGCCAAAATTTCCAATTTAGGGAATTGAGTTTATAATAAGTGGCTTACCCGTAAAATGACTCCTTGATCCATATTTTTGCGAGAAACGGAAAATTTAACACTTACTGGAAATAATTGTTTGGGGGGTGTATGGACTGGCTTTGGGGGTTGTTTTTTGCTTTGGCATGAGAAAACTACTTTTAAAAGAGGTCTATATGGTTTAAAGCAAAATTTTTAAGTTTTAACCCCCGCGCTGTAAGTGGGAAGTGGTGTATGAAATAAATGTATCTTAAAAAATTTTAAAAAAAGGTCAAAATAGTTTAAAATGCTAAAGTAACCCAAAATTTTAGATGTTTCTATTAATATAGCTTTTTTTACAACATCCACCCCTTCCCCTCCCGCTTTAATATTTTTTTGCAAATTCGCTGGTCTCGAACTTTTAGCCCAAATAAGTACACCCCCTAAAAATATTACAATTGTTTTTGATAATCTATTGCAAAATTCGAGATCAGCGACCCCAAAATGATGTTGACCACCAAAAAAATATGAGGAGTAGTTCATAACATTGACTACAAACCTACTAAATTTGGATATGCACCGATGTCTCCTTTTGCGAATATAAAATAAAAATGATAAAATTTCTGAAAAAAATTTCATTTTTGACGCCATTTTGTTTTATAAACATGTTGCACCACTCCGGGAAAGTAAAAAATTCCAAAAAATACTTATTTTGATGTGAAAAGAAAAACCCCAAAGTTTCACTGCTCGAGGCGTAATTTCACTCTACTAATTGGGCACCACACCGTACAGCCAGTATTGATTTATGGATTCCTTTGTTTTTCTGTGGGAAAAAAAATTTGTTTCATTTTATTTTGCAAATAACATATCAGTTAATATTATTTGACACAGGTTGAAACAACATCTCATCACACTTGCTGTGGGTTATTAGTTTTGTCACAAAATTTATTACTTAATATTATAGAGAATCACCGACGGAAATAAAATTGGAATGCAATTGTTTGTCATATGTCTGTTCGAAAGGCGTCCTGTTTTGAAATCTCGAAAATGGTGAATTTTACAAAAAAAATCACTAAAGACCTTTTTAATGAAAAATAATCAGAAAATCTAGAAATACGTTTTTGGTTTAAAAATTATTAGAAGAAAATATCAAAATAAACTCTTTTCCAAAAGAAAATTAATTTAAAAAATGGGCCAGATTTAAGCCTAGCAAACAATAGACCCTAATTAAAGAATGTTTTTAGAACGGAATTATGCAAAAAAATAAAATAAATTCAATCCGAAATTTTCCGACGATGAGTGCGCCCTTATGTAGGTACTACGCTATTCTAAGATTTGAATTGTCTGAAATTGAACTGATCAAATATAATATGAACAATAAATACATACTTGGATCCTTGATATCGGCAATCAGTTTGCTTATCCATTTGGGTATATTTTTTAATTCTGCTAATATTTGATTTTCCGTTAGTTCAAATCTTTCGTTCAAGTAAAATTTAAAGGCATCTAAAAAAAAAAAAAATATATATATATATATATATATATATATATATATATATATATATATATATATATATATATATATATATATATATATATATAAATAATAACTACAAACAAATTAATTCATTGTTATCAAAAACGAGTAAAAATACTTTTTTTTTACAAATTGGGCTGGTTTGGCTAGATTTAGCCAAGAAGCAAACACCCCTTCCGCTACCGATACATTTTCACCCAAATAAATCTACAAGGGAAAGAAAAATTAAATCAACAAAAATGATATATTTATTTGTAAGAGTAAAGAAAGATTTCGAATGTACTTTTTCAGCAACGGTTTTGACGGGTTGTAGCAAAGTTTGTTATTAATTAAATTTATTATTATAGGGCTAGAAAGTAGTTAAAATTTGATGGTATTCTTCTGGTTGGCTAGTGCTAGCGACAAATTTCTATTTGACTGTTATGCCTTATGTAAAAGCAAACTTACTAAATTCGGCTAAAATCGTTTGTAAAATTCTTATGTAACATTCTATTTCTGTCGAATTTATACGGAAAGTAGGTTCTCTATAAAGATTATAATTTAAATTTTCCTGATATATAAATTCTCCAAACAGATAACAACGTATGCAATTTTTTAGCCCTGTGTATAAGGTAATACCTACATTAAAATTCAAATTCTGCATTTTGAATATTCTTAATTTTGAGTACCGAAAAGGTAGAGCTGTATTATGTCAATTGATCTCCTCTTTAAGATTGTTTGATTTATAGTATTAATTTGATTTACCTGGCCCGTGTCCTGGTCAAAACTGCCAACTTTTTTTTTTAACAACATTGGCAGCAACCGGCCTTATGTGGTTGTCTGAAAACAAATAATTTAAAATTATTATTCAACAATTTAATATAAAGCCAAAAATGAAATAAATGAACAGCAGTTACCTCCCCCCCCTAATGTATTTATAAATATAAATTGGAATTTTAAGTAATTACTAAACTGTAATTTGAATATACCTATAAATATATTACTGTCAACTGTAACTGTAATACATAACACGTCTGTTCTTTTTGCCCCACTCTCCAACTTATTCAGAAATTTTGAAACCCGTTGTACATAGAAAAAAATTCGTATTTTTGCATGTATTGGGAAAAATAGACCGAAAATTTTATAGACCTGGAGTATTGTTGTGATTTTTTTTTTTTCTAAATCCCTTTTTGCAAGATATACTATACTGTGTGAATTTTCTATTGTGACTCTCTGCGGCTCATTAATTTACATTTTTTGTGTTTTAGGGGGCGTCCATAAATTACGTGAGATGATTAAGGGGGGGGGGGAGGGGGTCGAGTCAAATATCATCTAATCTCACGTTGGGGAGAGGGGGGGTCTCGACAAATATCACGCAATTTTTTTTTCTGATTGAAACAAAAAAATATTATACTATTTTGTTGAATTTAATCCAAATTGTATGTACATGTTTAAAATTTAATCTTAAGCGTTAACGTTACTGTGCGCAAGCGTCAACGGCTTGGAGTGGCTAAATCAGAAGTTGAAGGAGCGGATGATTTTACTGAAAATCATATGGACATGTTGGTTCCAATAGTCTCTCTTGAGACCGCGCATAATTCTCCATGGACTGAATTAGAGTAATTCTTTTTTTTTAATCACAGTAGACATAATTTAAGTATTCTATTCTTAACTTTTTATTACATTTATAACTCTCAGCAATATTGATTGGTAGTCTTAACTAGTCGTAAATAAAAGCAAAAACCAAATTGTTTTTTTCTTTTTACAATAAACAATCTAACGCGTTTACGTAATAAACCCACATTCTGAAAAATCTCACGTGAGATTGGGGGACGGGGGAGGGGGTTGACTAAAACCTCACGACATCTCACCAAGGGGGGAGGGAGGGACAGAAAATTAAAAAAAAACACCTCACGTAATTTATGGACGCCCTCTTATATTATTACACTAAATGTTATTATAAAATGATAGTAAGTAAGCTATGTAATATAAAAGAAAAATGTATCCATTACCTACAATAAAATTTTTCCACCTTAACTCCTCTTCGAGCTTTTCGCATCTCTCTTCTAATTTTCGATATCTTTCTTCCAATTCTAAATATTTATTATCATTATTTCTTTTTAAATATTTTTTTTTTTATAATCAATGTCTTCGTTTGGACTCTAAGGAAAAAAAAATAAAACAAAAGTTATTAAGAACCCACGTATTTAATTTTTATTTGCGTTATTAATTTTTTGAAATCAGTAAAAATTAGAAAGTGTTTGAATCGAATAATTTTCAAAATAAATATAAAAAAATAAAATAAAAGGTATAAAATAAAAATAAAATAAAGTATTAAGGCGGTTGACTTATTTTAAATTAAAGTACAGTTTTTAGTAAGCAAGTCGGTTTCAAAAAATTACGCTTTTTGAAAAAAGCAAGCACCGATTGTGAATTCACTTATTACATCAAAAATTAACATGTAGCGAACATTTTTACCAAATTTTGTATTAGTCCTCAAAATATTCAAATAATATGTGTACAATATAAGTATTTAAGGAATAAATACTTACATCTTCTTCTAGAATTAATCTATTTTCTTCGGTGACAGCCGCAACATATTTCCGGGCATCAACCACATTTGTCATAGTTTCCTCGTCAATTTCATCGATCATTTCACCCTGAAAAATAGTATAAAATATATACTTATAAGTGAAGTCGCTTCTAATTATTAATAAATTTAAATAAATCAAATCAAACAATTTGGAATTGTGTAAATATATACCCATAATTTATATTTAGAGAAATGATATCTGTACTATTCTCAAACGTTGCTTAAATAGAGCCTATAAAAGGTTGGTATTCCTATGAGTTTAAGAATAGGGTATGTCTTTATAAGAGCACGTATCTTTATTTTGCGTCGCTGAATGTGGCACCTAAAATAAACGTAATGGGTCATATTGCTAAACAATTTAGAAAAACCTTATATATTTGTTATCAATACGAATAGGACTCAACTTTATAGTAACTTTTACGATTACTTTCGTCCCTGAATACATAGTTTAAAATATTTACCGTTCCTCTTGAAATATTCTGTATATTTTCACAATAATACCATATGTATTATGTTTTCAGAAAACTTTCTTTTAAGAGCAAATTGAAAATTTTGCCATAACCATCTTCAGGATTATACCAATATTGTAAATAGTTTAATAATAATTGTAAATAGTTTATACTGTCACTGTATCTAATTTATTTTATAAATCGATTAAGGAATGGACAGTTTTAGAATTACGATTGTTTATTACATTTTTTGAAAATTAAAAGGGTATAAGTACCCCAAGATATTATTTAAGGTTGTATTCAGTGAAATATTATTAAACTAACAGAGTAATAAGTAAGATTTTAAATATCCCGAAAATACTAAGTTAGATGTCACACCTTGATAATACTAAAATAATACTTGACTTAAATACAGTGTCCGTTTATTTTCCGAATTTTGTTGTTAAATTATACAAAAATTGTAATTTTAGATAATATTTTAGGGAAACTATACGGTGAAAAATTTTATATTTTATTTTTAAAGATTTTTTTTTTTTTTTTGAAAAAACGGTAACTCTCCTTTACTAGAAAAAATTAATTGCAAAGATCTCATGTTAGGAGTGTTAAATTGTCTTTAAATTTTAACAGCGTGTGTATTCTCAGGCTTTTAATTACTTATATTAAAAATTTGGAATATTTCTTAAGATTTTGCTTAAATGACCCAACCATGTAATCAATTATTTGCTTTATATTTATAAAATGTATGAAATGCATACCTGTGTGATGTTATCCATTTGGTGTTGTATCCACCCCTCACTCATGAACCCGTTACTGGTGGGTATTGGTGAGTTCGGTGTGTTTTCACTTTCATCGGTGTCACTCGACGCAGTTATTATAGTTTTTGCAGTGGGAATGCTTATTCTCTTCCCCGTATCAATTTTATTTTTTACATCAATTCTATTTTCTGAAAATGATTTTATAATTATCTTCTTTTTTACTGTGAAAATTTTTAGGATTACTTACCCTCTAAGAACAAAACAATCCCTTTATGTATTTTCTTTCGTACTTGAAACTTGTACTTTTTTTTTTACTCCAAGATTCCTCTTTAAATTTATGTATGTGGCGCACCTCCAAAGGGAATATTTTTTTTGACTCAATTATCTTTACACAAGCCCATAATTTTTTGCCTGGTGTGGCTAAAAAAGAATGAATATTTAAACTAAACAGTTTTACTGATAACAAGGATATCAATAAGCCTAAAAACCCACTTTAGTTCTTTCTATGGTAATAAAAAGAAAGACATTATATGGAGAGCACAATCTACATGGAGAACTATTTATAAGTGATCCTAGATTTTAATTTAATTTGCTCCCTTACGGGTAAATAGTGATGCGAACTACAAACTGTTTCAAACAAAAGTTGTTTTATTTATAATATAGTTATATGTTTTTAATTTTTAAGGGACATTTTTTTTTACATTTTAACGGGTCCTAAGGCTGAATAGACCTATGTTGCTCATTTACGATCTTAACATCATTTTTTTACGTTCCGAGAACGTTATTAAAAATTTTCAGTTCGATATCTCTTTTCCATTTTTAGTTATCGTGTCACGGACAAACAGACAGACAGACATGAAGACGTAGACCACAATTTTGTTTATAGCAATATAAAATTATTACAATATTTTTAAGCGTTACAAACTTGAAGCTAAAGCATTTTATGAATACACTTATAATCGGAAAAACTTCCTTTCATTATAAGTCATGATTTAATTCTTATGGTGATAAATTAAGAGAATCACTTGTGGGTGGTTTATACAGTGTGTCCCCGGATAGAGGTGACTATACTTGTAAATTTTCTTATTTTTCATTTTAAGAAAAAAGTCATTCTTTATAAGAAGTTTTGCTTATTCTGAAAAGTATGTAGGAATATTTAAAACTTCTAAATAATGTAGAGGGTTGCAAAAAATTTGGTATCACGATTGTTTTTTGGTAAACTACCCTTCCTTTTTACAAGTTTACAAAATATTACTAAAAAAAATTACTCGAAATTAACAATAACAAACACAGATCCAACTTTGACAATTCCATTCTTAGTGAATATGTTTATCCGACAAAATAAATTTCCTTTTTAATTATCTAAACTAGTCCACAAAAACATATACAGTACTACTATACAGTCTATCATAGATATGATAGACTGATATGTCAATGCCCAGCCTAAATCGCATATGATAGAAATATGCTACTAGTTATTTATGTCTGAGTTAATTGTTAAAATACCATGAATAGACAGTGTTGATTAAGCAATCGTTTGTTTTTTGATGTCACAGAAGTAAAGAAAGATATCCACTCTTAGATAGCCACACATTCAAAACTGACATTCCCATATAATAAAATTTGCACTTAATTAGCGCCGTCGAGACAGTGTTGATTAAGCAATCGTTTGTTTTTTTATGTCACAGAAGTAAAGAAAGATGTCCACTCTTAGATAGCCACACATTCAAAACTGACATTCCCATATAATAAAATTTGCACTTAATTAGCGCCGTCGAGACCCAATTGATCTATATTGCTCATTGAGTTCATATGACTTTGCTACTCACTTGAAACTCCCGTTAATTTCTCATTGAGTACGAGTAGGTAAGTAAAGCCGAGTCCCGACCACTTTTCCATAAGATTTAACATGGAGAAAAATTGTGATTTACTTCCGGTGTAGTATAGAAATAATATGAATATGTTTGTGGTTAGAAGCTGATAAGGAAATGATTGTGGTTAGTATTAATTCAAAGCCGCATGTTTGTGGTTAAAATAAAAGTATGCATTTAAAACCGCAAAATTTGATAAGGCATTGTTTTAATTAAATAATTTTGGGATGCCGTACCATTCGCAGTTGATGGTGGCGGCCGGCTGCTGACCGCCAGCGTTTTTCGCACCCAGTTGTGAACCAGAATTACAACTGAACCGATTTTATATAGTTGTGGTTCATTATAACATCAAATCACAATATTTCAATACCATTTGCTAATACTATTTCTTATTAAGATTTATTTTACTTCTGAATAAATTTGAGAGGTTTACATATAAATTGTGTTTGTTAAATATCTGTTTTATTTGAGTTTAATATTTTGATAGTGACAGATCAGTTTAAAGAATGGATTATGAATATAATAGTGCTTGGTCAACAGAAAAAAATATGTTAAATCATCATACATTATGGAATGGAAATTCTTCAACACAACAAGAATCAACAATGACTCGTAAATTTGTGGAACATTCTCAATATATTATGGAGAAAACTTTTTATTTAAATAAATCAAAGAGTAAGTTAATTACTATTTGTATTGAACTTAAAACGTGGAATGTTAGAATTAAATTATTATCGAAATTTCGTTCGTTGGTATTAAAAACAGAAGATTGGTATGATTTATTGAATCAAAAGTCACAAATTATGTTATTCATGCTAAATGATTTGGATGATGTGCAAATGGAAATTGGTAGTTTTAAATCATCTCTAACCCAATATCAAAATAATAAAGTGTTAAATTTGTGGGATGAAAATGATCAAATTATGTTGGGTGAAGTAACAGTGTTTGAATTATTTAGAATTTCTGGACTTATGAATGTATTTATAGAAGAATACAAAAACTTAAATATAAAACAAATGATCAACAACATAATATTTACGGCTTCGAAAATTACTGGAGGAATGCTGACTTACGAAGTTATTGAAGATACAATACAGAAAGTTGGATCAAAATATGGAGCAATTAAATATTTCGCCCTGAATGAACTTTTTTATTATTATTATGAGATTTTTCAATTATAATAATAATGTATTTCTATTTTAATGTAAACTTATCAATAATTAGTGTGATTTTTCTGACTATATTACTAATATTACTTCATATTCTAAAAATGTGTTGGTATAGTTTTTTAAACGAAAAATGAATTTAATAAAAGGAAATATAAATTACACAATTAATTATTAAAATTTCAAAAACTTTATTAAAATATACAAATTTTATGTAAAAAATATTTATTTTAAATAAATGGTAATAATGATACAAATGTTTTTTTCGTTAAATTTTTTATACATATTTTCAGCATTTTCTAAAGCACACATAGTATTGGAATATTTGTGATTTGTACATCTTCGACTTGAGTAATTATTTTTTAATTGCTTCAATGTTTCATAACATTTAATATCTTCAAAGTTGTATATTTCTCCATCAGTATATTCTTCAACCCATTTTAGTTTTTCTAATCCTTTTACAATGATCACATCAAAATTTTTTAAAACGTTTCTTATCAACTGTTTACGTTCACTGTATGCGCAGTGTCCATCTATCCAACATATTCCATGATAAAATTGACTTAGATACCGCACTTGTTTTTGAATATTTAGAGTTAAACTTGACAATGGTTCCGGTGATTTGAAAATAAAATGTTCAACATAATTTGTAGAAACCATAGCAAATTCTTTAATAATAAATTTTGTTTTTTTGATTTTTAAATCCTTGTACATCTACAAAACAAGTCATAATATATTTTGTTTTAAATTTCTACTTGCAATTGGTTCCGGAGGGACACTGCTCTCTTCTGCAAACAAATTTATAATGATGATAACACAACTAGTACTTTTTTACTTCATTCGTTATCGGATTGTATTCTACAACTCGATCATGTAAGATCAAACAAAATGCTGATGTATTCTCTGGTATATTTTGCAAGCATTTGAATTCTAACCTAACATCTACAGGTCCATTTTTTATATTTTCAGCTTGATGTGAACAATCCAAAACAGTTATTGGAGCCATGTTTTTAAACTGGTCTGTAGTAAGCAATGGTTGATTTTGTTTTGCATAGTAAGATTGTTGAAACTTGGCATACATATCATATAATAATGCAAATTTATTTGAGGCTATATCTAAGTTTAGTTGATCATAAGGAAATGAGTCAGAGTTTAAAAATAATTTGATGTCTGACAGATTGCAGTGATCAAATTTGCTTGCATCTTTTTCTTTTTTATTTGTACGATTGGTCTGCATTGCAAAAATAATAAATCTCGGTTTTTCCAATTGTGTAGATGTTTTAACAGTCCAAACATGATGAGTGGTGGTTGGTAGTATTGGATATTCATGCATATCCCAACTACGAAAACTTATTTGAATTGAGCTTCTACTTTCGATATATTTATACAAAGCTAATTTTTGTTCGTCTGAAACCATTACGTGTGGAACTTTCCACTGTATTTTACCTATTTCAAATTTAACATCATCTGTTGATGATATTATGGCATTTAAATCAGTACGTGATCGAATTAAAATTAATTCATGCTTGGCTTTAACAATAATTTTCTTGTAATCTTCAGCAAAACCAAGCAGCATTTTTAATGGAACACAAAAATTGAAATTTCCATTATGATGTTGTATATTATTTTCAGGACTCCATCCTGCATTTAATAACATTTTACTTTCATTTTCATTCAACGATATATAATTTTTTAATGTTGAAGTGTTACCAACATCCCTATTTTTATCGATTTCAAGTCCATTCAATTCGTATCTCACCTCTTCCAGTAATTGACAGATACAGTTGTTAACTAATTGTGCTGTTGTAGATACTGTACCATCAGTTTTTACAAATTTACCCTCAATACAAATAAAACTTTCACAGGGTAAAATGATTAAATCTTGATGTTGAATAGATATTCTTATTTCATCATTGTTCTTAAACGATGTGAGAAATGGTGAATAAGTAGGATATTCAATTTTAGTGATAGTATCATCATATTCTACACCGTTTTTAATATTCAAAATGTCATTCATTTTCTCAAGGTAAATCCTAAACTTTTTAAATATGCAATATTTTCCGAGGTTAATTTTTTAGGTGTTGACTGTACTGTAGTTGTAGGTACACTAGTTGAGATTACTTTAGATATTTTATTATAAATCAGCATTACGTAAATGTAGTTGCACCGTTATTGTTTCACCTCGAAAATTTACTAAATTTCCGTTTTGGTCCAAAATTTTTATTTTTAAAGAAGTTAACCTCTTGACGGTCACAGGTAAATAAATAACATTTCTGGGGACTTGTACTATTTTATACCCGGGTCCTACCAATGGATAAAACTCATATAGCGTATGCACTGGCGTGCTATTAATATACGCACCTGTAGTAACACTACTCTCAATACGTATTGCATTAACTTTAATAATATTTACAGGTAGATCTGATGTATGCCACTTATTGGGTGTGAGTTCACGCTTAGTGAAACCCAACAATGAACCTATTGAATTTGATTTATTAAAATGTATTGTTGTGTTACTTTTAATCTCACTTTGTAATGTATTGTTGTTTGCTCGAATAGTAATTTCTGGTTTTGGTTCTTTATCACGCCAAATTAGGTTACCGTATATATTATACAGATAATCTTTTATAAAATTAATAATATCATTAATTTCATATGAACCCACAGATATTTTAATAACATTAGTATCACCAAAATGCAACAAATTATTTGTTTCATCAACATTTGGAATACTATTGTAACTTTCAAAATTAATCAAACCACAAACATAACTTCCTTTGAGTTCTATTGGAGGAAAATATTCAGCAGTAAGTATACTACTGTTACCACTTAATGTTAATGTGAATGACATTATCAATAAAAACAAACTGATAATTATTTTGAGGAGTATTTATTATTTATATCAAATTTATACATCAAGTTTAATAAAATTTTGAGTTATCATATAAAAATTGAATACAAACATGACCACAATTAAATGTATTATAATTCTGATATCTATTATAATTATAATTTATAGTACCACCTACATATTTAATTAATTCACGGGGTGGAGCCAAATTTCCAAATGAATCAAAATATTCAGTTTTAGCACCATTTTTTATATATGCTACCCAATGAGTGCCGCCACCTGTGGAAACATCTAAATTTATAATACCACATTCATTTTTGTTTGGTTTTCTTGGTAAATTATCACGCATAAACACACCACGAAAATATGGAATAGTTTTACAATATTTATATAGATCTAATTCATTTAGTGGTCTGTTGGGTAGCTTCGTTATTAGTTTTTTGGAGTTCAAAAACAAACCAAGTCCTTTTTTATATGGTTGTAAGAATAATCCTTTGCCCATTGCAATAGCCTCCATTGTTTGATTATGACGTTGTTTTTGAGCTAATTCTTTTTTTGCAGCACTCGCCTCATTTATAGCTTTTACTACACCTGATGTACCACCTGCTAATGCACCAATTGCAGAAAGTCCAGCAAATAATGGTAGTAGGAATGGTATAACTCCACCAACTTTGGGTATAGGAATAACTCGAGGTGTTCTAACATTTTTCTTTTTCACAACATCTTTTGCTGCAACAACAGCAATTTTAATGGCATCGTTTAGATTTTTAGGTTGTCTAATTTTTAAAACATTGCTTGCATTCCTTACTGCCTCTCGAAAAGCAACAGTTTTTTGTTTCTTTTTGACTGGTTTTGTTTTCTTCAGGTTGTTCCTGATTTTCTTTGTGCATCCCATGCCCAATTTAACTTTGGCTTTCATGGCGTTTGTCACAGCCCAAGCAGCAGCTCGTTCTCCAAGTCCGGCGTTCAAAGATTTTACGCGACTCCAAGCTTTATCGGCTAATTCTAAATCAGCCTTATGACGGTTATTTAAATCTTTATATTTTGAGTATGCAATATCATGCTCTTTGCATGCACTATCCAATTTGTTGATTCCAGAATCACCTCTTGCTAAACGTTCTTGCAAACGAGTACCAGGACCACAAAATTGATAGCCGGGTAAATGTAGCTCAAATGGTAATTTGTTAATTGCAGAATTAATTAAACCTCTTCCTCGATGAGCTGTTTTGTATCGACTGAAATAACTACTTTTTGTTTTCATTTTATATACACTCTCTATGCTGGTTACAATGTAAATAACATTTAATTTTTATAAAGAACACTTTTATAATGAAACAAATCACTTGTTCCAATATCAATTATATCATCAACAACTTCACTCCAAACAGAAAATCCAATCACTTCATCATCGTTGTATTTTAAAAGTATACTCATTGTTGTGTTTGGTTTAATATTTGTGAAACACAGACAAATTTCTTTTCTAGAGACATGACCTGAATCCACAAGCCCAGTTAATATTACTTTATTTTCAAAAACTAACGGGTCCATATTGAGCCTATAAAAATCTATTTCACCAGTTGTTAATCCAACAAATCCATCGCTTTTCCATTCAACACTGAAATCACACATTTTTACAATTGATGAAAATGTTAGAAAGCTATCAAATGAAATTTATATAAAAGTAATAGTTTTATAACATTTATTCAGTATTGAAAATGCGTTTTCTAAAACAACATCATATCCTTCCAATCAAAAACGTTGATTTTACCCCCACCACTAATCAGACGAAAAAGCATGGACATTTATTACCGGACACTATTTGGTGTATTATTTGCGATCCATCAAACTGTGGTAAAACAAATTTATTAATTACACTATTGGAACACCCAAATGGTTTAAAATTTGAAAATATTTATGTTTATTCAAAATCGTTACATCAACCTAAATATGAATATTTAAAAAAAATACTTGAACAAATTAAAGGTTTAGGATATTATACGTTTTCTAATAATGGTGATGTTATATCACCTGAAGAAGCAAAGAAAAACTCGATTATGATATTTGATGATGTCATATGTGATATTCGGTCATATTTTTGTATGGGTAGACATAATTTTGTAGACAGTTTTTATTTATGTCAATCATACACTAAAATTCCTAAACATTTAATTAGAGATAACTGCAATTTATTAGTATTATTCAAACAGGATGATTTAAATTTAAAACACATTTTTTCCAATCACGTGACCCCTGATTTATCATTCGAAACTTTTAAAGACATGTGTGCAGAGTGTTGGAAAGAAAAATATGGTTTTGTAGTTATTGATAAAGATAGTGACATTAATATGGGTCGCTATCGAAAAGGATTTGATAATTTTATGATAATATAATTAAAGTGCATGTCTTCAATCGAACATCATTCAGTTATAAACTGTTGAACACAACAGACCTATTAAACAACTGAAACTTTAAAAATCTGTTATAATCACAACAGACTTGTTCATCAACATAACAGGCTTGTTCATTAACATAACAGACTTGTTCATTAACATAACAGGCTTGTTTATCAACATAACAGATCTTATTAAAAACGTGTTCAGAATGGATGAAGAGTTAACAAAAAATATTATTAAATCTGCAAAGGCTATACGTAAAAAATACAAGCAAATAAAAACAGGTCAAATTGAATCTGACA
The DNA here is from genome assembly GCF_905475395.1 of Chrysoperla carnea. Lineage (NCBI taxonomy): Eukaryota > Metazoa > Arthropoda > Insecta > Neuroptera > Chrysopidae > Chrysoperla > Chrysoperla carnea. The sequence continues at coordinate 69,948,017 of NC_058341.1, forward strand.
TTGTGTTGGAAAAAAATTTGAAGCCTTTAACTGAACCTTTGAAAGAAATTGTTGCTGAAATTAAACAAAAACCAATAAAAAGTGAAGTGTTAACGCCTAAATTACAAACAAACAAAAGTGAAACACCAGAAACATTTATTAAGGAAAGTCCATTATTTTTACCATCTGATGAAGAAGAAGTTTTCACCACAACACCTACACGTCCTGAATCAGCGCAAATTTCAGCGAGACGATTATTATCTGAACCAAAAGGACGTGAAGAAATTGAAAATTTTTTTTCACATGGATTTCACTTTGGAGATTTAGCTGGTGAATATCTTAAACGCACACTAACTGCTGCTAATACTATTGATAATACATATGGTCCCCACTTTGACAATGATAAATGGTACATAGGTAACTCAGAGTTCAAAATTAATGGAAATGATTTTGAAATTAACGATACAAAGTATAATGGTACACGTGGTTTGTATGAGTTATTATTTATGAAAATACCAGATAATGATTTGTATACAGAGAATGATTTAAATAAATATGGATATATTTTGCGAACTACTAATGCCCATAAACGTCAATATGACATTAACAAACAGATAAATGCTAACAAAAGTTATAAATATACACACATTATTAGTAAATTATTTCCAACCATGCATCAAAAACGTGTACAATCTACCTCTATTACTAAACCATTGATGAGCAGGAAAAGAATTAAAACCACTGAAGGTATGGGCTTAATGCAAGTAACTGATAACATCAATCACACTTATTGGGACAATCCAAATGAGTTGGTAAATAGGCTTCGATTACTCATTGCATCACAAGAAGCGGGCAATACAAGTCATAATAATAAAATTGTATCAATAATTGAAGAGCTGAAAGAGGCCAAAATTATAATAAAAATATCCAATACATGAAAGAAATGTAATCATTATAATTATGAGTGTTGATAAGTTTGGTCGATCAAATAAGCGTACCTTGCAGGATCTGCATGGTTTTCATTTAACTGCAAACGGAGATTATGATTTAATAAACAAAAGGATTACAAATTTAAACAATCCTCAGCATGATAATGATGCTATAAATAAACTGTATTTGGAAACTACATTAAAAACACTTGAATTGAATAGTGACACAGTACTTGAGACACACATAGATAAAATTGGTAAAAGTATAGATGAAATTTCTAAAGTTATCTTAAAATTAAATCCAAATTTAAGCAATAATGTAGAAAAGTGTTTGAAAGACGTTACATTAATAAAAAATAAAATTAGTGATCTAACCGTTAAAATAAATAATTCATCAAATCTAACAGATAAATTTCAAAAATATATTGATTTTATTTTCGTTCATCTAAAGATTGATAAAACTAGAATCTAAAAAATAAATTATGAGTAAACAACAAATTGTAAACGAATTACATAAACCAGCGCGTAGAAATTTTAAACGAAGGCGGGTAATTATAAAAGGATTAGATGACTTATGGCAAGCCGATCTTGTTGAAATGGGTCGACATGCACAAGAAAATAAAGGATATAAATATTTATTAACTGTTATCGATGCATTTTCAAAATATGCATGGGCGGTGCCAATAAAAAATAAAACAGGAGATGAAGTTTGTACTGCAATGATGACAATTTTTAAAGATGGCCGTCTGCCAGCCAATTTACAAACAGACGATGGAACGGAATTTTTTAATACAAAATTTCGAAAGTTAATGAATAAATATAATATAAACCATTATTCAACGTTTAGTTCATTAAAGGCTTCAATAGTTGAACGTTTTAATAGAACACTTAAAGAAAAAATGTGGAAACAATTCAGTTTAAACGGGTCATACAATTGGTTGAAAATTATTTCAAAGTTAATTAATAAGTACAATGGAACAAGACATCGAACAATAAAAATGAAACCGTGTGATGTTACAACTGATAAGGAGAAGATGTTAATTTCAACTGTTTATAACAACATAAAAATTGTGGACATTCCCAAGTATAAAATTGGTGATTTTGTTCGTATTTCAAAATATAAATCACTTTTTGATAAAGGCTATTTACCATCATGGACAACTGAAATATTTAAAATTAAAAAAGTTCAAATAACAAATCCTGTAACTTATCTGCTTGAAGATTTTAATTCTCATCCCATACAAGGTGGATTCTATGAATATGAATTACAAAAAGTAAAATATCCTGATGTATATTTAGTTGAGAAAATTCTGAAAAGAAAAGGAGATAAAGTATATGTTAAATGGTTAGGATTCTCATCAGAACATAATTCATGGATTAATAATAAAAACATAGTTTAAAAATATAATTATTTATTTTTGTATTTGATTACATAATAAAAAATTTTTTCTTAAAAACAGTGATTTTTGTAAATAATTTCGAAAATTTTAAAATGTTCCTCTTTTATACTTTCAGGTAATTTCCTCCAAACTTTTTTCATATTTCTTGCAAAGCTATAATAATTAATGCAATTATCTTGAATTTCAGATATCCATTTATCATTGTTAAATAACTGTTCAGTTAATTTCAACAACACATCCATATTTTCTATGCATACATACAGCCACGGTTCTGATGTAAATAGATCTTCAATACATGTTGCTAACTCGCATGCCCAAATCGAATTATAGTTAGGAAATAATTTTGACAACTCATCCATACAAAGATCTTCATACAAAGTTACATCTTCATACAAAGTCGATTTACATAAATAACATTTACTTTTTAAACCTGGAGGCCCATCCCACTGCGTATTCCCTATGTTATAATGTTCATAACAGGGTTCACAATGTTGAAACACTTGTTGTATATTATTTGGTAAACTATTCCAAGCACGTGTAATTATTTTATCGCCATAGTTTTTTAAAGTATAAAAACTGATATTTTTATATATTTTTAAAAATGTTTCTTCAGTCAAACAATTTAATAATTGCGGTTCATTATCAAATAAATAAGTTATATTCATTTCGTAGTTAACAGTCGCTGCATTATATTGTTAATGCTTGGATGTTGACCCAACAAGTTAATAACTTCATCTAATAATTCATCGATTTCTTCATCTGTTTGTAATTTAAAATGACCCCACGCGAATGTATCCGAAGAGTTATCAATCAAACTTCGTTTATCGTCGTGTGGACTCAAAGCAATCTTTGATTGATTTACTGTATATACATTATGTTGATTAGATATAATGCATTGTTGTCTTTTAATAATTTCTGTACAGTTTGTTAAACACTTAATATAATCATCAAAAGTAATTGTATTTTTAATAACCGAGTTTTTTACTCCTTTGGCCTTTTTTATTTTATCTTCACCATTCACTCTTACACTATACATTTTAGATCTTAAACCAATAAATTCGGTAATTATTTGTCCATTTAGCTCATCTTTCATTAAACCTGGTACTTTCTTGTTAACTAAAGGTATGTTATAAATATTATTTAGTTCATAGTCACTAGTGTCAAATCTTTGTACATCACGTTTCATAATTTTGAATATATCTGGTGTTTTTATCTCGTAAATTAACGAGTCCGTGTCGGTATACAAAACCTTACACTTATCACCAAACACCCCTTGCATATAATTGTAATGAAAGTCATATACACATGTCTTTGAAATGTCTAAAATACACATGCCTACATATATTGGTTTATTAAAAAACACCTCACTTTTATTTAATTCAATCGCTACCAAGTTTTTTTAAAAATTGTCCTACTATGAAAATTTGGTTTGGCAATGAGAACTTTTGCTCCAAACCTACCCGACCACTTGGTTTTTAATTTTACAATGGTATGTTTTCTCACATTTTCCATCGTTTTGCCAAACACTGCATTGTTCATTAGCTTATATAAGTTCATTAGCTTAACTCGTTTGTTGCCTTGGCACGCATTTGAGTATTTAAGTCAATGTAGTGTTTTAGCCAAGGAGATTGATTAAATTTCAAAATACGATGCACTTTCTTCAATTTCATTCCAAGCTTGAGACACTGTTTCAAATTCCTGTAGTGAATTATGTATTTTTCTTTGTCATGAAGTGTTGTAAGTAACTTTTTTTGTTTTGAACCTGGTGGCTTTTCATGTGTCGAACATAATGGAAGATCATTATGTTGATCATGAAGATGCTGAGGGTACGCTAAGTCCACTTCCAGTATAAAACCTTCTGAGCATTCATCAGGTATCCGTTGCACGTTCAGTGATGTGTCAGTGTACCATTTAAATCCCCCAGTCGGCAAATATTGCGACATGGCCCAACCATACAAATTGTTAACGTCATAATACATTATGAATATGGATTCTTCAAGTTCATTATAATCAGACATATATTTATTGTTTGCTTTCGCATAGCGATTGCAGCACTGGCTTATTCCTCCCCTGATCCCCCGCTCCACAAACATCAACATATCAATATCAGTTAACAATTCCAGTTGAATTTGTGTGTATTTTAACATTGCATCCCATGTAAATCCCGGTGTGGTACAATAGTGCGCAGGATCTAAATTGTATGTCTTAACAGAAGTATCACGAAAATTTTCAAAAATGTCTGCTAGAAGTAATACATCTGTTTTCAAATACAGGTCCGAATATTCACCTAAAGTTTGAATTTTGAATTTTTTCCAAATATTTTTTGCATGCTCATAATCGTTTTGTGAAATGTTTGAATCGTTCAACTTGCTGTAAAATGCTCTGATAGGTGGTAAATGCCGATCTTCTAATTTATTCCAACCGTCAACATAGTCATACGGAAACACCCCCTTTCTAGTTAACAAATTGTACTTTTGAACATCCCCATCAAAACAATTTTTGTATAATATCTTACATTCTGGTAAATATGATGCTAACTTTTCCAATGATGATGCCATAAATCGGAATGAATCAACAAATTTAAATTTTACATCACTACCAACAATGTTTTTGGTGAATGATATATATTTTTCTTTATTTATAGGTAATAAATCAACTCTGCCTTCAAACGCTGTAGCCAATTCCATAATTACAAAATGTGCATCGTAGCCACTCAAATTATGGAACACAACAGGAACTGTCCGTGAATTTTGGTAATTTAAATTACACTCGCTAAGTGCGGCAGAACGAAACTTTCCCGTTAAGTGATCATGGTCTCGTACACGATCATTACCCAAAGCTTTTTCACAAATATGGCACACAGAAGCTTGCCGAAATTGTTGTTTTTCAATGTCACTAAGCTCATTCATAGGTACAGGATTTGCATATATATCTTCAACTTTTTCAGCTATTTCCTTCAATTCATCTACAAACCATAGTTCGGGATTGACTCCTCTATACGAATTATAATAACTAAGAGTATCATCATATGAACAACAAAAATAATAACCTACACTATATGCTTCATGTTGTTGATAACGTTGTGATTTTTTATTATTTTCTGGAGCAAGTGGTTTCAATAAACATTCAAAATCGGCATAGATAATAAACGGTACTCGTTCCTTATTACTAAAATTTTTAAAATATACCATGTTATTACCTTTTGTAGGCAAAATAACTTTGCAGTCATTCATTTTTTCACACTCGTCACTATGTTTTAAAAGTTTTTGTTCTTCACGAAAATAATGTAAACATCGCTCACAAAAAAACTTTTTATGGCCATCTTTATTCAATTGATTTGATACAAGTCGTGAAAAATTTTTAATCCAACAATAATGGTATTTGATATCAATATTCTCATCATTATTATTTTCTTCATCATCATCTTCTTCATCAAAATACACATCTTGAACCATAAGTAAATTTACATGTCTATTTCTTTTATTATTTGTTAACAAAGTTGGCACAACACTGTACATAGATTTTTTTAATTTTAAAACAAACACATTTATGCTTATATCGTTCAGTTTTTCAAATTTTGGTATTTGTTTTAGTTCCATCGGAAAGTTTATACCATTTAAATTTAACACCCGCGAATAATGTGGATAAGAAGACATTCTATCAGAATGCTCTGAAGCTTGGTGTAAAGCTGATGTAACCGCCCATGCAAAGCAAGCATCATCATTATTTTTAACGTTTATGCAAGCGTTTTTGGATTTTATTTGTTGAGGTAAATCAATATATGATGAACCTCTGAACGATTCATATTTGTTAATATTAATCATTAAGTTTACTACTGCATTTAAGGCCCAACCACTGTCACGTTCTTGAAATTCTTCTAGCTGTACTAAAATTGGTTTTTGTATGTTTTCCTGATACCATTCCGTTAAATTTGAAATTCGATCAATAATTTGATTCTTACTATTAAAATATTTGAATTCGTAAACTTCATCATCATTCTGTAGCTTTACAAATTCACCGCAAAATGTTGAATTTACTTTGATTTGATTGAAATCCTTTAAAACATTCCGGATTTGTCGTATAAACATACACAGTGCACCGTCCAAAAATAATTTTGGGTCTTTGTGCGTCAAATTAATAATTATACCAGTCTTAATTCGACTATCAAACGCGGACTCCATATTCTTCCATTGAATACGTTTTATATTACGTTTTATATTACGTTTTATATTATGTTTTATATTACCACCTTGATGTAGCATTGCCTTCATCATTACCCGAAAACCAATCATTTCACCAATACTTGTTTGCAAATGTCGTTTTGTACCAACACAATCACATTTTTTTAAATGTTTATTCAATTGTCGAATATTCACTGTGCATTTCTTAATCCATTTTTCCAAACCACCTTGATTTTTATTTTCATTTAATAGAAGCAAAGCTTTCTTCATATTCTCTACCATTGATTTGCTTAATTCCACTACTGAAGCCATTTTTAACAATAGAAGTAATTAAATACAATATATTAGTATTAAGTCCAATATATCAGTAATTTGAATCCAATACAGACATTGTATTTATACACAAAAATCTAGTTTATTTACGTCACCTCTTATCGTTCAATTTTTTACATTATTTTTCCTTATTATTAATTAACCACATTCCTATATTTTTCAAAACGGATACCACTAACCACAAAAATATACGTCAACTTATTAACCACAAACAAACAACTCTTATCACTCAATATTTTATTTAAATTTTTCCTTACAAGTTAATTAACCTCAATTATATAAAATACTTAATCTTAAGCCACAAACATTTCCTCAATGGGACTATGTTGGCGGTTGTAATTCAGGATCACAACTAGGTGCGAAAAACGCTGGCGGTCAGCAGCCGGCCGCCACCATCAACTGCGAATGGTACGGCATCCCAAAATTATTTAATTAAAACAATGCCTTATCAAATTTTGCGGTTTTAAATGCATACTTTTATTTTAACCACAAACATGCGGTTTTGAATTAATAATTTCCTTATCAGCTTCTAACCACAAACATATTCATATTATTTCTATACTACACCGGAAGTAAATCACAATTTTTCTCCATGTTAAATCTTATGGAAAAGTGGTCGGGACTCGGCTTTACTTACCTACTAGTACGCTGTAAAAATTTCAGCTTGATATCATTTTTCGTTTTTGAGTTATCGTGTTGGCAGACAAAAGGCAGGCAACCGGAAATGGACTAAATAGAAGATTCTATCTAACACCTATACCAAATTTTTGTTATTAGCATCAATATTTTTAAGCGTTACAAACTTGGGACTAAACTTAGTATACCTTGGTATGTATTACATATATGCATGGTATTATTATATGTATGGTTATTTGTCATGTCATATGTACATGTAGTATTAAAAGTGAAAAAATTTATAAAAAAACGTAAAGATATTTTTTTTTTTAATTTATGTTATTAACAGAGAGCCATAAGGAGGTATAAATATCTCAAATTTCGGAATCCATTACCAGTTAATAAATCTTTATAAAAACTTTTCGACTACATTGTTTAAAGCTTACTTAAAGAAGTTAAAAACAAAAGTTTTGGCTATCTTGCCCAGGGGGTGGGAGCTACCACTTAGAAGGATGAATTTTAAGCAAAAAAGTCAATCAAGCATATTCCAAAAAGTCAATACTCTCCGAGTTATTAGCGATTGTATTTAACGTCAAATAACTGAAAAATTTGCTTGTTTTTTGAAGAAAGTATATCATACACTTTTTAAAGTACTTTTAAAAACCATGAAAATGAAAAAGTTTCAAGTCATTTGCACGAAAATTAACGGAGTTATAGGTAATGAAAAGAAAGTTTCACGTACTTTTCTTTTTATGTTTTATTCAGCACAAAAAAACTGGTGAATTTATCACGGTAATACGGATATATAATTTTTTATGCATTGCAATTTTAATGCAAAAAATATCTTTATCGTTAAATAAACTCGAAAAAAAATAAAGGTTAGGAAATAAAATATTTTGCTGAAAAAATGCTAAATTTTTTTCCCTCAATTTTTTTTCTATACCTTTATTATTTTACGAGTTATTTAACAAGACTTTTTTGTATTTTTCGAAAAAAATTCTGGCATTTAAATTGCAATATTTCAAGAAATAAGTATCCGAAACTGCTAGAACTTTTTGAGCATGTCGTCATTACCTAAATAAAATTATATGGAAAGCAACAAGCATTAATTTTAGTTCCCGTGGTAAATTCATCTATTTTTGTGCTAAATGAAATATAAAAACAACGGTCCGAGAAGCTTTTTTACTCACTTGAAACTCCCGTTAATTTTTATATAAATACTTCTTTAACTTACATTCTTTTTTTATAGTATTTCTAAAAGTCTACGATATACTTGTTTTTAAAAAAACGCCAAATTTTTCAATTATTTGACGTTAAATACTCATTAAATACTGAATTTCATTAGACAAAAACTCGGAAAGTATTGACTTTTCGAAATATGTTTCAATGGCACTTTTTTGCTTAGAATTTTTTCCTATATCGAATCCCGTCATCATTTTTAAATAAACTTTTCCACCCTCTGGACAAAATCGCACAAATTGTTGTTTTTAATTTATTTAAGTAAACTTTAAGGAATGCAGTCTAACAGTTTTTATAAAGATTCATTGATTGTTCCTGGAATCCGAGGTATAAATCTAACGGCTCTTCATTACATTTCTACAAAAAATGTACAAAAATGCATTTTTTAAAGCACAAACTAGGAAAATTATCTTTCCATAATTTGCAAAATTCTCAAAATTTATAAATGCCTTTTAGAAGCTAATGCAAAATACCGCATCTCGATCCATCTTACTTTAGAAATTTTCATGCTTAAATGTTAAATTTCCTCGCCTACAATGAAACTTCCAATGATTTTATAAGATGATACCGTTTTAAGTTATAAAATACAAAATTTGAAATTGTACTCGAAATGTAAATGTCAAAAATAGGTGTCATTCGATTCGTAATTTTATGTAGAAAGTTTACTGAAAAAAATGAAATGGCGCTAAAAAAAATTGAAAAAGTTATAAACAATTAAGTGAAAAATAAAATAGGGGGCTCAGTTTTTTTTGAATAACTCAAAAAATATTGAAAATTTTCGAAGTCTGAAAAAAGATCCAAAAAAATTTCCTAAAATAAAGTTTCTACTGCCGAAATTGTATCTCTAATATTTATAATTTTTACAGAGCCTTGAAAATAGCACAAAATATGGCAAGTTTGGCTCTCGCGCGCGTTCTGTCTTTGAGACCTACTAACAAAAAAAATTATTTAGGCATATGAAATATGAATATTAATAAATAAAAAAATTAATGTAGTTTTGAGATACATGAATAAACAATAATCCGTGGTTGAAAAATTTTTTTCCTAATTTTTGCATTAGTTATGTAATTGTTAACTAACAATTTTTTCTATATAGAATGTTAACATAAAATCTCCGATAATTATTAAATTAAAACGCCAGAATTTTTTTCCCTCCGTGAAGTTATTCTTATTAAGCTTACAAATAAATTACCGTTTTTAAAATTTTACAATTTTCATTTTTCAATTTGTTATTAACAAATGAATATTAACAATTGAATATTAACAAATTAAAAAAAGTTATGAAAAAATATATTTTTTTTAAATTTTTTTAATTTTTTATATTTAAAAGCTACATAAAAATAATTTTTTCAAATTTTTGCAATTGTTGTTTAAAAAATTGTTATAAACAAATACATTGTTTGTGAGTAAATCGAAAATTTTTTTTTTTGCAATATGTTCATTAACACAAATTATGATTTAAAATAAAAAAATTTTTTCTTAAAAAAATTTATTTGTTGCTTAAAAATGCGTTTGTTAATTAACAATCTTTTTAGCTACTAATTATTAATATTAAGAAATATTATTATTTTTTTAAATTTTTTAATTGTTTGAATTTTTTATAGTTAAAAGCTACATAAAAATAATTTTTTCAAATTTTTTATTCATAAACAATGTATTTGTTTATAACAATTTTTTAAACAACAATTGCAAAAAATTTGAAAAAATTATTTTTATGTAGCTTTTAATTATAAAAATTAAAACAATAAAAAAATTTTAAAAAAATTTATTTTTTCATTACTTTTTTTCATTTGTTAATATTCAAAGTTAATAACAAATTGAAAAATCAAAATTTTAAAATTTAAAAACGGTAATTTATTTGTAAACTCAATAAGAATAACTTCACGGAGGGAAAAAAATTCTGTGGTTTTAATTTAATAATTATCGGAGATTTTATGTTAACATTCTATATAGAAAAAATTGTTAGTTAACAATTACATAACTAATGGAAAAATTAGGAAAATAATTTTTCAACCACGGATTATTGTTTATTCATGTATCTCAAAACTACATTAATTTTTTTATTTATTAATATTCATATTTTATATGTTTAAATAATTTTTTTTGTTAGAAGTCTCAAAGACAGAACGCGCGCGAATTATATATTCTCTAGTAGTTATATTTTTTTTAGACTTAAAACCATAATATAATGCAACATGTGCATGTTACGCATTTGTTTATTAGTTAACATAAATTAGAAGAGTTATTTTAGAAAGTTTATTTTAAATATTGCTATACTCAAATATTTCTCAGAAAACTGTCCTTTAAATATTACGAGAAAGTTGACCCTTAATAATATTAATGTTATACCATCTGGACGGTCACAAGTGTTATACAAAAGATCATATTACAAAAAGGATCTTTTAAAAAGACATCCTTTAATTACAAAGTAGTACTTTAAAAGCATATATAAAGTAAACTATCTAATGTACAAACAATACTTAGTATCCAAACTTTTTGACGTATGTTCGGGTTCGGATAACTTTGTTTCAATAATACTTATTATTACAATCGTTTGACATAAGTTCGGATTGTTAAATAATTTGTTTCATTAAAATATTTATTTTTAATTGTTGTTACTTAACATTTTGTACAAGTGTAAATTAAATTGTAAATTTAATTAAATAAATAAATTTTTATTTAAATATCTGGTCCACAAGATATTAATCGCGAAAGCCAAACTTGCCATATTTTGCGCTATTTTCAAGGCTCTGTAAAAATTATATATATTAGAGATACAATTTCGGCAGTAGAAACTTTATTTTAGGAAATTTTTTTGGATTTTTTTTCAGACTTCGAAAATTTTCAATATTTTTTGAGTTATTCAAAAAAAACTGAGCACCCTATTTTATTTTTCACTTAATTGTTTATAACTTTTGCAATTTTTTTTAGCGCCATTTCATTTTTTCCAGTAAACTTTCTACATAAAATTACGAATCGAATGACACCTATTTCGTAATATTCGGAGAATATACAAAAAAGTTAGAAAAAATCGTAGATGTTAACTAAACTAATATACTTATGTTTTCTGCAAATTTGCATATTATAAAAATTTCATTTAGGTAGTACAGATAAAATAAATAAAAATCTTAATAACAAAGAAAAAAAATGTACGAACGATATAATTTAAAAAATCTTATTTCCTTTTATGCAGGTTTTTCCCATAAACTATTTAACAAATGTTATTATTTTTATTATTAGTAATGTAGGTGTTTACTACTTATATTCTCTCCTCTGTCACATGTTTTAACATAGTCTATAATCTATATCTATTCTCTCTATTATAACAACGCTATATTTGTGGCGACATTATCAAAGGGATAAATAAAAATGTTTTGCAAATTTGAAAATAATATTTACATTTTAAAATCTCGTCTATAATATAGACATATTATAATATAATTAAATGTTCATTTATTAGGGTCTTCAGGTATGAAATTTATATTATTTATGTTTTATGACTCTTATTAGGTATGTAATAAAAATAAACACACAAAATGTAGAGATGTAAAACATGCATGGGCAAACGTGGCTTAAAGAAGCCACTCGGACTTCTGTAACTAACATACCAGTAAGACAGTGATACCCTAATCAAAGTCAGCCAATAATACGAGTAAGACAGGGAGACAACATTTTTTTCTACCTATCTCATTACTATTAGAGAAACTGAGATAGGTAAAAACGGCGTATACCCGTCTCGCTTCGTCCTCTATGAGCAATGTAGACTTATATAAAGAGACACACAATAAACTTTAAGACACGCAAAAAACTTATAAAAATGGTTACTTTGACTTAAAATAACTCGTCCATGCCTGATGTAGAATATTATGTAGATGAAAAATACGAAAAAATTTAAAGGTTTATCCAACTTGTGTGTTTGTACCTATTTATAAAAATTACCTCACACAATGAGATTATCTTTTAACAAATTCCGATGTTACCTATTTTATATTTGAAGTAAATACAAAAAAATACACTATCATCCGTTTTAATCCGACGCTAATATTTTATTTTTTATATCAGATGCCGCACTTCTTTAGTAATTCGATTCCCACCTTTTTTAAAATTTAAAAATTTTCCGTATATTCTTCATTTTGTTAAAAAAAAAAAAAGTAGCGTGAATGGCTAGCTGTACAAAAAACTATTGGACTTGGTAGTAAACGTAGGATGAACAAATCGAATGAGTTAAAAAATTTTTGTTACGTGTTATTTATCTCGAAGAAAATAAATCAAAAAAAGTTTTTATACACTTGATATATGCAATTAAGGAAAATTCTCAATCTTTAAATTTTTCATGTATAAACATGGTCGGTTCATTTATAGTACTTGATAAATTAATTATTTTTAAATAAAAACTGTTCATTTTTTGTATATAGATAATTACAAGAAAATCAATCTATTTTTGTTTGTTTATATTTATTTGAAAGACAAAAATTATAGATTTCAAATAGAACTCTCCGTTTATTCCGTATGTTTGAATGCAAATGAGAAGACGGTAACCAGGTAAGCGGTCGCTAAAATAATTCAGTGTGGTTTCAATTAATAATAATATATTAATATCTGTAATTTTTTTACGTTTAAATGAATAAAATAGCGAATAATAATTTATTTAGTCTCTTATCATTTATTTATGCTAAAAAAAATGAAAGAAGTGTATTTTTCTCGAATTTTGGGTCGTTCCAGGAACAAGCCGTCCACTATTTAGAAAATTTATTAGTTGAGGAATTTTTTTCTTACATGTGTCTGCCAAATATTTCCGTGGTTTGTTTCCCTACATTTCTCACTATTTGATGATTTAATACGTGTTTAAATCATCATATTAAAGGGGATAAAAACTCATTAGGTGTTAGTTACATGCTCTAAGTAGGAAAATTAATTTTTGTACCACTAGTTGCTTTTGCCATAAAATATGAAGCATATTTAAAAAATTAAATGTTCTCGACATAGACCTGATAAAATCCATCATTGAGTATGAATAATTTTCGTTTAGAAAATTATTGCAGGATTTCGTTTGAAAAATGGTCCTGAACAGAAAAGTACAGGTTGCCGGAATAAAAAATTCGTAAAATTGGAAAAAACGCGTTTTTTCGTTTTTCATCCCTCAAAAAGTGAAAGAAAAATCAGAATTTGAATATGTATATAATTTTTATTTGCCGAGTAATGCTTGCCCAACAACATCGCGCAAAAATTTTTGATCTAATTGTATTTTATGTGCTTGATTCTTAATTGTTATAAGACAACGCGAAAAATCACCCAAAAATAACGATTTTCTGTTCTATACATGCTAGCAAAATGGGATTTTCAACAATCGACTAGAAGTAATGTCAATTAAGCAGGAAAGTTAAAAAAATTTCATTATAGAAATGCAACCCCAAAAATTGGGGAAATCTACAAATATATTTTGTATACATATTAAAAATCTGATTTTTTCATACTATTTTTGACGAATGAAAATCATAAAATTTGCGTTTCTTAAAATTTCACGAATTTTTTAATAGAAAACTGAAAGGCTTGAATTTCGAAGAACATTTTTTGTTAATTTTGAGCACAATTACCTATATGATAAAAATTTCTCCGAATTTAATGAATATTGTTTAGTTGTTTTAGAACAATTACTTTTAAAACAATATCCAACCGAGTTATTCCCAGAACCTACACTTTGACGTTCAGACTGCAAAAATTTTCCATACGAAAAGCATTCTTGCTCAATGACGGATTTTACGGGGTCAAACACAACATAATGTATAAAGATTTTTAAACAAAATTGGTTTTTCCAAGAAGGTGGCTGAAAAAATATTATACATTTGCTTTGCCTATATTAAGAAAAAAACATTCTGAAAACGTCCGCTTTCCAATGTTTCCAAACTCATACCAGAAAGTAGCGAAATAAACACTGCAAAATAACTATTTTTTGCCTTCTGTACAAAATCAAAACAGTGGATTACTATTGGAATAAAAAAATAAATATAATCAATTTTAGATTTTACTTAATATTAAAAAACAATATTTATACATTGTAGTATCCTGAATTATCCTATATTTCCCAAATTATTTCTTACAGAGCATGATCAATAGATCATGGCGACATATTGCTGAATAAGCAATAATAATTATATAAATTGAGAAACAAAATCCAATGTAAATCAGATTAGTATTTTTATTCAAAGTGTAATATTATTTAATAAATAAATAATTAATTAAATACAGTCTCCGGTATATTTTTAATTACAATACAAAAAAGTCAACAAGTGTTAAATTGCAAAAAGGAAGGAAGTTTCATATAACATTAAAATCAATATAAAAATTGATTTAAGTAATAAACTGAATTCTGCATAAGTCAACAATAAGTTTGACTTTAGTAAATTATAATAATTTACTTGTGATTGGAAGTAACCGTCCGTTTTGGGATCTACGTACAAGGATCAACCTGGTGACAGCAAGCCCTGCCCTTGGTAATACCAAGTAAAATTAATTAAAGGTTCAACCGTTTCCTGGAACAACTCCTGGGATACGACAACATAAAATACAATATACATCATAAAATACATTTCATCAATTTAACAAACAAGATGGGAATGGTTAAATGGTGTCAAAAAAAGGTCTTAAACATTATTATGAATGGCCATCTGCATATAGTATTTTTTTTTTTTTTTTGTCTTTGAAGTAGACCGCATATAAACATTTTTATTAGCAAATAATATTCCAGAAAATATTTTTTTCAATAATAAATAAAATTTCTTAAAAAAATCTACATATTGTAGATATTAAAATATCCGATTAACAGAAAACACGATCCGAAGATTTTGTAGCAATTTACGTTGAATAATAGTCGAAGTAAACTGTGTTCCATTTTCAAATTTAATAAAAGATGGATAATATGTAAACTTTTTTGGATAATCATATCAAAATGAAAAAACTTAAGTATACCTAATCATACAAATTGCTTATAATATTCCCTAAAACCAAATATCTGGGTGGGTAAATATTAGATTTGAAAAAAAAGGATATAATAAGTTATGGAAAAATTGATTAACGTTTTCGAAAATAATTAAAGGGACGGTTAAATTTTACAATAGGTGCAGAAAGTTTTAATCTATTTTAATTATAGCTAGTTTCTAACTAGGGTATATAGTTTTAATGCTAAAATAAAAATAAAATATGAATTTTAGATTTATGGTTGAAATTATTTGTACCTTATTTTTAACTTTGATAATGAAATTTGTTATAACTTCATGAATGTAGACGAAACATAAGAATACAATTTTCGATATCTGCCTTGGTTTTCGAAATATCAAAAGCTAAATATTTAAACAAAATTTTCGATTTTTTGAAAATTACTGCAGATATCGGAAAATTTTATTATTACCTTTCGCTTTATATTGATCTTTTATAACATGATTCACCTTCAAATTTGGAAATACAAACTTTTTTAAATTTGTGTTTTCACTACCATGCTCACACATCCTTAAAAAGTCGGGTACAACGGGTTTTTTTTGTTTTAAATAATTTATCAGTTTTAACTCTAATTTAAATAACTTTTTTTTTAATTTCCACCAACTAGTTTTGTAGAAATCTATAAAATCATATCATCCATCTACCATTTTACCATAAAGCCAATGTTAAATATTCCTACTTTTTAAGTTATTATTTAAATAATCGAGCAAACCCCCCTAAAATTTTCAAAATTGATTTAAACTTAGTTCAACTTAATATAAAAAAATCAACTTTTTTATTTAAATTGCCTTGATGCTCGTACATCGTTCAAACACTTATCGAAACTAAAGTTTAAGTACATGAACTAATATATTTTTATTTTTCTAACTTTGTGCAAGCAAGTCTTCTACAAATTACAATACACTTTTTTTTTTAATTATAACGTTAATTAACGTTAGTCGATAAGACGAGAAAAAAACTACTTCAAATTACATATTTAATTAAATGAAAATAAACTTGTACATTGATTGATTTTCTCTGTGTAATTTTCCCAAAAAATACAAATATTTTTTTCGATTATAGCGTTAAATAACGCTACTAAAAAAACATTACTTCAAATGAGCATCTTCATAAATATTTTATTGAGGATGTAATTTTTTTTCAAAATAGATTTAAAAAAACGTATTTTTTCAAAACGAAGTATCTTTCTCGAATATCCATAATTTTTAAATTCCGTGTAAGTGGATATTGTTGTAAGCAATAGGTAATAGTACGGTAAATTAATACGGTTATATAAAAAAAAAGCAGGTATACTTATAAAATGTTTGGTGTTGCGCCCATAGGATACCACTGTCCATAGTAAATTGTCATAATTAACACTTCAATTAAGTATCGAATTTTTCTGCTTTAGCATTGAAGATTCTACTGATAACTTCTTGAGTTATTCATGCAGGTGGATAATTATGATGTTTCTGATAATACAATATACATAGCTTTATATAGTGTAATATTTTGTTTAGCATCAAAAATGGTTAGAAATATCGAAAAAATATTTATAGGGAAAAGTTGACCCATTTACCGATTTTCATGACGAAATTCGCATTTATTCCATTATTTTGATCTTCATTCAGAATTAATTTTTAATTTGATAATTAGTATGTTATGGAATGTTACAATAGGGTAAATTATCTAATAATTTATTTTTTATTTTTAATTGTTATGTATTCAATTGTTATATTGTTATGTATTTGAAATTTTTTTTAAACGGGCTCGATTTTCACTACCGGGAGACTGTCTTAGAAACCCAGTTTATAATATTAAGTATTGACGAATTTAGAATGTTTAGTAAACCAAAAGAGTACAGTAAAATAATTTCTACAACTTAAATAATTTACTATTATAGAAAATTATTTATTATGTAAATGGGTTAAAAAAATTCATAAAGTGTCTATAGGAAATTTTTTATTTAACAAAAGTCGCTTAATAATAATGACTTTAAAATAGTTTAAATTATTTAAAATAGATATTATAAATTTGTGATCCTGGTTCAGAAACTTATCAGCTTGGTAGGCTGTACGAAATATGTAAAAGGTAAAGGTTGTAAAAGTGACCATTATATGCACAAATATTTCTTTGAATAAATGTTACCTGTTCTTCCACCAACCAATGAATAAACGCTAAAAAGAAACTGGTCAATTAATGAAAGTTTCTTCGGTACGAAATATTTATTCGTAGGTCAATCTATAAGCAAAAGTATTAGCATATTGTTGATGTATTTGTGAGATAAACTATTTTCAGAATTTAAGTATTGAATTTCTTGAAGTATATTTTGCTTTATTCATTCTATGTACGAAAGTTTTCTGTGTAATATATTCGTAATTTTTGTTTCGTTTTGTGATTTAAATTCGGTATTTTTTCCAAAAAGTACAGTATTTAATTTACTGGAACAGTGAATTGAGTGAATTATTCAACACAAAGGTAAGTCTCTATATTGTTTATTCTTATTATTTGATATTTTTTTACAATTTGTGCATCATTGAAGGAGTGTGGAAAAATATATTTTGAATAAATATAGCAAAATATTAAATATTATATATATATATGTTATAATATATTACATATTATTTAGATATTAAATTTAATATATATTTATTCAAATGTGCGATAAAAATGTTACAATTTGTCTTGAATGCCTCCACACCGTCTGCTCTCCCGGAAACAGTATATATGTACTGTAAAATTTTATTATATTTCATGGCTATTTAGAATTTTTTAGAAAATATATAATATGTAATTTTTTGTTAACTAACGTAATTAGATGTCAATTAACATCTGCATTATAGTTTTAAGTAAATAAACTAATTGACTTGATTATTTTTATTAATTCTGTGTAATATTTAAAAAAAGTTAAAAAAAATTTATAGTGATTATAGTTATAGCAAATAAAGCTTTTAACTTTTAATATTTTAACTTTTTTAATATAAAGAATCTGTAAAGTCCCATTTCAAAAGTTTAAAGTTGGTCCCCTTCCCAGTACAGGGGATGAATGAGGTGGTTCGGGTTTTCATTTTATTAAACACATTTAAAAAATATTGCCCGAGCACTTTTCATCAAAGCACACAAAGTGTATTTCTTCGATACTGCAGTTCATTGACACTCTTTAAAAAAACCCTTTCCATTTCTTAACCAAACTAATGTTAAAGCAGAAGAATGATTACAGACAAACCCGTAATTATTTTTCGCATTTTAATTTAAACTTAATTATTATTTATAAGAAGTAATGGATAATTTAAGTTAAATTGTTACCCAAAAATTCAATTAACATATACAGGTATTTATAAAAATATCTGCTTTTGAATATATAAATATTAAGCTATTCACTCTTAACATCAATTGAACAGCGGGTCCAAAAATTGAGAAAAATATCGATAAGAATGTTAATGGTCGTTTAGATATGTAGACCAATTTTTATTCATTTAGAAATGTAGAACAACGGATCAAGATATCACTGCACTGCCTAGATATGTAAGAGTGTATATAAAGAATTTTGTAAAATAACATGTATGGAACACGAAGGTGAATACGTTGAGGCAAAACGATCTGAAAATAACTGTCTTACTTACGTCAACAATAATAATTGTAACGTAGGTAGGTAATGTATGAAAAATGTTATATATTAATTATTTTGTTATAAATTTTTCAAATTAGCATTTAAACATTTAATTACGACATTTTAATGACCCAATGAGGGAAATTTTGTTATCAAAAACAAAAATCGCGGAATGATCTTTTTGACGGGGGTTTTGAAAAGAAGATAATTCAAAAATACGTATTTTTTTACCCAATACTCAATCCTGTATTTTTAACAGTTCTCTAGTTTAGTCAAGAAAGTTTTGAAATTGATAAATTTTTTTTGTTGGAAACGGTGGGGTGGGGATTAATAGTTGATAATAATAGTATGAAAAGCTAGCAATTGTAGAATTAACATTTCTGGAATTTTTTAATAATTAATGAAAATTACACTTATAGTTAATAATCAATTTTTTTGATTCAAAAAAATAATTTAAAATCAAATAAAAATGTCCCAAACGTTATTTCTGCAATTACTGCCAGGCAAACTTTGATTATTGATTTTTTTAGAAACTTAGCCATAATTCGACCTGAAGGGATTCAGTTTGCTCGCTAGACCCCACAATTGTCAGCGGCGGTTCATCAATTTCAAAAACAAACAGGTATAGACCCTTTTCTATTATTCATACAAATTCGAAAAAAATTATTAGTACCTGCATAAAAAGTGTTATCTTTTCTTATAGCTATTTGTGCTTATTACTAGAGAATGAATTATGATACAGGGTCGAGCCTTAGCAAAAAATACGTATTTTTGAATTGTCTTCATCTTCCCATTTCCATTTAATGTTTTCAGCGAAAATAAAAACTTCCCCAAAAATGTTTCTTCAATTTTATTCATGTAATTGTTCTTTTATAAACAAAATTATTTATATACACTCCTACATATCTCGGGTTTCCCTTAATATCTGCTGTAAATGGTCTACATTGATAAAAGACATTCCCGCCGGACACCCCGTACATGCTATGTTTAAAGTGAATAGCTGACTGTTAACATTTTCCAAAGCAGTGTAGAAAATAATTTTTTTACCTAAACTTTATAAAAAAAATTTTTTTTTTTTTCAAATGTAGCCTACGTAAACGTCCTACATATGACAATTTGTGCTATATGATACCATTACTATGATATAACAAAAATTGTATTAGAAGGAAAATCGAGTTTTCTTTATTTCGCCAAAAAGTCATTTACAGAATAACCGTTGAAACAGAAGAGCTTTTTAATTATTTTGATTTTAGTTTTTGTATGACTATAAAAATTGACCTTCTGTTTAAGTAGTAGATAAGCTATATTTTGTATCGTTTCACATAAAATATACTATTTTCTATATGTTTAAGAATATTGTAACAGAAGTTAAAATTCCAAAAAAAATACAGTGTGATCATTTTAATCTATAATGGCTAATAGTTAGTTTTGTAGTTAACCAATCAAAAATTAACTAACATAAAAATTGCTGAGTTTAATGGGAAACATCATGTTCAGACATCGAATTTGGACAATTCTTCGGGTTTCTTTAATAGCCAATTAAGATTCTAAACGGTTAGAGATTTAAAGTTGATCCTCATAAAAAACTAACACTTTTGTTTAAAACATTTTTTCGAAAAACGTTTAACTTCAGAGAAAATGCGGCTTAAAATTGTCAATTGCAATAAATTGAAAAAAGTACGCTTTCAGTTTATCGATAAAGTCATGGGCAGAGAGAGCGAATGCCTTCTATTGACCTTGGCAACTTTTGGAAAATTTTTTTCCCGTAGTTAGCCTATTTTTTTTGTTGATAAATGTAATAATAATATATTTTTAACGAAAGCTGACGATTTTGGAAAAAATGGTTTTGATGAAAAATGAGGATCGACCTTCTAATTTAAAGTGTTAGATCTCTTACCGTTTACCGTTTACTAGCTAAATTGGGTATTAAAGAGGCTCCAAGAACTTAGTCAAATGTGATGTCAAATCATGACGACCGTCATCAAACTACAACTTTTATTAGAGTTATTATTATTTGATTATTACCTACAAAACGAACTATTAACCATTATAAAATAAATTAACCCACCCTGTATATCTCAACCAATTTGTATGTTAAAAAACCCCAAGAAAACTTTTTAAAAAAATTTGAAAATAATAATAGTTTTTTGTAAATGTCATTGTGTTCGAAAATAAAAGGATCAATCGACGTACCTTCACCACATAGTTTCCCACTGACTTTTGATCGATTTTATTATTATAGCAGAACTTCAATAACTTAAACTGCGGTAACGTAAAAGAATTAATAAATTTTATCGATTCTTCTTTCTCAGAGCCTTAAATATCTCTTACTTAAAATACAACCTCTGTAACTTAAACGAATAATTTTGTATTTGGATCTCGGTAGCTTCAAGTAATTAATATTGCTCAATAACTAACATCATTCATATTTTTATTGATTATTTAAACCAACCCGCATGCACAATAAAAAAATAATATATATACAGTATGTCGCTTAAGATGGACCCTCATATTTTCGCTATTTATAGGAATATCCATTTGAAATTTTGCACACAGTCATACAGGGTGATGTGTTACAATTTTTAAGATACTTAACCGAAATCAGAATTTTAAACTCCTACAAATTAACTAATAGTCTCGTTTCTTAATATTTTGCCTAGCGTCAGAGATGGTTAGAGATATCGAAAAAAAATTATAAGAAAAAGTTGCTTGGAATATTTTTTATATACCTATTTACCGATTTTCATGACAAATTTCGTATTTTTTAATTTTTCCACTATCCTTCCTTTTCTCAAAATTATTACAAACAACATTTTTTCAGTTTTTACATTCCATAGCTCAGCAGTATAACAATTTGTTCTTTACTTTTATGTTGAGTGTGCTATAGAGTGTAAAAACTGGACAAATGGATGAGAGAGGATGTCTTTCTTTACTTACATGGCGTCATAAAACAAACGATTACGTTATCAAGACTGCCTATACATGATATTTCAGCAATTAACTGAGTCAATTATTTGTTTTCATTTTTTTTTTTTAATTTAAATTTCCCTGAATAGGTATGCAATTAACATTAGATTATACTTTCAATAAAAAAATGAGTAACATTCCAAAAGTAATGTAAACTTTTATTTTTATTTCCAGACTTCGGTATCTAGTTGACAAATCGTATAATATATTTCACCAATCTCTGCCATTATACGTCACTAAAAGGTTTTTTTTTTTTTTTAATTTATTGCATTTTACTTTTATAACTTTCACTCCGTAACCGTAAGGTATATTTTTTGGAAATTGTTTAAGTAAGATTTTCGCAGTTTTTGAATTAAAAAATTTTCTAGTGACGACATTATGTCTGAATTTAATGAATTCAATTATGATGATGAATCCGATTTTGATGATGAAGATTTTGGCTACGAAGATGAATTTTTCGACTGCAATAGTACCTTTGTATGGGATTGTCCACCTAATGAAACATCCTATGATAAAGAAGTATATGCTAAATGGACTATGTTTGAACCTTCAAAGATTACTGTTTGGGAGGTTTTAAATATGATACTAGCATTGACCATCAGGTTCAATTTATCGTATGAAGCTCAACAGGCTATTTTAGAATTAATAAAGATTCTTGCTGGACCATCGTTTACTAATTTGGATGTTTCAAAATACTTAAATCGTAAATTATTAAATCCTGCCGAAGACCTAATAAAATATGTATTTTATTGTACTTTATGCAATAAACCATTAGCAGATCCGGTATCGAAATATAAATTAAAAAATAAAGAAGTTGCATGCTTAAATTGTAAGAAAGAATACAAATTAACAACCAAAACAGACAACTTTTTTATGATTCTCAATTTGGAACATCAATTACGGCAGATTTTAAATGACCCAGAGTTACGAGACTCTATTAACAATAATATTTTAAATCAAAAAAATAATCGCGGTGTCACTGATGTATGTGATGGTTATAGATATAAAGAAGACAACTTCATTAAATCAAAACAAAACAAGAACGAATTTGTTTTAACTTTAAATGTCAATATCGATGGAACATCCAAATTTAATAATAGTAAGCATAGCATTTGGCCAATCCAATGTATTGTCAATGAAATACCAAAATTACAACGGAATAAGTTTGTACTTCTTGCAGCACTATGGTGCACAATTAGCGAGCCAAAACCTCAATTTATGAATCTTTATTTGAAATATTTCCTTGATCAAGTTTCAAAACTCACGAACACGGGTATTAAAGTCACAACGGGCAAAGGTACTGTTATAACATACTTTTGCAAAATTTTTTCTTTTCCTTTGGATTCAGTTGCTCGACCCATTTTACAAAATCGTTTGGATTTCAATGGATATTTCGGCTGCAGTTGGTGCTACCATCGAGGAGTTTACGTAGCGAATAGCATCAGGTACCCACTCTTGCCCAATAATCCCGAAGAACGGAATCATGAAAAATATTTGCAAGATGTGCTTAGAGTAAAAGAGTCTTCAAATGAGAATCCAAGTTCTAATAAAAGGCCAAAACTACGATCAGATAAGGGGATTAAAGGATCTAGCATTTTGTCACAAATTAATGATTTCGATTGTGTCTGGGGCTTTTCTCACGATTACATGCATGCTGTTCTCTTGGGTGTAACTCGACAATTGTGGGAACAATGGAGCAAGGATCTTTTAACCGTTGCAGATAAAAAATTGATTGATGAACGATTAATTTCCATAAAACCTCCTAACGAAATTCATCGAGTTCCCCGTATTATGGAAAATAGAAAAAACTGGAAAGCTACAGAGTGGAGGTCGTGGCTTTTGTTTTATAGCGTACCAGTTTTAACTGGAATTTTAGAACAACGGTTTTTAGACTCTTATAAATTGTTTGTTAGAAGTATATTTGTTCTTCTAAAAACCAATATCAGTGCCAAGGATTTAGTGCAGAGTAAACGAGACCTTCTCAGATTCGTATATGACTGTCAGATATTCTATAAAGAACCGTTTATGACTTTTAATGTTCATAGCTTACTACACACAGTTGACAGTGTAAAAAAAAATGGTCCATTGTCCGTTACGTCTACGTATCCTTTTGAGGGCAATATGTTTCCTCTAAAAAAAACAGTGACCAGCCCAAAGGTTGTTCTATGCCAAATGGCTGACAGAACATTGCGAAATGCAAATTTCCAAAATCAAATGTGTCTTGCTTTGACCGATAATGAATCATGGAGTTTTTGTAGGACTTTGCTG
Source organism: Chrysoperla carnea (assembly GCF_905475395.1). Lineage (NCBI taxonomy): Eukaryota > Metazoa > Arthropoda > Insecta > Neuroptera > Chrysopidae > Chrysoperla > Chrysoperla carnea. Next base: position 69,972,510 of record NC_058341.1, read on the forward strand.
AACAAACGAAAGTACGTTACAAAAAATTATAAAAAAACACAAGATGGGGCATTTTTAATTAAAGATAAAGATGACAATTCACAGGAGTTTAACCGGTGTACATTTAAAGGAACTATGTACCATAGTGAATTATATACGAGAACCAATAAAACGGACAATAGTGTAGTTTTTTTAAATGACATGCGTTATGCAAAAATTGAATCCTTTTTACCTCGTAACGATATCACTTTAGTTAAAATAAAGTTTTTACAAGTTTCAACTTGTGATAATTTGACACATTTATCGAAGGTAGTAAGTTATGACAACCAATCATCATTTATAAAAATTACGGATATTGCTGGCAAATTAGTTTCTATGTGTATTCCAACAACAACGGATAAATTAGAGTATAATACTTATGTATCTCAACAACCGAATAATTTTGAAACACAATAAATTATTTACATAACCAATGTATGATTTATAGAGCTCTATATGTGCGTATTATCATTATCCATTTTTAGCCTTACTTTTAGTCATAGAATAATCGACGAATGTGATGAATCGCATAAAAGTCTAGTTAACATGTACAAATTAGCAAATTAAATTCTGTAAAATTGTCTGTGGATAACTTGAACAAAAAATTTTTCTTTCTCGCTGACATCTCCACCTTGACGAAGATATTTTTTATCGGGTGAGGAAGCTTGTGTGCCTTAATGAATCTGAGAGCTATATCGACGGTAGCATAGCTACTGGTAGGGTCACCCTAGTCGAACAGGTCTAAGATGAAAGGCCAGACAAAGAGAGATGGCTTAGTCTTCTAACATAAAAAAAATTATATAAATTAATACTCAAATCACTAAACGAGAGTTTGTAAATTCGTAACGTAAATGTATTAAGGTATTCAGTTTCACGGTTACTGGTAAATACAGATTTGTTCAAAAAGTTTTTACCACGTATTTTTTGTATTTACAATAACAACAACTTGTATTCAATTAATTTCATTTCTATGGTAACATCTTTTTGTGCAATTTTTTTCTACCATTTATGTGGTAATTTTTTTTCGGAAACAAACGAATGCAAATATTTTAATATTATTATTAGAGAAATAACCCGTGAGTGATACATACATTCAACTAATAAAAAAAAACTTTTAACAAAAACAAAACCGACTTCAAAAGAAAATCTTTTCCAAACAAATTAATATGCACTAAAAAGTAAAAAAATAACGATAATATAAGGCAGTTAAAATTATTGTTTTTTTTGGAGTCGGTGTCAGCCAAGGAAACAGCTCTGACAGAACAGTTTGCTACATTAGCTTGGCTGACACCGACTCCAAAAAAAACAATAATTTTAACTGCCTTATATTATCGTTATTTTTTTACTTCTTAGTGCATATTAATTTGTTTGGAAAAGATTTTCTTTTGAAGTCGGTTTTCTTTTTGTTAAAAGTTTTTTTTTATTTCGTGATTTTTAGTGAATCTGAGTACACTAACTTATTTTTCACTAAAAAAGAATCTGTGATATTGATTTATTCGTCCTCTTGTCGTACATAATGAATGCAAATTAAAGACTTTTATGGTTTTCTCATGAATGGCGTTGTCAGAACCAGACCAAAATGAAATGGGACCATACGGAAAGCACCAGCTTTCAAATAGATAAAGAATCATCGAAATCGGTTGACGTGATATTGAGTTATTCGTCCTCATGTCGTGCTTAATGAATGCAAATTTAAGACTTTTATGGTTTTCTCTTGGATGGGGTTGTCCGAACTAGACCAAAATGAAATGGGACCACACGGGAAGCACCAGCTTTCAAATAGATAAAGAATCATCGAAATCGATTGACGTGATTTTGAGTTATTCGTCCTCTTGTCGTGCATAATGAATGCAAATTTAAGACTTTTATGGTTTTCTCTTGGATGGCGTTGTCAGAACTAGACCAAAATGAAATGGGACCACATGGGAAGCACCAGCTTTCAAATAGATAAAGAATCATCGAAATCGGTTGACGTGATATTGAGTTATTCGTCCTCTTGTCGTGCATAATGAATATAAATTTAAGACTTTTATGGTTTTCTCTTGGATGGCGATGTCAGAACTAGACCAAAATGAAATGGGACCACACGGGAAGCACCAGCTTTCAAATAGATAAAGAATCATCGAAATCGGTTGACGTGATATTGAGTTATTCGTCCTCTTGTCGTGCATAATGAATGCAAATTTAAGACTTTTATGGTTTTTTCTTGGATGGCGTTGTCAGAACTAGACCAAAATGAAATGGGACCACACGGGAACCACCAGCTTTCAAATAGATAAAGAATCATCGAAATCGGATGACGTGATATTGAGTTATTCGCACTCTTGTCGTGCATTATGAATGCATATTTAAGTCTTTTATGATTTTCTCATGGATGCCGTTGTCAGATCTTGACCAAAATGAAATGGGACCACGCGAGAATCACCAGCTTTCAAATAGATAAAGAATCATCAAAATCGGTTCACCCAGTCAAAAGTTCTGAGGTAACAAACATAAAAAAAAAAAAAAAAATACAGACGAATTGAGAACCTCCTTTTTTTTGGTTTGAAGTCGGTTAAAAAAATTGGAGAGTCTATGTAAATTTATGTATAAAAATTCGATTTTAAGTGGTCCTTGAGCCATAGTTAGAAAATTTATAAAACTCCTACAGTAATTTTTGATAGATATCCTAAAATGAACATTTTGACAAAATGAGTAGAAATCGTTATTTAACATCATGAAATTGTTAGAATTGTTACTGTTAGTAAAATAATTTCAAATAATATATAATTAGTTCGTTTTTTATAGCATAAATATATTATACATAAAAGTATCACTACATAGATATTTGGCGCATTGCTGTCGTCAGGTCCGGGATCTTAAACTGATTTTAACAATTTTGCATAAAATCATTGACAATTAATAATAATATAAACGAAATTAAGATTGTACAATAATAGAAATAAAATACTAATAACAATAAATTTAACATCAATTTTTATTAGGTGTCCGAATCTACTAATTTATGCTTATACATTCTCACCATACATTCTATTAAATTGTTTTCAAATAGCAAAAATTGTATTAGTGTTGTAAATACTTATTTATTTATTTTTTTTTTTTTTTTTTTTTTTGTTAATAATATCCATTTTCTTAGAGTTACTTCGATTTAAGTCCTATGATTAAGAAATAAAAAGACTTTTTTTTTGCATAAAATAACTAGTTGTTAATAATAATACAATCGACATTAAGATTGTAGAATGACAGAAATAAAAAGTATCTATATTAAAAAATATGTCATTGAAAATTTTCGTATGTGTTCAACGAAACTACAGTTTTAAATAATTTTTAATTATCACAACTTTTATTAGTTTTTTAATTATAGCAATTTTTTTTATAGTCATTTTGTAGTCATAATCAAAACTTTGTGATAGCTATCTCTACCCGTCTGTTGGCTGTCTGATCCAAAATTTGTCAAATTATTGAAAATATGCGCAATGGTGCAAAGATTTTTAAATTTTTCAGTAATATTTATAATTTTATTTCATATTAATTGACGAATCTTTAATGTTTGTATATATTTATTAATTTCGATTATGTAAATTGTTAATACTAAATCGTAAAATGCTCCTTAGATGTCTGCAAGTTCTTGCATTTGGGTTTTGAAATTGGCATTTTCCATCAAATAACTAATTATTAATAATAATACAAACGACATTAAGATTGTACAATAATAGAAATAAAATACTAATTACAATAAATTTAACATCAATTTTTATTAGGTGTCCGAATCTACTGATTTTCAAATAGCAAAAATTGTATTAGTGTTGTAAATATATGTTTTTTTTTTTTTGTTTGTTAATAATATCCATTTTCTTAGAGTTACTTCGATTTAAGTCCTACGATTAAGAAATAGTCCAAGTTGGCTTTTGAAATAAACGGTATTAATTCATTTTGGGAAAAGAGGCGATTTATATTCATTTGAATAACAGATTTTTTTAAAATATTATGTGTGTTTAATTATTTTAGCAAAAACAAGTCCAAATAAATTATTACTTTTAATTATTTAAATTAGTATTAAGCGGTCTATTCAATAAAACTTAATTTTAAATTTATATTATTTTTGAAAATTAAATTATAAAATTTATGTAATTTATTGTGTTAGATATGTAAATTTATTATGAATGTATAAAAACAGTATTAATAAAATAATTGTAAAGAAAATTTAGCGTACTATTTTACTCAAGTCCTGTACGAAATTAGCTTAAGAATAATTAGTTACTCATTCCCGGAGTTTCTTTTATTCCAGCATATGAGGGAAGTTTTTAATTAAAATGCAACATTGTTATAAATTACTAAAATGAAAGAAATGAATGTGCTGTCGTAAAGCATGATACAACTGTAGTAAAATATTTTATTTTCTTAAACACTAATTAACTGAAACAAAACCACCTAAAATACTCATACGGTTAAAATTTTAGAACTATTTTTAAATTTATTTCTCCCACAACAGTTAGAATGTTTTATATAGCATAGAGTTCTAGAGAGGTGAATGGGAAGATTTTCTTGGTTTATCTCCTCACAAAGCTAAAAATTATTATATTTCTCTCGCAGACACAGAGTATTTTAATTTCTTCTACGGCTAGCCAACATTAACAACATATAGATATGTTCTCTTTGAAAAAAAAATTGTTTTACGTTTTGAATGGAAGTAGATCTTTATAAAAGGTTTGCATTATTGAATCGCTTTCAAAGTCATTTAATCGAAAATTTTTCATAGCTTGGTTCTTGACTCTTCATCTACACAACAGAAACACCATATAAACATGTGCAAATTGCACAAAAATATTATTTTATGTCTTAAAAAAAGTCAAGATTTTGTACAAAGAATTGTATCATTTTTTTTACATTTCCTCTTCCTCTATATCTAGGCAACAATAGCAACATATAAACATGTGCAAATTGCATAAAAATATTATTTTATGTCTTAAAAGTAGGCAAAATTTTGTAAAAAGGATTGTATTAATTTTTTTAGTTTCGTTTACTCTATATCTAGGCAACAGTAACAACATATATACATGTACAAATTGCATATAAGTTTTATTTTAGATCAGATTTTTAAAAAAAATTTGAATATTTTTTCGAATTACTTTCACATTGAAGTCTTAATTCGGTTTATTTTTAAGAGCTCCAACTTTTTTTTAAGTTTTAGTTCATCTAAAATTTAAAAATTTGTAATTTTGATGAATCGAATTGAATCGCTTTCAAATCGAATTTATTAACTCGAATATTCGAATTGATTAATACCCTTTTTGTATCAGGGTAAACTATGATTCTATTGTATTCGAAAATTGAATACAATATCGCGCGAAACATAACGATGAAATAACATTTTTTCACATTTCATACTTTTACTATCTATACTTCAGTATTGGGGCTGGGTAATGATACCAAAAACACGATTGAAGGGACCAAAAAATGATTCCTATAATAAAATATTTACAATTAAAAGGGTTTTGCAATAAATACACTCGTTTAAGTAATTGTGACATTAAAACACTTCAGATTCGTGCGCCATGAATCATGACGCCATCTGCTATGACAATTCATAAAACACCAAAGGGTTTATACAACTTGAGATTGCCAGGGCCCAAAACTTGAGATATGATGAATGAGACAGGAGACTGTCAGTGAGGTCGCCTGTGTCCTTGTCTAATCGATATGTCATTGGCTATATTGTTTACATTAAGTAAATGGCTAAAAAACGATTCATGGAATATTATTGAATGCATTAAAAGTTATTCAAAAAGTAGAAACGTCAAAAGAAACTTTATTCACATAACAAACACAATATAACAGTTTAATTTGTAATCAAATTAACTACAAGTTTTATTGAGTTTACTTATTATTTAAATTTAAGTGCACTTTCATCTACCAATATTTCAATTACAATACTTCTGAAAAAACAAATTGTTTACTTAGTATAAGCTGCGGCCACATATTGGAGAATATGCAAAACTGCATATTAAACACTTTTTCATTTTTCAGAAAAAATAATACAAAACTGTATACAAATACATGTATAACCTCTTTGTACAAAACAAATATAATAGTAGACAAAAAATCGCTATGCATCATATGATTATGACATATGACTATGACAGGGACACAGGGAACTCACTAGCAGTCTTCTCTCTCATTAATCATATCGAATCCACTTCAGGCTAGCAGATCCCTGACGTTTTCTATGTACATAAACACTTTAGATTCAAAACCATTCATAAAAGATATTACCATGTAAAAATTTGAACTTTAACATTAAATTTTTATTAGGTGAACGATTAAAACGCGGTTTCGATAGTTTGGATTACATTTTTTGGACGTATATGTTTTGATATTTGGCATTGGCTATACAGCGAGTGAAGCGAATGTTGAGGCAAAGAACGAAGCCAGGCAGCAAGGTTGAATGCTGAAGACTTGTCCAAAGTTGGAAAAAGTTTATCCAAGGGGTAGAGATAAACTTTATATAAGCGAGTAAAGGGATTAAGTAAGGGTCGAGGGGGGGGGGATTATGTGGTAGTATTTGTTTTTAAACTTGATATTTTACAACCAAATAGCCGTATAGCGACAAGTACAAGACCAAGACTTCGCTTTTCATTAATTAAAATATTTAGGTATAATACAAGTATTTTTCCAAAATTTTCTAATTAACATATTGGCTATTAAGGAATAAATAAGGAATAATAAGGAAAGAAGTAGCATCACCTTGCAAACTGCTACGTCTATAATACTGATTTTACTTTACAGAAGCATATAAACTACTTTGCGTTGCCAAAATATTAAAATTAAATATTATTGGCGTATCCTTTCATGTTAGATCTGGTTGTCGCGATTATAACACATTCACATATGCAATAGAAATGGCTCAAAAAGTATTCGCATTAGGAAAAACTATTGGATTTGATATGGTTTTATTGGATATTGGTGGTGGTTTTCCTGGAACAAACCAAGCAGAGTTCCGTAAAATTGGAAGAATTGTTAATGACGCCCTAGATAAATATTTTTCATGCGAAAATGTGCATGTAGTAGCAGAACCTGGTCGATATTTTGTTGAATCGGCTGTCTCTATTGCATGTCGAATAATTTCGAGAAAAAAACGGAAGGAAAAGTTTTCTGTTTATTTAAATGATGGACGATGTGGGTCATTTTCATTTTTAAATTTTTGTTATGAACTATTTGAATTTAAAATTTTGAAAGTAAGTAAAAAAAATGAATACTATAATAACATATTTTAATCACGTTAGCAGAAAATCGAATAATCATAAAGTTTTGAATTAGAAGTACACTCGGTAAAAAAAAATAAAATAAAGATCAATAACTAAAACCCCAACGACTGCGAAAACGTGCTCTTAAAATTATGAAAACAAGAAAATATTCTCATCTGAAATTGTTATGATAAGTAAAATTGTCATTACTGTCGGGGGACCTCTAAGATTAAACAGTTTTCCACAGGACGGAAAAGAGGTCCCCCAACTTTAATGACGCTTTTACTTATCATAACAATTTCAGATGAAATATTTTCTTGTTTTCATACTTTTAACAGCACGATTTTGTCGTACGTCGGGTTTTTAGTTTTTGAACTTTATTTTATAAAGTATAGGTATATTTGAAGAAAAACTGTCTATTTTAAGAAAGCTAAAGTCTAAGTCTTTTCATTTTTAATAGGATGTAGTAAATCCGGAAATGTATCAGTCAATAGTTTATGGGCCAACTTGCTGGGGTGAAGATATCGTTGAAAAATCAGTTTATTTACCACAATTAAAAATACATGATTGGTTATATTTAGAAAATTTCGGCGCTTATAAGCAAGTATTATTTACCAAATTCAATGGTTTCTCAAAGCCAAAAATATATGCAATTTGTAGCACAAATAAATGGAGTTTTTTTAAATCCAGTTTTTCGATTCGTGAAAATAACATTCAAGAACATGGTACCTGTATGATTATCAATAGTTCTCAAGAAATTTGTATGTCACATCATTTTTATTGTGAATAAAATTTTTATCTTTAAAAATTATTAAATATCTCTTTATTAAGGATGTATGATCATAGCAACAATAATTGATTTAAAGGCTCAAAAAGGCTTTTTTATAGGAAGACTTTCACTCAGAAATATGTGGTTAAAATTTCAGTTTAGGTATCCATGCAAATTTTTTAGAAAAATATCATGGAAATTCGATTAAAAATACATTGACTCTTATGGAGCAATCTCAAAAAATGACATAATTTGAAAGTTTTTGATAATTTTCATTTGGAACGAATGAAAACAATAGAAAAACTTTTTAATAGAAAGTAAACATATTAGTAATGAAATAGAAAGAAAAAAACTAAGTGTCTCCTTCCATATAAAGGATGTACGAGCAGGGTAGAATAAGGGTTGAAATTATTTTTATCTTATTTTCAACTTTGATTATGAATTTTAGTATATCTTTATGAATGTAGACGAAAAATAAGAATACAATTTTTCGATGTCTGCCTTAGTTTACCGAATATCGAAAGCTAAATAAATAAACAAAATTTTAAATTTTCGATATTTTGAAAAATACGCCAGATATCGAAAAATTGTATTCTTTCTTTTCGTCTTATAGCGTCAAGTTATAACATAATTCGCTATCAAAATTGACAATATCAATTTTTTAAATTTGTGTCCCACTACCGTGCACAAATCCTTAATTTTCGATACCTGACATATAAACCCTGCCCATATTCGTATAATCAGCTACCTTAAATCATAGTTCTAATGTTAATTTTTTTCTTAATTCTCGATAATACGTTAGAACTAGGTTTTAATTTCATTGGTGATCTTTAGCCTCTTAGAAGTTATAGTTATTACAGGAATTAGAAGTTGTAGTTATTATTATTAGTTATTACAGGAATTTTTTTATGTTCCAAAATGTAACAACTTGCCATGAAATTCCGTATTCGTCTAATATACCGATACGTAGCCCAAAAGAGGTCTGAGATCACTGATACTGCCACAACTGACACCAATTGTTGAGATTCTTTTAAAAATATTCACGGACGTACAATATAAATAATGGAGCTCTGATTTTTGTGGGCTAGTTTCGGAAAGTAAGTTAGACAGTCAAAAATGGAAATCGAACATGGAGATCTTAGTTTTTTACCTTGTTTAGCAGAGAAGTTGTTTTAATTTTATTTTGCTGACCAAGATCCATATTTAATAAAAAAAATTTACGATTCTAAATACAATAGGCTTTTGTCCACAAAGAATAAATCGGTTGAATAAAAGTTTCTAATGATTAATCATAATATGTAGATAACAAAACAAAATTAATTTTAATAAAACTATCATCCGGTCACGTGACAGCAAACAAAACTCTGCACTTTCATGGTACTACGTTACATCATATGAAAGACTATGTAAACTTACAAATACAAACATATATAACTTGCAAATACTTAAAACCTGCATATGACAAGCTGCGTAAAGACTAGTGGCGCCTTTTTTTATAGGTTCCAGTGTTACTTAATTTACTACATCTTTTACATTTTTATAAAACGCAACTTAATGTTTTGATAATTTGCGTATTCACGGATTTCTGTATAATTGGTGTCAGAAAGAAAGTGCGACAGGCGACAATAGGACTTTTCATCATGTTATAAGCGCAAGTGCAGGGTTTATTTTTTCGTACTGACAGCAATAAGTAGGACTAAAATAGAAGATATTTGTTATTCATTTTATCACATTGGTTATAAATCACTTAGTACGAAACAAATGTGAATCGTGATTTTAAAATGAAAAGCCCTATTCAATTTTTAGTCAATTTCAATTTAATTTTACAGTCTTAAATAAAGTCAATAAAAAAACATTTTCTGTAATATTTTCATATCTTTGTTCTACCTCGCCTTTTGTCACTTTTAAAACTTAAAATTCAACGAAATTAATTCGATAACAGTATATTTTTTCTTTCTTAAACCATTTAAAGTAGGTAGAGAGCTATGATCTTTCGAATAAATTATTTTTAAATGGTAGTTAACTGTGACCCTTGATACTGCCTTACAACCTTAAAATTAATTAAGCTAGCACATATGTTGGTGTACTAAAATTTGTAGGTCATGTGTCCTACACATGTAACGTAATTTTAAAAATATTAAAGTTATAAATATTTTTCACATACTAAACTAGAACAAAATCTGTTTTATTTTAATACACTTTAATATTTTCGAAATTGTGGAATGTGTATGCTAGCTTTATAGCAAGCTAGCGCGCATACTCGCCATTTTAAAAACAATAAAGTTACATACTCCTATAAAATTTTTCGAAGTCAATTTTTGTTGTCTTAAGGACCGGATCGGAACTATTGTTAAAAACTCTCAAGAACCCCTTCTTTTTTCCAGAATCCAGAAATCTCTTCAGAACTTCTGAAACTTTTCATGGTGTTACCAACGTAACGTTTCGTCAACTTTTAAATTTGATTTTCGAAGTCTTAATGACCGGAAGTATTTTTTAAAACTATCAAGAACTCTTTATTTTTTCAAAGGAATTCAAAACTCTCATTAGAACTCCTAGAACTTTTCATGGTGGTGCTAACGTAATTTTACAGTTGCACCACCATATTTCAAAGTTTATTTTCGGTGCCATAATAAGAGGATTTTTTTAAAATCAAGAATTTCTTTTTTTTCAATGAATTCAGAACTCCTGGAACTTTTTATGGTGGTGCCAGCGCAACGTTACGTTAGCATCGCCAATTTAAAAGTCTTTTTTAAAAGTCTAAATGACCGAAACTATTGTTAAAAACTATCAAGAACTTATTTTTTCCAATGTATCCAGAACGCTCATCAGAACTCCGAAAACATTTCATGGTTGTGCCAACGTAACACACTCTAAGGTAAATGTACATTATTACGTTTTTCTTTTAATTAAAAAAATAGGAAACTCTAAATAAATTTTTAATTTCAAATAATAACAGAGCCTCTAGAATTAAAATTGGAACAAAAAAATCGCCTATTTAACAAATCTAATCACAAATACTCATACTGATCGAAAAAATGAGCGATCGGTTAACATCTGGTTTTATTACAAATATGTTGTCTGTATACGTAAGGTGGCAGTGTTGGATTCTTAAGGTTTTTTTTAGTTTACTGGTAAGTTTATCATATTTAAATAGGTAAAAATGTTGATTGGAATGAATAAATAAATCATTTTAAATTTCTTTCAAATTATTTTAATTAATTATTTTCTTTAAATTATTATTCCCGTAATTATGTTCTTAAATCAGTGATAGTAATAATAATAATAAAAATAATCTTTAAATCTTTATTCAAAATACAAATATTGAACCATAGTGAACCATATTACGATGGTCTGTCTACCGTATTTAGGGAAAATAAGAAGTAATTATTTTTAACTCTCATTTTAAATTGGTGTCATAATTATTAAAATATTTTATACCAATAGAAGCAGTAGATACCGGGATATGTTTTTTTTTTTTTAATTTGTCTAATTAATTCTCAAATACTTGTGCTAATTTGTCTAATTAGTACCCAAATGTGTTTTTAACTCTATTTTAACTAACGTTTAGTATTATTAAAATAATAAAAAATTAAAAACTTAAAGTTTCTATTAACTTAATTAATTTAATCACGATAATATTTATAATACCTGTCATTTATTACCATTAGTATTCCGCAATATAATATGTTATGATTTTTTTTTAATTAATTAAAAATTTAAATTTTTTATTTTTCAATCAAATTTTAAATGAAAATACTCAATAATCTTAATTACATGAAACAAAACAATTTTTTTAATTTACCTACGTTAAGTGTGTATCCCGGAATTATGTACTTACATTCCCGAAATCAGGTTCAAAGCCAAATTTTACCACGAAATTAGAGTCAAACTCGAAGTCCAGAAAATTAACGTTTAATACTATAAATTAAAGACTTAAGCGTGAAAAAATGATCAAAACAATTCTCAATAAATCATTTTGTAAGACAAACCAATTTTTATAGTGGAAATATTTATATTAATTTCATCAGATTCAAAGTTCATTATGCCTAATTAAACATCCCGTAATATGGTAAATTTACTTTATTTTGTTACAAGAATATATACAAAAAATTTAAATAGATGATTGACTTAATCCCACCATTTTTTTTAATATCTCACTTTAAGTGTATCTCTCTTTGTCTCCAGAGGGCTTTTTCTACAGCATTTCATGTTCAGTAGACTTATCTAGACCTATCTTATTATGTAAAAATCTAAGGTGTAGTCGAAATAGTATGAAAAATAAAAAGGTGATATTTAAATATTAAAATGATTTTAATTTACTTTTTTTATGATACAACTTCATTCTTATTGTACAACGATTTATTGGGTTTTTTGACTAGAACTAGAATTAACGCTATTTATTAAAATTAATTCTGTTTTTTTTTTTTATAATAATAAATAACTATTATTTACAATTATAGTGGTCCCAAAATAGTACTTCTGTGCCGAAAAAAAGCGACGAATAGCACTTTATTTTTTTTGGAAAATATTTGTGAATATGCTCTGAGTTCAAAGTCTGTTTACTTAAAGCAAATTCGGTTTTTGCAGGCAAGGCAGAATGTGTGATACAGAATATACTTAGTATGATATCGTAAGTATTCGGAATCACTCCTTGTTGCAGGAGTTATTCAGAGTTTCTAAGACTTTTTCAAAGTTTCTAATGCCGGTTTTCCACTAAACGGATAAACAAAAACAAAACTTAAACTAAAAAAATAACCCAACTATTCATAATCTTTTTGAAGTTTAAAGTTTTCAGTATTGTTTTTGTTTGTCCGTTTAGTTGAAAACCGTCATAAGACTAATTAACCTTTTGACTTCTTGACTACTTTTGTATCATATATAGGATACATAAAAATGAATGAACGTTAAGTACCACTTTTTATTCTAGAAACTAAAAAAAAATTGTTTTGCTTGTTTTAGCTCTTTAATGACAAGCATAACTACTCCCAATTACAAAAACTTAAAAAAATGTTTGATAAGACCTGATTTTAAAATGTATCACATGGTTTATTATCAATTTAAAATGGTTTATAATCAATTTAAAAAGTTTGTATCATATATGATACAAACTTTATCAACGACTGTAGAAAAATCTCATTAGCCAGTAGTCATGAGGTTAAGAAATATTCTTTCTGCAAGTATTTTTTCCACCAGGGTGTATATGTATCTAGCAAAAATCGAATACGTTATTAGAAAGTTACTTTCCAGTATTCAAAATGGCGAATCCAATATAGTTTGGATAAATAAACAACGCGAACTAAAATTGTCAATAAAGAGTTTCTGAGATCGCAGGTTACAATTTGACACCCTAATCGAAAAATGGCATCGATAGGTTCATATACGCCCGGCAGTTTTAAATTCGCTTATCTGAATTCGGCGGCGCTGATTGTATCTCACGACCACGCGTATTGATCCTGCGCAACTTCATATATAATATGATGATAAGCGAACTTACAAGTGCCGGACGTAAATGGGCTCACTCAAAACTCGGAGTTAAGTCTCCTTCTCTTATCGTCTTCATGAGAATAAGCCATTTTGAATTTTCCAATTTTCGCAATTGTGATCAGTATGTTCGAAAACTAACGAGTCAAATTTTTGAATCATTTTCCTCATTTATATCCTTTGAAAATAACGTTCCAATAAAAATTTTTGTAGGAAGGCAGTCTTGAACCCACCAGTTTGAACTTTCCCAATTTTCACATCAGAACCGTGATCAGCGTTATAGAAACCTTATGAGTGGTAATTTTAGTTTATGTGCGCTGTTTAGTTTCTCTTCGTTTAAAATAGCAGTTTCCCTTTAAAAATCTTCACCATCGTCACCAAATCCACCAGTTTGAATTTGGAAAAGTGCACTTTCTAAGTTTATAGATTTCGAATGAGCATATTTTGAAAAAAAAAATTAAGTCGATTCACCAACCTGCCTCAAAATCTGTAGATTTTCATTACTTTGCTATTTTGACACGACTATTAACGTATAAATAAATTAAAATTCAAATACAATAATATCTAAATAAAAATACTGGAAAATTATTGTTGCAAACAATAAAACACCACAAGCTTTTAAAGCAAATCCTAAACTATTGTTATCTGAAATGTTTGAGAGTAGTCCTCTTGGACTGCTATCAAAATCAAAATTTCTACCAAATATACCAAATGTGAGTAAATAATTTTGTGGTTTGTTTAATTTATATACAATTGTATTCGTATCTTTCCGTTCCCAAGACCAAGACGATGATAATATTGGCATTATTGATGTATTTACTGTGTTTGGAAAATGTATTAAATTTTTCTTCTCTGGAAAATTTGCTCGAATTGTGATGTTTTCAAATGTAACTGGCCAATCAATTTTATTATAATCTGGAAATCTGTAATAAAAATTTAAGACAATCGATTACTTCAAAGAAATCCATCATTTCTCATCATTTTAGTTTTTATTCTTATTTTTGCAAGCGGTAATAATCAAGTCTGGTCTCTCATAGATATATAATATTTAACGGAAGTGTTGCAAACATAAACCAAACACATATAAAGACATACGACACCATCACAGTCATATACATATACACAAATCTGTTAACTCTATATAAAATGCATTAGGAACATATGTTCATTGATGTACGAGTTAGTTCCCAAAACTGCTACATCGTAACGCCACCAGTATCAGTGTCAAAACCACTGGCATTAATTAATTAATTACTTAATAACAAATTTTTTATTTCAACGCTCTCACGGGTAAACAGTGATGTTTATGAAAAAAATTTTTCAAACAACACTTGTTTATTTTTTTATAAGGAACATTTTTTAAGTTTAAACTTTTGTTCTGTCTCTAACGGTTTACAACGAGAATCGACATTCTTTTTTTAAGCCCTGAGCACGCTATAAAAATTCCAGCTTGATATCTCTTTTCGTTTTTGAGTTATCGTATCGACAGACGGATCGACGGACAGTCATTCAAACGGACAACCGGAAATGAATTACGTGAACACCTATACCAAAATTTTGTTCGTAGCATCAATATTATTAAGCGCACAAACGGAACGAAACTTAGTATATCTTGATATATTTCATATATACATGGTATAAAAATTATAAAATATAAGGTCCTAAATTTTTATGAAAAAATATATAATTATATACGTAAAAAAATTATATAACAACACAAACTACTAGAGTAGGATAATATTATTTAAAAAGTAGGAAAACTATCGCAATTATAAACGACAAGCGGAGTAAATATGGTACAACTCATTAAAAATAATGAAGTAGGTATCTTTTGTCTTTTCATTCAATGAATAAGTCAGGTTAGTATAACAGTATGATTTACATTTTAGCCTTAAAATTCAATCCTTTATATGTATATGGAATTTTAACGTAGAGATATGAAGATAGAGAACGCTAGCCTGTAAGTAGATGCGATATGCAAAGCGAGAGAGAAGAGAAGAGAGAAGAAAGAGAAGACGTGTCAGTACGTTCCCCTGTGTCGTTGTCTAATAAATACACTTATATTTGCTAATACATATAATAGGTACATATGATGATGACAAGGACACAGGGAAACTGATTGAGAGTCTTCTCTCTCATTCATCATATCGCATTCACTTACAGGCTAGTAGATTCCTCGCGCTCTCTGTGTATAATATTCTATGGATTTTAGTGTTAAGAAAGCTCTATCTAGGGATAGAAATAGAACTAATATTGTTAGCTATCACCAAAGAGGCTTATATACAGGGCGTTCTGTTATTAACTGCAGATCGTTGGCCTACAGAATAAGCTCATAAAGACGAACAAAAAAACTCTTTACCAAATTTCGATCTGAGGCCAGATACGGGAGATGTGCCTATGGGAAAATAGAAAGATTTTTGAATTCACAAACCTATCAAATTCATTAAATTAGTAGGTGTCACTTAGAGGTGACTATCATAAAACAATAATTGATTTAATTGGGTAGTGAATATTAAAAAAAATATTTTGTTGTTATTATTTATAAAGAAAACTGAAATATAAATCACCAATAGCCAGTTAGATGTGGGAGGTATCAAATTATATATTAATATAGGTACGGGGCAGGGGGGAATAAATAGTGTAATACAGAACACAAAATCTTAAACATTGTATTACTTTACAACTTCAACACACAACATACATACTTTGGTTTGTATCGGTGTATGTGTATCTCAGCATATATTTATCAAAACGGACAATTGTCCGTCTTGCGAAATATATGCCTAACTTATGTGATATTCGCACGATTAGTTGCGTACAACATTTAATTTACCAAGAAACGTAGTGTAGGTTTTAATGGGTTAGTTTTTATAATAACAAAAGTAGCCAAATAGTTTTTTTGTAATAATTTTGCATTTAGAGACGCCTTCCACTATGATAAAACACACCCTCTCTTTAAGTAGTGTTTTATTGGTTTCATTTAAAATGTTATTGAACTGTGATTCGCTAAAGATATACTAATTTATTTTGTTAATTATCTCGCAAAGTAGGCCTCATATCCAAAAGTGGAAAATAACTTTTTCCTTCGTCTTTATGAGCTTATTTTACAGGATAACGATCTGCAGTCAATAACAGAACGCCCTGTATAACATAGAGGCTTAAAAGCATTGGATACGCAATAAGATAATTATTGATCGCTTAAAAAAAGATCGAAGAAAGGGACCGCTTTCCCTCTTTGTCTCACAGCAGACAAAGCGAAAATATTTTGAATTATTGATTAAACACGTGCATGTATGGTATTTCATAAAAGTAATATAAGACAAACGAAGACAGCTATACGCGTATTTTCTTGTAGGTCTCTCTCTATAACAATCAACCGTTTGGATAGCCACATTACGGTTCTATGTTATTACTTCTATGGCTATCACAGACACACAATATTTTATGGAAGTGTTGTTTACAGTGGTATATATTGATTGCATACCATGCATACATTACATGTGTAAAATAAGTTGTAATAATTTTTAACAAGAAAAAATTTTGCTAAAGAATTAAATAAAACATTAAAACAATTGATTTTATTTTAATTTGGATCACTATGTCGTTTAAATATCGTTGTGGCGTGCCAATGTGCCAAATTCCGATTTAAGTTTTCATAAATTCCCAATTAAGTGTAGTGAGGAAGTAACATCTGGAGTATAATCCCTAACAGAAGGCAAGTTTGAATAAAAAACTTAAAATTTCGAAAATAAGTGAGTGTACTGGAAACACGGTGCGCCTTCCTTTAAAAAAGGGTAGAATTTTAAAATACAAATTGTAAGAGCAAATATTCACATCACGTTAAAATCGTGAAATGGAGCAAGTGTCTTTTGTCTTTTAATTCAATGAAAAAATCATCTGAGCCTAACATTTAGTTCACATTTTTTTTTCACAACTATAGAATGTAGAAATGTAAAGGAACAAAATCTCTTATGGTTGTTTGACTAAAAACAATGTCCAAAAAATACTATTAAATAAAGCGGCTAGAATGGCGCTTGTGTAGCAAAAGAGTGTTTGATGTGAACTTCTCTGTCCTTCTCTAATAACTTATTTAGTATCTACCCCAGTCTTATTACTTTGAGCACTTGTTTTAAATTTGCTACAGCAGCGCCATCCCGACGTCATTATTGATTAATGATTACCTTAATCCACAAGAACTGGTATTATTTGTAGTACAAGCAACAATTCCACATGATTGTATTCCACCATCAGCCATGCCACTAAACGATCGAACTCCGTCCCGTATTACAAATTGATACTTATAATTAGTCGAATTTAAATTCATAAGCGTCGTATTTCGACTTAGGCTAACATTAAATTCACAACAAACAGTATTTTGGCAAACTGTCTCATGAATTCTATCTTTATTTAATTGCAACGGCATAAAACTATAATTATTCATTTGATACGGAACCATTTGTATTGAAATTGATTCGTTGTTATTAGCAGGTGGATGTTTATTTTCGTATAAAATGGATTCTCCAAATTTAGGATAAATTTTATACGTATATTTTGAATTTGGAAGATAACGATTATCTTTTGATACTTCTGAAATAATCAATGTCGATTCTTCTTTTCCTGTTGCATAATAAACATTGTTCTTTGTACGGGCTTGATAAATTCCAGAACCAGTTGATCCAAATTTAGGATAATTTACATTTGAGGCTAACAGAGTTGCATTATTTACGTACGCCCATCCTTCTTGAATTTGTAAGGCTGAAACAAATATATCAGAATCACTACCAATGAAGGGAATTTCTATTTAAGATTAATTAAAACTAAAATTATTATTTTTAATCTTATTATCTGTTAGTGTATTAAATGTTTGAAGACGAAACCTAAATATCAATAAGTGAAAACAAACAATTGACTGAGTTAATTGTTGAAATACCATGTATAGACAGTGTTGATGACGCAATCGTTTGTTTTTTGACGTCACGTTAATAAAAAAAAGATATCCACTTTTAAATAGCTACACACACACTGATATTCCCATAGTAATGCATACTATAAAATTTGCACCTAATAAGCACCCTCGTGGGTAAACAGTAATGTTTACAAAAAAAATTTTCAAACAAAAATTGTTTATTTTTTTATAAAGAACATTTTTTACATTTAAACTTTTGCTCTATCTCTAACGGTTTACAAGATGGGTCCTACGGACCCAAGACCCAATTGACCCATGTTGCTCATTTACGAACTTGACCTCAGTTTTTAGGTCCTGAGTACGCTATAAAAATTTCATCTTGATATCTCTTTTCGTTTTTGAGTTATCGTGTCCACAGACGGACGGACGGACGGGCAACCGAAAATGGACTAATTAGGTGATTCTATGAACACCTATACCAAAATTTTTTTCGTAGCATGAATATTTTTAGGCGTTACAAACTTTGGTATAACAATCTGTTCGATTAAGTAAGAATATTTATATTATCTCAGGAAAAACTGGATTACATTTCAGGATATCTCCGATGATTTCTTTCGATAAAAGAAGGTAAAACTGAGATCATAATAGATCTAGTTATATCTTAGTAGATGTACCTGTACTCGTTCGTTTGTGTAGATCTGCTTACATCACAATTGATGTATAGTAGTTCATTTGTGTACATCAGAGTACATCAACACATAAGCGAACACCACTGTTGGTCTACATTGATGTATGTACACTCACTGTCAGAAAAAGTGCCACAGTTAAAACCATTCTAAGCGTACGCATCATATGTTATGTTATAATAGTAACACTTAGAATGTTTTAAAACGAGCATTTTTTGTGACATTGAGTATACGTTGATGTAGTATATTAAAACTGTTGATATAAATGTAGACCAACACTTATGTACGTCGATGTACTCTGATGTACACAAATGAACTACTATACATTTAAGGTTCATAAAATGACTCCATTAAATTTTGACAACAAAAAATATCGAAAACAGTGAGGTTTGGTAAAAATTGTCACGAGTCAAAAAATACCTAAAATCGTAAAAAATATAATATCTAATTGTTTTCGAATGAAATTTTTGACCGGAACCACAAAATAATCTTTATTTTCCACAATAACGAGTTTTCGACGAAAATCCTAATTTTATTTTTTCAAATGCTTATATCTGAAAACGGTGAGAATCGGTAAAAAATGCCAATTATTAAAAAATGCTAGTAATTGTTCATAATATCAAAGATATTAAAGAATGTGGTGTCCAGAAGAAGGGTAGGTACTTCTGTCTCACTCTCTGGCAGTAAATCGAATAAGCAGAAGTTTGAATGGTTTTGACTGTTAGACTGTTATTTCGGTTTTATTTCCCCGATTAAGATGCGGCTTTAATATATCACTTAAATTAACTGCGGATCACTTTACCTTGAGGAATCAAGGTAATCAATCTCTCCTATATGCCTTATAATTTAGAATATAAATTAATTAAAATATACAAGGGAGATAACATAATACTTTTTTTAATTAAAAATTCAAAAACTTACCTGTTAAAAATGGAAGTTCTGACATCCATCTTGTTGGAAATACAACATGTCTGATATTATAATTTTTAACTAACATTAGCGTTGGTTTGTCGAATAGAATGTCAAAACAAGTGAACAATCCAAATCTGACATTAAAATCGGTGTTGAATGTAGAAATCGTCGGAACAATTGTTGTATTAAACAAAAATTCTCCAAATAGATTATGCTTGCGATATCTAAAATTTAATATAGCTTTCAGGAACAGTGTTTTTAAAGAGTTTATAAAAAATAAAAAATAAAAAAGTATCTTTATTCAGATATTTAGTATAAGCAAAAGTGTTTACTATTTAAAATAATTATCCTGCCCGGTTTTTCAACGGGAAAACGGAATATTTTGGAGAAAAATAATAATTTTAAAGAAAAAAATTCGGAATAAATATTAGTGTAAGAATATAATAGAAATTCTGAAATGTTTTAAATTTTTCTCTGATTAATTCTGAAAAAATTTTCTAGAAGAGTCAAAAAACTTGTAATAATGCAGTCTTCGAACTGCTTAATAAGTTTTACATAAATCTTTTTAGATTTTTCCAGAGGGTTTTAGAATCTTTTAGACTTACTCATTCTTTTAAAATTGTTTTTCCTGCAAGGCTAAATTAGACTATTGGCAGAAAATATTTCTGACTGACAATTTTAATTTTCTCGTATATATCGCTCTGCTCTCCTCTTGTTATTGAACTCAATGTGAATTTTGGTTTAAAATTTAGCCCTTTTTATGTTTAAGGCAGTATCTAAGTCAAGTCAAGTCAATTATAATTTTTTTTAATTATATAATTTTTCCTGTAATATGTGTTTATAATTTATAGGTTAAACGTAATGGCTACTTTTAGGAATAAAAAAATGTATTTATATGAATTAAGGAAGGGTCGATTTATAAAACTATTTTAACTGAACTAAAATTTCGAATTATATATATCCCGTGAAATATGCTTGTTGACGGAAAAATAGAAACAAACGCCATGTTAAAAAAAAATTGATTTGAAAAGAACTTTTTTAATGTTGAAACGCGCGAGTATACTTTTTTGGCCCATTTTTTTGGGTATTTGCAGAATATTGATGTTTTATTGAAGTTTTGGAGGGTAAACTATCCCGGAGGGGAGGGGGTATATCGAAATCGTGATTAGAAATCCTTAAAGCTTTCGACTTGCTGTTTTGTACCTGTGGGGGCGAATTACCCCAATATGGGTAATATATCGGATTCTGGCTCAGAATCGTGATCAACGACTCCGAAAATCCCTGAGTATAGTTTTTTTAATTATTTTGTTAAATATTTTCAAAGTTTTAAATTTTTCAAAAATCACCCCAATAATGGATTCCAATAGTTGGCTTAGATGAAATAGTATTTTGACGCTCAAAGCGAGCGTATGATCTTTTCAATAAATTTAAAAAAATAGTAGTTAACCTTGATACTGCCATACTACCTTAATACTTCATCTGTGTAGTCTGAAGTCATCAGCTCTCTAGTCTCTTGTGATTAATTAAACGCAATGCATTTCTAACTTGTTGTGGAAATTGCCTAATTTCTACATACATACCTTGCGATAACTGTTCCATTTCTATCAAAAGCTACATTTGTGTTAAAAAAGTATAATTTATCTGAGCCACAATCGCGAGTATCATTTAACTCTTTTTGTGTGATATTGTTACAATCAAATTTTTCATTAATATTAGCTACGATATACATTTCATACTGTTTCGCTAAGCACGATAAATTTTTCAATACCTGTAAAAAAACATGTCAAAATAATTTATGTATTGCAAATTTTATATCTTGAAAACAATTTAAAAAAAATATAGTTTATTGTTTATATTGATAGCATTATCAACTTTCTTTAACTTTCCTCTGATATCGAAATGCATGTGTGTGTGCCTGACTGTAAAATTTGGGAACCCGGAAAAATGAATAAATAAGTCAGGAAAACTCCAAATAATCTCCTGACTAATTTGTTATATTCCTTAAGAGAAGTATTACATATTTAAATATGATAAAACGTGCAGTAATTTATTTTTGAAAATCTGAAATGTTTTAAATTATATTCTGATTAATTCTGAATAAGTTTTCTCGAAAAGTCCAAAACATTGTAATGATGCAATCTTCAAAATTTTTAAAAGTGTTACATAGATCTTTTCAGACTTATTCATCTTTCTATAATTGTTTTTCAGAACACTGCACGACTAAATTAGGCTACTGGTAGAAAATATTTCCGCCAGGAAGCTATCCAGCAAATTCAAAATGGTTAAATATAGAAATATTGGTCTTACAAATACGTGCAATAACTCGTTGGATTCGGAATGATGAATCCAAATTTTAAATTAATATTTATAATTTTACAAAAATTATGTAGTGTGACGGACGTACTCATTTATGTCACCACTACAACAATTTAAAAATAAAGCAAAAAAACCTATTTTCGGCGTTAAGTTCCGAGAGAGAAGATTTTTTATTGGAAATTTCTTCCTCTTTAAGAAACTTTTTTTTTAAATTTCTTGAACAATAATATTTTATGAAATATTGAAGAAAACAGAAATACCATTTATTCATCTTTAATTGTTTATAACTTTTCAAATTTTTTTATCTGATGAAAAACGAGCTATCACATGTATTTTTAAGACCATTATATCTACACTGAAAAAAATTAAAATAATGACAACCTCATTCCGAAATAAGCCGTTTCATATTAAAATAAAGTAAAAATATTTTCAATTTCCTAATGTTATGAACAAGTACAGCTAAATATTTGTATTTACAATAAAATGGGATTGAATTTAAAATATTGATACAAAATCACTGAAGGTAAATATACAAAATCGTTACTTCAATGAAAGAGATTGATTTCAGTTAAAAGTCATGTATTTTATTGAGGGAAAATAAAATTGTACTTAATTGGAATATATAATTGTGCAAATAAAGCAAATCGATGAATTAAAAGAAAATTTCTTTGCATTTGCTTTAAATAGTGGATTTGGTTATTATGATCACATATCTATCATGCCTAGTCCATACCTGATTGTGTCAACTACATGAAAATTGTTGTTAATAACTTACAGAAAGTTTGAAATAAACTTATTGATCATTTTTATAATATGTACCATATTTTTTGATATTATATAAATAACAAGCATCGGTAGCGCAGTTGCATAAGCGGTGGACTCAGGACACTAAAATCAACAGTTATCCATTTGTCGCTGGTTGAAATCCGATTCGAAGAAACAATTTTTTTGTAAATAAATCTGTTAGCAGGTATAAAACTTTTATTTTTTTTTTAAATAAATGTTTTATATACCTGCTCATGTAGTTGTGACAATCATATAAGTATTTTTTTATAATACTTATAGGTGGTAGTACCAATCAAAAAAAGATTGTTTAAAACTATGTTGCATTTCAATATTTGAAATTTGTTAAACAATATACTACTTTCATACAAACAACTCATGCGTTTGTGTCAACTTCACCACTCAATCCCGTACGGTAGTTGTACCACATTCTTGGCACCATTCTCCATATTTGATCTCGCGATGAGGTTGGTATTAATAATTTTTGTTCAGTGAATATTTCACCAAAACTGAATTCTTAAATAAGATATGGAATACTTACGCTAGAAAAATTATTATAATAACATGGACTAATTTTCTGAACTGGATTTGGAACGTACGATGAAAAATTAGTTAGGACTTTTCGATTTGGAATATTTGTATTACCATATATTCCCTGTTCAGGGAATACTAATATATCCACTCCCTAAATTAAATCAGATATTTTATATAAATATTTCCAATTTACATGAGCTTTAAAACCCACCAATTTCTTAGCATCATCTGCAACCGAATTGTATTTTTTTAAGTTATACTCCACGGATCTCGATTGATCATCCAAATGGTGTTCGTAAACTCCAGCAATATATGTTGAATACACCTAAAATAATTTAATCCATATTCAATCCAATTTTTATGTCCTACCTACGTTTTTGTAATAAATCAGGAGTATTTTAAATTGAAGGCTAAGTTTGTTACGGTTAGAAATATTGATGGTACAAATAAAATTTTTAAATGAGCAACGTAGGTCTATAGGGCCATGGGTAAAACCGTGCGTATCATAAAAGATAGTATAAATTATAAAAGCAAAAAATTTTCTTCTTGAAAAAACAACTTTTGTTTGAATCATTTTCTATGAAATCATTATTTTCCCGAAAGGTTGAAATTTGTGGATAAAACTTATTATTGATAACTGGGAGTTACAGCTCGTCAACTGGCAATAATAATTAGTACTGATTAAAATCAGAAGAAGACTCGAATTCAATAGTTACAATTTCGACTACCAGATGGCAATACTTGTATTTACCACTTTTTTAAGGCCAATATAAATTCAAATCAGATAAATCCCTCCAACTGGCGATAAAAATTTGTACTGTTAAACAGGAAGTGGACCGTTTTTGTTCCAGTTTAGACCACCTGATTACTTACCATTTATCGATAGTTTAGTCATACAATTGAAAAAGGGGCTAGTAAAAGTTTTAGAATCTTTTCATATTAGTTTTGGGCAAAAGATCTTTTTCCTCTATTTCGACCCTGCTGAGCCCGAATCTACAGGTTGCCCAACCAAAATTTCGACCAGAAGTGAGATATTCAAAAAGTGGTAGCCAAGATGGTGGCAAAACCCGAAATCGCCGCTGTAATGAACTCGAGAAACACTAAAATACAAAAAAATTATAGGTTGGGATTTTTCAAGTCGGCGACTAAGATTTCAAAAATTCACTCTAAAACAACATTTGAACTCAACTTTTAATTTAAGTACAAAATATAATACATAGTTGGTGAAACAAAAACGAAAAATTACAAAAGCTTACAGAAAAATTACTAGTGTGTCTCTCCAGAATTGAGACAGGTGCGTTTTTAGGGAGCACACAGTTTTACACACGGCACATTTGCTTTCTTATAGCTGCCTTTCTTCGTGTTACAAAGGCTCTTACCCAGAAGTTTACAGTTTTCGAAGAAAAGCTTCCAGGTGCCTATTTTTGTAATAGATTCAAATTTGGATGTGTCATAAAATCTTACTAGATGATTTTCAGGTAAAAGTCATGCACTGGAATGTATTTTGTATCCCGTGCAGTGCCGTTCATAACCCACAGATGCGATCACTTCATTTTGGCCTAGTGATGGGCAAGAAGAAGCACTACATCAGTGTGTCTAGTCATCACAACAATATTTTTAACTGTACAATCGACTACATGAAGATTCATAGGGTATCAG
Organism: Chrysoperla carnea; assembly: GCF_905475395.1. Classification (NCBI taxonomy): domain Eukaryota; kingdom Metazoa; phylum Arthropoda; class Insecta; order Neuroptera; family Chrysopidae; genus Chrysoperla; species Chrysoperla carnea. Next base: position 69,997,818 of record NC_058341.1, read on the forward strand.
CTTTCTCGTGTGACACTCTAAGCAAATCAACAATGCGAGTTCGATCGGTGTCACGTTCTAGTATTCTATCGGACAAATACCTACATAAGTCCGTCTTTTTCTCCCAAAGAAATAAAAAGCTACTCCTGTTCTTCGGCAACGTTAGAATGAGTGGTTTCGCTTTGTACTGCAACAAAATACAACGTGAACTTCATTATACTTAAATCCATGACTCAATTTTCTTTATATAAAGCATTCAAGTCACCAAACACTTCAGCAATTTAATTTTCTAAGCAGGTTAATCCTGGCGTTACGAGCACAGATGAAGCTCGAACTATTTTATTTGGAGCTGTAAGCATACTAGAGTCACTCTCTCCTAGATCACACCGCTTGAGACACTGATGTAGTGCTTCTTCTTGCCCAACACTTTGCCAAAATGAGGTGCATGCATGAAATTTACATCTTGAATATCTCACTTTCGGTCGGGATTTCAATTGGGCAGCCGGTAGATTCGAATTCAGCAGGGTCGAAATAGGGAGTAAAGAACTTTTGCAAAAAAGTAATATGAAATGCTTTTAAAATTCGATTTTCTGATCTTTTGACTGGATTATCTCCAATCCAAGAAACAAACCATAGAAGGTTACAATTTTGCAGGAAGTTTCAAATATTGGGTCTATTGATCTCATACGAAACCTATTCGACAATATTAAGGAGTATCAAAGAGGTCAATTACTATCATTTTTTTAATAATGCAGTATGATGCTCTTTATGTCTTTCTGATTAATATTTCTAACAAAAAAAAAATCTATTGATACATTTTTAGGTAACAACTTTTTGATATCAAAAAATCGTGTAAAAAGTTATTCTCTGTATGACTAACGCCAAAATAATGGCCAACCAACGAGATATTTAGGCGTATAGATTAAAATGACCCACCCAGTATATTTGAAGGCAACTACTACACATCGAATTCACATTCAAGCATATAAGAAGAGTTGTTATGGATGTTAATGTGTAAAACAAAGAAAACAGAATAGCAGTGTTGTATAGTTTTTAACCGACTTCAAACAAAAACGGAGGAGGTTATCAATTCGACTGTATTTTTTTTAATTAAAAATATTTGAATCAAATGTAAATAATTTTTCGAAAATTAATTTTTGTCTCAATCTTCTGCTACCAGAGATTAAAATTGCAAATTATGAGTAAACCATTTGAGAATAATCGATGTTTATGAAGCAGCTTTTTTGTAGTAAGCAGTTAACTTCATCTAAAATCCTTGCTTAAAATTCTTTACTTCCATGGGCGTAAAAATTTGGGTGTTTTAGCTACCAAAAACCCCATATTTTACGCCCGTGAAGTGATATTACAGTGTCACCATACCAAATTTTATCCAAATTGTGCTATCCATTCTAAAGTTATGGACGAAAAACGATTTCAAACTTTTTTACTAGGGCATGTTGGGGAACTAGTTGTACTTTGGACAGAGTTGTACTTGGAACAATCATATTTCGTTCAAAAAGCCCTCGCTTTTGAGAACCGTTCTCTAAGGTATTTGAAACGTCATCTATCTTCATTAACATGAAGTTTGTTGTGATTCGCCAGCACCGTGTGAGCACTATTAAAAAAAGGTAATTTATTTTTTTACACTCAAAAAGTATGCTTTTTGGACTTTACTTTATGCCAATTCATGATCAAAGTGATTCATGTTTGTGTATCTAATAGTATCTTATCTTAGTATATTTATACCATGTATATATGAAATATACATAGTATCATAAGTTTTTATACCATGTATAACAGATAAGTCCCCGGTCTGACACATAGATGGCGTCGCTAGTATTAAATGCATATTATTTTTATATAGTACCAACCTTCAAATGATTCGTGTCAAAATTTGACGTCTGTAAGTCAATTAGTTTGTGAGATAGAGCGTCTTTTGTGAAGCAACTTTTGTTATTGTGAAAAAAATGGAATTTCGTGTTTTGATAAAATACTGTTTTCTGAAGGGAAAAAATACAGAGTCCGGAAACTCATTATCAAGCCAAGTTTTTGCTTCCACTGTATTTTTTCCCTTCAGAAAACAGTATTTTATCAAAACACGAAATTCCTTTTTTTCCATTTTTTTCACAATAACAAAAGTTTTATACCATGTATATATGAAATATACATAGTATATTAAGTTTAGTCCCAAGTTTGTAACGCTTAAAAAATGATACTAGGAAAAAAATTTTGTCATAGGTGTTCATAAAATCACCTAATCAGTCCATTTTCGGTTGTCCGTCCGTCCGTCTGTGGACACGATAACTCAAAAACGAAAAAAGATATCGAGCTGAAATTTTTACAGCGTACTCAGGACGTAAAAAGTGAGGTCAAGTTCGTAAATGAGCATCATAGGTCAATTGGGTCTTGGGTCCGTAGGACCCATCTTGTAAACCGTAAGAGATAGAACAATAGTTTAAATGTAAAAGTCCTTATCAAAAATTAAACAACTTTTGTTTGAAACATTTTTTCGTAAACATCACTGTTTACCCGTGAGGGCGCCAATTAAGCGGAAATTTTATAGTATGTACTATACTTGATTATCAGTTATGTATGTTTCACATGTTTGTATGTGTAATGTGATAAAGAAATCAACACTGACTATGCATGGTATTTCAACAATTAACTCAGTCAATTGTTTCTTTCACTTGTTTAATGATCTATTTTTGTTAATCCTGCGATTTCAATGAATGTTTTGATAGAATTTGTATTAAGGGATACGAAAATAAATAAATTTCAACAGAAAATTAAAAAATTAAAGTTAATAAAAGTATTTATCTCAATTTGAAGCTGGCCTATCCAAAGTGCAACAGACACGGTCCAAAGTACATCTGGTTTGTTGTACCTAGAATAGTTTTCTCTGTTTTTTTCAAGTGGCTAGTAGTCCCGGGTTTTTGAAAATATACACAGTTTTATGAATGAATCATGTAGTTAATTAATTGATCTTTACATACATGCAAACTAGGCAGATGTAAATAGCGCAATAATTTTTTTATTAAATAAAAATTTCAAAAACTGGCCTAGGTACAACCGGTTCCCTTTAGCTAAATCGACTTATTTTGATCTAAGCTTTATGTAATAGAGCGTTGTAAAGGAAACAGGAATGTGTTTATTGGGATTATCGTCTTCAGTGGTTTGAGCTTTTCTTTAAAAAATAGCTAATATTATTTTGGGTATCAAAAACACATCGCAGAGTGTTTATTTAGTGTAAAAGATTGTTTCCAGTCGGTCTATCAACAAAGATACAATTGATTTGATTTTTATAATCACTAATAATAACATTGTACATACCTGTAGATAAAAACATGACAAACAAATCAAAATTAATAAATTATTAAAATCCATAATTACTCTAAACATGTATTCGCGTTTTTTACTTTTGGTAACAATTATCTTAAACTCTATAATGAATGTTTCTTAAATTTTCATTTCAATAAAATAATTATCCTTTGTGTGTAGACCGCTAAGTATTATGTCTTTGTGACGATTAATAACATTTTAAGATTAAAATTAATGATTTTATGATTACAAATGATAGCAGTTTTGTAGTAAGTTTTATAATATAATATTATTTGCTAAGACTAATAATAACAGAACAGATAAGACGATATTTATATATGTGTATGTATATATTATTATATCCGAATGACTTGGTACTTTTATTGAAGATATTATTAATTAAACAAAGGACTTGTGTAGGTAATTAATAAAAATATTATTAATAATACATCAATAAATACATAACATTCGTGTAATCGCATAATAAATCATGAATGAAAAAAGTGAATTTTTTATGAATTTATTGTTATTAGTAAAGTAGTATCATTCTTTATTATTATGCTAAAATTCCCCCCCCCCCCTAGGAAAATTATCGTAAGCTCTAGGGCGGGGATGGCGTAAAGTACGCGCTGGTGTCACGCGACACAATATTTTGGGCACGCCACCGATCACAAAGTTCACTATGAATTATCATATGTAACACTATTGGATTTATTTTTATTATCTATTACATTTTTGTTATTTTGACCGTTTCTTATTTTATTTTTGGAAAACTCTTCATTGAGATAATTACGAGTTTGTTAGGTTGAGTTTGTTGACTATAAAGGCGTTGGGTTCTGAAGCTTTTAGCCCCTGCCTGCGTTAAAAAATGGGGCACTATTACAAAAAACGGAAACATTATAGTAATAATATATAAAAATCAATTTTACATTCATATATTTATATATAAAAGATATGCGATTTGAATCATATATTAAAAAAAAAAAAAAAAAAAAAAAAAAAATGTTTCGCTAAGATTCAGAACCGTGACCTCGAATGTAAGATTTTTGTTGCTATGTAGGAAGTAATTAATTTTGTAAAAAATATAATATTTATGACAAAATGCATGATTAACGAAATTAAAACAATTTTCAAATAAAGCTTATCAACATAAAGTAAGCACTTCTGTCTGTGTTTTAAAATTTAATTTACAAATAATTTTACAACATAAATATTATCTGATTGTTCTCATCCATAATTGTATCGGTAACTTGATTTGCCCTGGTGTTATGGACCAGATTTCAATTATATTAAACTCAAATAATCTCCAGACGAAGTTGAAAATAAACCAACGAAACGTTGAGAATAATTTTGAAAATTTAATATATTTTATTTTTTGCCCAAGTTCCCGATATTTAATCTTGCATTTTGTTATACAATTATGGATGAGAACAATCAGATAATATTTATGTTGTAAAATTGTTTGTAAATTAAATTTTAAAACACAGACAGAAGTGCTTACTTTATGTTGATAAGCTTTATTTGAAAATTGTTTTAATTTGGTTTACATTTGTATAAATGAAAAAAAAAAAATTTATATTCCAAATATACAAAACGAATTAAAATATAACATTTTTTTTAAATCGAAGATACTTTTTATTGGGGGAGGGAAGTCATTAAATGCAGAAAAAATTTTATTTTAGAAAGAGAAATAATTATTTCAGAAGTATTATCTGTAAATGAAGTTATCACAATTGTAAGTAACGTCTCTTCCGAAGAGATCAGGGTGTAGTACCGCCTACTCTATACCGATGTCACCATATGTCTAAAAGTCAAAAGTAAATTTGGTCTGGTATTCCGGCATCCAGCCCGCTCATTCTTTTTCTTTGTGTCGTAACATAAAGGGTATCAAGGGTATCCTCACGATAGATCAAAGAAATGAGGATAAATGGGATTTTAAACAGAGAGGGACCCTGACCTCTTCACTTAGATAGAGCTTCACTTACAGGTAATTTCATATAATCAATGCATGAATAAAATACAGTAAGAAAAAAATAATCAATAGCTTAGGAAGTTTAGGATGATCATCATTAAATGAAATATAAAAAATAACGTTATAGTGGAGCTCCTAGAGTATTCAAAACACAAAAAGCTTGAATATCCGAGATATTTAATGAAAAATATAAAAAATACATAGAATGTTTAGCTAATAATATATATAAAAAGTTTACCTCTTAAAAAATTGTGCTCTCGATTTTTAACCCCCGAAGAGGCGTGTTATAAATTTGACCGCTATGTGTACCTGTCTGTGGCATCGTAGTTCCTAAACGGATTAACTGATTTTGATTTTGTTATGTGTCAAGTGCGAGTTTGGGGTTTCGTACCTGAAACAACTAAAAAAGGGGCGATGATAATCAAAATCGGTTCAGTTCAGAGAGAGAGCTATAAAGAACAAAGGTAATTTAATGAAGAATGTTCTTAGATATGTTTCAAGTGCGATATTAGTGTTCCGTACCCAAAACATTTGTCTTGTTTTTTTAACCGACTTCAAACAAAAACGGAAGAGGTTATCAATTCGACTGTATTTATTTTCTTTTTTTATGTTTGTTACCTAACTTTTGACTGCGTGAACCGATTTTGATGATTCTTGATCTGTTTGAAAGCTGGTGCTTCCCGTGTAGTCCCATTTCATTTTGTTCCAGTTCTGACAACGGCATCAATGCGAAAACCTTAAAAGTCTTAAATTTGCATTAAGTATGCACAACAAGAGGACGAATAACTCAATATCACGCCAATCGATTTCGATGATTCTTTTTTTAGTGACAAATTAGTTAGTGTACTTCAGATTCACTAAAAATCACAAAATAATAGAAACTTTTAACAAGAAGAAAACCGACTTCAAAAGAAAATCTTTCCCAAAATAAATTAATATGCACTAAAAAGTAAAAAAATAACTACAATATAATGTAGTTAAAATTAATGTTATATTTGCAGTCGGTGTCAGCCAAGCTTATGTAGCAAACTGTTCTGTCAGAGTTGTTTCTTTGGCTGACACCGACTCCAAAAATAACAATAATTTTAACTACAATATAGTACCTTTATATTTTCATGTTTTAGTGGATATTAATTTATTTTGGGAAAGATTTTCTTTTGAAGTCGGTTTTCTTTTTGTTAAAAGTTATTTTTTTATAATTTTGTAAATTTCATATTGAAAAATAGATTAATAATTGCAATAATTCAAATATTCTAATACATGTTAAAGTTAAATAATTATATAGAGATAGTAATCGGGAAAAAAAATTTGTTTGTTTAAATATTTTCCATTTTTTATATATCAATTATTTTCCTTTGCTTATAGTGATTATTTAGACTATTGGCAGAGAAATATTTCAACAAAGGAACTCCCAATTACCCCCCCAAAAAGGGGTTAGGCCCGCCCCTGAGATTGGTCGATTTTATGGTACGATGTTGTTACAACCTAATAAACAACTATAGAAAATTTCTAAGATGCAACGCTTTTCCTTTTAGATATTTTTTGAATATTAGTTTCATTATACTATACTTCTTATGGATGTTTACCCACCGAAAGTAAGTGTTATATTAAAAAAAAAAAAAACGTCTATCACTTCAAACGATATCTGATTAGTTTGTGAAAGCCAACGCGAGGAACAGACAGGAGCGCCGCCAGCCATTAGGCCCGAGGGGGACAACCTTAAAGGTACAGAATATGAATTATAAAAAAATAAATTTTAAATTTACATTTTGCTAAAATTGCTAAAAAGGGCAAACAAAATTTTTGTGAATTTTGAGACAATACATTTTGCTTAATTGATTATAAATAATTCCTTGGAATTGAAATAAATTTCTTCATTATCTTATGCAATATGAGTACAAAACAAACAAAAAAGTTGTTAATTTTTTCCTAAATAAATTTTCTTAAATAACAAGTGAAAACAAACAATTGACTGAGTTAATTATTGAAATACCATGTATAGACAATTTTGATGACGCAATCGTTTGTTTTTGACGTCACGTAAATAAAGAAAGATTTCCACTCTTAAATAGCCACACACACATAACTGATATTCCCATATTAATACATACTACAAAATTTTCACCTAATTAGCGCCCTCGTGGGTAAACAGTGATGTTTACAAGAAAATGTTTATTTTTTTATAAGGAACATTTTTTACATTTAAACATTTGACCCAAGACCCAATTGACCTATGTTGCTCATTTACGAACTCGACCTCAGTTTTTACGTCTTAAGCACACTATAAAGAAAAAAAAAATTTTAGCTTGATATCTCTTTTCGTTTTTGAGTAATCGTGATGACAGACGGACAGACGACAGACGACAGACAGACAGAGTATCAATATTTTTAAGAGCACCTAAACCAAAATTTTTTTCGTAGCATCAATATTTTTAAGCGTTACTCACTTGAGACTAAACTTAATATACTATGTATATTTCATATATACATGGTATAATAACAAACAAATAGTACAATATTAAAACAAGTAAAAAAAAAAATCAAAAAGAAAACCACAAACCACAAATTAATCGACTAGGACAGAGTATTGGTACTGTAAATTCTTTCATTAATAATAATAAATGATCTGGTTTTTTGATTTTATTTAACACAGTCGTTTTTTTTTTTTTTTGTTTTGTTTTGTTTTTTTTTTTTTTTTTTTAATTATTAATTTTATTTTAATCGTTTTAGTGTCCCGGCATTAAAAAAACCCTCTTATTATACGACATTGAAACTTTTTACACCAATTTATAGTTCCTAATTAAATTTTAAACTTATAAATTTTATATATTTTTGCAATTCCCTTTTAAGTTCCTCTATTTTGATATAATAATCGATAAGTTTGGTTAATGTTTTTTATTAACGTATACTATTTCGCACCAAAATTCTGCCATTCTGTTTTGTTTTTTAAAACACCTATCTTAGGACATATTTAGAAGACATGAGGTAATAAAGAAATTTACAAAAAAAAACATAGATATACAGTCAAAAAACAACTCAAATAAAAGTTGCAGAGTTTGGAGGGGGACATCATGTTCTGACATCAGATTGGATCTAGTTCTTTCGATTTTTTTAAAAGCCAATTTAGATTCTAAATGGTAAGAGATAAAATAACATTTTATTTTAGAAAATGTATCCTCATAAAAAAACCAACAATTTTTGTTAACACGTTAGCTTTCGAAAGAAATACGACTTAAAAATATGTCATTATCGCATTTAATAGAAAGAAAATGCGCTTAAATTTTATCGATAATTTTAGGTCAAAGTCATGGACACCGGCGAATGTCCTTTATTGCCCTTGACAAATTTTAGCTAAAACATTGTTCTGTACATACCTGCTGTTTTTTCTTTCGATTAAATGCATTAAAACATATTTTAAAGTCGCATTTCCTCCGAAAGCTAACAGTTTTCGAAAAAATGTTTTAAATAAAAAATGTTAGTTTTTGTATGAGGATGAACTTTCTAATTTAAAGTATTATTATATCTCTTACCTTTAGGATCTAAATTCACTATTAATGAAACCCGAAGAACTAAGTACAATCTGATGTCAGAACATGATATCCCCCATCAAACTCTACAACTTTTGTTTAAGTTATTTTTTGATTGTTTAAATACAAAACAGACTATTAGCCATTATAGATTAAAATGACCCACCCTGTATATTTCATATATACAGGATGTAAAAATTTTACTTAATGTTACAAAAGTTTACTTTACAAATTTATTACAAACTCATGTATTATGTTTCCCGCTATGCCTTATAATTTACCTACGAGATCAAATTGTACCCTCATCAAACTTTGCAATTTTTGTTTAAGATTTTTTTATTGATTAACTACAAAACGAGCGAAGCAAGATACGCGCGAAAAACATATCTATCCCTTGACAGTCCGGTATTAATGAGGCTATACATGTAACAAATATGTATTTTCCCCCCTTACGTTACTTTCTGTGGCTCTGCCCGCTTGAGTTACATAAACTTAATGTTTTTACACTATGGCAGTAATGAAACATCAATACGGCGACCTCCAGACGCCATATTAAGAAAAAAGAATGTATAAGTATTTCTATGTGACCCATTAGAGACCAAATGCGTGGACCGATTTTGATGATTCTGACGTCAAACGATTTATATTAGCCTTGCGAGTGCTAAACTAAAAAGGGTAAAATAAAATAAAAAAAAACGAAAAAGAAAAAGAAAAGAAAAAAACAAGTAGGTACAGCAGATTACAAAGCGACTTTAACAGTCGGAACCCATTATTGTGAAAATTCGAGCCGGTGTAGATTTTAATTGGTCCCGACAGTTAGTCGTTATTTAAACTGCTGTACTTGTTTTTTTTCTTTTCAGTTTATTTTGCATGAATAAAGAAAAGTAGAATTAGAATTTCGATAAAAAATATTTGAACGCTATTTAATATCAACATAAAGTTTTATTAATACATGCATAACAATGGAAACACACACATGATAATAATTAACAAATATTTGAAACTTCTTCACCGCTTCGATGTATCATGTTTTCGATTAATATCTTCAAAATCCACTTTCAAATTTCCATCGGTTAGCAACAGTCGAAATGCAACGTGTACGTATATTAAGAAATATATATAAAAAACATACATTATCAAGAATTTGAAAACTTTCCTCCTTATTTAAAGTGAGTTAGTTAATAAACTTAAACTTTGTCTTATCACATAATTTATTTGAAACGAAAATTTGAGTCGCTGTTTGTCACAAAATCAAAAGTTCCAAATTTTCAATATGCAACGTTTTAAGTAATTTTGATAAAACATGATCCGGGTGATGCTTGAGAAAAACCTGTACGAGATGATTGCATGGAGATTTTAATATAAGTCAAAGCCAATTTGTACCAAACAATCGTCGATCCCGTAACTTCAAACAAATGGCAATTGTCAATTTCCTACATTGCAATCAGTGGCGGATCCACCCATATGGGCATGATGAGCATGCCCATCACCTATAAATAGACTTATGATTTAAAACACTTGACTGAGTTAATTGTTGAAATACCGTGTATAGACAGTATTTATTAACAGTGTTTGCAGTACTTTTCAGAAATTTGATAAGTTTAAAATACTAAATTTACATCAATAGAGAAGCTAATAAATTTTATTATATAAATTCATGAGCATTATTTTATGACGAAAAACGCGCTTTTAAAGTACCTGGTAATGCAAGAAGCGTTATTGAAGGGAGCGGGACGCCTATTCACCTTTAGAATACATTCGATTTGTGACCATCACGCTCGAATAATTAACGCGAAGCGTTATTTAAAAGCGCGCTCGGAGCGCTTTGTCTGCATTATTTTCATTATTGGATCTATCAATATTTATCATTATTCTATCCATTATTCTTAGATAATAAATAATGCGAAGCGTTATTTTAGGTGATATTTAGGTATCTGATATAACGCGAAGCGTCATTGATAAGCGGCGTGCCTTTTAGCGTTTGTGATCATCATGCTTGCATAAGAAATCGCGGGCGCGCTTTTTATGCATTATTTCCATGCATTATTATGCATTATTATGCAATAAGTAAGTCAGAAAATAATTTCCTGGCAAATTTGTATATTCTTTAAAAGAAGTCTCCATGTGATAATAAATCCTGCAGTAATTATTTTTTTTTTTTGAAAATCTGAAATGTTCTAAATTTTAGTCTAATTAATTCTAAATTAGACTATTTGCAGAAAATATTTCCACCAGGGCTGTATATAATAAATGTTTTAAATTGTCATGTACATCGCTGTTTAGACCGTGGAAAATCTGGGTGAGAGTCCGCATTTTTCTCTATGTACCGAGGCCTTTGCCCACCTATCTACGCCACTGGGTATCGATGGACTTACTGTTACCACTTGCTTCAAATTTTGTTTACCCACCTTCATTCAGCGGGGGAAGGGGGCTGATCTAAAGTGGCTAATTGGTAATCACTAACCTAACTGCCCATGTTTCAAAAAAAGTCTACCTGAAATTATTTTAATTTTGATAATAACTCCAAAATGATTGTCGTTCCAAGATCGAGTCTTGATACAACACGGTAGAGAGGACGATACCTTCATTTGGTACTAAAATCTCCTCGCAGTCATCTCTCACGGATTTTTTTTCGTTTATCTCCCGGGCTAATATAATCACCTCTAATATTTCTACCGAGCGTCAACCAACACAATTAATTTGTATACCTCAATATTATTCGTACTTGCGTAAGTAAAAATAATAAGTAAAGTTAGTTATAAACTAATCGACTTAATTTGCAAAAGACTATTAAATTATATAAAATACGTTCATAAAGATAAATAAATATATTAGCCCATTGAAAAGTTACGTTTGGGGTTGTATGGCACGCCATTTTACTATTTAATAGGCTAATTTTTATCGAGAAAAAAATTAATTAATTATTTTTTTTCAATCAGAAATTTTATATTTTATATTTTGTAAAATAAATCTTAGTAAAAGAGAGATTGATATAAGATAAGATGAGAAAAGAGAGATGTGAATTAAAATTATGATGATAACATAATAAAAATGTATTATTATTATGTATCATCATAATAATAATGTATTATTATTATGATGATACATAATAATAATACATTTTTATTATGTTATCATCATAATAAAAATAATTATGATGATACATAATAATAAATCAGTTAATTTTATTTGAATTAGATTAAAAAAAATGATTGAATTAAAATTATGTACATAATGGAAATAGAGAATTAAAATTATGTACATAATAAAAATGATTGAATTAAAATAATTCATTTTTAAAAAGTAGACATAGAAGCCTTTGCACCCTGTTAGAATAAACAAGTGAAAACAAACAATTGACTGAGTTAATTGTTGAAATAGCCTTGCATTTTATTTAATTTATTAAAAAAGTTAAAATAATTAATACAATTATGGTGGCCTTCCGGTCGCTATTTGTATTTTTTGCTAGAATCACCAAAAAAAAATGCCCTAAAAAATTTTTTCCCAGATAAAAATTATATTTTTTCTCCTATAAAATACGCATCACCTACAAAAATATAGGATTTCACAACATGAAGTTGACTACCATTTAACCTAGAACCATTCCATCTAAAGATAAACAAGCATTTGGAATTGATCGAGGCTGTCAAATGATCAAACTTTTGTTTGAAACAATTTTTTATGTCTGACTTACATCAAAAGAGGATCAAGCGAATACCATATGTTAGAAGTAGAAGAAATAATTTATTTAAAAGTGCAATTAATATTTATTTTAATTCAAATTTCCACATCAACTCCCAAAACTTGTCAAACTTTCTTGGTCTTTTATAAATAGGCTATTCGTTGTGTGCGTAGTCATGGTAGGGACAATAAAATCGATGCCAACGCTTTAAGTGAAAAATTTTGGAGTTTAAGGGGGCTGTTATGACTAATTTGCAATTCTTTACATGTTAATGTAATAGAAATGTCAAATTAAAATTATTGAAAAAAACGAATTAATTAAACTTAATGCATTAAAAATTGTGAAAATAAGAAATCAAATTGAACAAATATTATTTTTCAAATGTAAATTATCATAATTATTTATTTAAATTTGTGAAACAAGAATATTAAATTTTAAATGTAAGTCTTAAATGCAATCCATACAATTATATATGCATCCATACAATTCTATAATTAGAGTAGTGTATCGTTACCATGGAAACGAAACTCACGCACGGAGCGAATATGTACATTTCCATAATTATATAATATCGACTAAATATCCACAATATATTGCGATCAAAGTGACCTGTTTAAGCCAAATGCGAACTTTATTTTTCAAATAGACCTAGTTTGTTTTTACAGATTCTCTCCTAATACTCTAGAGTCTAGACATATAATACTCAAATCATTATTAGGCAAACAAGTTAGTTGTTACAGTTGTTGTTTGTTGTTTTTAGCCACTGGTACAGGGTAGCCACGGGTTACGGTAACTACGGAAGCGGAATTCCCCACGGTAGTTCAGTAAAATAATACATTGTGGTATGCAAAAGGTCGGGTAGTTTTGATTTTTTCCTATGTTGTTAGTGTTAGGCCCATGACTTAAAATCCAAGTTTTCCACCTCGGGGTGCCAAGGCGCGCCGCGGGGCGCGCCACTTTTTAATGAAATATCGAAAATTTGACCATTCCTAAGTGAAATCTCGCGAACGGTTTATTTTACAGAAAATATTATTTTAATAAATTAAAGGGTAATAAATTTGTGACAGTTTAAGCCCAACACCAGGTTTGTAGCGTACATAATGGCTGAAATACAAACCTTCAAAATAAACCAATTTTTCAAAGATTTGTGAAAATCGTGATTTTTTAAAAATATTTCCACAATATAATTGTTTAAATCAAACGCCGTATAATTTAATTGTGTATGTTAGTTTATTTGCTATAAAAGAATAAAAGAAAGTATTAATAAAATTATGAAAGAAAGAATGAAAAGTGTGTTTGTAGGAGTTATATATTAACATTTTTTTATCAATGAATGTCCTATTTAGTTAAAACAATACAGTACACTTTGGAAGTATTTGTTACAAATAACGATAACAGTATCTATTTAAAGTTTTCGCATTTTTGATGGGCCAGGATGGAAATGCTCAAGCTCTGCCTGATGCTCCTTGTTCTCTTCATCCAGTGGAAAATTTAACTCTCCTATATCTTCATGTTTAGAGTTATTTATTGACGCCAGCTTGTCGTCTTCGTCTTCAAAGCTCTCCTCAAACGGATTTATTTCCGAAACGTTTTCGCAAGATTCTCCTAGAGAACAGGTGCATAGAGAAGAACATATAAGACCAGCTTTACGGCAACCACATGAGTTCTTGCACGCTTTCTTACAATTGCAATATATCATTTTAAGAAGGGATTCAGGAGCTGCATCTCTGTCCATTTTGAGGGGAGAGAGCCCAAATCTGGTAGATACCCAGCCCCATTCAAGAGGGTTTTTCTCTTGACCTAGCCACTTCTGTATCTTAAAAATGATACTTTTAAGCAATAACCATGCACGAACATTCAGATCATTTTAAACAACAAATCTGACAATAACATGACAATAGAATTAATTTGTTTTTACTAAACTACTAACACTCAGCTGATCAATTAATAATGCAGGTTTACCAACCTATATCATTGATCCCAATTATCTTAGTTAATTTATTTTGAAGATCTATAATTCAGCCATTATTTACGCTACAAACCTGGTGTTGGGCTTAAACTGTCACAAATTTATTACCCTTTAATTTATTAAAATAATATTTTCTGTAAAATAAACCGTTCGCGAGATTTCACTTAGGAATGGTCAAATTTTCGGTATTTCATTAAAAAGTGGCGCGCCCCGCGGCGCGCCTTGGCACCCCGAGGTGGAAAACTTGGATTTTAAGTCATGGGCTCAACACTAACAACATATCCAAAAATCAAAACTACCCGACCTTTTGCACAGCAACCCCATATTTTCATACATATTTACTGGATTACGGGTCGTGCTATTATAATATTATTATACTAAAATAATTCGGTTGATACTCCGTATTTTTAGACGACAAATTTTTACTGGACATGCTTTAAATAATTTCAACGAAAGTTAATTTTGATAAGAACAATGATCAATCAAATTTTTGACACCAACGCATTTTTTTATTCAAAAATTTCGTGTAGTATAAATTTTGAATATGTTTTTTTAATGAAGTGAATACATAAATGGAAATTGAAAATCATTGATAAAAATTAATTTTTTTTTAATTATTTAACGAAGTAAAACGAATTTAATAAAATGAAGCTGGATATCGTTTTCGATTTAATATTTTTAATGCTTTCAACTGTATTATTACAAGTATGTAATCGAAAATAAAATATAAACTTCTATTTCTTAAAACATATATTCTTAAACAAGTGAAAATAAACAATTGAATGAATTAATTGTTGAAATACAATGTATAGACAGTATTGATCATCAGTGTTTGCATTATTTTTAATAAAAATAGAAAAGTTTAAAAAAACCAACCTACATATGTTATAGTTTACGAAAACTTTTCTAAACAAGTGAAAACAACCAATTGACTGAGTTAATTGATGAAATGCCATGTATAGGCAGTGTTGATGATGCAATCACTTGTTTTTTGATGTCACGTAAATAAAGAAAGATATCCACTCTTAAATAGCTACACACACATAACTGATATTCTCATATTAATACATACTAAAAAATTTGCATCTAATTAGCGCCCTCGTGGGTAAACAGTGATGTTTACAAAAAAATGTTTCAAACAAAAGTTTTTTATTTTTTTATAAGGAACATTTAAACTTTTTTACATTTAAAATTTTGTTCTATCTCTATCGGTTTACAAGATGGGTCCTACGGACCCAAGACCCAATTGACCTATGTTGCTTATTTACGAACTCAGCCTCACTTTTTATGTCAAATGCACGCTATAAAAATTTCAGCTTGATATCTCTTTTCATTTTTGAGTTATCGTGCTTACGGACAGACAGACGGACAGATAACCGGAAATGGACTTAGGTGATTCTATGAACACCTACACCAAAATTTTTTTCGTAGCATCAATATTTTTAAGCGTTACAAACTTGGGACTTAACTTTAATATACTATGTATATTTCATTATATACATGGTATAAAAATACATGTAATTGTTTTCTTTTACAAACTTTTTGAATTTGTGGAACCCAGATAGACATGTAAAGTATAATTAAGAGTTTATTTTCATATGCAACCCACATTACAGCTTGCCAGACAAATCACGGTTTGCCACACATTGCCTACCGGGCAATTTGAAATTTAGGTAAAATTTGGGTCCTTTAATACTTTGGTACAGTATAATATATTTGCGAACTAACATATATAGTTCTTTTTTATATCGCTAGATAGAGTCTTTCTTAGCATTAAAGTCCAATAATAATAAAAATAATAATTTAAACTACATGTTCTTTCTTATACAGCGATAAAAGTAATATCCAGTCATTTGCGTAGTGATTAAATAATAATATTTTTTAAATAAACTAATTTTTTCGAAATTTTTCAGTCTTATATGGATGCAGATCCGCCAAATTATGGACCATATAGAGAAACAAATACCAGCGATCCAAGATATCAAATTATATTACAAAAAGAATCTGAACAATATTATAAAAATAGTATATTCAATGTATATGATTTTTCAGTTGATAGGCGTCCGATAATCGTTCAGATACTAAATAATTATGTGGATTTTGTAAAACATTTAGCAATTGTGTCTCACAAAATGTTTATCACTCAAGACACTTTAGATACTGATACAATATTTACATTGACACGAACATATATGGCAGGAAGTTCTTTGTCAGATACAATTCTTGAGGGTTATTATATGTTCACAAATATGACTACAAGTGTCACATCAATATTTTTTGAAAATAGAACCATTACTACGGACATCTATCATGAGGAGTTTTAAGTATATTGTTGCAACAATCAATTATACGCCCGTTGAATTAGATCAAAAGAAGGGCTGACACAGGAAAAATTCCTTCGGAAATCGTTTGGGGGGAGAGGGCTCACTGGCAGCAGAGAATATATCGGTAAAAGATATAGTCTCTGCTGGCAGTCCATATTTCGGTTTTCGGAATTCCTAATATACTGTGTCATCCGCCATCTTGAATTGTAGAGTGAATTTTTGTTTATTGAATAACTCGTTTATTTTTAATTTTACACGGAAAATGGTCATTTCCAAACTTGTTTTCTACAATTTTGGTCCTTAACAATTTTTTCTTAGGATCGATATTTTTCGATTTAGACCCGAAAAAAGAGGTGGTCGTCGTTCCAATTCGAGAACTGCTCGATGAAGACGACATCGATAGTGACGAAAAGCTAGCGTCAGAACGAGTCACCACCGACTCTCCTGATCTTCTGGACGAAGTCGTCTATAGTAATGATGAAGACTCAGATGACCCAAACTTGGTCGGACTATCGAATAAAAGTTCCAAACTAACATAAGTTGAATTTTGAAGAGGTGGTCGTGAATTTTTGTTTGTTGCATAACTCGTTTATTTTTATTTTTACACGAAAAATAATTATCACCGTAGTTGTTAGGAATTAAATATTGGTTACATCGATATTTTTCAATTTATACCTGAAAAGAAGTGGGTGTAAACCTAAACATTCTATTATGTTGTTTATTATTGATTTTTTTCCTATAACCGATGATAAACTAATCTGTTGAAAATTGAGATTGCAATAAATTTGATGTGGACCATTTTTGGGACACACGATTACGGTAAAGGAAAAGAAGAGTGTACATGAAATAACTTTTGAAAAGTGCACTGAAAACAAATTCAAATTATGTTCGTTTGAAAAGTTTAGATGATGGTCCGGCCAAGTTTGGGCTATCTGAGTCTTCATCATTACTATAGATGACTTCGTTCAGAAGCTCAGGAGAGTCGATGGTGTCTCGTTCTGACGCTAGCTTTTCATCTCCATCGAGCAGTTCACTGAATTGCGACGACGAGCACCTTTTTTGAGGTTTAAATGGAAAAATATCGATTCTAGGAAACTATTTATAAGAACGAAATTTGTAGAATAATTAATTGCAAATAACTTTGAGAATAACTATTTTTCGTGTAAAATTGAAAATAATCGAGTTATTCAATAACCAAACATTCACCCTCAAATTCAAAATGACGCAACAGAGTTGGAATCCCGAAAACCGAAATTTAGACTACCATTAAACCTACCCCCCCACTGATTTCCAAAGGAAAATTCCTGTTGGGAATTTAAAATTAGTACCTTAAAGTACAAAAACATTATTTACTAGCCAATCTACGGACGTTTCAAACTAAGCGCCGCCTTTATGCAGTATCATTTTTGTTTACAATTTTAACCATATCTCCGATTCTATTGGTCGCATCAAGACGAATAAAAAAAAAACATAAATATTTGTTTTTTCATGCAGAATGGTACAAATTGTTTTGTAAAATTTTCAATAGTTTAAGATCTATAGCCGCATAAACAATTAATTTTTTATAAATAATTTCCCCCCACTCTGAGCGATGAACAACTTGAAAATTCAGAATCAGCGGGTCAAAATACGTCAAAATAGATTCCTTATTTGGTGGGGCCTGTAAATACATACGAAACCCATTCAGCGTCTACACACTATTATTAGATTAATTTCACTATCTCCTGACTTTCTGGTTTATTTCCCGGCTTCGTAACCTAACCTTAAAGTTATTAACTAGAAAAAACTTCAAACAAATAAAGAAAAATATATGGCTTAAAATGTTAAAATTAATAAATGTATTATAAAATTTGATTTGTAATATTTTAATAATTAGACTAGGAACTGATATGCATTTTTATGTGAAAATCCAAACCTAATTCTATCCTCCTCATTGCTAAATTCGTAGTTGATCATAAAATAACATTTGTATTGCCTCTACACCTGGCTAAATAACCCAGTTATTGTCAATAAATTACGCCTTGGACTGTTGATAAGGGTCAAAATATAATTGTTTGTTTGCAAACCTTACTGAATGTTACTTATTACCCAATGAACTTGCTACCAGCAAACAGTCTTAAAACATATCTTAGACCGACATTTTGTGTCGTCTTAAAGCATATCTTAGACCGACAATGTCTAAAGATCGGTTATACGATTTATCCTCAGCCAATATTCACAGTGGTGTAGAGGTCAATGCGCACAGAGCTTTGTAAAAGTTTCTTCTGTAGCTCGCAGAAATTAATTATTGAAAAATAGTGACTGAGTATCACATTTTGACTGAATAAAATGTTCTCTTACTCGAAAAAAGAGTTTTTTTGTTTTTATTGACTTTGTGACCTAGCATGATGAACAAAAGTTTAAAATCAACCCCCCTCCCCTTTGGACGATTCCTACGTACAGGTCTGGTACAAACAATGAAAAAAAATTCTACAGACTGAAATATCTTTTAATGTCAAAACTTTTTTACCCTTTTTCTATTCTTCAGAAATTTAGAACAATGGGAATAGACTGTCAGCTCGTAACAAAAAAAAAAAAAAACAATTTTTTACAGTCTGCCAATGATAGAGGATATATACAGAGTCTATAGCTAAGTTGGCTACATATAGAAAACTTTTTTATTATAAGGTTTACGAAAGAAATTTTTTTTTTATAAAAATCAAAATTATTAACATGCAGCTATTTACTTTTGACATCGAATATACAGGGTGTCTATAAATTGAGAAAATTCGATAGGAATGTTAATGGTCGTTTATAAATGTAGACCATTTTCAACAGATAATAAGAAAAACGGTTCAAGAAATCACTCCCGAAATATGTAGGAGTGTATTTAAACAATTTTGTAAAAAAACAATTACATGTACGGAACGCAAAGGTGGATACGTTGAGGCAAAAACGAACTGAAGATAATTGTTTTTAACGAAGAAGAATATAACGGTTTTCTCGTGTACAAACTTTAACATAACCAATATTAGTTAGTAAAAAAATATTGTTTTGTTAAAGTTTTTACAAGAGAAAACCGCCTGCCAATCAATTTTGAATGTATTGAACAGTTTTTCCGTTTATTTAAATGCATGGAAGACTGTAAAATATTTTTCTCTGTGTTTTACTAACAAATGTTAATTTTTAACTATGTATTAATTCGTTATGTTCAAGTTTGTAACATGTCTTCTTCCATTGGCAGGCTGTAATAAAATAAAGTTCGAAAACTAAAACCCCGACAATTACAGAATCGCGCTCTTAAAAGTATGAAAACAAGAAAATATTTTCATCTGAAATTGTTATGATAAGTAAAATCGTCATTACAGTCGGGGGACTTCTTTTCGGTCCTGTGAAAAACTGTTTAATCTTAGAGGTCCCCCGACTGTAATGACAATTTTACTTATCATAACAATTTCAGATAAAAATATTTTCTTGTTTTCATAATTTGAAGAGCACGATTCTGTAATTGTCGGGGTTTTAGTTTTCGAACTTTATTTTATTTAAACCATTTTGGGGTTATAGTTTTTGTGAGAAAGTATAACAACATATATATATTTGAAAAGTGCTATCATAGCTTTATGTCCTCTAGAAGGCGCCATATTATATTTAATGTGACGGTACATAACCAGCGAACGATCAAGAGGATTTTATCGATACCTCATTTGTCAAATTATGATAAGTAGTTTAGAAGCTCGGAGGGAACAGACGAAAATACATACATTTTAAACTATTTGCGGTTATAATTTCGTGATTGAGTGTAACAATAAATATATTTTTGAAAGTGCTAATTACGCCTTTTCATTTGATTCCAAACACGCTATAATTAAATCGGAATTTGTTTTTCGATCATAACTTTATGTCCTCTACAGGGCATCATATTAATGTGACGATACATAGCTTATAACCAGCGGACGATCCAGACGCTTCTAACGATATATTATTTGTCAAATTATGATAAGTAGTTTAGAAGCTAGGTGGGAACAGATGAACATACATACTGATCAGTCAAACATATAACCCTCACCATTGTGTAGTCGGGGTAAATAACTCTAGCCATTGTTCATTATGTTTTTCTGTTACGAGCTGGCAGTCTAAAAGCGAAAAATGATTACAAAAAAGATGATTTTCCATTTTTTTATGTTTATTTCAATTGAAGTTATAAATATTTAAACATAGAACATTTCGAATAAAATTTAATATCTGGGTACTTTAAATTCGGGACCGTCATCTTTTGGTCCTTTTCGTTTTTGAATAATATTCTGAATTTGTTGCCATTCACGATCCAACACAGCTTTCTCATTTTTATCTTTATGTTTCCGTGTACGCCGTCCGTCGGCCATTTTTACACCATATTGAAATGCTGCTTTCGGCAAAGCTTCTTTATTATTCATATAATCAGAATACTCTTCTTGTGTATCAAAATCCCAACGTCCAACCGGTCCTTTTTTATTACCCAAATCCATTTTTGTATAATCAACTTCGTCGTCCGAATCATCGATTGCATCTTGCATTTCATCTAAACCAGGATAACATTCAGCATAACCTTCAGGTTCTTGTGCTAAACGACTTAATAATTTCGCTGATCTAGAAGATACTTGTGGCGCGTTTGATGTCATCTTCTCATTTTGTTCGGATGAAGATTTCTCGAAATAGTTATGTTTACCACGTTCATCGCGTTCTATCTCATTATCACGACGGTCTTTATCACGCCGATCTTTGTCTCGACTTGACGATGTTGATGGTACATAATCACCAATGTCCCCATAAATACTATCATCAATATTCGGTCGTTCATTATCCGGTCGTAAAAGTATTCCTTTATCTTTTTTACCCTTCTTATTTTTATGTCGATTACCTTGTCGAAGGTATGTTAGAATTTGTGCCAATTTATTGATAACAATATCGTTTGTGGTTAAAGTAGGTGTCGAATCTAATGCTGGGATATCTACTTTGGAACGTATCAATGTTGTTGGTATATCCGTGTCACTTTCCTCTTCCAAATCAATCACGTATGCCATACGTCCAGCTACAAATAATTCGTTACGCTCAATATGACGTGATTTTAATGCACATATTGTCCGATGGATGTTTCTACCCAATTTTGTTTCGAATTGCATTTCGTCCTATTTGAAGAAATTTAAAAGTTAATTAAACCAATTTAAAACAAACAATTGACTGAGTTAATTGTTGAAATACCCTGAATTTTCGAAAATGTTTTCTAGGATTTTTTTTCGTTTTTCGTGAATTTTTCACAAGATCACTATTTGAAGCTAGCAAATTTTCAAATCCCTATCTTCCACAGTATAGGAGAAAATGGACAAAAAAGTTTTTTCATACAAAAGTTGTTTATTTGTTTATAAGGAACATTTTTTACAATTAAACTTTCGTTCAATGCCTAACGGTTTACAAAACGAGTCCTATGGATCCAGGACCCAATTGAAATACGTTGTTCATTTATGAAATCAAACTTGCTTTTTACGCCCTGAACACGCTATAACAATTTCAGCTTGATATCTTTTTTCGTTTTTGAGTTACCTATCGTGTTGACGGACGGACAGATAGACGGAAATGGAATAATAGGTGATTTTATGAACACCTATTGGATTTTAATGCTAAGAAAGATTCTATCTAGTGATTGAAAAAAGAACTATTGTCAAAACGCCAAATATAGTACAGCACATTAAAATGTATAATAAAGCATATATCTCCTTCCTTTTTTATCATTGAAATAATCAGCTGATTGTAACGAGAAGGGCTTACATTTTGATACTCGTGGCGCTGACATCTTAGCTTTGAAATCCAATAAGAAAATTTTGTTCTCATAATCAATATTTCTAAGCATTACAAACTTTGGGACTAAAATTGGTATACTTTAATATACATGGTGGGTAATTTTAATCTATAATGGCTCATAGCTCGATAACCAATCAAAACATAACTAACAAACAAAAATTATAGAGTTAGAAGGAGGGCATCAAGTTCTTACACCACATTGGACCTAACAATTTTTGTTTAAAGCATTTTTCCTCCGAGTTAGCTTTCGGAGAAAATGTAACTTAAAAATATGTCATTATTGCATTTAATCGAAAGAAAATATACTTAAAATTTATCGATAATTGTAGGTCAAAGTGATGAACACAAGCGAATATCCTCCATTGCCCTTGAAATCTTTTGACTAAAGCATTTTTCCGTTTTTTCTTTCGATTAAATGCAATAATGACATATTTTCGAAAGATGACGATTTTTGAAAAAAATTGTTTAGATGAAAATTGTTAGTTTTTTTATGAGGATCAACTTTCTAATTTAATGTGTAATTTTATCCCTTACCGTTTAATATCTAAATTGGCAGTTAAAGAAACCCGAATAACTAGGTCCAATCTGATGTCAGAACATGATATCCCCCATCAAATTCTACAACTTTTGTTTAAGTTATTTTTTATAATTGAGTTTTTGATTGTTTAAATACAAAACGTGCTATTAGCCTTTATAGATTAAAATGACCCATCTTGTATATTTCATATATAACAGGTGTAAAAATCTTACTTCATGTCACAAAAATTTATTTTGCAAATTTATTACAAATTCATGTATTCTGTCTCCTTCTGTACCTTATAATTTACCCACAGGAAGCAATTTTAAGCGTCATTTAAACGTCTATTTTAAAAACTTAAATCGTGGTCATAGAACATTATTTGCGGCTCAAAATACCTCAATATTAAAAAAATTAATCCGTCCGGTTTTTCTACGCGATAATTAGGAGAAAAGTAGTTATTTATAAGATATACTTTGAAAAAAATAGGAGTGTAGAAAGTTATTATAAAATAAAAGAAACTGAAAAAAATTTGAATAAAAAAACAAACAATTGACTCAGTTAACTGTTGAAATACCACAGTGTTCATTACTCTGTCACATAACACATGCATACATGTCACACATATATATCTGATATAGCCATATAGCCTCTCACGGGTAAACAGTGATGTTTACCAAAAAATGTTTCAAACAAAAGTTGTTTATTTATGAGAAACATTTTTTACGTTTAAACTTTTGTTCTATCCCTAACGGTTTACAAGAGAAGACCCAATTGACCTATGTTGCTCATTTATGAACTTGACCTCACTTTTTACGTCCTCAGCGCGTTATTAAAATTTCAGCTTTATATTTATTTTCGTTTTTGAGAAATCGTGATGACAGACGGACAGACAGACAACCGGAAATGGACTAAATAGGTGATTTTAAGAACGCCTATACCAAAGTTTTCTTCATAGCATCAATATTTTTAAGCTTTACAAACTTGGGACTAAACTGAATATACCCACTATGTATATTTCATATATACATGGTATAAAAACTTAATATACTAAGTATATTTCATAATACACATGGAATAAAAATATGTGGTTGTAGCACTAAAAGCGATAATTTTTTAATTAACGATATAAATTCTTTCAAATTATTAGAATACACAATAATTTTTTCAAATTTTTAAATTAATATTTAAAAGAATTTTTTAGTGTGAGATACTCGTTTTGACGCTATTACAACAATCTAAAAATGACGCAAAAAGGCCTACTTTCAACATTAAATTAAAATAATAAAGAATGGAGTTGGACTTCCGAGAGTTTTTTATTGGAAATTCTCTCTCTAAAATATTAATATTTTATGAAATATTGACGTAAAACGAAATACCTTTTTTTATTTTTAATTGCTTATAAGTTTTATGTGCTGAAAAACGCTTCTGGCACATTTTTCTAGACGTCATCCCGATAGCTTAAGCGAAAAGTACATTGAACTTACATTAAATGGAGTATTACTGATTTTGAATATCAGTTTTGGACCATTACTGTGAGTCTAAATCTAGATTTTTAGCCTTCAGGATGCTGTGTGTACAAAATGGTGGACGAAAAACTTCGATTTTTCGCTCGAATTTTTGCCAATAACTCCTTAATCTTTTTTAAATTAGTGACGTTTTTCTAAGCCAAATAGTTACAGATGGAACATTTTTGCTCATTCAATCAAATGAAAAAGAACCCTTCTTGCCAGCCATGAGAGATAGAATAAAATTTTAAATGTAAAAGTTATTCCTTATAAAAAAAATAAACTACTTTTGTTTGAAACATTTTTTCGCAAACATCACTGTTTACCTGTAAGGGCGCAAATTAAGACAAAACTTGGTGTCCAATTTCTCCAAATCTTTAACAGATAAATGAGAACAGCAAATTTGCAAGTAGCTTCAACTAGTGATCTTGTAAAACATTTTCGAAAAATGAAAAACAATTCTAATAAAACTTTCGAAATTTAGTATTATTTAGTGAAGCACTTTCTGGGCACCTTCACGGATAAACAAAGATATATATGTAACGAAAAAGTATTTCAAACAAAAGTTGTTTATTTTTTTTAAAAGAATAACTTTTACTCTAACGGTTTAAAAGAAGGGTACTTTTTCATTTGATTGAATGAGCCAAAAATTCTAAAAAATACTTTCAAAAATGTTCGAAATTTTCGGAAGTAATTTCTAAAATTTATTTTTTTCATTTTTCGAGAATGTTTAACAAGACTATTAGTTAAAGCTACGTGCAAATTTTCAACTCCCTATCTGTTACAGTCTTTGGTGTCCATTTTGGAGAAAATGGACACCAAAGTTTTGTTCTAATTTGCGCCCTCACGGATATCACAAGTGATGTTTACGAAAAAATGTTTCAAAAAAAAGTTATTTATGTTTTTATAAGAAATAACTTTTATATTTAAAATTTGTTTCACAGTTTACAAGTTGGATCATTTTTCATTTGATTGAATGAGTAAAAATGTGCCATTTAAAAATTAGCATACTCCTGTAACTATTTGACTTAGAAAAACAGCACTAATTTAAAAAAAAGGTAATAATTACAATTTTGAAAACCCACAAGGTTAAGGAGTTATTGGCAAAAATTCGAAGCGACAAAAAGCCGAGCGTCAAAATCGAAGTTTTTTGGCCACCATTTTGTACACACAGCATCCTAAGAGTTAAGGGTTGTCTGGATTTAGACTCACAGTAATGTTCCGAAACTCATATTCAAAAATCAGTAATATTTAATGTAAGTTCATCACTTTTGAATCCCCGAACCAAACAAAGGGATGTTATAAGTTTGACCGCAATGTGTGTGTGTGTGTGTGTGTGTGTGTGTGTGTGTGTGTGTGTGTGTGTGTGTGTGTGTCTGTCTGTCTGTCTGTCTGTGGCATCGTAGCGCCTAAACGAATGAATTGATCTTGATTTTTTTGTTTCGTTTGAAAGCTAATTCAATGGAGAGTGTTCTCAGCTATGTTTCAAGTGCGAGTTTAGGGTTCCGCACCCGGGCAACTAAAAATAGGAAATGATTCTCAAAATCGGTTTCAGTTTGGAGAAGGCTCTAAGGAATGGAGAGTGTTCGTAGATATGTTTCTAGTGCGAGTTTAGGGTTTCATACCCAAAAAATTTGTCAGAGGTTTTTCAAATTTCATTTGTTTATGTACGTTTCGTTTGGTGTACGAATCTAACAAGGTATTACAAGTATTTTTACGACCATTATAGTCTACAGTACAGACGGGGGTATGGTTTCTTGACTAACACTCTTACAAAACTTCGTGAGTGGCTTCATTTCAGGGTCACCTGCAACGTTTTCATTTATGAAAATTTTGGAAATGTGGGCGTTTTCAATGTGGATAACGGAAAACATGTCCATAAAACGACCTATTGAAAAAATATGAACATCCATTTGCTTTTTTCTTGAATGCAAGATAATTGAATAGAATAAGAGAGAATAATAGTGGCCTACAAAAATATTGAGCGGTTGGCGTGATCTCCACCCCCAACATGGAAAAATGAGGGTATGAAAATTTTACAACATTTGGCTTAATTTTTCAGAAATGTTTAATAAGTATTAGTAAAATTGAATGCTCATACTGGCCTACAAATTTCATGAGCCGTTTTCTCAGACCTACACATTAAACACGTCAGTTTAATGACTATATGTTTTATTATAAACACTTGTAGGCCACGAAAAACACATGAAAATTGAACTATTTTATGAATAAAAATTTAGTGGCTTGCAAATATACCGAGCCCTATGACGTAACCTACAAGAAAACAAAATAAAATTTATTCTTGTTTTATTCGGTAGATAGATAGTGCTTAGTCTTCTAGATTATAAACCGCGGTACATGTATCTAGGAGCCATTTGAAGATTAAAAGGATGTTCGACTTGACGATTTATTTGAAATGTTTTTCAGTATACTTAAAATTAAATTATTTTCTTTTGATATCTGCCCCATTTAGATTGTAGGCTACTACATTTTTTGATCATAAAATAGCTCAAATTTCATGTGCTACTCGTGACCTACAAGTGTTCATAAAAAAAAAATTCGTTAAATTGGCATGAAAAAAATGACATAGGTCTGAAAAAAGTCTAATGAAATTTGTAGGGCAGTATGCGCATTTAATTTTACTACTATTTCTTAAACAATTTTGTAAAAATTAGCCGATTGTTGATAAATTTTCATACTATCGTTTTTCCGACATGTTGAGGGTGCAAGTCACGCCAAACTGTCCAATATTTTTGTAGACCACTATTATTCTCTTTTATTATATTCATTTATCTTACATTCAAGAAAAAAGCAAATGGTGGTTTATATTTTTTCAATAGATCGTTTTCTTGACATGTTTTCCGTTTCCCATTGAAAACGCTCCCAATTTCCAAAGTTTTCATAAATGAAAACGTTGTAGGTTACACTAAAATCAAGCCACTCACGAAGTTTCGTAAAAGTGTTAGTCACGAAACCAATGCCCCTCTGTACTGTAGTCTATTATTTCTATATTTCACCAATTTGAACTGGTTGACTAGGCTAACATACAGATCAAGTTAATAAAAGCGTGTAAAAATTACCTCCTCTTTTTCCGGTATGATTTTTTTGTCTTTATCCTTGACAGCAGCAATTTCAGCATCCATTGATTTCATAGCCAATTCTTCTAACTGTTGTTCTTGTTCATGTTCTTTGGTAATAATTTCAGATCGTACTTTTTGCAGCAAAGCATAATCTAATCCTTTTACTAAATGAGTATGCTCCATATCACCACCCAAGAATTTTGACTCTTGAATCATTTGACGTCGTCGTTCAGCTGCATCCATACCCGATTTTAAATCGGGTGCTACAGCTCTATAAGCACTTGCAGTATTCAAAGGATCTTCACTTTGATAATCAGGATTAGCACCATCTCTACGTTCTCGAGCTCTATCACGATATTTTTCAGCTAGTTCAGCCATTTTATCATCTTCTTGTTTCTTTAATTTAGCATAGTAACTTTTCTTTTTACGTCGTAATTCTGCACGGTCTTCAGATCTACATAAATCGGTAAATTTTAATATAGTCTAAAATATTTCAACCTTTTAAATAAAATAACCAGTCGGTGAAGGCATACGTTGAATTTTTAAGCCGGTACCGATATTAATTATAGTTTATATACACAAGAAAAGTATTAGAGGAAAATTTTTTAACACAAAATTTTGCCATAATTTCTCAACAGCTGTAGCTCTGCGAAAAATCATTGAATTTCGAATTGCAATAGCTCGTTTGAAAACTTGTACTTTCTAGTTTTGAAATATATTGCTTAAAAATTTTTACCACGCCTTGCCGCTTTGCACCTTGGCTTGAAAGGATGAGAAATGTTATCCCAAAATTTTATATGGTGTTTAGAAGCATACTAAAATTTTAAAAATTATTTTACAACAAATTTGTTGAGACCTCTTGAAATTTTGTTTATTTTTCTTGAAATATATATCTGAAACTACTAGAAGTTTTTGAGCATATTGTTAGTACTTAACAAAGAAAATTGGAAAGCGCCAAGCATTAACTTTAGTTTTCATGGTAAATTCATCACTTTTTTTGTGTTGAATAAAACATAAAAAAAATATACGAGCAACTTTCTTTTCATTATAACTCCGTTAATTTTCGCAAATGACTTAAATGACTTTTTTCATTTTCAAGGGTTTTTATATTGCCTTAAAAAGTGTAGGACGCACTTTTTTCAAAAAACGTCAAATTTTTCAGTTATTTGACTTTAAATACTCCGAAACTCAATCGCCAATGACTAGGAAAGTGTTGGCTTTCGAAATATACTTAAATGGTACTTTTTACTTAGAATTCGTTACTCTATCGATTTCCGTTGTCATCATTTTCAACATATATTTTTCCACCCCCTAGGAGGGGGTATTTACCACCCCCTGGCCAAATTCACTACTATAGGAAATAATTTAGAGGTTTAATCTTCGTTTATTCATCATTTCGATAGTATCAAATTTTCATCAAAATCACTTGTATCTCAAAAACGGTGAGTTTTAGGGGAAAATGTTACGAGACAAACAATGCTTAGTTTAAAATTTAAGATCCAATGGTTTTTCTTTCATACTTCATTTTTTTCAACAGAATTAGAGGGATCGATTTTCTAGGTGCGCTCACACGCGCACATACCCTTTTTGGTGTTTATCCGGTTTAATTAATTATATTATGAAGGTTCAAAATTCAAACAAACTTCAATCCAAAAATTTCGAGTTCAGGTAGTCAAAATACATTTAAAACAAGTGAAAACAAACATCTGACTGAGTTAATCGTTGAAATACCATGTATAGACAGTGTTGATTACGAAATCGTTTGTTTTTTTACGTCATATTAAGTAAAGAAAGATCACTCTTAGATAGCCACACACAACTGATATTCCCATATACTAGGATACTATATAATTTTCGCCTGATTTGCGCCCTTAAAGGTAATCAGTGATATTTACGAAAAAAAGTTTGAAACAAAAGTAGTTTATTTTTGTATAAGGAATATTTTTTACATTTAAACTTTTATACTATCTCTAACGATTTACAAGATATGTCCTACGGACCCAAGACTTAGATGACCTATGTTGCCCATTTACGAACTCGAACTGACTTTTTACGTCCTAAGCAATTTCAGAATGTTATCTTTTTTCGTTTTTGAGTTATCGTATTGAAAGACAGACGGGCAGACAAACGAAAATGGACTAATTAGGTGATTTTATGAACATATACACCAAAATTTTGTTGGTAGCATCCATATTTTTACGTGTTACAAACTTGGGACTAAACTTAGTATACCTTGATATGTTTCATATATACATGATATAAAAACCTGGCTGGCTCTATAAACTAATGTTGGTTATTTGCACCACTACTGATAAAACTGAATTTCACATTCTGAACTATTAAAAATAATTGAGAAATTAGTGCTTTTGAAATAATTATGAACTTTTGCACCCCCTGGCCAAAAAAAACATTGAAGGGAAAGGTTACTTATCAATTACTTTATGGTCAATTCATTCAAAATTGGTACTAAGGCTCTATATTTATAGTTTCCATTGGTACAATGACACTTTAAACTAACCAGAATAACTTACTTTGGTGGTGCCATAGATGTTGCCTGACTCATTGCTTCACGAATTGATCCAGCTGCTGGTGCAGACGATGGAGCTACTCTTGGAGTCATTAATAATCTCCGAAAATCATCATTGGTAAGTCTTTGTGAACTTGGAGTCTCACTAGGACCCCCATGAAATTCTTCTTGTGGCATCTTGATTAACTTTTATTGACTTATATACTTTTAAATTGATTTTTTTTTTTAATTCAACAAACTTAGAAATTCTAATGTGAAAAGTTTACAAAATGTTTTATTTATTTTCAAACGTCAATTCTACAGCAACATGTCACTTTTATTTCTGTTAAAACTACAGACTTATATATTATATGATTGTTTATGATTATAATTGTCTGCTATATATGTCTGTGATTTAAATGTGTGAGTAAGATTGTTAGCCATTTTTATGCTACTGTCAAATAGACAAAATGCTCTCAGTTATTATTAAAATATTTAATTTAATGTTCTAGACACATGTGTTGTATGTGTGTGGAATTGATATTTCTTTTCAAATATTAATTCCATACAAAAAGCTTCAATTTTCAAAAAAATTATTGTCAATTTAAAGAACAATCTGGAAAGTTCTAAAATATATATTCTGGATAGTTTAAGAAATTTTAAGAATGATCTAGAAAGCTTGAGATGTTTTAATAAATGAATGAAATAAAAATGATTTTAATTATTATAGAATATTTTGGCATGTAAAAATTTAAAGAATAATCTAGAAAGCTCTAAAATTTTATCTAATCATCTAATATTCTCGATGATTTTAGAAATTTGGAAATTATTAGGAAAGCTCTTACCCAGCGAAGCGAGTGTTTGCATCTAGTTTTACATATACAGGGTAGGTATAATAAAACCAAAAAAATGAGAATCAAAAATAACAACAGCCCACTCAATCTGAAGTAATTAATTGATATATTATAATGTGAAAAGAAGGATGTTTGTTTTTTTGTGTGTTTGTCACATTTTCACGCAAAAAGTAATAAATTTAAATTAAATTTACTAATAATATAGCTCATATATCAAAATAATACACCTCTATCTCTATATATTATAAATGTGAAAGTAAGGATGTTTCTTTGTTTGTTACGCTTTCACGCAAAAACTAGACAATAGATTTGAATGATTCTATACGAAAATATAGCTCATAAATCAGAATAACACATGAGCTATAATTTATAAAAATATATGTAAAAACAAAAACAAAATTTAAAAAATTGAATTTATTCTGACATTTTACTGCTCCATCTATGATAAGCATTTTAAATCATAAATTAATGATTTCTGTAAAAAAATTACAATAGTAAATGTCAAACAATTCATGGCCTTCTTCTCTGAAATACTCAATGAATTATGACTATTTTATACTTAAAAAATATTAAAAATTGTGCAAATATATTAGCTGTGTAAATCAATTCCCCCGAGTGTTGTAAAAGGGGAATAAGTGAGATCAAGGGAGGCGAAGGCTATAAAGCGGTAGTTTTTACTTTTGGCCCAGTGAAGCGGGTGGGTATCAAGCTAGTAAGCTATAATTTTAAAAGACATATTAAAGAAAAATTTTTTTAAATTAAATTTAATCTATAACATTTCAATTTAATATTTATGTAAAACTGTTGAACGAGATACAATTCATGACCCCCTTTTTGAAGCACTCAATGAATCAAGAATATATAACCTATAAAAAAAATTTTAATCTGTACATATATTTATCTGTGTAAAACAATCCCTACCCCTATTTCGAGTTTTATGGAAGGGGGATAAATGAGAGCAAGCGAGGAGGAGGCTATAACGCGGTTATCTTTACTTTTAAGCCCAGCGAAGCGGGCGGGTATCAAGCTAGTATTTAAATAAACTAGGGCCTCAGATACTCCTAACAGAAAATAGTTGATAACTTTTGGTTAGTAACAAAGGGGGAATAAATTTAAATTCATAATGATTATTTTAACAATGACAATAATAATTATGGCGAAGCCATACATCTGTATAACATTCTATGCCTATAAAAAGTAATCGGAAACAAGTGAAAACAAACAATTGACTGAGTTAATTGTTGAAATACCATGCATAGTCAGTGTTGATTTCTTTATCACATTAGTGTATAGTGTATAGTTTGAACACATATTATAAAATTTCCGCCTAATTGGCGCCCTCACGGGTAAACAGATGTTTACGAAAAAATGTTTCCAACAAAAGTTGTTTAATTTTTGATAAGGAACATTTTTTACATTTAAACTTTTGTTCTATCTCTACCGGTTTATAAGATGGGTTCTAAGACCCAATTGACCTATGATGCTCATTTACTAACTTCACCTCACTTTTTACGTCCTGAGTAAGCTGTAAAAATTTCAGCTCGATATCTTTTTTCGTTTTTGAGTTATAGTGTCCACAGACGGACGGACGGACAACCGGAAATGGACTAATTAGGTGATTTTATGAACACCTATGACAAAATTTTTTTCCTAGCATCATTATTTTTAAGCGTTACAAACTTGGGACTAAACTTAATATACTATGTATATTTCATATATACATGGTATAAAAATAGCCTTGGAAAAAATTATCGGAAAAAATAGAGCTAGAGAACGATGGAAAAAATAGACCCGAAAATAGAAAAAATGTTAATTTTATGGTAATATAAGTTATATATGTGCGATATGTATGTATGTGTAATTCGGCAGAGTAATAAACACTGTCTATACATGTTATTTCAACAATTAACTCAGTCAATTGTTTGTTTTCACTTATTTTTTCAATATAAATGAGAGATCATCAATCACCATCAATTGTCTTTACGTCGATTGAACAAAAAGAGTCTCAAGAATTTTGCTATTGAGCGGATAAAAAAAAATTTTGGTCGATTAGAAATTTTTTTTCTAAATAAACTCATTACCCTCAAATGATTTAAATAAACCATTAACCATCAAAGAATTGGAGTGGGCAAAAATGAGATCGGGTTTAAATGAGCGGATAAATAAATGGAGCTGAATACCTGGTCCATGAAGGTTATAAGAAGGAGAACGATCGCTATAGAAAATATTGTCCCCGAAATATGGATAAAATAAGTGAGGCGCTGCGACCGCTAAGTAGTATCAATAAAAGCGGGTTGTTGTGCGCTAATTTGAAATGATATATCAATTTGTACATTATGCAACTAACTTCATCTACTTGTACTCATAAACAGCTAACTTCGCAGATACTACTTCTTGATGACAGCGCGGCTGGTGGCTGAAAAATGAACTATAAATTCTACAAATTTTCAGGGACAGGTGCGCTAATGCTTTAACACGTAGCGATTGTTCTCCTTCTTTATAACCTTCATGCTTTAACACGTAGCGATCGTTCTCCTTCTTTATAACCTTCATGACCTGATCTTTATATTACCTTAGTCTATGGTATTTACATATATTTTATCTATGGGTATTTACTGATATAGTCTATGGTACACATATACAAAAGCATACAAAACAAACAAATATTTTCATTTTTGAAATTGTTTTAAATAATTTTGGCAATTTTAATAATTATCAAGGTAATTAAGAACTCATCTTTATTTTATTTAACCAATTATTTATTTCTACACACGAAAATATTACGAAAAATGAATATGAAATTTTGTATGTTTTTTTGGTAATTAAAGAAAAAACCGTCAATTTTTTACCATTTCCGCAAACAGATTCGTAATCTACGTAAAAAAATACTATAATTTTCAGACGTTATAGGAGCATTTTTAAGAAGCTAAACTGAATATTTACCAAAATTACAAATTTGTGACATTTGGTACACGTCATAGCTATATAGACTATGAGGCGGTACCTGTCAGACATACGTAAGTATAAAAGCTAAAAATGTTTTTGCGTGTTCATACTGGTGTAGGGAACAATATTTGGGGGTTACAAACCTTGACTAACGGTGCCTTCGGTGGGTATCAGGTAATTTAGGGGCGCAGTACTTGAGCTCTCTCACGTTAAATTATAAAAGCTGAAATTTACACAGAGTGTTCAAATCACGATTCTAAGTCAATATTAAAAGTGAAAACAAACAATTGACTGAGTTAATTATTGAAATACCATGCATAGCCAGTGTTGATTTCTTTATCACATTACACATACAATCATGTGACACATACATAACTGATAACCAAGTATAGTACATATTATAAAATTTTCGCCTAATTGGAGCCCTCACGGGTAAACAGTGATGTTTACGAAAAAATGTTTCAAACAAAAGTTGTTTAACTTTGATAAGGAACATTTTTTACATTTAAACTTTTGTTCTATCTCTAACGGTTTACAAGATGAGTCCTACGGACCCAAGACTCAATCGACCTATGATGTTCATTTACGAACTTGACCTCACTTTTAAAGTCCTGAGTACGCTGTACAAATTTCAGCTTGATATCTTTTTTCGTTTTTGAGTTATTGTGTCCACAGACGGACGGACAGACAACCGGAAATGGACTAATTAGGTGATTTTATGAACACCCATGACAAATTTGTTTTCCTAGCATCATTATTTTTAAACGTTACAAACTTGGGACTAAACTTAATATACTATGTATTATATACATGGTATAAAAAGGTCAGACCTATCTGAAGGGTCTAACACTCCCCCAGAAGCGGTAGAAGGTCAAATGCACTGAAAGAGCCTCGCTCAGGTACATGAATGCATTTAAGAGAGTATTAGTGCAGTTTAAATTTTATAATTAATAAAAGTTATATGTGAATATTATTTAAAAATTATCATTCAATAATTTTTAAATAACCAGATATATTCGAAGGGTTGAACACCCCCTTAAATTTAATTTCTATTTAATGAATAAATAATTTTGTTCGCATCAAATTCAATAACAGTTTTCTAATGCTCTCTCATGCATAGTTCTAGCTAGCCTTTATTCAGTCTAAGGGGGTGTTCAACCCTTCGAATATATCTGGTTATTTAAAAATTATTGTTTGATAATTTTTAAATAATATATCCCACCAAAAACATAAATGTGTAAAAAGGCGTAGATGTCACAGAATCCCAATAAACTCAATTACGTCAGCCCAAAAAAGTTGTGAAATCCTGTAGGGAAAGAAATTCTTCGAAAAAAATTAATAAAAATGACATATTTTATTGAGTAACTCTTCCGTAAAGAAGCATTAAAGTATTACATTAGCAACTTTTCGGTGACTTCATACCTACACGCACCTGTATAGGAGAACAAAAGAAAATCGTTAACCCCCTACTACCTCCCTCCTCCTCTCTAATGCTATGACGTTTTAATTTTTTCACAACTTTTATTAAACATCAAAATTTAAATTTAAACAATCAGTATTCTTTAGATTATAGTCAAGCACCTACTTAACAAAGGCCGAATTTTTTTTACTAAAGAAAGAAAATTATTGGTTTAAATTTCTTGTCAAGTTTCTCCTTAGTACGTACTTATTTAATATTTTACTTCGCAAGTTTTTTATTTTTAAATTCGTTTTTATATTCCGAAAACTTGCGAAGTAAAATATTAAATAAGTACGTACTAAGGAGAAACTTACACATGAAATTTAAACCAATAATGTTCGTACTTTAGTAAAAAAAAATAGGCCTTTGTTAAGTAGGTGCTTGACTATAATCTAAAGAATACTGATTGTTTAAATTTAAATTTTGATGTTTAATAAAAGTTGTGAAAAAATTAAAACGTCATAGCATTAGAGAGGAGGAGGGAGGTAGTAGGGGGTTAACGATTTTCTTTTGTTCTCCTATACAGGTGCGTGTAGGTATGAAGTCACCGAAAAGTTGCTAATGTAATACTTTAATGATTCTTTAAAGAAGAGTTACTCAATAAATTTATGTAATTTTTATAAATTTTTTTCGAAGAATTTTTTTCCCTGCGGGATTTCACAACTTTTTTGGGCTGACGTAATTGAGTTTATTGGGATTCTGTGACATCTACGCCTTTTTACACATTTATGTTTTTGGTGGGATATCACTTCTTTTTGCAAGGCAATAGTATTTGGTTTGAAACAAGTGTTTGTAACAATTTTAACTCACCATTATGAATACATTGAATTACTGTTGAATACTGAGCATCGTACGTCAAGAGAGATGCCGGACAAGATGTCATCAAAATTGTGTTATTTATAAATATTGTTATAAAAATTTCATTTTCATATAACTCATATTGATTATTATATAATACATTCTATATAATTTACGCCTAATTTGCGTCCTCATGGGTAAACAGTCATGTTTTCGAAAAAATGTGTCATACAAAAGTTGGTTATTTCTTTATAAGGAATATTTTTTACATTAAAACTTTTGTTCTATCTCTAACGATTTACAAGATGAATTCCACAGACCCAGGACTCAATTTACATATATTGCTAATTTACGAACTCGACCTAACTTTTTACGTCCTGAGTACGCTATAAAAATTTCATCTTGATATCTCTTTTCGTTTTTGAGTTATCGTGTTGGCAGACAGATATTATGTAACTGAAAATATTTAGGCCTTATTCATGGGTAATACACACAGCTTGGTTTCATATAATAGTTCTGCACATGGATTGATCCTGAATATTACAACGGCTCATACAGGGGCTTTATATTTTGTAAGTGCGCATACTTGGGTCTTATATATTGGTAATGCGCACACTCTGATCCCATATAATTGTTGTGCGAATGGGATAATCTGGAATACAACTACTGCGCATAGATGGACCTTAAATTTTGTAAGTGTGCATATTTGGGTCTTATATATTAGAAGTGCGCACAGATTAATCAAAAATGATAGTTCTGCGCATTCATTTATCCTGAATCTTAAAACTGCGCATAGGCTAAATTTATATTTTGTTACTGCGCATATGTAGGCCTTATATATTGCTAGTGCATACATGTGGACTATATGAAATAGTACTGCGCATGGGTTGATCCTAAATATTACAACTGCGCATACAGGGACATTATATTTTGTAAATGGGCATTTTTGGTCCTTAAATATTGAAAATTAATTTATGCAAAGTGCGCATAAATTAATCATAAATTAAAGTTCTGCGCATGCATTTAACCTGAATCCTAGAACTGTGCATTAGCTTAATTTATATTTTGTTACTGCGCACATGTAGGCCTTAAATATTGCTAGTGCGCATATGAGGATTACATGTAATAGTACTGCGCATGGGTTGACCCTGAATTCAAGCAAGTCTGTCGAATTTCCAAAATCGCATCTTTCTATAATTTAGAAGTCTCTTAGAATCGGTATAGCTTAATCATTCCCTTTATAGATAAATCAATTATAGTGGAAGTGATGGAAAAATAATAACCCCACTAGCCTTACCATGTTTTGTTATCAAATCTAAACGTGTATACAAAATTTCAACTCAATCAGTTGAAGATATCTGCTTTAAAATTGAGCTATAAGATTCCCCCCATTTAACAAAAACGGAAACGACGGGAAAATTCGGTCAAGTCAACCATAAAAATTCAATGTCATTCAAAGTGAGCGTACTTACAAAATTTAAACACAATCGGTTGAGGGTGTTGGTAAAATAGTATGCTTTTGCATTAACGAAAAAAACAGGACTGGTTATTTCTTTCTCGAGGGAAAATGATTGTTTTTTCGAAAAAAATGTTTCAAACAAAAGTTGTTTATTTTTATGTAAGGAACATTTTTTACATTTAAACTTTTGTTCTATCTCTTACCGTTTTCTCAAAAATTGCAATTTAATATTTTATTTGCTCTTTACGGGAAAACAATTACCTTTACAAACAAAATTTTCATACAGCATTGTTAAATTTTATGCAAGGAACATTTCTTACATTTAAACTTTTGTTCTATCTCTTACAGTTTTTGCTATAAAGGCAAATTAAAATTTTCCTAATTAATGTGACAAAATCTTTCTACATGGTACTTTGAATTTGATAGGGTATTATTGTTTCGAAATATTTTATTTAATTTTTATAATATTTTAAGTTGAAAATATTGAAATTTTTTATTATTTTTTTTAATACTTATTCAAATTTAATCAAAATTGAATAAAAATTATATAAATAACAAATTTTTAAGCGTATTTTAGTTTTCCCATACAAAGTGTATAGGAAAAAAACTAGCCATCTGATTGGTTCATATTTTAACATTGATTTTTAAATGGGGTAAAAATGCACCTTTAATTAGCGAAATTTCCCATTTCCCGTTAAAAATTTTGATATTTGGTATTTTTTCTGGGGTATGATTTTTCTCTAATTTATTTTAACGAAAACTGCATCTTTATACCATTTCTCAGTTTTGCTGTGAATTTATATGAGTCAGTAACAAAATTTCGGGGCGTGGCCGTTTTTTGACGCGTTATTGCTCGGAAACGATGAGAGCCGTGAACGTGAAATTTGATTTACGGCGTCCCAGAGTATATATCTACTTAAGTTGAAAATTTCAACATTATAGCTCAAGTAGTTTCTGAGATATAAGGGTGTGAAAAAGGGCTATTTTATGTCCTGTATGTATAGTCACAACAAAACACATTCACATTTCACATACATCATCATACATTACCCTTTCAATTTTCCATATAATAAACTACGCTTACGCACTGTTGTGCTATATGATTCACATATAACTTTCATTAATTATAAATTTTAAACTGCACTAATACTCTCTTAAATGCATTCATGTACCTGAGCAAGGCTCTTTCAGTGCATTTGACATTCTACCGTGTCTGGGGGAGTGTTAGACCCTTCAGATAGGTCTAACCTTTTTAATATTGACTTAGAATGGTGATTTGAACACTCTGTGTAAATTTCAGCTTTTATAATTTAACGTGAGAGAGCTCAAGTACTGCGCCCCTAGATTACCTGATACCCACCGAAGGCACCGTTAGTCAAGGTTTGTAACCCCCAAATATTGTTCCCTACACCAGTATGAACAAGCAAAAACATTTTCAGCTTTTGTACTTGAACGTATGTCGGGCAGACACTGGCTCATACTCTAATAAGTGTACCGATTGATTCCCTAAATAACGTCTATTTATTGCATTAAAATTGAAAATAATTACAATGAGTTATGAATGCTAATATAAGAAATAATTTTGTTAATATAAGAAAAATGTTATAATTTGTAGGACAATTATGCGCCGTGGACTCGTTAAAAGAGAGAGTAATGGCTATAAACCACTGCACTTTGCTGTTGCAGAAGGTAATAAAGAAGTTGTCACGTTAATTTTAAGTAAAGGTGCTTATGTTGACGCTAAAGCGGCAGATAATATAACTCCTCTTCATATTGCTGCTGAGGAAGCAGACTATCGTATTGCCGCAGAACTTCTAGACTATGGTGCTTGTATTAACTCTTTAACATTGAAAGAAGAATATACACCACTACATTTTGCTTGTGAGAGTCCTGAAAATGGTAATACAGAAACTGTGAAATTATTCTTGAATAGAGGTGCTGATATTAATCTTAGCACGAAAGGTAATTTAACACCACTTCACATTGCTATCGAAAAAAATCGTGCACAAATCGTAAGACTGCTCTTACAACATGGAGTTGAAATTAATAATCTGGATAAAGAAGGTAAAACCATACTAAATCTTGCTGTTGAAGCAGGAAATTTAAAGATTGTTGAAGATGTTTTAAAATATTTTCCTGATATTAACAATGAAAGTAATAGAATTTCTTTTAAAAATGCAATACAATGCCAAGAAGGAGAGTACAAGCTGATTGTTAAGGCTCTTTTAGATTATGGTTTTACTATTAGCCCTGAAGATGCATCTAATCCAAAGTTATTATTTGTTGCTGTTGAACAAGTATATTTGAAAGTTGCTGAAGACCTATTGAACTATGGTGCTGATGTGAATATTTTACACAATCCACTTGGTGAAGAAGGACTTAGACCTTTACATTTTGCAGTCAAATATAGACAGGAAGAAGCAGCTAAATTATTAATAAGCTATGGAGCTGCTGTAAATGGTAAAACTACAATCGGAAAAACTCCAATATTTTTTGCTATAAATAATAAAGATTTAAAAATTACCGAGCTACTTATAAGTAATAAAGCTAAAGTAAAAAATCCTGAGCTACTGATTATTGCTGTTATGAAAGGGTGCAAAGAAATCGTTGAAACTCTTTTGCAACATGATGTTCGTATAAATGCTAGGGATCAACATGGAAGATCAGTATTGCATTTTACTACTCTGAGTGAAGAAAGTGAAATTGAGGATCTTAATTATATGAATATTAAAGGAGAAATTGCTGAACTGCTTCTAAGTAAAGGTGCTAATGTAAACGCTCAAGCTAACGATGGCGCAACAACACTTCATTATGCTACTAAAATGGGATATGCAAAAGTTGTTGAAGTTCTTTTGAAATATAATGCCAACGTTAACTGCAAAATTGTACGTAACCGTATTACACCATTGCACTTGGCTGTAGATAATGGCAATATGCAAATTATTGAGATGCTCTTGATATTTGGAGCTGATATTAACTCTACAGATGAGTTTGATAGAACAGCACTTCAATACGCCTGTCAAAACGGACTAAATGCAGAAGTTGTTGGAACTCTCCTGGATTATGGTTCTGGTATTTATTTGACGTGTATATCAATGCATAAAGCTCTTGATTATATCATGACTAGATACCGCTCATTCTCTCGACGCAACCCTGATGCTTATATTCGTCCGGCAAAGAAAATTCTTGAAGTTTTTAAACGTTACATAGTTAAAATGAAAACCGCAAATTTATTAGATATCAGTGAAAGTTATAATAGAAAACTTAATAATATTAATAAAGAAGATTATCAGGATAAATGTGAGAAAGAAATAGTAAGAATGAAAGCAGAAAAGATTAATAATACTAAAATTTCATTTTATGATATATTGGTAAAAGATATAAGTTCATTAGCATCATGTTTGTGCAATGAAAATATAGTGCAGGTTCTAAAAACAGATGACTATCAAACAAAATTTCCAATATACAGTAGAATATTAAAAAATCATTTCAAAATGGGCATGGATAGAAAAGAATTACAAAGACAAGCCAATAAAATTTTTGTCAACTTTTTTAAGTTACCTGAACAAATTTTAGACTGTACTGAAAAAATATTTAGTTACCTGAATGACGAAGATTTAAAGAATTTTAATGAAAGCTTTCAGGTCTAAAATTTAAAATCTACAGAGATTCAGTAAATATAAAAGTTTGTTTTTTGTAAAATTATCCATTTTGAATAAAGAGTTTTTTACTTTCACGTTCGTGTTCATAGCTAATTTTTGGCATAAAGCTTTCTTTAGCATTGGGCTTACATGCTTATAAATGTCAAATAAAGCTGTTTGTCGCTGGGATCCCACAAAATTACGGGAAACATTATCTCTATTATCTATAAAAAATATTGAAAATTTTCAAAATCTGAAAAAAGGTCCAAATAGATTAAGAAATTTCCTAAAATAAAGTTTCAACTGCCGGAATTGTATCTCTAATATTTATATATTTTACAGAGCCCTGAAAATAGCTCAAATACGGCAAGTCTGGCTCTCGCGCGCGTTCTGTCTCTAAGACCTACTAACAAAAAAAATTATTTTAACATATAAAATATGAATATAATTAAGAAATAAGAAAATTAATGTAGTTTTGAGATACATGAATAAACAATAATCCGTGGTTTAAAAATTGTTATCCCAATTTTTCCATTTGTTATGTAATTGTTAACCAACAATTGTTTCTATACAAAATGTTAACATTAAATCTCCGATAATTATTAAACTAAAACCCCAGAATTTTTTTCCCTCCATGAAGGTATTCTTAATAGGCTTACAAATAAAGTACCGTTTTTAAAATTTAAAAATTTTGATTTTTCAATTTGTTATTAACATTTGAAAATTAACAAATGAAAAAAAAAATTTTTTTTTAATTTTTGAATTGTTTTAATTTTTTATGGTTAAAAGCTACATAAAAATAATTTTTTCAATTTTTTTACCATTGTTGTTTAAAAAATTGTTATAAACAAATACATTGTTTATGAGTAAATCGAAATTTTTTTTTTTTTTTGCAATATGTTCATTATAACTCACATTGTGATTTAAATTAAGAAACAGTTTAAATTCTAAAAATTACAAATTGTATTTTTCTTCCGGATTAAATTAAAAAAATTTTTTTATTAATTTTTCATTTGTTTATTAAATAAATAATTTGTTATGAACAATTTTTTTTCGTAATTTTCCAAGAATATACAAAAAAGTTAGAAAAAATCGTACATGTGAACCAGACTAATAGAGATAATGTTTCCCGTAATTTTGTGGGATCCCAGCGACAAACAGCTTTATTTGACATTTGTAGGCATATATATATATATATATATATATAATAAGTTTGGCCTAATAATATCTTCATATGGGTCAGACACACCCAAATGAGACTCTGTAGTAGTAGGTAAGTATTTATTTTGTTTATATAATATTGAATTAAATAGGAGTTAATACACTCTTTATTATTTATTAAGAAAATAATTAATTATTTACATCCTTATTACAAATATCACATGAAATGACTTTCCTCCACTATGAATCCATTTTTTTTTTAACTAAATTATGTTGATAAGTAAATTTTATATCATATAAAAATCGTTTTTCTCCCTGGAGAAAGCAACTTAAGTTAACTTAAAAATTTTACGAAAGACATTATTACTTAGTACGGCTCTGGTAAAAAAGTACGATTGAAATCCAATTCAAATTTAAAATTCCTTCCGATTAAACCCAATATGAAATTTCCAATTCAATCCCATTCATGAATTGCAATCAATTAGAAATTGCCGACTAGTTCTATTGGATTGAATCAGAACGAATTCGAATTTTTTTCCAATTAAACCCCATTTATTTTAATTAAATTTCGATATCGAAACTTTTTTTACAATTGAATCTTATTCATTCCGATTGGTTGAATTGGAAATTTCCGATTCATGAATCGTATTTATTTTATCATGGTAACCTCATTGATATACATTGTAAGGAACTAGTTTTCTGCACACAAGGATTGTTCACACAATCGTATTCACGTTTCTTACAACATTTGAATCAGGAAGCGGGAACAAGCTAAGATGGCGTCGACTGGGTACGTGCGCGAACTGAACCAAAACTTAGAACAAAAACAAGGTAACTGAACCAAAATAAGGTATGCTCGATTCACCATCGAGCATACCTTGTCTAATTCTAGCAAGGTTCGGGGATTAAAAATAGTATAATAAATATTATTTACATATTATTCCATGGCAATTCAGTAGTAAAAACTAATCGTTCTAACATGCTATGATTCTAATAATTCGACTACCAGATATCCGCCCGATTTGCTTGGCAATTTCAACTTTGAAAACAAAGGCTACAGCGTTATAGCTCTAGATAAAATATAGTATGGTTTTAGCCCTCACTTTTCTTGACCTTGTAGATGTAACAACAATTTGCACTGTTACTATTCGTATTCATTTACTAATTAAAACACAATGGGAAATCACTTTTAATAAAATTTATTATTATTTAACAAAAATACAAAAATTAAACTTGACTCTTTTGAATACAAAAATTATTGTTTTACGTGAACGCAGACGAATACGAATACATACGATACATACGAATATATACGACACAGAATAACTAACTGAATATACACGAACGGAACATGTGTTTGGAAGTGTACCGCGCTCACGCAGAGAATATATCGGTAAAGCAGAAGCGAAAGTCTAATGCTAATTTTTATCGCATGCAATTTAATGCCATTTCTGAATAACCCCGTAAACTAAATTAATATAATCGTCTAAATCTCTAAATAGATCACAT
Source organism: Chrysoperla carnea (assembly GCF_905475395.1). Classification (NCBI taxonomy): domain Eukaryota; kingdom Metazoa; phylum Arthropoda; class Insecta; order Neuroptera; family Chrysopidae; genus Chrysoperla; species Chrysoperla carnea. The sequence continues at coordinate 70,041,841 of NC_058341.1, forward strand.
TATTATCTTATATATATAATAAGGTTCTTATCTTGAATAGTAAGGTTTTTGTTTTGCCTAAAAATGGTATTTATCCTATATGCATCAACATTAGAAAACTTATAATATTTAATTAATTTTGAAAACTTATTTATAAAAAAATTGAATTTTTAGATAATTTTTCAAAGTTAATTAAAGATTATAAGTTTTCTAATAATGTCATGCAAATAGGATGAATACCATTTTCATACAAACTCATATATTTTATACATTTTAAATTTTATCTTTTATTTTATGTTTCCATTTTTCAATAACTTAAATTATATAATCTTTGCTGCCCCTGCTCAAATTTGTATAGAAATGCATATAGAATTAAGGTAGTTCCTCCGCGACAGTCCAGTCAAAAAGTTTTGGACTAATACTATCATTCAGCGCATTAACTGTGCTATGACTGTACCATATATTTTTTTCACAAGACTGTACTTCCTCCACTACTATATCCCCTATACGTATACACACACACTATGAAATATACCTCTGTATGGAAATGTGGCAACGTCGCATTATTCTTATTACTATTTATCCTATACCTATACATGTACATATTACTACCCAACTTATAAACTATACAGTATCCGTTGCCACATCGTTTCCATACCACTAGTCTTTATATCCCCTCCACAAAAAATCATCGCTAAAACGAGTTATTGACTTAAGTTTTTTATCGAAACTATATGGTAAATAATTTTAATTTTTTTTTTAATATTTTCTAAATATAGTATTCTACATTATATTAGATTTTCATAGAGATGGTGAATGTCATTCATTGATAAATAAATATAAAATTGTCATTTTTCCACGCTTCTCCCATACTACACGTACAAATTGCGTCACTTTTAATTGCTAATATCTCATGTATGACATGGTAAATCATCTTCTAATTTTAACAGCATGTGTATTATGAATTAAATATTTTATATTCTGAGTTTTGAGAAATTCTTGGAATATCACTTTCGTGGAGGTACTACCTTAAGTATAAAATGTATTTTAAGTAACGAAACGTAAACATTAAACAGCAAAAAGAACGAAAAATATTAAAAATTGATATCTAGAAAAAAAAGAGTGTGTGTACTTATGTACACGCGTTAGAAGTTATACTTCTTTGGCGTATGAAAAAAATTTAAAATAACTCAAATGCAGTAGTAATCGACAATAAATATTAAAATCAATCAAAAAGATTTTGTTAAAGATTTGTCAAGTAATCTGTAATATAAATTAAAAAGAGATGATTAAAATTATTCGATTCGATTCACAAAATGATAAAATATTATTATCTAAAGTAATAAATAATAAATAATAAATAATTAAATTTTATTATTATTTGATTATTTGTTAGAAAAATAATAAGTTCTTTAGAAATATATCTATATATTATACTTACAAAATTAACCTCTAATATTTGAAAACACTGTAACTATACACTGTACTGTAACTATATTCAGTGTTGATATATTTTTTTATTATTTCAATTCTGTGGCTAACTTCATCATGTCGTTCGTGCGCGCGCAGCTCACAAATTCACTCTCATCCAAACGCGCCAAAAGAAGTATAACTTCAAAAAATATTGATATGAACATATTTTTTTTTTTTTCAAGAATTTTGAAAATCAATTTTACAAAAATTTCTCAAATATAAAAATAAAATACAATAACAACAATAATAATAATAATTGGCTTAAAGATCACTAAACCACTCACTTAAATTGAGTCACTAAAACACTCATTGCGTTGAGTAACTAAAACCCTCACTAAAATTGAGAAGAATGAAGAACGACTCTAGGTCGATTTGATAATATTTAAAAACAAACAATAGGGATGAATGGCTGAATAAAATTGATGTTGGTCCAGTGGCATGCTGATACATCAACCTAAAAATTATTAAGTCCAGTAGATTAACAATTAGTAATTATGTGCATGAGGGACAAAGCAGATTATATGTATAAGATGACATTTGTTCATCTCTTTTCCATATATTTTAATACACAACAATTAACCCTCAAGCATCATTTGTTCTGCCGGTTTTCCACTAAACAGCCAAACTGCCAGTTGAATTTAGGTTCTCTAAAACCTGAAAAATAAAAATTTCTTCTTATTCAATCATTAATAAGCGTAATAGAATATCGCGGTCACTCATTTTACTTCTTACCTCACTTTGAAGGACAGAACCATGGAGTTTATAAAGAAAGAGAACGATCGCTATGTACTAAAGCATTAGCGCTGTCGTTTGTAAGTAGTATATTAGCGCACAACAGCCCGCATTTAATGAGATAACTTAGCGATCCCAGCGCCTCACTTATTTTGTCCATATTTTGGGGACAATATTTTCTATTGCGATCGTTCTCCTTCTTTATAACCTCCATGGAGGTTAGAGAGAAGGAGAACGATCGCTACGCGCTAAAGCATTAGCAAGTCGGTCCCTGAAAATTTGTAGAATTTATAGTTCATTTTTCAGCCACCAGCCGCACTGTCGTCGGTAAGTAGTATCTGCGAAGTTAGTTGTTTATGAGTACAAGTAGATGAAGTTAGTACCATTCATTATTTGCTTTTTTTTCCTTTGAATGATATTATATACACGTATATTAAACGTTGATAGATCATTTGAAATTAGCGCACAACAGCCCGCTTTTAATGAGACAACTTAGCGATCCCAGCGCCTCACTTATTTTGTCCATATTTTTGGGACAATATTTTCTATAACGATCGTTCTCCTTCTTTATAACCTCCATGGAAGAAACAGTCAATTACGCGTCATCAGTACGCTCATCGTCAGCTGCAATATATTATCCATACTTTAAATTCAATGTCTGTGGTAGATAACATATATAAGTCTGTGATTCGTATGTCATTTGATGGCGAATTCATAACTTCTGAAATTATTAAATTAACCTATATTGTAAATTGGGTTATGTCGAATTTTTATAAATTGAATGAAAAATTATAATTATAAAATACAAATTTATATAACGGATCATATATCTACAGAAAAATGTCTGCAAACTTAATTAGAAATAACTTAAAGTTTTTACAGGTAAATTATTACATTATTTACCAAGTCTTAAAAATATAATAATTCATTTTTTTATTAACTAAACAGATTGTTTCCAATAATTTCCTCGAACCGAATTTAAAAAATCTTATAAATTATCAAGTAACTCGTCACCGACGAACAAAACATTTCAATCCAAAATTTAAATGGTTTCGTACACGAAAATATATAAAATTCGAAATACCCAACTTAAATGAAAAAAGTGAAGATTTACCTCCAGATGAAATTCGAAAACAAATGAAAAAGATGGGTGTTTTACCACCCAGACCATGGATGGAACGGCCATTTTATATAAGCTGTACTGGGGATATATTTGAACCTTATGTCCCGCCTGAAGGAGATGGCAAAGTTTCGATTATAACTACCACGGTAAATAAATTTTATTGAACTGTCTCAAATATTATAAATTATATGTTACTTTTACGAAGTCTCATCCACCACAAGGAAGAATTTGTCCTGAAACGAATACAAAAGAAAAATGAGCATAATAATTTAGTAATATACAGCGTGTCAACTTAAGGTAGTACTATCGGTAATAGACTTTGCATTAAGAATTTAATGAAACTTGGCATAGGTGTCCATTATTATATCATAATTAACCAGTTAAATTTTTAGGGGCCTTCAGAGAAATTTTAAAGATATTTTAACATTGATCCTTATGAGAAATCACAGATTTTATTTTATTTCATAAAACTGGACGTTCAGATTTTCAGTTCTCTGAAGGCTCCTAAAAATTTAACTGGTTAATTATGATATAATAATGGACAACTGTAAGGACAATAATGGACATATTATAAGGTTTACGAAAAAAGTTATTCTTTGTAAAAATCTCTGTTTTCGAATAAATTAATATTCAATTAGTCACTTTCGTTATCCAAATTAACCAGTCATCGTACTTAAAATGTTTATTTAATAATTTGAAACATTTATAACAAAATTAGCTTGATACCCGCCCGCTTCACTGGGCTTAAAAGTAAAAGCACTCGCTTTATAGCCTCCACCTTTCTTGATCTCACTTATCCAGCTTCCATGACACTCGAAGGGATTGTTTTTCACAGTTAAAATATATGCACAATTTTTTTATAAGTGTAAATTAGTCATAGTTCATTGAGTATATAAGAAAAGAAGGCCATGAATTCTTTGACATTTACTATTTAAAATTTTTAAAGAAATCTCTAATTTATGGTCCAAAATGGTGATCATAGATGGAGCAGGAAAATGTCAGATTAAATTTAATTTTTTTTAAATATATCTTTATAAATTATAGTTTAAGTGTTATTCTGATGTATGAGCTATACTGTTGTACAGTTTCATTCAAATCCATTCGGTAGTCTTTGCGTGAAAGCGTAACAAACAAATAAACATCCTTACTTTCACATTTATAATATACTAGCGGCCCCGACGGACGTTGTCCCGTAAAAACGTAACTCCAATTCATGAATACCTATACTACGTTTAGCCTGTCCGCTAAACCCATCCCGCTAAACCCCAATTTAACTCCTATTTATTGGAGTGGATTGACCTTCGACCTTTGGCCTGACCTTTGATAGTAGAGCTCGCTGCGCTCGCATATGGCTCTAATAAATGCCTATTGACAATACCTGAATACTATTAAAAATACATAGTACACATAGTATACATAATGTGATATGATTTATATGCGCTCCCACCATTTAATGAAATTTCATTTTTTTGGTACGGAGCCCTCAAAAACAGTTGTAGTGGACCGAATGGTAAATCTAAACCATTCTCCAATCCCCTTGAACTCACACAAAAAATTTCATCGAAATCGGTCCAGCCGTCTAGGAGGAGTTCAGTCACATACAGACACACACAAGAAATATATATATTAAGATAGGGATAATTAATATAGAACATTTATTTTTCATATATTACAAGTACAATTTCTTTTGTTGTCGAAGTAACAATAGTTATCTTCAGTTCGTTTTTGTTTCAACGTATCCACCTTCGCGTTCCATACATGTAATTGTTATTTTACAAAATTCTTTAAATACACTCCTACATATTTCGGAAGTGATTTTTTGAGCCGTTTCTCTTATTTATTATCTATTCTTAATGGTCTACATTTCTAAACGAACATTAACATTCTTATCGAACTTTTTCAATTTGTGGACACCCTGTTTATTCGATGTCAAAAGTGAATAGTTGAATGTAAATATTCTCAAAAGCAGAGATCTTTATAAAGAGTAACTTTTTTCATAAGCCTTTTAATAAAAAAAGTTTTCCATATGTAGCCAACTTAAGTAGATACGCTGTTTACATATATCGATAGTTATTTTATGTTGATAATACAGCGAGATAAAAAATAGAGATGCAATAAATCTTATAGCAAATAAAAGGGTGCATCCTTCCAATCTATCTCTAAATCTAGTACAAGCTGAGGAGTTTCGTACTAAAAAAAGTGAACTCGTCCGGTTTTTCAACGCGATAATTAGGAGAAAAATAGTAGTTTTTAAGAAAAAATACTTTGAAAAACTCGGAGAGTTGCGAAAAACGTGTTTTTGCACAGAAAAAAAAAGATTGAAAAAGTATTTAAAAAAAAAAAGTAAAAAATAAATACGGGGCTGAGCGCTAAAAAAACGAAACAAATGATACTAAAGGGTGGACCGCCTAACGTTTGGAATTTGTTAATTTAGTACATAGACTGATCATCACCCATCTGTCCGTACAGTGAAAGGTGTGCCAAAATCCAAGGGGGAGCGAGCCGAGCAACCACCGGAGCGGCAAAAATGTCAGGCGGCAAATCCTTAAAATATTATATACAGTAATATTGATAATCAGTGCTCTATAAGACCAGGGCTATTTCGAAATCTGTATATAAGTAGTCATTTTTAAGTTGTCATATGCTTGAAACTCGAAAAAAAAAGTTTTATCGATAATAAAGCTTAAAAACCAAAAATGTTGGGTATTTAGGCGCATTTCTTACGCAGACTTTAAACGTGACCTAGGTTTTCAAGTTCATTCCATAACTGTTAATTGATAGATAAACACTTTAAATTAAAAAGTTGTCATTGATTAATAAGGTAACACTTTTCCGCAAACCGTACAGTTTAGGCAAAAACGGACTGAAAAGTTTTACCCAAAATTGTATTTTCGTATCAAAATTGTTATTTCGTATAATTGTTTCTGCGAAATCTAGGCACTCTTCAAAAAATTTTTCCAATAAATCCAATAAGAGTGGTTCGTTTTTCCATGAAGTCCATTTTAGTTCAAATTGAATGAACAAACGCACAAAAAGCTATATTATTGCTGGGGATGCTTTTTACTTAAAAAAATACTTATCACGTATCCTTTTACATTTTTTCTTACGAATCTACAATGACAAATATGACAACAACACTTTGTTTTGACATTTCCACACCGCCGCCATAATGGATTTGATCCAATTACCTCAGATGTTGACTCGCTTAAATTCGTTTTGACGCTTAGTCTATGGAACTTAATGGTCTAAGGGCAGCCCATAAGTGCTAATGTATAATCGTAGTATACGAGTTTCAGCGCTTCTACCGAGTAAGGCTTTCAAACTTAATAGTCAATTGTCGCCCCCGCAAAGTAGCCAAACTTAATATTCGTCCCCGCAAGGGCTGACAAATTTAATAATTGATCTCCACAGACTCCAGATGTAACTTACAATTATATTTGTTTCTCTTCTGCTTTATAGTCTTTGATTTTGATGCTGGAAGGTTTGATGACAGGTCCAATGTGTCAGAAAGTTAGTTTTTTTTTTGTTTGAAATTTACGAAATGGTCACTTTTTGCTTGATAAAGTTGGGATATTTCCAAAGTGTAGAGTCTTCTACTCAAACTGTAAAAAATTTACTAAAATAATTTGATAAAAAGGATGTGCCAAAAACACAGTTTGTGGGTATGACTTCGCTGGATTTTTTTCTGTGAGAGCCATTAAGGACAAGTATTACGCTAACCATCCAGATTGACGATTTGAAACATGCAATTGAAGTTGTCATTGACGAAATAGAGGCCCAAACAATCGAAAATGTTCTGAAAAATTGGGTCGAAAGAATGGAATACTGTAGAGCCAGCCATGGCAGTAATTTGAATGATGTTGTGTTTCATGTTTAATTTCAAAGTACACTCTTTTCAATAAAGCAACAACTATTTAATAATATCCATAAATTTTTATTTTATAGCAAAATTAAATTCCAATTTTTAAATGGCCCAGCGTATAGCAAAAGTGAAATCCGTTCGAAACTTTAAAAAAAATTCATTTTTTTCACAATTTATTTTCTCGACTTGTATCACTCGCTAGAAATACGTTCGAGGTTGAAATTGTCGCGTTTAATGGTATCAATTTCGTTGCAAAATAGTATAAGGTTTCAGCACAATAGGTGCATTGGAAAATCCGTGCACGATCGGTAACGAAGCATCCTACAGCTATTTAAAACTAGCATTTTCTTCGTTAAGAGTGGCTCTACAAAGAAAAACGGAAATTTAAAAACTGCAGCAGTTGATCGACACAACATAGGACAGTGTGTGTCACAATTCATAACTGAGACTTGCAACCACCCCAAATGGCGATATAGTACAATTAAACTAAATATCTAAAAGGAAATAATTAATGCATCTTTGAAATTTTCCATAAATGTTTATTAGAATGTAAAAACTTCGTATTAAAAAATCGACCTCTCAGAGACGTACCTAACCCTCTTTTGGGGGGGGGGGGGTACTTGGGTCAGTTCAATCAATTTTTTACGTTTTACAAAAGAACTACGCATCAAATAAAAAAAAAGGTCATTTAAAAGTTCTAGCTGAATTATTTGTGCACATTTTGGTTTTTTTCGACTTGCTTTCTTCAAAATAGACCGAGATGTATCAATTTTAAAATGAAATTTTTTTGCTCATTCAATCAAATGAAAAAGTATCCATCTTATAAACCGTTAGAGATAGAACAAAAGTTTGACTCCGAATAACTTTTTTAGCACAAGTGGGATCGATGAGGATGACACATTATTCCTAAGAGTGTACCCAAGGTCTCCGTCAATATTTGACTGTGTGAATTTTTGTTATTTGAAATGTGTATTTTAACCGCATTAATGAACTATAATGCGGTTAAATTACACTCGCGTAGTTACATCTGTTTGAAATTTCGAGAAAATTAAAAATAATTTTTAAATATGCCACATTTTTTACGGTGCAGTATAATTAAAATCTATAATTCAAATTTTGTAATTTTTTTAGGGTGCGAAACAAAAATTGGAATTTATAGAAAAAAAGTCGAAATCTATGATGGCCGTACGAAAAATTCGTTCATATGATGATGATTTTGAACCACCTGAATTTTGTGAGGAAGCACAAGAAATATATAGACGAGTACACGAATATATGATGGCAAAGGATTTGAAAAAACTTGAAGATGTTGCTACAGAACGAGCATATCCCGAAATTATTCATAATATTAAAAACAAAACAATTAATTGGAAATTTTTAAAGTCAATTGAGCCTCCACGTTTAGTTCATGCACGTTGTACAGACGTTGTATCCAAAGAAAATATGTTTGCCCAGGTTACTGTTCGTTTCCATACGCAACAAGTAAGTACTTCTCAAATTATTACGATGCCGGTTTCCATGGCGAAACGATATGTGGATGAAATTTTATTAAAAACGTCAAATTGATCGAATAAAACTTTACTCCATGAGCTCTCGATGGAGGAAGTTGTTTATTAGCTTCAAAACCTTTACATACTTTTTTATCGACTAAAAATTGAAGAGAGAGGTTTACAATTTGAACGCTTTTTGAAAAAAGCTTTACCTTTAAGGTGGTTTTATTTCAATTTGAATAAAAATTATATACCTAAATGGTCGCATCAATGAATATTATTTAAAATCAAAAAACTTTCAGAGGGAGGAAATATTGTTTATACAATGTATATCCTTTTTATCTAGGAAAATTTTGCTACATAAAAAAATAATACAAATAAACTATATATCTAAATGGAAAAAATTAATGCATCTTTGAAATTTTCCACAAATGTTTATTAGGTTGTAAAAACTTCGTAAAAAAGTCGTCCTGTCAGGGGCGTAACTAACCCTCCTTTGGGGGGGGGGTAATCAGTTTTTTTACAAATTACTAAAAAACTATGCATCAAATAAAGAAAAAGCTGACTTACTTGTGCACATTTTCGTTTTTTTTTTCGACTTGCTAGCTTCAAAATTGACCGAGATATGAAAATTAAAAAATGGTATTTTTTGCTCATTCAATCAAATAAAAAAGTAGTATCCATCTTGTAAACCGTTAGAAATAGAACAAAAGTTTAAATTTAAAAGTTATTCCTTATAAAAAAATGAACAACTTTTATTTGAATCATTCTTATTAAACATCACTGTTTACCCGTGAGAGCGCCACTTGGGAAAAAACTTTGGTGTCCATTTTCTCCGAAACTATAAAAAAGATTCTTGATTTTTTTTCAAGTTAATCTCAATTAGTGGTTTTGTGAAACATACCAAAAAAAAAAAAAAAAAAAAAAAAAAAAGAAATTCTAGAAAATACTTGTGAATACTTTTCCTTAGTTGCGTTCTTACGGATAAGCAGTGATGTTTACGAAAGAATGATTCAAATAAAAGTTGTTAATTTTTTTTTAAGGAATAACTTTTACATTTTAACTTTTGTTCTATCTCTAACGATTTACAAGATGGATACTTTTTCGTTTGACTCAATGAACAAAAAAATTTCATTTTAAAATTGGCATATCTCGAAAAAAACGAAAATATGCACAATTCAATCAGCTAGAAATTTGAATTAAACATTTTCGGTATTTGATGCATATATTTTTTTTTTTTGTAATATGTTAAAAATTGATTTAAACCCCCAACTACTCCAAAAAAAGGGGGTTAGGTACGCCCCTGAGAGGTAGACTTTTTATTACGAAGTTTATAAATATATTATATTTATAGTATCTATATGACTAGGAAAATGACTTTCTGTGGAATTTTTTCTAACTCACCCTAAAATGTTCTTTGGATCATTCTGATCAAAAGCTCTCACGACAACAAAAAATTTTAACGAGTAGTTTTCGAGCTACGGGCGTTAAAAATTTTTGTGGTCGTGAGAACTTTTGATCAGAATAATCCAAAGAACATTTTAGGGTGGGCTAGAAAAAATTTCATAGAAAGCCGTTTTCTTATCTATTATTGCGGGGTTCTTTTAAGATTGAAAAGTTAAGTTATTAGCATTTTATCGTTTAAACAAATAATAGAAGAGATATCGATCAAATAGTCAATAAGTAAAAGATTATAGTCGTATAAGTCGTAAACGGGTCGCGATACAAAAAAAAATATTTTACATAAAAGATAGGAAATTTAATTATGTACAGTAAAGGCTATTACCATTTTTGATCTAAAAATCATTGTTATGGAAATATAGGCCAAAACGGTTTTCTTTAAATAAGATTTTTTCTAAGAATTTTGTGCATTAATATAACACGCTGTTTAAATAGCAGCATGAATCAAGCACTCCGTATTGTACTTAAAAAAACAACTTTGAGATGGTTTTCTTAAATTTTAACCCCCTCAAAAGTGTCTACCTTATTTATTTTTAAGCTTAAAATTACCTAAACTTTTGACCTCGGGTGGGTCAGGCAAACACATGCATAAATGCTCAGGTATTATGTAGATATTATATCTAAAAATTTACATGAAATTTGCGGCATCAGCTCTCCGGCTATTATAAGAATTCATCACCAAATACCGACACCAAGGAAACCGGAATTTTCGCATAAATTTCAAGCATTGAAAATCAAAATTTGTGTAATGAATTATTTTTTCAGTTATTAGCAATTTATGATCGTTTTGGTCGCTTAATGCATGGAAGTGAAATATTGGCAAAAGATGTTCTTGAATACGTGGTATTTGAAAAACATATCTCAAATGAGTACGGCGTTTGGCGTTTACATGCAAAAATAATACCCGATTGGTTACCAAAGCCAGAACCTAGCAGTAAAACATATATAAAAGAACCAATTCAACCTGTTGAAGAAGATCAATCAAAAGATGTTGTTGAAGTGAAAAATACTGATGTTACGAAAACTGTAAAATCTGAAACATTGGCAACTGTTTAATCATCCTTTCTTTAGTTTAATGATTGTTATATAATTGAATTTAGACATCTTTTAATTTAGAACCTACCACAGATCGGAACATTAAAATAACGATGCGGCGAAGTTAACATTTTATGGGCCTCAATTACTTCAAATTGTTACTCATTTTTCTGTTATTTTAATTTGTTTGTGGCGGAAACTAACACAAAAGGCTCTAGTTTTTAGAGTGAGCGCTGGATAGAGTTGAGTGTGCAAAATAAGAGAACCGCATTTTGTCAATTAATTATTGTTCAGAAAAGCTTATAGATTAATATTCCGAATGTTGCCAGAAATCCTATTGATCCAATTTTTAATGACAGTTAAATAACATTTTTTTGAACCAAAGAAAAGATTTTCTAGATTTTTTGGGTCAATTAACGTCAAAAAGATCTCTTGTGATTTTTTAGTAAAGTTCTCCGTTTTCAAGAGTTTAATGTTTGGAAAAATTCTAAAAAGGTCATTTTAAAAGCTGTAAAATGGGACTTAAAATTAGATTTTTAAGCTTATTAAAATCCTGAAATAATGACATCTTTTAATAAAGTCCTGAATAATTATTATCCGGTCAAATTAATCTATAAAATAGAAGTGAAGGTAAAAAAAATCACACCGAGCTCAAAGTTCATCATCATAAATGAAATATAAAAAGTCATCATTGATCCGACATCTGGAAAAAATTTACGCTGGTTCAAAGATCACTAAAACGGGTATTTCGTGATTTGCAGCAAAACGGTAAGTTTTGCTGATACCGATTCAAGAAGTTGGAAGAGTTGTAATCGTTATAATATGCACAAGTTTCAACACCGCCTTTAAGGAAGTGTACTTAGCGCGTTTTTTCTAACGTGGTAGGCCTATTCCACGGGTTTGTGGTGATTTTGTTTAATTTGAAACTCTTGAATAATAAAAGATATTAGCAAGAGTTGAAAATGATAAAAACGGTGTAAATAAAAAAAAAAAAATAGGGAAATTTATTCGTCTGGTTCATAATTGTTCTGCTTTCTCTTATTCTTGTTCTTCTCCATCCTGGGTGCAAGTAAATTGCCTCAATAGTGATGCATCGTATGTCTAAACATACATACTCCTCGTTAGTATCAAAGTTCAATTTTTTTGAAACCACATTTAGCACTACATCCCTTTTTACAGTTGCAAAAAATTGTGTTTAGCAATTTTTCCGGCGCAGGTGGGAGTAATAATGTATTGTCGACAAACTTCCAATCCCAATCTTTTGGGTCTAGCTGATAACAAGCTACACTTGAACTTGGTAATATACCCGAAAATATGTTGATAAGGAAGACAAGCTCATTGCACTTGTTTTTTATTTCGAGAATTTTTAATGAAACATGCATATCGAAACTTATCTAAGCAGTTTTTTTTTACTTATACATATTACGACGTTTACAACTCTTCCAACTTCTTGAATCGCTATATCTCAGAAACGGTGGCTCTTAGGGAAAAAAAAGTATTGAGAAATTTTTTATATTTAATTATCTAATCTAGAATTTTTGTCTGAAATAATTTTATGATAAAAACGTTTTGCTGAAAATCGCGAAAAACCCGTTTCTGTGACCTTTAACTCCGAGTAAATTTTTTTCCAGATTCGGATCGATGAGGACTTTTTAGATTTATTTCATTTATGATGGTGTTTTGAACAATCCTACCAACTTTAAGCTGAGTGCGATTTTTGTACCTTCAAATATGTAATTTGACCGGATCATTACATGTCACTTCATTCTAGACGCTCATTTTTCAATTCTTTCAAGATGTTTTTTTTTCATAAATAACAATATGTAAGGAAGAGATGTTAGCTTTAGAATTAAATTAAACAATCTATAATTACTCTTCAAAAAATTTAATTTTTTAGCATTGTTTTTCGGCGTTGAAAGTGACATTTTTTAAGTTTTCCTAATGTTAAACTGTCAGTAACATTGAAAAAAACGGTGAATTTTATGAAAAAATAACATGGGGCCTTTTTTACGTGAAATAAACCAACAAGAATCAATTGACAAAATGCAGTCCTCATATGTTTCACACTCATTTCATTCAGCGCCCGCACTATTTAGTGATATTTATATATGCGTTAAATAAAAAATTTTAAACTAAATTTCTTTTTCTTTTTTATGCCATGTATATACAGAGTGTTTTTTAAGTTGGCATATGCTTGAAACTCGATAGATAAAATTTAATCGAGGAAAATGCTTCAAACGAAAAATGTTAATTTCAAAGGCACACACCATATACCGGTGTGTTAAGTAAGTTTTCAGATTCAATTAAAATCTCACTCTGATTTATAACTGACAAACATTAGAGGAACGCTTTATATTACAAAGTTGTTCTTTACAAATACGCAAACATTTTTTGTTTAAAACATTTTTTTGTAAACCGAATAGTTTAGACAGTAATTGATAGCAAAAATTAAGCTTTTTGTGCGTTTGTCAATTCAATCTGAACAAGAATAGTCTTTATCGGAAAAATAAACCACTTTTATTGGATTTATCCCCCAGATTTCGGAGAAACAATTATACGAAAAAACAATTTTAGGAAAAACTTTTCAAATTTAAAGTGTTCATTTATCTGTTACCATTTATGGAGTAGAGCGAACTTTTCATTGAACTTGAAACCTAAGTCAAGTTTAATATTTGCGTACACACCCAACATTTTTCGCTTGAAGCATTATAACGATAAAAATTATATTTCGAGCTTCAAGTAGGTTTCAATTTAAAACAGACATCTTACAAACACATCCTAGAAATATATCAAGGTCAAGCTATTATTAGTTCCAAGATTGTAACGCTTAAAAATATTGATGCTACGAACAACATTTTGGTAGGTATAGGTGTTCATAAAATCACCTATTTAGTCACTTTTTAATCACTGTTAAATTTGGATGTTGGGCAAATGCATTTACAGTAAACTAACCTCAAATAAAAAAAAACTGAATTTTGCTTTTAATGGGCTCATGTGGCTTGTTTTTAATGGACTTATACGACGGACTCTTTTACAGTTTTACGCTAATGAAGAATTATATGCATGGCTACTCTGTACTCGTGGTGAACAAAAAATCAAAAGTTATTAAATTAATATTAGGAAAACATGTTTAAAAACTGTTACATTCGAATCATGTTTATATAGATATTTTTCATTAAAATTATTTATTAATGTCTAGCCTAATCGGTGCAAATTTAGTCCGTGAGTATATTTTTCGTCAGAAACCAACATGATAAGCTTGTAAATGAGGGGTGCATCATGGAATTTGATAAAGTAATAAGGAAGATAAGGTATGAACAGAAAAAAACATGATGGAGAAATTATATATAAGAATTAATTAAGTGAATATATTATAATTTGTGAGCACTTCATTTGAAATTTGACATTCGCATTCGCGATTATAGTCTCATCAATGAATGTTTTTACTCGGGAATCCTCTATAACAGCTCCGATTTTGATGATATTTTTTTTATATTTAAAATCAGAAACATTCCAGAGGGAGAAATAATCTGGAGGGAGATGCAATGTCATCCCTTATATATCGATGCCCATTCTAAATCGCTAATGTTAGAAGTTTGAAATTTCGAGAGGATATTTATTTTATAATCTAGGTGTCATTTAAGAAAGGAGTTTTTTGAAATTCATCCCCAAAAAGGCTGAAATGGGGGATGAAAGTATATTCAAATCTTCATTTTTGAATTCATTGCTTAACCGATTTTAAAAATTCTTTCACCTATTCGCTCCGTGCGTGAGTTTCGTTTCCATGGTAACGATACACTACTTTAATTATAGAATTGTATGGATGCATATATAATTGTATGGATTGCAATTAAAACTTACATTGAAAATTTAATATTATTGTCTCACAAATTTAAATAAATAATTATGATAATTTACATTTGAAAAATAATATTTGTGCAATTTGATTTCTTATTTTCACAATGCATTAAGTTTAATTAATTCGTGTTTTACAATAATTTTAATTTGACATTTCTATAACATTAACATGTAAAGAACTGCAAATTAGTAATAACATCCCCCTTTAACGCCAAAATTTTTCACTGGAAGCGCTGGCATCGATTTTATTGTCCCTACCATGACTACGCGTTGTGTGCGTAGTCATGGTAGGTAATAGAATACTACATTATCAGCAAGTAACATGGGCTTTATTATATTTTCAAAAGTTCCTTACCAAAAATAAAAATTTCTTAAATAATGTAACCGACATTGTTGAGTTCACTACGTAACCGATTTTAAAAATTCTTTTACTTATAGAATGCTAAATTATCAGCAAGTGGCTTGACCGTATTTTCTTTTCAAATATTAATTAAGGATTCGCACTAAAAGTTGAAATCCATTAAATAGTTAACAAAAGGGAAGTTAAGAGAATTGAAGGCTAAAACGTGGATATCTGCTAGTTATTTATATTGTTTAAACAACATTTGTGCAACTTATATAAAAAAATCACTCTTGCGTGATTTTTTCCACAAAAAAAAAATGTATTTTAACTTAATAAAAAAAGATTTTAACTTTAGATGCAGAACCCTAACTTTTTTAAAATAAAATACAACCCATGATAATTGGTGATAATGTAGCATTCTAAAGGTGAAAGAATTTTTAAAATCTGTTAAGTAGTGAACTAAAAAAATGAAGATTTGTATATATTTTCATTCAAACTTTCATCCCCAGTTTCACCATTTTAGGGAATGAATTGCAAAAAATCATTTCTAAAATTCGATATATCAGGGGCGATATTGCCTGTTTCCCCTCCAGATTATTTTGAATAATAATATACAAAAAGAATCATTTTGAAAAAAAAACTCATCAAAATCGGAGCTGTTATAGAGGACTCCCTAATAATGGCTATTTTATGCATTCCTTTATCCGACTAATATTGTAAACAAACATTATGTTAAAAATTCAACATTCGTCCCATCACTATTAAACACGCGCCTTGAAATTATATTGTATATTAAGGCATGTGCATTAATAGTCATGCTTCTTCATTTATTATCCTTCTCAATCATCTTGGGAAGGTGGGTCTCACTTCTTAGGCGGGAAGATTCGTTTAGGAATTCAAAAATAAAGAAATTTTCATTTTACATAATTTCAATTTATTTATTTATATTGTTACGCATTTAAAAAATTATAAACTATCTATCGTCATTAAAGTTGATTTAGGGCTTCCCCACATGGATGCAACTTCTGGTTATTTGCATTAATGATATTTTGATTTGAAAATTTATAAATGGTATAAATGAAAACATAGTTTGCAACCAAAAGTTATATCCTTGTGGTCCTTACCAGTTTTTCAATTTTTTATACAAATGCGTTTATATCAAAATAAATTACTACGATTAGTTCACGAACATCAAATAATAATGATTTTAAGATTTTGAAGAAATAAAATTTCTAATTTACTTTTCTTAGTTGACTAATTTTTAATATTTTAATAATTTAAAATATATTGACATGTTTCATCTAACATAGACATTTTCATCACAGTTCTCAAAATGTCTAAGTTAGATGAAATATGTCAATAAATTTTAAATTATTAAAAAAATATATCCAACTAAGAAAAGTAAATTAGAAGTTTTATTTCTTCAAAATCCTAATTATGGAGTTCCACAAAGTAAAGCTCTCTACAATTAACAACGATTTTATTTTGTTACAAATTTTATCGATCAGGAATCAGTTTTTATACCATGACAGAGACAGGGTGTTGTAGCTAAGTTGGCTACATCTGGCAAACTTTTTTATTATCAGGTTTATGAAAAAAATTTATTCTTTATAAAAAGCTCTGCTTTTGAAAATATTAACATTCAGCTATTCTCTTTTGACATCGAATATACGAATATACAGGGTGCACAAATTAAAAAAGTTCGGTAGGAATGTTAATGGTCGTTTTTAAATGTAGACCATTTAGAACAGATAATAAGGGAAACGGTTCAAGAAATCACTCCCGAAATATGTAGGTGTATCTTTAAACAATCTTGTAAAAAAGCAATTACATGTATGGAATGCGAAGGTGGATACGTTGAGGCAAAAACGAACTGTATATTCGATGTCAAAAGGGAATAGCAGAATGTTAATATTTTTAACAGAGCTTTTTGTAAAGCATAAATTTTTTTCGTAAATCTTATAATAAATCAGTGAAAACAAACAATTGACTGAGTTAATTCTTGAAATACCATGTATAGACAGTGTTGATTACTCTATCACATTACAAATATACCTATACATGTCACACATACATAACTGATATTCCAATATAATATATATTATACAAGTTGCGCCCTCACGGGTAAATAGTGATGTTTACGAAAAGATATTTAAAAAAAAGTTGTTTATTTTTTTAAAAGGAACATTGTTTGCATTTAAACTTTTGTTCTATCTCTAACGGTTTACAAGATGGGTCCGTGTCCTACGGACCCAATACCTAATTGATCTACGTTGCTCATTTACGAACTCGACCTCACTTCTTAAGTCCTGAGTATGCTGTAAAAATTTCAGCTTGATATATTTCTTCGTTTTGAGTTATCGTTGACACAAACGGGCGAAAGGACAACCGAAAATGGACTAATTAGATGATTCTATGACCACCTATACCAAAATTTTGTTCGTAACATCAATATTTTTAAGCGTTACAAACTTGGGACTAAACTGAATATACCTACTATGTATATTTCATATATACATGGTATAAAAAGTGTTCCATATGTAGCCAACTTAGCTAGACACGCTGTATATGTAATATATATCAAGGTATACTAAGTTTAGTCCCAAGTTCGTAACGCTTAAAAATATTGATGCTACGAACAAAATTTTGTCATAGGTGTTCATAAAATCACCTAATTAGTCCATTTCCAGTTTTCCGCCCGTCTGTGAACACGATAACTCAAAAACGGAAAGTAAATGAGCAACATAGGTCAAGGTCTTGGGTTCGTAGGACCCATCTTATAAAACTTTAGAGATAGAACAAATGTTTAAATTTAAAAAATGTTCCTTATATACAAAAATAAACAACTTTAGTTTGAAAGATTTTTTCGTAAACATCACTGTTTACCCGTGAGGGCGCAAATTAGGCGTAAATTGTATAGTATATATTATATAAATTGTATATATATGTTCAATGTGTTAGAGTAATCAACACTATTTATGCATGGTATTTCAACAATTAACTCAGTCAATTGTTTGTTTTCACTTGTTTTTTTTTTTTTTTTGTTAATTATTAATAGTCAATAATCAGGCGAGTGAAGCGAGCCTCTAGTAGGTTAAAATGTAATTTTTTGGTGGTAAACTTTACAAAAAAATACAAAAGATTTAGACATGAAATGAAATGTTGTAGTTCCATATTTATGTCTAGATGTGTTATCAATCATTATTTTTAGAAAAAAATTATATAAATAATAAAAAACAACAGTATTTTATATTTATTACATGTATGTATATAATCTATACATATGCAGAGACAGTAGCACCATCTATGAGCTACATCTACTACTAAAATATAATTGGCTACATTTAATATTAATTTTAATTGAGTGGCCATCTGTAGATTATTGCAAGTGTTAAAAAACTTCATAATGAAAAATACAAAAAACGTGATAACAAAACATAAACAATTAATTTTTGCAGTTCTACAGTAGAATAACTTAAAAATTTAAGTGATATTAATACAAGTAATGAAAAAATTTTAATTATAATTTTAAAGTTATTTATTAATTAATTGTAAATTTAGCAATAAAATGCCACGACGTCGTACGTTGACGGGTCGTAAAGAGCGTGATCGTAATCGATCATTAATGCGTGATCATCGGAAACGACGAAAACAAGATCAAGAAGAATTATATCTTTATCAAGATAATATTAATTTTAAAATGTTAAAATGTATGCAGAAAATTTTGAGATTGCTCAAAAGAATTTGAATTTTGAAGTATATAATGTAATGTCATCGCCGTTGGTTTGATTTACAAATTAATAAAGATGGGTTTTGTTGTATTTGTCATAAATTTAAAATCAAAAATGAATTGAATATTTTCACAGCGCATAATAACATGGATCTTGGTTTACAACCTGATGTTTTAAAGAAATTAACGTTTGTTGAGGAACAATTAAATAAAAAATATTTGTAAAAAATAATTGAATTACAATTTTATTTTAGAAATATCTATTTTATATGATACCATTCTACTACGCTATTACAAAGTTATACTTTTAGCTAGTTTATTTAAAAATATATAAAATATTGTTTCCCCAACAACCATTGAAATAGGTAAATTAAAAATAATAGATGGCCCTACACGATTATAACGTGTAGAGCCACCTGGAGTAAGGCACCTTCAGAGAACTAAAATAGAAAAAAATTTTCAGGGAATTGCAGATCTGTTTTAAGAGAGATAGCAAAGCACCTGCAAATTTGTCTACTACTACTATAGAGATATTCCACTTACTCAGTGTCCCAGATATCCAGTTATAAATAAATATCTGTCTCATTCATAGAGGGTACCATTAATAGAGGTCAGAATACAGGTTATTTCAGTTATAGAGGTGCAATTATTAAATAAAATAACGTATTATCAAATTAAATATTATCCTGTGTCTTTTCTTTAATCATTGGCGGGCACTTATCTGAACCTTTTTGTTACGAAGTTGCTTGACCCATGTTAGCAAACACTGTTCCAGTTCAGGATATTCTGATAAACGTACACGTTTTAGTTTTACTAAGGTACTATAAAGGGGAGTACACTCGACCGCCATTTTAGTGCAAACATATGGAGGGCTGCCATAGCAATTATATGTATTTTGGTGCTAATATAAAATCATTTTTATTATATATTTCGTCCTTTTAACATTCAAAACCTCACTGAGGTGCAATTTAGATCTTTTAGCATCGATTTTTGTTTCGAGAAGGCTCGATTTTTAACTTGAAACTGTTTGTATATGGAAAAATTGTCTAGCTCGTTTGAGGTAATGTATAACGTATAACAAAATATAAATGTACGTAATAATATCTAGTTGATATAACAATAGTTATTGCTATCTGTTATTTATTTACGAAATCAAGTGATTTATTTTTTTCAGACAAAAGGAAAGAATTAATTAAACAAAATTAATTTGAACTGCTTATTACGTCTATAAGTATCGCAATTCCTTTACAATTTTTTTATTCACGATTTGTTAGTTAATTTATTTATTATTATATATTTTCTTTTTAAAAAATATTATAGCTATTGTACTGGATTTTGTTAGGATTACCTACCTATACTGTTTAGATCATTGAAAATATACTTCTCTTGCTAGATTCGCTTCAAGAGGTCCAAAAATTAATACTAGAATGTTTAAACTCCACCTCGGTGAAGTTTTGGATGTTAAAAAATCCGATAAATATAATAAAAAATATTTTATATCAGCACCAAAATACATGTGATTGCTATGACTGCTCTCCATATGTTTGCACTAAAATGGCGGTCGAGTGTACCTTCCTTTTTAATACTCTAGTTTTACTTGCCCTTCAGAACATTGTAATTGAATTTTATCTTTATTCTGAATTATTCTACAAAGAGTACATTTTGGCACATTAAATTCAACACAGACTTCATTGCTTGTCTTCCTACTTTCATAAACGAATATTTACTTCGGTTTATCGCGTACTGATAACGATTTGAGCCTTTGTTTCGGTATTTTTTAAATAAACATTTGTATGATAGTAAAGCAAAACTAAAACTTGAGGCTCAAAATTAGTTAAGTGCGGAATTTGCGGTTAGAATAAGAATATGTAAGTATACAAACAAAACGATGTTATTTCAGTTCTCAGTAACTGAGTTTAATGCTTATAAAATTCACTTGCTCTCTCAGTTATAAAGGTAACTATGACGATAAAATCGAAAGAACGAGTCCCAGATATAGAGATTTGCTTCATCCCACTAATTCAGTGTCGATGGGTTGGGACCTCAGTACGAGTTCCAGTTACGGAGGTTTCTCACTTATGCAGGTTCCACTTAACCAAGTTCCACTGTATTATACTATAGATACGCATCTCTATCATCCTTCCGGAAACTTGTAGATTTAGTTGTCACTCCAGACACGGCAAAGCGCTTCAATCAATTAACAGACTTTTTTTAAATACGCAACGCCAAATTCAAAATAAAATTTAACTTATATATTTTTTAAGGTTTAAGATGTAATTCCATGATGACGCTCGACGCTGGGGCTTTGAGCAAAAAATTAGGATTTCACTAGCTGAAAAAAACAGAACTATGTGCAGCGTTTTAAAAGATGTAACTTAATGATGACGCTTGATGCTGGCGTTGAGTGTCAAATTTGGAATCCATCCACAGATTATAGTTTTTAAGTTTTAATTTAAAACAGATCTGCAACTCCTTGAAAAATTTGTACTATTTTAGTTCTCTGAAGATGCCTTACTCCAGGTGGCTCTTGTCATAATAGTGTAGAGCCATCTGTTAGTTTGGATAATAATTTACCTATTCCAATGGTTGTTGGGGAAACAATATTTTATATATTTTTAAATAAATAAACAATACGATTTTCAAAATTCGTTTGCATATCGTTAAGTTTCTTTGTGTGTATTCTCAATTGATTGCGTTTTTTAACTTTTTGTGGACCATTTGTGTAGGGACTTTATTTAAGTGTTTAGGCCGTTTTCATTGTGCCCCTGTTCAATTACTAATTAGTGTAATTTAGTTTAGGTCGTTTTAGGTGTGTTTATATTATTTTCTAATTTTTGTATGGTATGTAAATTGTAAATTGGTCTTTTAAATCGTGTTGATTACCTTTAGGTCGTGTTTATTTGTGTTTATTATTGACTATTGACGAACTAAAATGGTTAGACTTTGCATTTAACTTACTAGTAAATAATAATGTTAATATTAAAATAAATGCTATTTTGTTTCAAATATTGCAATAAATTATTATTTTATTAATATTTGTTATTTTATGTAAAAAACTTCACTTTATTTTATTAGAATACAAATAAATAAAAAAATGATAAAATGAATAGAAATAATTCAAATAGTACCTAATTCCCGCCATTTTTTTTATAAATAGTTCACTGTAAGTGCCTTACTCTAGGGGGTATCATCCTTTCTTGGAATTGATAAGAAAATTATAAATAGTTTTTAATTAGAAGAAATACTTGGAATTGATAACATTTAACCTTAATTAAGAAAAATATGACGTCATCACCCATAAGTTTCAACATGTTTGAATTGAAACACGTGCTATTAGATAATAAACCAGATTTTGGAGTGGTGGTAATCGTATATAAAAAGGTGCTTTACATTTACATTGCAGGAAACATCAGTTTTATAACAAATATTTATTAGTTAATATTATAACTAAAGTAAAAAATAAAAGTTGAAAATGAACAAAGAAGAAAAAAAAATTTTAGACAGTTGTTTACTGCGACCGTGTGTAAAAATGGAGGATTTGCCAATTAAAGAAAAACTAACAATTTTAAAATTGGAGCGATTAATGACGAAATTTGGAGCATCCATAAAGGTGACAGTGGAGGTGAGCTGGAATGGTGAGGTTAGAGAGGAGGCGGTGTTTCTACCAGGTAGATTCTGGAAAATATTTTGGAAAAAAATGGTATTTATTTTAATTCATTACAATTATGGGGTACATTGTCAATACAAAATCATATTGACTTGTTTCAAAATGTGGAGAAGTATTACCCGGAATATTTTAATGTGAGTAACATTAGATTATACCTATGAATTTTAGTTTAATTAAAAATTAAAAAATTTAATAGATTGATTTTTACCATCTTATGGAAGCGTGTCGTTGGAGTTTACCTACAAAGATAATAGACATTTTACGATACTCTTATTTAGAAGTGGATGATTGCTTTCATATTGCAGCATTTATAGTTAGAAATGCCTTGGAACGTATTTTATTTGTAACTTATGCGAAAAAATTCAACATGTTTGTAAAAAATTTCAATCAGTTTGAAATATTGCTAAATGAGTGTTGTGATCATCTTATTGTTGGAAGTAACTTGAGAAAAATTGGGGTACATACGATATACATCGAAAGCAATGGGTAGGGGAAAGTGTAAGGCATGATGAGAGAATGTTTATATGGTATGAACAAATGTACCCGTTGAAATTTTATGTAAAATGCTATACCAACAAATGGTGAAGGAAAATAATATACCAGAATAGTTTAAACCATGGATAAGTGCAACAAAATGTAAAGCCATAGACATGTGTGATTGTCAACGAAATTCTGATGACCATGACTGTATATAAAATAATTTTTATTTATAATAAAAACTCTTATAATTTAATTTGTCATTGTTTTATCTGTGAAACAGGAAGTTTCACATCACCCTTCTTACTACCTTTTTGTTTCAGATATATAAATTCACCTTTTTATAGGTAAGTAGTATCACAACGTCAAGTAAGAAACATGACTAAAGCACTCATTATTACAACAATATTTTTATATTAACTTAGTGAATAGTGCTTCAATAAAATTTAATGATCATGTAAACCCAATACATAATCATATTGAGAATTCTGATTTTCAAGCTGTAAGTAATAATGGTTATTTGAAGAAAACAATTTTAATATGAATCAACGTGGATTTCGTGTGCATAATATAACATCAAAGCCGGATATAATACAAGACACATTGAAATTTTATTACAATAAAGCACCGCAGACTATTCCTCATGAATATCCAAATGTGGAACAACAAGAACTTGAAAAATTTCCATGGCAACCAGATCAACCTAATGTTGAACAACTAGAACCTCATCAACCAAATGAATTTATCCCATGGAATAATTCTAATGGTCCAGATGATAATTATTTGGAATTATGTATGCAACAGATACAAAATATGGATTCTCCTTCTTGTCAAGATTTAAGAAATATTCAAAAAAAACCAAATTACAAAAAAAAATTCGCAAATATTGTAAACGTAATATTTATATGTAATACGATGTAATGTAAGGTGTTATTTAATAAAAATCTTATAAATATTTTTTTTGTATTTATTAATGATTAAAATTTACATTAAAAAAAATTTACAGAAAAAAAAAATTATTATTATGAATCTGAAAAAAAAAAAAAAAAAAAAAGAAAAAAATCATTAGAAATTTAAAATCATATTGAACATATAAAGTACTCACTTCTCTGAGCTATTTCTCTTATAAGCTCTCTTCAACTAAATTTCGAGCATAATAAAAACCCATTAATAAATTATCTTAAGAAAAAAACAATTATTAAGAACTTCTATCGTCAAATTGTAAAAAGGAGCGAACAAAAACAAGTTTATTAATCCATAACCTCATTTTTAATAAAACACAATAACACATGGTAATGAAAAACAACTATATCCATAATGGGTGGTGAATATGATTATTAATTATTCAAAAAATTCTTTGGAAATGGCAATCAATTGAAAATAAACTTTTTCTAACTTAAACCTTCATTCTCGTTTTATTAATACATTAAAAAATATATATTATAAATTTATTTATCCAATACTCTCAAAATCAATCCTGCCAATAAAAATAGGATATACTCTTCTATGATAAAAAGTCAATTTAGCCTGTTCCGCCATCTGGATGAAAAAATAATCGTCAACATCTTTAAATCGTCAAAAGCTAAACATTCCTGGTGGAAATTATTTTCTGCCTTAACAGTCTAATTTAGTCTTGCAGTGTTCTGAAAAATAATTCTAGAAGAATGAGTAAGTCTAAAAAATTCTGAAGTCTGAAGTAAGAGTACCTAAGACTTTTTCAAAATTAATTTTTAGAATAAAATTTAAAACATTTCAGATTGTCGAAAAATTAATTACTATAGGTTTTATCATATTTAATACTTCTCGTAAGGAATATACAAACTTGTCAGGAGGAGGGTTATGACTAAAAAAAATATTTATATTTTATTCTTTACTATAACTTAGTGCGCGCCCGTTTCACTGGGCCTAAAAGTAAAAACCACCGCTGTATAGCCTCCACTTCTTTTGATCTCACTATATACCCCTTTCGTGACACTCAAAAGAGTTGTTTTACACAGCTTAAATATTTGCATAATTTCCAATTTTTTTAATAGGCATAATTCAGTGAGTATATCAGAAAAGAAAGCAATGAATTGTTTGACATTTACTATTATAAATTTTTACAGAAATCTTTAATTTATGGTTTAAAATGATGATCATAGATGGATCAGTAAATGTCAGAATAAATTTAATTTTCCGAGGTGAGGACTCAAATTAGGTTAAAAACATTATATAGTATACATTAGTGATGGGACGAAAGTTGAATTTTGTACACTCGCGAATGCCAATGCAAATGTTTATTTTCAATATTCGCGAATGCGAATGCGAAGGCAAATGTCAACTTTCAACTGAAGCGCTCACAAATTTTAATGTATTAACTTAATTAATCCTCATATATCATTTCTCCAGCATGTTTCTTTCTGTTCATACCTTACCTTCCTCATTCCTTTATCAAATTCATTTGCAAGCTTGTCATGTTGGTTTCTGACAAAAAATATATTCGCGGACTAAATTTGCACCGATTGGGAAAAAACAGGCTAGACAAAAATAAATAATTTTAATGAAAAATTTCCATATTTTAAATGAGTTAAATAATAAGTGTATCAGGCAAACATGATTCGAATGTAACAGTTTTTATAGATGATTTCCTAATATTGACCTAGTAAATAGACGTAAATATGACGTCATGCAATGTCATAATTTACGTAAGATATGAGTCACAGATGAGTCTGGTTTGAGTCATTATTTCCGCCTTCCAGACGTAAGATCTTTACGTAATATAAATGACGTGAACATGACGTAAAATTGACATTTATATGACCTAATTGACATTATAATGATTTAACAATGATATCACAGTGACGTCATGTTTATGTCAAATATCTGACTTAAATATGATTTATCCTTACGTAAGATTTAGATAATTTTTACGTTATTAAATGTCACGATATTGTAATTAAAATGACCTGGAAATAATGTCATAATGATGTCAAATACCTTCCTTAAATATGACTTTTCTTTACGTAAGGTTTACCTAATTTTTCCGTTGCTCGATGTCCCGAGATTAAAATGTCATCGATATGTTATGAATTGATCTATTCATACCTGTTAGACAATAATAAAAATTTATATATTGAATAGGAATGATGTATTTACTCATTGTGGGTTTGATCTTAGCTGTACAGCTGAGAAATCAAACCAATACCTACTGCTGGTAAGGAACATGATTATATACCATAAATTACATAAAACTAACTCCGCGAATCGTATACAAAGTTCTAACTAGTAGAAAGAAGCAGTGATACTGATATTCTAGTTGAGATAGGCATATATATATTACGGAAGCCCGGTAGTGACACGTTAAGTAGCCATGGTAGTACCTCTGATTTCGCTGCGTCTGCTGACATACATAGTATGTCCGTCTTAATTTTTTAATTTTTTTTAAAGGTGGCACTACTTGTTTATATTGTTAATTGTCAAAAATTTAAGACTCGTATTTTTTGATTATCGTATTTTTTTATTAACAAATGGATCAAAACTTTGTAAAAATTCGTCATGAAAACGAAATTTTGTTGCCTTTATCCGAAAATGGAAACTTGAAGTGATGACAATTAGAGATTTGCTATACTCATACAGTTTTAAAATTTATTTGTTGTAATAAATCAAATTTAAAAATCACAAATATTGTCTTGTGTAATTTAACACATTTAATTGAATTAGTATTAAAAAAAAAATACTGAGCTATAAAAAATTCAAAAATTGTATTTTCCATCCCAGGATACTAATGAAATTTATCGAATAAGTCTTAAAGATTTGAGAGAATATAAACTGACAAGATAAGGTGCTGAAACTTCATTCTTGTCATCAAATGCGTAAAAAACATTTTTCCATCGCTGGAAATAAAAGATACTATTTCACTCCAATTTCAGTCGTAAATTTATGAATAATTAAAACTTGTTCCGGTCTTTTATCCAGTTGCCTTTGAAGTTTACTTAGACAAAATATTATTTGGTGGGGATTTAAACTTAAACAATGATCGATAAATAATCATTACAATTATATTTTCATAATAATTAGCGTACCTCATAAATAAAAGAAAAGAAAATTTTTGAACAATAAACAAAATAAATTAGCAGTTGTAATAAATATTAAAAATTATATTTTTTCTTTATACATTATTTTAATTATTTTGTAATTAAATTGGGTAAAAAATCATTTCTTATACAAACATAAATGACTAATGAACATTATTTTATGATTAATCTGATGAGCTATGTATAAACTTTTAATAAATTTAAAATTTTTAAATAAAGCTCAATACTTTCTTCAACATTCAGAGGTACTTGTATATCAGGTATCAATACTTTGACTAATCGACAAAATATTTCATTGTAGAGTTTAGGCTTCAAGGTGTAGTCTTGTTTCAGAATATCAATTGCATCCTCATTGAGTGGTTTCATGTAATCTTTGGCCCCAATAGCTTCAGGAAGGTAATATAAACATTTTGGTTTTCCCGAAGCTATACGACGATTTTTTTGTTTTCTTATTCTATGTCGATTCCACTCACGGCGAATTGTTTCCAATTCAGCTCTAATTAAGTGCCCAAAGCAAAATCGTAAACACTCGACATTTATCATAGATGAATCATTGTAAAGACCTCTTTCACGTAAGTCTTTAAATAAATTAATCCAAAAATCCAAACCATGACGCCTAAGCTGAGACCAATAACTCTCTATCCGCTGATTAGACGTGCTTTTACCTTTGATGAAGCTCTTCCAACCTGATAGACTATCATCATGATAAAATCGTAAACTTTGCTGAAGGGCTTCAACTAGACAATTTTCTGTTCCTAAATCTGACCGTATTAAAGTTGGAACTAGTTTCAATTTCTGTACTGTTGTTAAATAATAATATGCAATAATTTCCGGTTTATTGTTAGATGTTGCAACGTCCAACCATACAATTTTTCTGGAAAATCCATCGATGCATCCGTGAATGGCAAAGCCAAAGGGCTTTAATTTATCGTAGCCATCAATATGCCATAGAAAATTAGGTCCTGGAACTGTGTACTTACGCCGTATCAAACGTCGACGAGATCTCTCTTCAATAGCATTTGGATCAACTAGATGCAAAATTTTATCAACTCTACTCCTTTTTATTTTTAACCATAAATTTGCTTTAATCGTTGCCACATTTTTTTGTAGCCAATACAAGAACCACTACTAAAAATTTCATCAATTACTGCCGTACAGATTGATTCTAGAGAATCTTCATCGATTTCCTTCCTCTTCAGTCCAAGCTTCTGAAGAATTCGAATAAGGTGTCGACGAGAAATTGAAATACTGTGATACTTGGATAGAAAATTTACTATCTCATTATATGTAAAACCTTCCTTGAAATATGTTGTTATCAATGATTCTCTAGACATAGTTTGCAAATTTGTTTACAGCGGCTGCAAAAAATAAAAAGTTTAATTTTCGTTAGTAAATAAATGCTCAAAAATGTTTAATCATTCCTGGCATTGACATTAAGACATTTATATATTTTAAAAACAATTTAATTTTAATAATGAGTTCTTGTTAAAAAATTCCTCTTAATATCAAAAAGCTTCCTTAAAAATAATTTTATTCATAGAATAAACTTATCAATAAAATGTTAATAATTGTCAGATATCTGTCCATTTCAGTTTGATAGTAATTAAAAAAAACATAATTAATATAATTAAATACATACCAAATGTATATAAATGTCTAGAATTTTTTTCTAATTATTATATGTATTAAAAGAGCTTAAATACAGAGCTTCTTGTGGGGGTCGAGTGAATTTCTTATTAAATGCAATTCCTAAGTGCGGACTAAAATTATTATTATATTTTATAAAATAGTCCTACTGTTAGAGTTCCATTGTGGAATAAACGAGTAGTGCCACCTTTAAAAAAATTAAAAAATTAAGACGGACATACTATGTATGTCAGCAGACGCAGCGAAATCAGAGGTACTACTATGTCTACTTAGCCTGTCACTACCGGGCTTCCGTAATATATACACAAGAGTATAAGTATGTTTCTGAAGTAAGAATAAGATTCCCACATTACATAAATAATACGTAAACTTATGACTTTGTGGGACGTCACAATGTGACTAAAATATGACATCAGTTTTACGTAACAGTATGACCAGCTGTTTCTGAGATAAGAATATGATTCACATATTACGTAAACTTATGGATTTTATATGACGTCACAATGTGATTAAAATATGACATCAGTTTTACGTTACTTAATGTTATAAAAATGCATCATATCAAAATCAAATTTAATGTCAGTATGACAAAATAGTGAGGTTATTCAATATGACATCATAAATTGAGTCACCATTATGCCATGTTTACGTAAAATATGTCGTATGACCTTCGATCTTTTTATAACCTTTGTATGACGTCATATTAAGGTCATGTGTTCACTGGGGAAGACATCATTAAAAAGTGAATCAGCAACTGTAAAGATATTTCAAATGAAACTATTTTTAATAAATATTCTCCTAACATTAATTTAATAAACTTTTGTTTTTTTTCACCACTTTTCTACGAAATTTGTTGTTGTGTTTTAGTCACGAGTAGCCATGAGTTACAGTAGGAATTCCGTCATGTGTACACGGGAGGAATTCCTCACGGGTCGAGCTAGTACATATAATTCTGCATTCGCGTAAAATAATCCGTCGTACACATGAAGGTTATAAAGAAGGAGAACGGTCGCTATGTACTAAAGCATTAGCGCACCTGTCCCTGAAAATTTATAGTTCATTTTTCATTAAGTAGTATCTGCGAAGTTAGCTGTTTACGAGTACAAGTAGATGAAGTTAGTTGCATAATGTACAAATTGATATCTCATTTCAAATTAGCGCACAACAGCCCGCTTTTATTGATACTACTTAGCGGTCGCAGCGCCTCACTTATTTTATCCATATTTCGGGGACAATATTTTCTATAGCGATCGTTCTCCTTCTGTATAACCTTCATGGTGTACAAGCCCATTAAAAACAAACCACTGAAGTCCATGAAAAGCAAATTTCTTTTTTTAATTTGAGGTTAGTTTACTATAATTGCATTTGTCGAACATTCAAATTTAAAAGTGATTAAAAAATGATCTAAAAATATGGGTAAAGTACATAACAGTGAAGTTGGGAGTTATTTTGCAATTTATGATACAAAATGATGATAATTTTTTGTCAAAAACATTCGCATCGTTTTTTGCGAATGCTAATGCGAATGTTAAAAAATACGCGAATATTCGCAAATATTCACCAATGCGAATGGGAATGCGAATATTCGTCCCATCACTAGTATATATATAAGTCAAGAACGTATGTAATAAGGATGTAAAACTAGAGTGGAGAGGTTAGCACGAAAAAAAGGTGTCTATATTTGTGCGAGGTGTAGTCCTCTCGGTTGTTGGGTACTTTGTACTGCGCATCTGGCTGTCTTTTGTTTGTCTTTTTTAATCAATTGAAAGTGATTGAAAACATGTTTTCAATCACTTAGACACCTGATGCTCAGTACAAAGCATAGAATATATAACCTTACGGTACAAAGTACGCAACGAACGAGGACTGAACCCCACCCGAACAAGCGCCTTAAATTCAGCCACATGCGCTTATAGGTAGACATAGGAAGTATTATGTCCTTATATATATATACGTTCTTGATACAGGTGTTGTAAATATTTTAAATTTATACGTTACAAATATTATGTATGTGTTTGTTTGTTTATGGTATATACTCTATACACTATGGAAGTGACAATAAAGATACTATTTTGTGTGTAAGAGTGACTATCTTTCTTTACTTAAATGACGTAAAAAAAAACGATTGCATAATCAACACTATCTTTACATGGTATTTCAACAGCGAACTCAGTCAATATGGTACTTTCGCTAGTGAAAAATAAATTTTGAAATTTGAAAAAAGTTAAAATTTATGTAAATATTCTGATATTAATATACTTAAATATTTCGAGTCATAAAAGCACATTTTTATTTTATAATATTAAAATTAAAAATCGTAATTTTTAAACTGTATATCACGTGACCTAAAACGCGGGCAAGCCCTGATGTGATGTCAAATCGGTATGAACCATAGACCATCAGTTAGTTCAGTGTAGATAGCTGGATATAATATAATAATAAATATTTATATTTATTATAATTAGTTGTCTATGAATATATCTGTCAAACTTATCTGTGCTATTTCGTATAATGATACCAATATTACGTTACCAAATTGACAGTTTAAAAAAGGTTTAATATTTAATTTAAGTTTTTGGCAAGAAAGCGTGTGTTTATTTTTCCGAAATAAATTTTTGGTGGCTTTTTATTAGCAAAATCAACATTTTGAAGTACTTTATCAAAAATAGTGGAATACTCTATTGTTTTTATACCATGTATATATGAAATATACATAGTATATTAAGTTTTGTCCCAAAATTGTAACGCTTAAAAATATTGATGCTATGAACAAAAATTTAGTATCTGAACATGATGAACAGGAAGGAATTGCCTGACAGGTAAGTAATTGTTTTAACTTCGAAAATCAGAAAGTTATTTATTGGTCTGTTAACTTTTTTGGTGAGTGGAAATTAAAAAAAAAAAAATTATTGAAAACAAAAAAAAAACTCATGATTTTGTTAAAAAATATACTAGAAACACCGCTTGGATGCGAATAGGAGAATATGAGTGAGATAAACCTCATTACATGTTTTCCTATTCAAAAATGATTTATGACTTTAAAGATTTTTCATGATTTATGATTATTAAAGTTCCCACCTCCTGAAAGAATAGTGATTTATGACTTATGTATAATTGACATGATTTATGACAAGAAGGCGGGTTTAACTATAAAAAGAGTGGAAAATTTAAACAATAGGAAAAATTCATTTAATTAAAAGTAAAAATATTAATTCCACCAGGATACGAACCACGGTACCTTGGTTTCCAAGGCAAATACTGTATCGACACAGCTACCTGGTCTATACGTAATTATATAATTATCTTAATACTTACCTTTAGTAAATAATTAATTAATTTATAATTTTGTTCAGAAAGGCGTAATAATTACTTAACTAATTAAAAATTAATCGGGCCAATTCTAGATACGAACCGAGGGACTCTATAACCCAAGGAGAGTGATCTACTCACTATTCCAACTATGACATGTTTTAATTATCAATAATGTAATATACATACCTTTTACTCACCTATTTTAAGTAAACTTGTTTTCTTAAACTTAATTTTTATTTTCTTTTACTAACCTTTTTTATTAAACTTATCCATTCTGCATTTCTTTTTACTTATCTTTTTCCAATAAACTTACCTATAAATGAATAATTTACTCAACTTTTTACTATAAACTTATTTTCTTAAACTTACTTACCTATGAATGATTAATTGTTATTTCATAAAATAAGAAAAAAGGTAATTATGTTGGTCCCACCTTCCTACTTATGTCATAAATCAATCTTCTGTCAAGGGGCGGAAATTAAAATAACATAAAATATACTCTCTTACTTAATTAATAAAAAAAATTTCAAAAAGCTAGATACGAACCGACGTGCTTTGTAACCGGAGACGAGTGAGCTAGCCACTCCACCACTTTGGACATATTATGTTGATCAATAATGTAATATATATAACTTTTACTGAACTTTTTATTATAAACTTATTTTCTAAAACTTAGTATTTATTTCCTTTTACTGACCTTTTTTCATTTAATTCATATTAAACTTACCCGTTATGAATTTCTTTTTTACTTACCTTTTTTTCAATAAACTTACCTATAAATGAATAATTGTAGCAATATTTTGTTAAAAATGTAAGTTCTGTTTGATATTCCTGAAATCGATGTAAAGGATAAAAGATAAAGGTAGGTATAATATTGAATATTAATAATTATACTACCAGAAAAATTGATAAAAACAATATTTTATTATATATATTTATTTGTACATTCCTTGTAGAAATAAATCTGTTCTGGAAGTCGGAATATTTAATTTGAAATTCAGAAAAAGAATATGTAAAGTAAAACTATCTCTGAAAAAGTCTGAAAATATCAAATAAATCATTAATCAATCATTTAATGACAGTAAATGGTCATTGATTGAGACTTTTTCGGAAGAAATATTCTGACTTCCAGAACAGATTTATATTGCACAAGGGATATTTCACCCAAAATAAATAAGAATGAATAATAATGGTTATTTTAAACAGAATAAAATTATTTTTCGGGATAACGTTTTCATTTTTTCTAAATTTTTAATAATTTTATCCTGAATTTTTTTTAACAGTTCTTTGTTAAATTTTATTTTGAATTTCCTTGGTGGAAAAAAATATTTGAAAAAAGGATAAGTCTTAGGAAACTCTGAAAAAGTCTTAGAAACTTTAAAAAAATATTAAGAACTCTGAATAACTCTGAATTAGACTAGTACGAAAACGAGAAATTCAAAGTTCCTAAGACTTTTTTATAATTTCTTATTCTAATTCTTCAAATATTTTTTCCACCAGGGTTTGTTGAACATGTTCTCCTAAAAAAAAAATTCATGAATAATTTCATAATATTTTGCAATAAGAGCATTAATTAAATAACGGCAATGTTATTTTTTTACAAATTTGTTTCTAC
Organism: Chrysoperla carnea; assembly: GCF_905475395.1. Taxonomy (NCBI): domain Eukaryota; kingdom Metazoa; phylum Arthropoda; class Insecta; order Neuroptera; family Chrysopidae; genus Chrysoperla; species Chrysoperla carnea. The sequence goes on from NC_058341.1 coordinate 70,075,718, forward strand.
TTTTTATCGATTGTGAATTCGTTTATGTTTAACTAAATCACCTTTCTGAGTAAATGTTTTATTACAAATAGTACAAGAAAATGGTCTTTCTCCGGTGTGAATACGTTTATGGCTATCTAAAGAACTTTGTTGACTAAATGTTTTATTACAAACATCACATGAAAATGGTTTTTCTCCGCTATGAATTAGTTTATGTCTAACTAAAGTCTGTTGGTGAGTAAATGTTTTATTACAAACATCACATGAAAATGGCTTTTCTCCGGTGTGAATACGTTTATGTGAAACTAAATTACTTTTCTCATTAAATCTTTTATTACAAACATCGCATGAAAATGGTTTTTCTCCGCTATGAATTCGTTTATGTGAAACTAAATGTTGTTGTTGAGTAAATGTTTTATTACAAACATTACATGAAAATGGTTTTTCTCCGCTATGAATTCGTTCATGTTTAACTAAATGTTGTTGTTGAGTAAATGTTTTATTACAAATATCACATGAAAATGGTTTTTCTCCGCTATGAGTTAGTTTATGTGTAACTAAATGATGTTGTTGAGTAAATGTTTTATTACAAACATCACATGAAAATGGTTTTTCTCCGGTGTGAATACGTTTATGTACAACTAAATTATGTTGATAAGTAAATGTTTTATTACAAACATCACATGAAAATGGTTTTTCTCCGGTGTGAATACGTTTATGTACAACTAAATTATGTTGATAAGTAAATGTTTTATTACAAACATTACATGAAAATGGTTTTTCTCCGCTATGAATTAGTTCATGTTTAACTAAATGTTGTTGTTGAGTAAATGTTTTATTACAAACATCACATGAAAATGGTTTTTCTCCGCTATGAGTTAGTTTATGTGTAACTAAATGATGTTGTTGAGTAAATGTTTTATTACAAACATCACATGAAAATGGTTTTTCTCCGGTGTGAATACGTTTATGTACAACTAAATTATGTTGATAAGTAAATGTTTTATTACAAACATCACATGAAAATGGTTTTTCTCCAGTGTGAATACGTTTATGTACAACTAAATTATGTTGATAAGTAAATGTTTTATTACAAACATTACATGAAAATGGTTTTTCTCCGCTATGAATTCGTTCATGTTTAACTAAATGTTGTTGTTGAGTAAATGTTTTATTACAAACATCACATGAAAATGATTTTTCTTCTAAAACAGTTTCATCTTTAATAATTAGTTCAGTATGTAATTCTTTTTCAATTTTAATATTTTCATAATTAATTGTGTACAATTGTTTATCATTTTCATCACTCACAGGTTCATGTTTTACACTCACAACACTATCACTATCATTGCTGCCTGCCTCTTCATTTGTAATGTGTCCACCTTCCATTAAAATAGTTTCATCTAATATTTCATTTTTAATAATTAGTTCTGTATGTAATTCTTTTTCAACTTTAATATTATCTTTATTAATAAACAAATAATTATTTGCCATTTTGTTTAATATTTAATATTATTATCATGAAAACTTATTTATCAAAAGGTTCAAGCATTAATTCACAACTCCAGTAAACATAACCTACAATGACAGCTGAACAGACTATAAACCATTGACTGATTGACATTTCAGTTATCAGTTATATGAAACGTCAATGGTAAAAACCTATAAACAAGGTTGCCAACTTTCAATTCTCAAGCCCACTAAATAGATGATAGAAAACCACTAAAAAGCTACTAGACAGCATTATTATTAGAATACTTTTCTTTTTGTTAAAAGTTTTTTTATTTTTTTATTTTTACAATAATTTATCACTAAAAAAAGAATCATCGAAATCGATTGGAGTGATATTGAGTTATTCGTCCTCTTGTCGTGCATACTTAATGCAAATTTAAGACTTTTATGATTTTCTCATGCATATGGACCAAAATGAAATGAGACCACACGGGAAGCACTAGCTTTCAAATAGATAAAGAATTATCAAAATCGGTTCACCCAGTCGAAAGTTCTGGGATAACAAACATAAAAAAAAATACAGTCGAATTGATAACCTCCTCCTGCTTTGTTTGAAGTCGGTTAAAAACAATAGTCGTAAATTTAAAAATTTTATTTAATAAAAAAAAGTATCACATTGTATAGGTGTTCATAAAATCCACGGTCGTATATAAAATCACCTAATACACCAGAGCCGAAGCATTTGAAAATGGTAAAAAGTGAAAATAAATTATAGTAGGACGAAACCCATTGGAAAAGGAAGAAAATATAACAAAAATGAAAGGAAAAATAATTTACGGGCGATCTGAGGTTGGGAAGTGGAAGGGGGTGAGTTTTTAGGGTATAAAACAGTTTATCCTGATTTTCGGCAAAACTACAAGTCCTATAGAAAAAAGTTAAATAACAAAGTTGTAGGTAATGAAAAGATCTACAACTTTTGTTTAAACTCTTTTTCACATAACCTCAAAATTTATGTGAAAAATTCAAATAACCAAATTTTTGGTTTTTCATTTTTATCAGATATTGCAATAAATTATTATTTTATTAATATTTGTTATTTTATTTAAAAAACTTCACTTTATTTTATTAGTAGGCAAATAAATACAAAAAATTTTTAAAAATGATAAAATTAATAGAAATAATTCAAGTACTACCTAATTCACGCTTTTTACAAAAAAAATTTTTTTTCACGAAATTTGGTAAAAACTTTCCTTTTTATGTTTCAAATACTGTAATTTTATTTATTTAAAATATTTATTTTTAAAAAAGTCGGTGAGCTTTTTGTTCGCTGAAATCTTTACTTTCTACTGGTGGAAAAAAATACATTACTATGGTAAATGTTCTCAGAAAATACAAAGAAACGAATTTTGGATGAAGAACCAATGCAGACTAGAAATAATATTGGAGACGAAGACGGCGATGGTCTTGAAGATTTAGAAGATCTACTTCTAAATCTCAAACCTCTAGGGAGGTTTGTCGAATCTAACGATGAAGAAATGTCATCAAAGAGACCAAAACTAATGAATAGGTGATAAGAATTCAAGATAAGGTATTTATAAATAACAAGATATGTATTTATGAATATTATAATGAATAACGTAATCAGTATAAAGTATCTAAATTGCAGCAGTTACATTTTTTAAATGAAATCCACTTTTTATGGGTAACTGATATACCCATATAATACTACAATTTGCGCATAATATGCGCTCTCACGGGTAAACAATGATGTTTACGAAAAAATGTTTCAAACAAAAGTTGTTTATTTTTTTATAAAAAACATTTTTTACATTTAAACTTTTGTTCTATCTCGGTTTACAAAATGGGTCCGTGTCCTACGGACTCAAGACTCAATTGATCTACGTTGCTCATTAACGAACTCGACCTTACTTTTTACTTCTTCAGCACGCTATAAAAATTTCAGCTTGATATCTCTTTTCATTTTTAAGTAATCGTGATGACATACGGACAGACGACAGACGACAGACAGACAACCGTAAATGGACTAATTAGGTGATTTTATGAACGCCTATACCAAAATTTTGTTCATAGCATCAATATTTTTAAGCGTTACAAATTTGGCATAAAACTTAGTATACCTTGGTATATTTCATATACATGGTATAAAAACTATTTACAAAATATACATTTTGCATTTTTAAAAACCAATTCAAATTTACTTCTAAAACAGTGTAGCGTATCATGGCGTCTTGAATGGCACCATTACTTGACATACAATTATTTTTGTTTATGCAAGTTAGAAGTATTTGCAAGTTTACATGTTTTTGTATTTGTAAGCTTACATAGCATTCAATATGGCGTGATGTACAGTACCTCCAAAGTACATCTGATTGGTGTTTGCTTTCACGTAACTGGATGTATAATTTTAAATAATTTATTTATTTTTAATAATAATAATCCTTATATTTTATAACAATTATTAGGTGATTTGATGAACACCTATGTACCAAAATTTTATTTGTATCATCAATTATTACTTTGATTATTCTAACGTTACTTAGCGGCAAATCTTGATTTGAGTTTCTTTGACAGCCCAAAAAAATACATCCTTCCCACTGATAAGGTACTTTCGGTGGTGAAAAATAAATTATGAAATTTGATAAAAATTAAAATTTATTTAGTAAAATTAATTCCGATTAATGAAGGAGAAATATAAAGATTTTGATGAATATTATACTGACGGATCCGTTGTAGATAATCGAGCAGGATATGCGGTGACAACCGAAACAGCTGTATTATCCACCCAACGCTTGAACAACCTGTGCTCCATCTTCACCTGTGAAATCTCAGCCATTATCTATGCATTAAAAATCATCACAACAAAAAATTACAAAACCAAGAACGTCATCTACTCCGATTCCAACTCCGCACTGAAAGCTATCAGCAATCAGAATAGTACCCATTCACTAGTACATATAGCTCAGCAACTCATAGACGAAACAACAAATCAAGGTTCCAGTGTTGTACTAGCATGGATCCCAGCACACCAAGGAATACAAGGCAACGAATTAGCCGACCAATCAGCTAAGGAAGCCACACGAAGTGAAGATATAACAAATACAACAGTAACACATTGTGAAGCTAAGAAACACATAAAAAATGTAATAATGCAACACTGGAACCAAAAATGGCTACAACTTTTACCGACAAAGCTCCATACAATACGCGATAATATTTTCGAAAAGCTACCAACCCTTGACCGCCAAAAACATTGTACAATCATTAGATTACGGATTGGACACACGAACATGAGCCATATCCATCTCATAACCAAAAGTTACCCAAACCGATGCCAACACTGCAACGCAATAATATCGGTGAATCACGTTCTTTCACAATGTCAGGGATACCAGCATCAAAGAAACAAAAATGGATTACCCTCGGAAGCAAAGGATATCCTCAATGATCCCAAATATTTCCCGAGTCTCTTCAAGTTTATTAAGGACAATGACTTAATTATATGAACACATTTTGTATTAATAATAACACATGTAAATAATGTATAAGTCTATGCGGTCGCTAATGACCTAGACGTTAAAAGCGACCTTAAATAAAAAAAAAAATAAATAAAATAAAATTTATGTAGAAATATTAATATATTAAATATTCTGATGTCAATTCTTAAAACATGAAAATTTAATTTAATTTTATATATATATTTTATATATAAGAAAGCGTGTTAATTTTGCTAGAATATAATTTTTGTGTGGCTTTTTATTAGGAAAATCAACATTTTGAAGTACTTTTTCAAACATAGTAGAATACCCACCCTATTATTAGTAGTCCATAACAACCTTGATATATTTAGGTAGTCCACTCGTTGCAAGTTGATAGTGAAACAAAAAGGTATGTCGTATCACCATAGACAACATATTAAATAAATGACATATCTATGAATAAAGAAGCCGGCTTGAGTTCGAATGCTGTTTGTAAGAAAGAATTGCCATTTTTGTACTAATCAACCTATTCAGCAAAAAATAAAAAGTCTTGTGAATTTTGTACAATTTAGTGAATAAGTATTAAATATAGTTTTGTTTGGCTTTACGTTACGAGTAAGTATTATACTTTTTTTTTTGTAAGAGAAAATAATTGATTATATTGACATTAATGTATTGTATATTTTATTTTGCCGCGTTTTCCTCTAGAATTTTGATTGTATAAGTCTCAAATTAATTAATAATAATGAGTAAAAAATCAGAAACTGCGGTTGAAAGCGAAGCAGAAGAACAATTCTCTGTGGAAAAAATAGTTGACAGGAGGGTAAAAAACGGTAAAGTCGAGTACTATTTAAAATGGAAAGGATATGGCGATGCAGACAATACATGGGAGCCCGAAGAAAACTTAGATTGTCCTGATCTTATTAAAGAATTTGAAGAAAATCGTAAAGCAAAGGAAGCCGAAAAGAAAAAAGAAGAATTACAACAAGCTAAAAAACGAAAATCAACGTCAACGCCAACGCCAGATCAAAAACCAGCAAAAAAAAAGTTGCCAGATGATAAAAAATTACAAGGTTTCGATAGAAATTTAGAACCAGAACGTATTATCGGTGCAACAGATAGTTCAGGTGAATTAATGTTTTTGATGAAATGGCAAGGAACAGACGAGGCTGATTTAGTGCCTGCTAGACAAGCGAATATCAAATGTCCACAAATTGTAATAAGATTTTATGAAGAAAGGCTTACATGGCATACACCGTCATTAGATGATGAAAAGGCTGATGCAGAACAATGAACAATAAACAAACATTCGATTCGAAACAATTCCCCTACTAACTATTTTAATGTCCTTTTCTAAGTTAAACAAGTTCACTCAATTTATTTTTTGTACAATATCATTTATCGATCAACCTGTGTAGCATTATTTTCTTTGATTTAAGTTAATTAGATAAGATTATGTTTTTTTTTTTTTAAATTTAAATAAATTATATTATTATTTGAATTTTCTAGCTATTCATTTTCAATTCAAAACGTTTAGTCGAAGAAATAAAGCAATGTCGAGCAGTAAGACGGATCAGGATGCGATTTTTTGCATTCGATTCGTGAAGGCGTCTACAAATTTTGTAAACAAAAGTGATCAGGGAGAAATGACAATTTAGAATAACTGGAAATACTCGAGTAAACGAGGAGGAAAAAGACTAAATCTCTAAATTTTGATCTATAGCACTCCGATTTCGACGAAAATCTGGGATCAAGCAAAGTTCACTCTCTAGATTAAAGTAATATGGTGCCGATTGGTGCTTGTGTCCAGAAGGTGGTAATATATGTTGAAAATGACAACGAAAATCGAAAGAGGGATGAATTCTAAGCAAAAAGTGTCATTTAAGCATATTTCGAAAGGTCAATACTTTCCGAATTATTGGCGAATCGTATTTCTGAATATTATTATATACAGGTTAAGGCTACATATGGAAAACTTTTTTATTATCAGGTTTACGAAAAAAATATATTTTTTATAAAAAACTGCATTAAAAAATATTAACATTAAGCTATTCACTTTTGACATCGAATAAACAGGGTGTTCAAAAATTGAGAAAGTTCGATAGGAATGTTAATGATTGTTTATTAATGTAGACCATTTAGAACAGATAATAAGGGAAATGGTTCAAGAAATCACTCCCGAAATGTTTAGGAGTGTATTTAACAATTTTTTTTTTTAAATATTTACATGTATGGGACGTGAAAGTGTATACGTTGTGGCAAAAATGAACTGAAGATAATTGTTTTTACTTACGTCTACAATAATAATAGGGCATTATCGTTAGTCAAAAATAAATCATGAAATTTGAAAAAAGTTAAAAGTTATGTAAAATCATACTTAAATATTCTGATTTCGAATCATAAAAGCACATTTTTCTTTTAAAATATTAAAATTAAAAATCGTAATTTTTAAACTGTATATCACGTGACCTAAAACGCGGGTAGAGACCATCAGTTAGTTCAGTGTAGACAGTTGGGTATAATATATACATAGATAATAAGTATTTATATTATAATCAGATGTCTATGAATATATCTGTCAAACTTATTTGTGTTATTTCGTATAGTGATACCCATATTCATCAAATTGGATGCCCGCGTTTTTGACAATTTAAAAAAGGTTTAAAATTTAAGTTTTTGGCAAGAAAGCGTGTGTATTTTTCCGAAACAAATTTTTTGTGGTTTTTTATTAGCAAAATCAACATTTTGAAGTAGTTGATCAAAAATAGTGGAAATACCCTATTGTAACGTAATGTATGGAAAATAAATTTTTCTGTATTAATTATTTTTGTTATAAATATTTCAAATTAGCAAATAAACATTTTAATTACGATGACTGGTTATTTGGATAGCAAATAACGTGTTTTATAAATAGGATTTGTAAAATTTAATTTAAAATTAAAGTGGCCAAAACACCCCCTTCGTTAATAATTCTTTCCTAAACAGATATCTTCAGTTCGTTTTTGTCTCAACGTATCCACCTTCGTGTTCCACACATGTAATTGTTTTTCCACAAAATTGTTTAAATACACTCCTACATATTTCGGGAGTGATTTCTTGAACCGTTTTCCTTGTTATCTGTTCTAAATAGTCTACATTTAAAACGACAATTAACATTCCTATCGAGCTTTCTTAATTTGTGGACACCTTGTATATTCGATGTCAAAAGTGAATAGCATAACGTTAATATTTTTGAAAGCAGAGCTTTTTATAAAGAATACATTTTTTTCGTTACCCTTATAATTAAAAAGTTTTCCATATGTTGCCAACTTAGCTAGACACGCTGTATATATATTTTTGAAAAAACTATTCTGTACACTTTTTAAAGTACTATACAAAACCTAGACAATGATTCAAGTAATTTGCATAAAAATTAACAATGAAAAGAAAGTTGCTCGTACCTTTTTTTTTATGTTTTGTCCAGCACTAAAACTGTTGAATTTACCACGGAAACTAAAATTAATACTTGCCGCTTTCCAATTTATTTTATTTAGGTACTGACACAACATGTTGAAAAAGCAGTTTTGGACATATATTTTTTAAAATATTGTAAGTTAAATGTCTTTATCGTTAAATAACTCGAAAAAAATAAAGTTACAAAAATACGTTTTTAAGATAAAATATTTTTGCGGAAAAAAATTTAAATTTTTTCACCCTAACTTTTTTTGTAGCTATTATATTTAGACGCCTAGGGCGGCCCGCGTACAACCGCGTCTTTTGAAGTAACGAGTTTTGATGAAATATGTTACATACTCTCGTAAAACTCCAAGACGCGAGGTATATACTGCTAACCCTGGACACCAGGTACCTCGGGGCCTATTCGTAGTGACATTCGAGTTCTGCGATCCCCAAAATAACAAAATTAGATTAATTTCCAGATTTTCATTTCTGCCTCATCACTTTTGTTCACAAAATTCTAGCCCTCACTAATCGAATGCAAAAAAGCGCATCCTGATCCGTCTTAATGCTCACAAAATCGACAGTTTATCCGTTTTTAGTGTTTTATTTCTTTGTCTAGTATTGGTTCAAGAACATTCGATTTTTATTTCAAGAAAAGATGCCTTTTTTTGGAGAACTTTATTTTAATGAACGATTTCAAAAACCTGGTTCAAAATCCTTTCAATGGAATTTTATTTTTTAGGTATCAATTAATTTTTAATTATTCAAAATACTCCAGTAAACGAGGAAAAAAAGACGAAATCTCTAAATTTTGACCTTTGATGAAAATTTGGAATCAAGCTTAATAGTAGAGCCCGTCTAGGGAATGGAAATATATATTTAAAAGGGCAGCGGAAATCGATAGAGTAATAAAATCTGAGCAAAAAGTGTCATTTTAGTATATTTCGAAAAGTAATACTTCCCGAGTTATTTGCTGTTGAAATTCGAAGTATTTAACGTCAAATAACTGAAAAATTTGACGGTTTTGGAACAAAGTATATAGTGGAGAGCCGTTAGATTTTTACCTCGGAATACAAGGATAGTTAATGAATCTGTTCGACTGCATTGTTTAAAGCTTACTTAAAAAAGTTAAAAACAAAAATTTGTGCGATCTTGCCCAGGGGGTGGGGAATATCCCTTCTTCGGGATGGAAAAGTTTATGTTAAAAATGATAACGGGAATCGATAGAAGGATGAATTCTAAGCAAAAAAAAATCATTTAAGTATATTTCGAAAAGTCAATACTTTTCAAGTTGTTGGCGATTGAAATTCGGAGTATTTAACGTCAAATAACTGATAAATTTGAAGTTTTTTGAAGAAAGTATATGGTACACTTTTTAAAGTACTATGAAAAACCATTAAAATGAGAAAAGTTTCAAGTCATTTGAATGAAAATTGGTGGAGTTATCATGAAATTAATGTTTTTTGTACCTTTCTTTTTATGTTATATTCAGCACAAAAACTGATGAATTTACCACGGAAACTAAAATTAATGCTTGCCGCTTTTCAAGTTACTTAATTAATGTACTGGCAACATGCTCAAAAAGTTCTAGCAGTTACAGATATATATTTTTTGAAATATTGCAATTTAAATGCAGAAAAATTTTTCAAAATTTCGAAAAAAATGTATTTTTTGTTAGATAACTCGATAATTGATAAAGTTACAGAAAAGAGTTGAGTATTTTAAATATTTTACTGAAAAAAGCTAAAATTTCAGTTAGTTGACGTTAAATATTCCGAATACCAATCGCCAACAACTTAGAAAGTATTGACTTTTCGAAATATACTTGAAAGACTTTTTTTGCTTAGAATTCATCCTTCTATCGATTCCCGTTGTCGTTTTTAACATAAAATTTTCTTTTTTACCTTACGGGTCTCTGTTAAGCCATTTTTATTGACTGATATAATATGAAAGAAAATGCTTCACAGTTCACACTTCATATATACTCAAATGCTATTGTAAAAATAATAAATTCACGACCTAAAAGTGCCTAAAAGCTAGCGTGAAATTATTCATAAATGTAATAATAATATTATTGAAGTTTAAGAGTTTTTTGCTGTTTAAAAACAGTCGCCTGTTTACGAAAAAATGTTTTAAACAAAAATTGTATATTTTTTTATAACGAACATTGAGTGTGCTTAGGCCGAATTTAAATGTAAAACTTTTGTTTTATCTCTAACGGCTTACAACATGGATCCTACGGACCCAGTTGACCAATGTTGCTCATTTACTCGAAATCAAAATCACTTTTTTCGGCCTAAGCACACTCAATTTTCAGCTTGATACCTCTTTTCGTTTTTGAGTTACCGTGCCGACAGGTAGACGGGCGAACCGGACAGTCGGAAATGAATTAATTAGGTGATTTTATGAACTCAATAAAAAGGTATGAACTCAAAGGCATACTAAATTTAATATATCACATATACAGGATACAAAAACTTATCCCGTGACTAACACGTAGATCAATTTTTCGCTTATCCTAATCTAGTCGGGTTTTTCTTTAAAATTTTGGCACTCATCTTGAGCGCAGAAAATTGCTCGTTTAACTTGAAAAGATATGATATAGGCCTAACTTCATAAAACATTCGATTATTAGACGGTTGGATTTTGGATATTTCTTTTCTTATTTAAATTAGGTTGGGATAATTTACGTTTGGCACCTTAAAACCGTCGCGTTTAGTGCGCATTGTCGAAAATTGCTATTTTTAAAATCATTTTAGGAAATTTTTGTTAGCTCAACTTTGGTTTGAAAAGTTAATTCGATGCATAATTTCGGCCGCCATTTATTTGGTTTTCGAAAATTTTTGAAGATATTTTCTAGAATTTTTTTACAAGACCACTAGTTGAATCTACCTGCAAATTTTCAACTTTCTATCTTTTATCGTTTTGGAGAAAATGGACGCCAAAGTTTTGTCCTAATTTTCACCCTCACGGATAAACAGTGGCGTTTACGAAAAAATGTTTCAAACAAAAGTTGTTTATTTTTTGTTTATAAGGAATAACTTTTATATTTAATCTTTTGTTCTATCTCTAACGGTTTACAAGATGGATCCTTTTTCATGATTGCATGAAAAAAGCGTTTTAAAATTGAAAAATCTCGATCAATTTTGGAGCTGGAAAGTCGAAAAAAACTTTTGATTGAACTTTTTTTTTATTTGATGCATGGTTTTTTGTAATTTGTAAAAAAACGGGACACCTTCAAATTTCGCATTTATTTGGCTCCCAAAAGTTATTCACACCCCTGTAGTAATTGCGCGAACTCAGATTACACGCATTTAGGACCAATTGAACGTATTAAAACCATTTCCCGCTGCTGGAAATTAATTTTTCAAAACGTTTTTTATTGATTCTATTCGATTAGTTTATATTTAGAAATGAATACTAGAATTTTATTAAAATATAATTGCAGTCAAAATTTATTAATTAATAAATGATTATATATTAATATATTGATATATTATATTATACCTATAATTAAAAAATTTAAAGAATTAAAAATAATTAATAATAATAACTTCTATTTTTTTTATACAAAATCAAAAATAAAATAATTTATTTAAAATAAAATCAAATAGATACTAAATACTAATGAAATGCATATAATAGTATTAAAATTGTACAACAACTAATAACTAAACCTATAATAATGGAATCACGTCTCTTTCTAATATTAATTCGTTGTAATAGACCACTAATTAATGGGAATCTATTTGATATATCATTAAAACGTGTTTGTAAACGTTTAAATGTATGCCGTTGTCCAACTAAATGATCACGTGTTTCAACTGCTATACGAATTTGTTCATTTACCAAACGATCAGATCTGAAACAAACAATAAATAATCAATATTGTTAATGATTGTTATGAACAAAATACTATACTCCAATCATCTTAGGGTTTCACCTCAGAATCTAATGGAATAAGCTGAATTTTTGTACAAACCTTTATTTTAATAGTACAAATGTTGTTTCAAAAGTCACATATGGTCACGTGTGCACGTCCTTAAATATTCAAGGACAAAAATCGCAAAAATCAGTTTTTATTATAATAGTTGTACAGGATAAAATTATCTACAAATTTCGAATGAAACTTTTTTTGTATGTTGATCCGTTTTTGAAATAGAGGGGGCGCATAAGACGAAGCGCTTAGCTTAACGTACTTCAATACGTATGGCTGAGCGCTCCATCTTCTGCCCCCTCTATTTCAAAAAACGGTCTAACGTATAAAAAAAGGTTTCATTTGAAATTTGTAGATAATTTTATCCTCTAGAATTTTTATAATAAATGTCAATACAATTGAAGGCAAAGGAAATGAGATATTCTCAAAAAACTGATTTTCGTTACATTTGACGTTGAATAAAACATAAAAAAAGGTACGAGTAATTTTCTTTTCATTATAATTTCGTTAATTTTCGTACAAATGACTTGAAACTTTTTTCTTTTCCAAGGTTTTTTATAGTACTTTAAAAAGTGTATGATATATTTTTTTTTTTAAATGTTAAATTTTTCAGTTATTTGACGTTAAATATTCCGAATTTCAATTGCCAATAATTTGAGTTTTCGAAATATGCTTAAATGACACTTTTTGCTTAGAATTCATCCCCTTCCGCTGTCATTTTCAACATATATTTTTCCACCTCCTAGAAGGAGTTGCTACAACCCCCTTGGGAAAAGACACTAATTGGCATCATATTAATTTTGTTTCTTTGGATCTTAACTACTTATCATCCAATTTTCTAATCAATCGGAGCTATAGAAGAATCGTTTACCAAAATATGAAGTCATTCCTGTACTTGGTTTTCGTGAAAAACGATGTTAAGGTAGTTGTCATTTTCAATATATATTCCAGTTCTATCCCAGCAAGCTAGTAAAAAATTAATGCCTTATTACCCATGCTAAGATTTTTTTACTGCTACTACTATGGTCTCACACAACACTAAGAATGAATAAACATACAGTGTGTCCCTAAAGTATTGCCCCAAACCCTAGATTTAAGTGTTCATTGTCTATCAAACAAACCCATGTTGCCTCATCCGATTGTGTTTCGTTCGTAAGATATCAACTTACTTGTTAATTTGCTTTCGTGCTGTAAAATCTAATTGAGCAGATTTACGTTGCAAATATTTGATGTACAAAATTAATAGACATGCCTCCCAAAATGAACGCTATCAAACTGTATTAACTCAACTATAAAACACACAAAGCTATATCAGTTTGTACGTTTATGATCTTCACGCTGACATCAACAAAAATCTTTTATCTTAACCTAGTAAAAAGTTATGACCGTTTTACTCAAGAGAAGCGTTGTTTTTCTGGAAATTTCCAGAAAAACAATAACTTTACGTGTTTTATAGTTGAGTTAATACAGTTTGATAGCGTTCACTTTGGGAGGCATGTCTATTAATTTTGTACATCACATATTTGCAACGTAAATCTGCTCAATTAGATTATACCCAGAAGAACAACCGGGAAAAACCAGAATTTAGGCTACAAAATGATCTCGCTATTTCCATTTTTAGCGAATATATGGCCTGATAACTGTCAGAAAACGTGGTTTATGGTATTATATTTAACTACAAGATTGTGTCTAAATATTTTAGATAGTTTCTTATCACACTCTCTAGATTTTTTGATGTTGAAATATCCAATTGAAAAGGATAACCTACCCGGTGACCTAGGCATTTTTTGTGATTTTGAAACTTTGTTAATCAAAAAATGTATTTATAAAATTTTATTGAAATCCCTAGTATTATTCATTTCTTGCATATCTCCTTAACTGAAATCAGAATTTTAAACTCAGCCTTCTACAAATAGGGTAGGTTCTTAATATTTTGCCTAGCGTCAGAGACGATCCAAAAAAACTATTAGAAAAAGTTGCTTAGAATATTTTTTATAAAAGAGCTATTAAAAATAATTTTATAACTAATGCGCTATGGAATGTAAAAAATGGACAAAGGGATAATTTGATGTAGTGTAATGTATTCAAATATTTCAATAAACTTATAATAATTTTGAGAATGGCCAAAATAATGAAAAAATTAAAAATGCGAATTTTGTCATGAAAATCGGTATATAGGTATAAAAAAATATTCTAAGCAACTTTTTCGAATAGTTTTTTTTTCGATATCTCTAACCATCTTTGACGCTAGGCAAAATGTTAAGAATCGACCACTATTTGCCAATTTGTAGTGGGCTGAATTTTTTAAATTTTGAATTCGGTTCAGTATCTCAAAAATGTGACCCATCTTGTATGACTGTGAAATAACGAAAGTATGAGGGTGTCTTCATCTTAAATGCGATATACTTAACAAGATCACGTCAAAAGAGTTTAAAAAATTTTAAAACTTTGTTTATAATAATTTTTTTAAGTTAACAAAAAATGCATAAAAAATTAAAAGTTATGCAATGAAGACGAAAATTTGAGCAAGTTTTCGTTAAAAATTAACTTAAATATAAATTTCCAACGGTAATAAATTCTTTAAAGTTTTCAGAATACACAATAATTTTTACAAATTTTTTATTAATACCTTCTTTAATTGATTATAATTTTTGCAATTTTTTATGTGCTGAAAAACGCTTCCGATACATTTTTCTAGACATCAATCCGAATCCAACGAGCTATCATACGAATTTTTATGAATATAATCTATACATTTCACCAATTTGATTTTGTTAACTATACTAATTAGATAACTAAATAAATTCTTTCAAAAAATCAGAAAAATGGAATCTTTTTCCCATTTATGTGTCCCATAATTTTTCAGATTATGGGACATTCGCTTACACTTGTACAGGTTGAAATACTTACTCATGTATGTGTTGAGACTCCTTCAAATACATATCACGTCGATTTAAGCCTGTAGCAGATTTAAATGATGTATCATTTGAATCATTTCGTACGGTACGTAATAGATCTTCTCGTTCTTTTCGTGCTGTAAAATTTGCTTGAGTCCGTGAAAATTCCTGTTGATAATCACGTAGTATTTCACGATGTCTTTGCTGTGTGTGTAACATTGCAGCCCCACTCATTGGCTGTTCACTCATACGTTCGTTCACTTGTTGTAACTGTAATTCAAAACAAAACAATTTTCGAGTAACATAAATCTCAAATATAATTTTTATAATTTCGTAATTTATTATTATTCGTCTGAAGGGTAAACGATTTTTTTTTGAATTTTAGGTTAAGGTAGATTGCATTAAGGCGCAATTCCAATTAGGCAACATGAATCATGCGGCATTGATGCAAGCTACACACAGCCTTTCAATAGATAGGCTAATAATTATGTATTATAGAAAGGAACTAAGACGTTCACGGATTTTTATTGCAGGAACCGTTCAATGGGTTATTAAGGCAGTACGAGCGCCAAGGCAAGTTTTGCTTAATGGTTGAAATTATTTGTACCTTATTTTCAACTTTGATGATGAATTTTGTTATAACTGTAGATGAAAAATAAGAATAAAATCTTTCGCTATCTGCCTTGGATTTCAAAATATCGAAAACTAAATAATTAAACAAAAATTTCAATTTTCGATATTTTGAAAATTATTCCAAATATCGAAAAATTTTATTCTTACTTTTCGTCTTATTTTGTTAAATTATAACATAATTCACCATCAAAATCGAAAATGTATATTTTTTTAAATTTGTGTCACCACTACCGTGTTCATACATCCTTAATTAGTCGGGCACAACGGGTTTTTTTTTTCAATAATTTATTAAGGTTTTTCTTTTATTTTCAGCGTCTAGGTTTGGAGAAATCTATGAAAACATATCATCCATCTACCGTTTTACCATAAAATCAATGTTAAATATGACTACTTTTGAAGTTATTTATTTATTTAAATAATCGGACAACTACCTTCCCCCCCCCCAAATTTTCAAAATTGATTTAGAGTTAGTCCAACTTTATATTAAGAAAAATCAAGCCTTTAGCCAAAATTAATAAAAGAAGGAAAAACCACGGAGTGTTATTAAATGAGTGGGTAGAAATTGAAGAAAGAGGTGAAAAAGGACCCCTTTTGGTTTTTCCCAATATCTCTTAAACTAAGCAAAATTTCAAGAAAATTTACATAATAGACGTTGATTTATGACTAATTGGTCTTAGAAGCACATACAAAGATCAATATAAATGCATTTAAAAGAGGAATAAACAAACTTTTGATTGCACACATTCTTTCTTGTATAAATAATTAGGACCCCGTGCACGCTTTTAAAATTCATATCTGTGCAATCTAGGGCCCATTTTATTCTGGTCGTTACTTTACCTTAGAAAGAAGATCCTCAATTTCTGCAGACATATTCTCAAATACATGATCACCGCCAAGTAATGGTTCTGCATCCGCAGACTTATTATATGATACTTGAGACGATCCGACTTTACTAAATCCAACCAATTTTAAATCAATTTCATTTTCTAAATGTCTTGCTTGTTTACGCAACTCTTAAAAAAAACATTTAATGCATATCAAATTCAAGTAAGTAAAACAAACAGCTATCAATTCTTTATAGTTGAGTAAATAAGGCATTGAGTGTATTCAACAAAATTATATTCATGCAAACTTGTGCATTTTCGATTTACGTCTATAAAATGGGACAGAAGTACCCTACTTCTGGATACTACATTCTCTTTATTTAACATTTTAACTATTGGAATTTATATTTTGAGCGATTCTAAGCACTTTTAAACCATTTTCAAGATATAAATATATAATAAAAATGGGGATTTTCGCCGAAAACTTGTTATTTACAAAAATTAAGATTATTTTGTGGTTCCGGTCAAAAATTTAGAAAGCCATTAGATATTATATTTTGGACGGCTCTAAGCATTTTTTTACTTCTGACATTTTTTACCAAACCTCATTATTTTTTATATACAGAGTGTCCCGCACGCTTGTATTGCATCAGGTAGAAAATAAAATTCTAAGACGAAAAGTCCGCTTCCATTGAACTGACTGAAAATTGGAACCACTCGACTCTGACTGAGACTGACTAATTAATGATTTTTGATAGATTAAAAATAAATTATTAGATAATTATTATTGTTATTAACAAAAAATTATGTTAAGTATTCAGTTTGAGCAAAGCTTTGAATTTATTGCTATCAATATTAATTATTCGATATTAATAATTTTCTTTTTTGTTAATAAAAATAATAATTATTTAATAATTCATTTTTAATCTATCAAAAATCATTAATTAGTCAGTAACAGTCAAAGTCGAGTGGTTTCAATTTCCAGTTAAAATGCTCTGATTGGCTGCCTATTTTAATTAATAGCTAACTATCCGTGCATCGGATCAAAAAATGGAAGAAGACTTTTCGTCTTGGAACTTTACTTTCTATTTGATGCAACAAAAGCGTGCGGTACTTACGGAACACCCTGTATAAGTGTTTGCCGAAAATTCATTATTGACGAAATAAAGATTATTTTTTTTAGTTCTGGTCAAAAATATATGACTTTTTAATTTGAACTATTTTAAACAGTTTTTACCTGACCTCACTGGTTTCGGTATATAAGCGTTTAAAAAAATGTGTAAATAACAAGTTTTCGGCGAAAATCCGCATTTTTTTTTTCAAATGCTTATATTTTGAAAACTGTAAAGTTTAGTACAAAATTTCAAAGTTTAAAAAAAATAAAAACTTATAATCGCCCAAAATAAAAAATCCAATTTTATAATGTTAAATAAAGAGAATGTGGTGTCCGGAATTAGAGTGATTCTGTCCCACCGTATGGACGTAAATCGAAAAAGCACAAATTCGCAAGAAAATGATTTTATTGAGTACACTCAGATAAACATTTCTGGCGAGGAGTCGATTCCTGGTTTAGGCTGTTTTTTCGTTGTTATTTTCTCGATTATTAGCTTTAATAAGTATTTCGTAAAAAATTACGAAGTGACTATTTGCACGTACTCATGTACACGGGCTTGCCTTCAATGGGGTCGAGTTTGGACGGGTCTGTGGGTTTTTTGCCTTTGTGTTCAACCTGTAATTCACGAATTAAATATTTTGTATCCGTGTAAATGGATACGTGCAAATAGTCACAGCAAAAAATTTAAATATAAACCATTATTTTTATTATCATTAAATAATTATGTGACATATTTAGTGTCATTTTAAAATTAAATGATTTCAAATTGCAAAAATTTACCTTCCCAACCTATGGCTGTGGCCATGTTTACGTTTTAGTTTTCTACGACTTTAGTAAGTTTTGCATGAAACAAAATAATAGAAAGTTTACGAATTAAATAAAATTCACTAAAGATGACTCAATTACTTCATTAATACAATAGATTTGATTTTTATCTACTTAATTATGTACAAATAAATAGAATTATCAAGAAATTTTTTAGTTCACTAAGCTGTCATTTTCACATATTTATATTTATGTTCCAAAAATGTTGTAAATTTCAATTTAAATTTACAAAAAACAATTTGAAATATAAATATGAAATGTTATCTACATTAAAATTCTTTAAGTCGTTTTAATAATTATATTTATTTAATTTTATTTGCTCAATTTAACTTTAAATTATATTTTGAATACTAAACAGTTTGAAGACTTCTGATTCTCAATATGACAAAGTAAAAGTATTTTTGTAATATTTATTAATTTTTGCATTATTTAAATAATTAATTAATGTTTATTAATTGATTTTGAACGTTATTTTTGGCCTTTTTAAATAAAAGTTTGGTAGTTGTTAATAAATTTTTTAAATAAATTTTCTTAATTTAAAGAGCGGTAAATTTAAATATGTAGCAGATTTACATAACTTTAAAGCAGTAAGATCACAGTACTTATTGGGGATAAACTTATAAACTTCAAAAACGGCTTCAAAAATAATATACTAAAGATTCAAATAAATTCTTTTTATACCCTGTATATTTGAAATATATATCAAGGTATACTAAGTTTAACAACTAATTAGTCCATTTCCAGTTGTCTGTCCATCCGTCGACACGATAACTCAAAAACGAAGAGAGGTCAAGCGGAAATTTGTATAGCGTGTTCAGGACGTAAAATGTAAGTTTAAGTTCGTAAATGAGCAACATAGGTCCAGGTTTTGGGGCCGTAAGACTCATCTTGTAAACCGTCACAGACCAATTGTTTAAATGTTAAAAAAATAAACAACTTTTGTTTGAAATATTTTTTCATAAAAGGTCTTGTGAAAGATTCTCGAAAAAACGAAAAAAAAATTATAGAAAATACTTTCGAAAATGTTCGAAAACACAAACAAAAAGATTTAAAACCCATAGTAATTTTATAAAAGTTAAAATACTAGATTCTAGCTGTATAGGTACACAGGTACGCCCCTTCAATGTAGGTTTATTTGTTGTTTTGTTTTGAAAGTATGGACAAAATGTTGCAAAAACTGGTTGAAAACCTTGCACATTCGTAACAATTCTAGCGATTAGAAGTAAATATTTATATTATTAATTTATGTTCGCTTGATAAATTGTGGCCACATCATAATCCGTTGCGTAGTTATAAAGATCTAAGCATACATAGGAACCGACAGCGGGAAGCGACTTTGTTTTATACTATGTATTGATTGTTTAATATTAAAAATGTTTGATAATATAGGGGCTCTAACGATACCGCTATCCTCCAGCCAGGTCTGCATTTTTGTATTAGGATATAATGGGAGAAGTATCTGACGAATTTTTAGAATGCCTCAAACATCTACCCAAAAACATCTCTACCAGTTCTCGGGCTAGAAATTCATTTGACAAATGGAATTAAGCAATGATATAATATTCAATAAAATGAGTCGAAAAAAAAAAGATCGAATCGAAAGTGTTGTGTTGTTAATTGTGAAAACGTCGCCCTATTAGCTCAGTTGGTTAAGGCGTAACCAATTCCGTCCGCGGTATGCTTAGGGTAGCGGGTTCGATTCCCGCCGCCGCAACAAAATTAATTTAATTAATAGTTGTGATGGGCTGATGTAGTGCATGGTATATGCATGAAGGAGGTGCACTCAACCTCTGAAATTGAGGAGCTGATGAAATGATAAATGAAATTATCTGCGTAAAGGTGGTAAAACACATATATGGTATCACAATTCACAATGGGCTCTATAGCCTAAGTGTGTCCTTCGTGGACAGCCAATATAACCTAACCTAATTGTGAAAAAACACCCAGTAATAATCCAGAATTACAATTTTACCGCTTTCCTGGATATTCTTATGAATTAGTTATGAATTAGAGAGAAAATAAAACCAAAAAATAAAAATAAAACACGAGATAGCGTTCTACTTTACTAGCGTAATATCGAGTAAATGAGTTATTTATGTTTTAATTTAACCTTTAGTAACTCCCGTGTTTGTACTGCCTTAAACTGGGATAGGATCATAAACATTGTTAAAAAAAATTAGATTTATAAAACTTTTTAAAATTAAAAATATTAATGAATTGAAATATTTAAAATTCTGTCAGGAATTTAAAACAACATTTAAAGTTGGAAGGAATCATTTTTTTTATTCGTTAAAAAACACGTAGGAGTTTTCTAAAATAAAAAAAAAAAACTTGTATTATTTTGAATGGTGGTAATATTATGAACACAATTCGATAGTGAATTTAATCGTTAATTTCTTTACGATGTTCACTCTCACTCTAACATATTAAAATGCAATATTCGATATCTTTATCTAATAACGATCATTTTAGAAAAATAATTGTAACGGCTGTTCGTTCGACATTGTGTTGTTAGTAATATTCTCGTTAACAACCGGTATTTATTGAACAAACAGAAAAAGGAATTTAAATATAAAAAAATATTTTTGTTAATTAGACTTTCATTAAAATTAATTAAACATGTATTGTTCATCGCCAAACGATGAACTTCGTTATCATAAAAGTCAAAAGAAATGTTTACGACAAAAATTACAAAATAAATTTGACAAAGAATACAATAAAACAACATATCCGTCTACAACCACCAGTGAAAATATGGAACGACGTTCCTCTGACCGTAGTATATTAACTAGTATTTCAAATTTAAGTGAAACCAAAAGGGTTTTTCGATCTGGAGCTGAGAAAATAACCAAAACATTCAATAATGTGCGAACAAGTATTGGATCATTTTCACAGGTAAGAATATCATATATATATTTTTTTCATATTAGGGTTCAGTAACAATTCTCGAATTTATTTTTATGTATAGAAATTTAAAATATCAACGAAAAGACGACAAAGATTAGAAGAATGTCCAATGACACCAGCAAGCTGTGCCACTCCACAATCGGCTGGAGTTAGAGCTGTATTAGGTCGTACACCCACGAAATTGTATAGTCCATTTGGTATTGAATCACCAATACGACAATCAACTTATGATAAAGAAAATTGTACACCAAAAAAAGAAAGTCCATGTAAGTAAGTGATATAGGTAAAGAATTAAGTCTGGGTTGAAAAAAGATAAAAGAATTACGATTGAAATGAATATTTAGAAAAATCTATTGAAAATATGAATACAAATTAAATGGGTTTCATTTAATCCAGTATACGAGGAAAGAAAAGACGAAATCTTTCAAGATCAAAAGTACGGTCGTGCCAAGTGGTGCTTCTGTCTAGGGGGTGGTAACCAACCCTTTTAAGGGATGGTAGAATATATGCTGACAATGGCAATGAAAATCGGTAGAGGGGTGAATTCTGAGCAAAAAGTGTTATTTAAGCATATTTCGAAAAGTCAATACTTTCTGAATCATTGGCGATTGAAATTTAAAGTATTTAACGTCAAATAACTGAAAAATTTTACGTTTTTATACCCTGTATATATGTAATACATATCAAGGTATACTGAATTTAGTTCCAAGTTAATAACGCTTAAAAATATTGATGCCATGAGCAAAATTTTGGTATAGGTGTTCATAAAATTACCTAATTAGTTCATTTGCGGTTGCCCGTCCGTCCGTAAACACGATAATCAGATATATCAAGCTGAAATTTTTATAGCGGGCTTAGGACGTAAAAAGTGAGGTTTAGTTCGTAAATGAGCAACATAGGTCAATTGGGTAATGGGTTCGTAGGGCCCATCTTGTAAATTGTTAGAGAAAGACATTATTGTTAAATAACTCAACCTTTTTTTTCGAAACTTTTTTCATTTTCAAGGTACTTTATATATAGTATAGTACTTTAAATATCCCGTGTGGTAACGGGAGTTTAAAAGAATACAGGACCACTTACTGTTTCCCCTGTCGTAAGAGGCGACTAACCGGAACACCATAGAGATCCTGGATGGTCAATCTACCAAGATGTCCCAGGAAGTAGTGAGGAAACAACACGCCAAATCCTGATGAAACCTCGTGCAAGCCTAATTATTAAAAGGTGGCAGCTCCCACCATTAGGATCGGGAGTGATGGGCTAATAAAATGTCACTTCTTAAAAAAAACCTATTACTGAAACCGCAGCGGCCCTGTGCCCCCCTAGGGATTAAAGGAATTAAGTCAAGTAAGTCATAGTACTTTGAAAAGTGTACGATATACTTTTTTCAAAAAACGTCAAATTTTTCAGTTATTTGACGTTAAATTCTCTAATAGTTGTTGCCGGGGAAAAGGAGCAGTTGTCTTCAATTAGCTGTATCTCAACAAATATCGCTCGAAAACGAATAAAATAATGTGCTTTAATGTAATAGCTAAATAATGTACAAGGTTTTTTTCATGGAATGTCTATTTTTTTAGTTATTTGAGGAAAACTGATGAAAAACGTGATTTTTTCAATAAAAACGGCAAATTTCAATCGCCATAACTCGAAAAACATTGACTTTTCGAAACATGCTTTAATGACACTTTTTGCTTAGAATTTGTCCCTCTTTCAATCTCCTTTGTCATTTTCATTATAGCTTTTTCTACCCTCTAGAAGGGAGAGCTACCCCCTGGGAAAAACACTACTCAACACCATAAAAAAATTTTTTCTTAGGGTAATTATCTACTTACCGTCGTATTTTCAAGTCAATTGGAGCTATAAGAAACAATTTAAAAATTGTTTTGCTACGTTTCGGGCACTGAAACTTATACGGCTTGAAAGACCAATAGCTTACTCATTATTGGATCAGTACAATCAATAAAATGTGTTCTCAACCTTGGTCAAATTGTGCGAAAATTTGTGTCACCAGCTCCCCTACCATTATAATTTTACAATCCATAGTAAAATTGTTATCAAAGCAAATGTGATATTTCGTTGTTGTTGTCAAATAATTTGTATAGAGTTTATAATACAAACTTTAATCGTTATTTAAACGATTATTAGACCGTACTTTCGGCTAGGAGATACAGAAAAATGTTATGCAACCCACGGCCAGAATGTTGTTTTTGTATTGTTTCGTATTAGTACAATTAAACTAAATATCTAAAAGGAAAAAATTAATGCATCATTGAAATTTTCCAGAGTTGTTAATTAGGTTGTAAAACTTCGTAAAAAAAAGTCAACCTCTCAGGGGCGTACTTCACCCCCATTTTTGGCGGGTAGTTGGGGGATTTAATCAGTTTTTTACATATTACAAAAATTATGCATTAAATTAATAAGTTCTAATAAAGTTCTAGCTGAAGTATTTGTGCACATTTTATTTGTCGACTTTCAAGCTTCAAAATGACCCAGGTATGAAAATTTTAAAATAAAATTTTTTTGCTCATTCAATCAAATGAAAAAGTATCCAGCTTGTAAACTGTTAGAGATAGAACAAAAGTTTAAATGTAAAAGTTATTCCTTATAAAAAAATAACGTTTAAACTACAATAGTACATTTAAACTTTTGTTCTATCTCTAAGGGTTTACAAGATGGATACTTTTTCATTTGATTGAATAAGTAAAAAAATTCTATTTTAAAATTTTCATATTTCAATCAATTTTGAAGCTAGAAAATCGACAAAAAAAGGAAATGTGCAAATACTTCTGCTAGAACTTTTATTTGAATTTTTTTTCTTAATTTAATGTATAGTTTTTTTTTTTGTAATATGTAAAGAACTGATTAAAACCCCCAACTAACCCAAAAAAAATGGGGGCTAGGTACGCTCCTGAGAGGTCGACTTTGTACAACCTAATAAACAACTGGAAAATTTCAAAGATGCATTAATTTTTTCGTTTTTACAATGATATTTTATTAATTTTGTTGTACTATATGATGTTTTGAATTTATAAAAAAATTTAATTTTTTTTTAGGGATCCCTAAAAAAACTGGTAAGAAATTACAAGCGGTACGTATGTCGTTAACAAAATGGAATAATATTGTAAATGCAAATCAATATACGGATATGTCACCTGATCATAAAAAAGGATGTGGTTTTAATTATCCTATTAAACTACGAGCTTAATTTGATGAAATGTATGTGCTTTGCATTTAACTAACTTATACTATAAACTTATCTCACTTCTAATATAGATAAGCTGATCAAATCAAACAATAATTAATGTTAACTAACATAAGATATATATATATATCTATATCACAAAGTATTCTCAATCTCAAAACAAAATCACCAATCATATATTTATTGAGCAATTTCTTGCATATTCATTTTATCATTTACTAAGTATTCAACACTTACTTATTAGACGCATCAATGAATGTTTTTACTCAGGAGTCTTCAATAACAGCTCTGATTTTGATTATTTCTTTTTCAAAATGATTTGTTTTGTATATTATTCAAAGTCAGAAACATTTCAGAGGGGGAAATAATCTGGAAAGGGAATAGGCAATGTCGCGACTGATATATCGACGCCCAGCCTAAACCGCTAATGATAGACATTTGAATTTTCGAGAAGATATTGATATTATACTGTATGTGTCATTTAAGAAAGGATTTTTCGAAATGCATTCCCTAAAAGGGTGAAATAGGGGATGAAAGTTTGATTGAAAATATATATATTTTATTTTTAAAAAATTAAGGTTCCGCACTAAAACAAAAATCCATTATATAGTGCAACCGAAATTTTACCATTTCACCCTTTTAGGGAATAAATTTCGAAAAATCCTTTCTTAAATGACACGTACAGTATAATATCAATATCTTTGCGAAAATTCAAACTTCTATCATTAGCGATTTAGGCTGGGCGTCGATATATCAGTTGCGGCATTGCCTATTCCTCCTCCAAATTATATTATTTAAAAAAAAATCATCAAAATCGGAGCTGTTATTGATGCGACTATAAGGACATATTCTTAAGGGTCTAACCTTTAAAAATATACAAAAAAAAAAAAATTAATTTGTAGACCAGAATATTGCCTTAATTAACACATTATTTTGAATAAATATATCGCGAAACAAGTTTCACTTAAAAAAAAACCATCACATTTTTATTACACAATCATTTGCCCTGGTGGAAAAAATATTTGAAAAAAGAATAAGAAATTCTGAAAAAGTCTTAGGAACTTTGAATTTCTCAACGTTTTCGGACTAGTCTAATTCAGAGTTATTCAGAGTTCTTAATACTTTTTTCTAAGACTTTTTCAGAGTTTCCTAAGACTTATTAAGACTTATTCTTTTTTTAAATATTTTTTCCACCAGGGTGTCCTTGTTTGCCTAATTATTTTTCGCAAACGCAAATTCCAAAAAAGCGCAGCTT
The DNA here is from genome assembly GCF_905475395.1 of Chrysoperla carnea. Taxonomy (NCBI): domain Eukaryota; kingdom Metazoa; phylum Arthropoda; class Insecta; order Neuroptera; family Chrysopidae; genus Chrysoperla; species Chrysoperla carnea. The sequence goes on from NC_058341.1 coordinate 70,101,675, forward strand.
ACTACCGTAGCGTAGCAAAACGATGTTGTTCAGATAAAAAATGATTCTTTGTATCTAACTTTTTAATTAATTGTGACCAGGTTTATGTCTCAGTTAGTTTTACTAGTGGTTTTCCTATTTGTTAACATCTTAAACTCCTCTGTAGGAGGCAAAAATCTGGAACTGTTTGAATTGTTCATATTTAAAATTTCACAAAGGTTGTAAAAACAATACAAAGGCCGCTCGGTAATCCAACAAACGTTTTGCAGAACAGTGTCGGACTATCTAATTTATCGGATTGTAGAATACTGCTGAGTAAAGACCCTCCATAGTTCGGAATTTTTTACATAAGAGTACCTTGTAATCCGACAAGTCACAAATCCAATGATAAGATTCTATATGTTATATTCAATAATAGGTATCTATTTACCATCTTTTAATAAAAAAAAAAATAGTTCGGATTACGGGGGTCCACTGTACAGTTAATCTATACATATGAATATCTCCTTTTGTAGTTAACTAATCAAAAAAATAACTTAAACAAAAGTTGCAGAATTTGATGGGGTAATCATGTTCTGATATCAGATACCTAGTTCTTCGAGTTTCTTTAATAGCCAATTTAGGTGGTCGGTCAAATGGTCATTTTGAATAAATTTTGTTTGCAATTTTTAAATTTATCAAAAGAAATTGATCTGAACTCTTACGAACGTAGGATACAAAAATCTTACTATAGTGATTTATTTGATGACTTTTGTTACGCTACAGAGCTTAATACAAAAAGCATTTTCGGGCTTCGCTCGCATTATTAATAGTTTTGGGATCAAAATAATATTAATGAATCTCAAATCAAATCAAACAAGTAAAACAAGTCTGATTAAAAATCATATCAATTTTAATTTAATTTATTTATTGTACCAAAAATTTTTAGTTCATCGTTAATATTACATTTTTTAAAATGAAACTGAAAATAAGACTCTTAATATCTATGAAAATTTTAATGCCCGTTTTTAAAATATACTGGAAGATTAATACAAAGGATCCAGATGAAAATAGATGAAATATTAACAGATATATAGATTTAGGCCAGATTTAAATCATTATTTTTGTTACTCCTGCGGAATAAGTTTTTCCATCCTGTACTGTTGCCCGTGCCACGACGAGTAGTGCGTCAAATGGTCTTTTACCCATTTAAGCGGTAAAAGCACTTTCAGCGGAAAATTATACCGTGTGTTTTTTTTAACTTGACATAGATTTTATTGAAAAAAAAAAAATGCTTCACACATAAAATTTGAGACATTAATTTCAACCTCCATTTTCAGGGTTAATGAAAAGTTAGCTAACTCTGCTTCATAACTGATAAGAGATAGAAGAAGAATACTTTAACTTACAAAGTTGTGCCTTAATAAAATGCCAAAATTTTTTGTTTGAATAATTTTTTTGCAAAATGAATAGTTTATATAAATTCAATTTCTGTCTAAAAAGATCTACGCTTTTGTGATTTTTTTAATACACTTCTTGGAAAAAAGTGAAAGATAATTTTAGGTAGGATTTTGCAGTCAGTTTCTGTCTTAAAGATGCAGTTTTCGAAGAAATTATTCCAACATAAAATGTGTTACCTTTTAAATAAGGAATAATTTTCTAAATTTAAGTTTTCTTCTATCTCTTATCGGTAATAAAGTTGGATTTATCAATACTCCGTGAGGTTGGTAAAACGAATTATAGAATTTCCGTTTCATTGGCTACATTTTTGAAAATACCGACCAGGCTACGTTGACTAATCATGTTCAGTAAGATATAAATCGATGAGGACCTACTCAATAGTGCTGACTGATCAAAAAACGCAGCCAATATAAGCTCACGGTCTATAACATAAAAACTTTTATCTATAAGTTCTTATAGTATAGATAATAATCCTGGCCGATAGTGGAAAAATTGGGAACAGCACCGATTTTAATAATACTTTTTGTAACGAGATTATAGGATCCTAAGGGAAATTCAGCCAACTTAACCTAGTTAAATGGGGGCATCCGTAGCCCAAAATTTTTGTCAAAATTGTTTATTTTGGCTAAAAATTGTCATTTAGTAAGTATGTTTGGTCGTTTGGTTATAAATCCGATGTCAGATTACACGGATTCTGTCCCGTATCCCGAAAATCGTGCCATTTTTGCCCGGAAATTTGGCACAAAAACGACTAACTAAGTATTTACAGTCCAAACTATGCTCTAAAAGAGATTTTTTGTCGCTGGCTACGAATCCCATGTCAGATAAGACGGATTCAGTCACGTTTTCCGAAAATTGTGCCATTTTTAGCCAAGAATTTAACTTTTTTGGCACAAAAACGGCAAACTAAGTATTTATCGTTCATACTGTGCTCTAAGGGGCATTTTTGGTGACTGTCTATAAGCATTTAAAAAAAATTTGGGCTACATATGCCCTACGCTGGAGCTCGATGCCCTCCTACGACTAGGTTAAGTTGATTGAATATTCCTTGGGGTCCTATTAACACGTTACTAAAAATTTCATTAAAATCGGTATTTCTGTATTATTAATAATTCTAATATAATAATATCATACGTCGAGGATGGCGTGAAATCCAAGTCCAGAGAAATTTTAATGCTTGGTAAAGATGTTTACTGAACACTTCACTCAAAGTACGCGGTCTCCATCTTGAAATTTAAAGTCAATAATCTCGGTAAATGTTGTTTAAACGTCAAAAATAATCGTGATAAAAGTTGATAAGAACAATATTTTTAACAACTTTAGCTTGAAACGTTTCTCTAAATTTTGCATAATTCTAAAAGTACACACTTTCCGAAATTCTAGGCAAGCGTGGAATGTGTTTTTTAGTTTTATGACTAGAATTCTTTTTACGAGTCTGATGAGCGATTATGACGTAAAATCGAAAATTTTATCATATAAAGCTGTCAATTTTCAAACTTTTTATATATTCAAAATTTAAAAAAAAGGTTAAACAGAGATAATTGACTTCAGTTCTATTCATTCAAGGATTCAATTCAAGGATACCGAAGACTATTTTTGGAAACTTGTTCTGATTTCGATTTAACGCAAATCAAGCCATTTTTATACCATGCATATATGAAATATACATAGTATATTAAGTTTAGTCCCAAGTTTGTAACGCTTAAAAATAATGATGCTAGGAAAAAAATTTTGTCATAGGTGTTCATAAAATCACCTAATTAGTCCATTTCCGGTTGTCCGTCCGTCCGTCCGTCCGGCCGTCCGTCTGTGGTCACGATAACTCAAAAACGAAAAAAGATATCGAGCTGAAATTTTTACAGCGTACTCAGGACGTAAAAAGTGAGGTCAAGTTCGTAAATGAGCATTATAGGTCAATTCGGTCTTGGGTCCGTAGGACCCATCTTGTAAACCGTTAGAGATAGATCAAAAGTTTAAATGTAAAAAATGTTCCTTATAAAAAAATAAAAAACTTTTGTTTGAAACATTTTTTTGTAAACATCACTGTTTACCCACGAGAGCGTTAATTAGGTGCAAATTTTATAGTATGTATTAATATAGGAATTGTGTGTTGCCTATTTAAAAGTGAATATCTTTTGTTATTTACGTGACGTCAAAAAACAAACAATTGCGCATCAACACTGTCTATATATTTTTGTATGTGTTATGTGATAAAGAAATCAACACTGACTATGCATGGTATTTCAACAATTAACTCAGTCAATATTATCCTTATGCTACAGTCAAATTTTACTAGGGCAACTATAAATCTTCTGTGTGCGAAAGTGAAAATTATCAGTATTATTTACTAGCAATTCATGCAATTTGATATCCATTCACTTTTTCATCAATTTAGAATAGCCTCAACTATCTATCTCCTCTCATGTTAGCTAGAATATTCGGGTTTTTGTTCGAAAAAATGAAACAAAGAGCACAAATTACAAAACAAACAAATGAACCAAAAGTATTTAAAGATAAAAGAATGCAAATTAGACCAATAAAAACTTGCAAAAACAAAAAATTATCTTAACAATTTTGGAAGAATAAATTGTCATTCTAGACCAAGAACCCAACCGACGTGACACTGAGCGGAAAAATGGTACTGGTCTCAAGTATCTTAAAGGAAAAAAATGATGATCAATTAATTATTATTTTTAGCTGATAATTTCTAATCAGTTTTAGTTATAGAGTACTTCCCGCATCGACAGTTTTCGTTTAATAGATGTCACAGTCAATTAGCTTAAAGTAGTCCGGCTGGTCCTATTTTTTTTATTTTTTTTTTTTTTGCGGTAAATGATAGTTCAAAGTCCCTTGATCACAATAAACACAGTTTTGGGGCCTCTTGCGGGACAAAATTTTGAATTATTTCATTTTAAAATTGTATTTTTTAACACAGTATCTTATGGAGGAACTCACAATAATGTTAATTGTACAAAATCATTACTTCAGAGCTTCAAAAAGTTTTCATCATGAAGAAAATTTATCATAGATTCTGTTTATGCAAAAAAGAACTTTACCTTCCGGCGCTTTCCAAAAAGAAAACATAAAAAACTTTGGTTTTTGACGCTTTTACGATATTTTTAGAGCATTTTATTACACTTACGTCATGCAAATAGTTGGCTAATCATGTGACGGCCGTTACTTTACTTTAATTAGCCGTTCAGTTAACAGTCTAGCCTTTTTACTAAACAACGCCGTTCAAGCAGTGATTGGAACGATATTCAATTGTAGCGTTTAATACAACATTTAGTAAACTGGCTGGCTGATGTGACTGGCAGTTTTTAATAGTAGCAACTTAGTTTCAACTTTTTGTCACTGTACTCTTCCATTGTACTTTTACGCAATCAAACTGTGAGAAACAGTAATAATTATATTGCTGCTTGTCTTTGCCATATTGACAGTGTGTGAGCTTCAGCGCCAGGTAACAGGCAGTGGAACTTTTAAATGACTAGGCGAGACAAGTAGTTAAACGTTATCGATCCAAGCCGTTTGCCCAGCTGTTTGATTGAATGGCGGCGTTTAGCACAAGGCTAAGCTGTTAATTTAACGGTTATTTAAGGAAGCTGCGAAACAGTTATTGAAACGTGTTACGGTTCTGAATGGCAATTTTAAAAATGAGGGAATTAATTTTGTTAATTTACAACAAAAAAATATTTTGTTCCAAATTGTACTGATAATTTATTGTTTTTGCAAGTTTTTTTCGCGACTCCAAAATACTGAGCTGACCTCTATTGATTTAAATATGAAAAGGAGAGGAGGGTGTAAACATTATCTCAGAACATATATTTAAATGATGTACGAACTAGAGTTGTAAATGATATAAAATATATTAAATGTTCGATGGTTTTTTGTTTGTTTCTACCATGGAGATAGATCTTTATATCCTCTTCAACCGCCATTAAAGTGCCACTTATAGTTTTTTGGAGTCGCAAATTGGTCTAAATGTTTTTGACTGATTTTTCTTACATTATTTTTTTAGAAATCAAAATGAATATTTTTGATTAAGTACATACATTTTTGTATTCATTAAAATAATATACAAAACAAAATGAACATGTTTAGCTTTAGATATTCAACGTATTTTATGTACATTCAACTTTTCTATGAATTTTTAAAATATTTTTTGTTTTAGTTTTTTTAATTTTTTAATATCTGTATTAATATTATATAATATAATATACATCAACTATTTAAATAATAAATTTTTAAAAAAAATAATGTTTTGCCTTTATTTTAAAATAATTACTATATCTACAGTGTATACGTAAAAAACTCGTGATCAGATCAACTCCAATAAATATAGTAGGAGAGTCCAAGAGGGAATTTGGGGAGTAACTCGAGCGCGTCAACTTAACATATGGATGGATCCTTGGACCTGTGTAAAAAAAAAAAAAAAAAAACGATAGGCAAATCCGGGAAAAATGTTTACGGCGGTCCAATGTTAAATTTGACAAAACTGCTATCAGAAAAAAAAAAACGTTGTTATAGAAGGAAACAAGCTAAAAAAACAGCGTTTTTGTTTTCCGCTAATCAATGGCTAAGTTAACCGAAAAAATTCGCACAAGTCAAAAAAAAAACCGCAACGTCCAATGCAAAAAAATTAAATTGGAAAGTTCTAGATCTCAAAAAGGCCATCGATTGGCGTCTGGTAAGTCCGATTTGGATGTCAGATTAAGATATGGTGGGTTAATTACATGCTAATAAGTGTACATTTCAATAATCTGACGACTTAATCGTTTGACGCAAGAAAACAAGAGGCTTACAAAGTTGCATAAAAAAATAATATGTTATCTGTAATAACTCGATCGCGTTCAAATTGTTTTTTATTTAAGGGAATTCTAAAACACAGACTTTCTTTAGGTTATGGTTAAGATCTTTTAATTCATTCTAATTTGTAATAACAGGATCACAGCCTTCAGATGCGTATGGAGGTGCTGGTAATCTTAAGAGTTCAAGTTTATATTTTGAACTCTTTTTAAACTTAAATATTTTATTACCATCATCACACGGGGGTGATTTTTCTATAGCATGCATTCTTCGTTTATGTACAACTAAATTTTGTTGGACATTAAATGTTTTCTCATAAACATCACAAAATGGGTTTTTCGTGGCCTACAAGTGTTTATAATAAAACATACAGTCGTTAAATTGACATATTTAAGTCGTAGGTCTGAGAAAACGGCTCATGAAATTTGTAGGTCAGTATGAGCATTCAATTTTACTAATACCTACTAAAAATTTCTGTAAAAATTGGTTAGTTGTTGACAAATTTTCATACCCTCGCTTTTCCGATATGTTGGGGGGTGGAAGTCACGCCAAACGGCCCAATATTTTTGGAAGCAACTATTCTATTCTCCCTTATTATATTCATTTATCTTGCATTCAAGAGAAAAGCAAATGGTTGTTCATAGTTTTTAAATAGGTCGTTTAATTGACATGTTTTCCGTTTTCCACATTGAAAACGCCCTAATTTCCAAAGTTTCCGTAAATGTAAACGTTGTAGGTTACGCTAAAATGAAGCCACTCACGAATTTTCGTAAGAGTGTTAGTCACGAAACCATACCACCCCTCTGTTCTGTGGACTATAAGAAATTTCTTCTAATGGACTTACGAACTTAATCGCAGAAACTATGCAGTGAAGTTCGAAAAATTTGAGCTGTAAGTCGTCATACTAATTACCAATGCTAATTGCATATTTTTAGTTTCTTATAAATCAAATTAGGGCACAAAGTTTCTTGACGCTCTAACGAATCGATTGTCGAAAACTGCATACAAATCCTACTTACTGCTGAAATTTTTCGAACTTTGACCATTTTTAGTGTTTTGTTTCTGCGACTAACTAGAGTTGTGAATGATATAAAATACTAAAATAGGTTTTTAGTTATGTTCTATAATTTTTTTGTTTGTTTATACCATGGAGATGGATGTTTATACCCTCTTCAACCGCCATTACAGTGCTATCTATGGTTTCTTGAATATGGATGGAGATAATCATACAGGTTGTTCAAAAACGATGAAGCGTTTATTAATGAATTTTAAAATGAATATTATCAAGTTATGAATATATTTCTTATATGTACAATATATAAACACAAATAAAAAAAATTAGTGAACAATTTATTGCTTGTTTAATTATGAAGGCAAAATTCCTAATTGTTGTAAACATACTGTTGCAGCATCAGCTTTGGCTTGTTTTTTGTTTGGACTAGCAACACTGGGTTGGTATTCTACACCATTGATTTTCACCTAAAACAAAATTATTTATTTCAGTTTTTAACCATTAGAATAAATTATATTAGCGATAAGTCGTCTGTCTCTAGGGCTAAAATGATCCTAAAGAATCGAAAGGAAATCGTCATAGGTTGCATCTTGGTTTTCTATAAATTACATATTCTAAAAGATGCAATAAGTGATGAAGTTAGATCATTCAGTCGTATTATCTTTTAAGATCCAGCTTATCGAGAAAAATAAGTTCAATTCCAACCTGCAGCCATTTCGATGGTCAAAATTTATTGGTATCAGCATTCATTTCATACAAGGTGGATCATTTTCTGTGGCAACAAAGCCAAGGCAGTCATTTATCAGATGATTCTTATTTGATTCATAACGTCACGATGTGTAATTAATTATTCAATAAATTTTTCACGCTTATGCCACAAATATACAGGGTGATTTTTTAAGTTGACGAAGTTGATCGAATCGCAGACTTTCCACTTTTACTTGTCAGATTAATTTGTCGGGATTTATCAATAGTATAAAAATAACTAAGCATGGTTATACAGTGTGTGACAGATATTTTGACCAAGTTTTGAACTGTTACATCAAAATATTTCGAAAGTAGAACAAATCGAAACACCAAGATATTTCGAAAGTAGAACTCAAAACGAATAAATTATAAAAAAAAAGTAATTCCGCGATAAGGGTAAAATTTTATTGGCTTTATATATTAAAAATCGGTGTGATAAACTTTTCTGAGACGATAAGAGTTGCCATACCAAATTTTCCTGAAAATAGATAAAATTTGCAATAAAATGGTCCTTTACAAATTAATTTCCATAAAAGTGAAAAATACTTGTAATTATTAAAATATTTATGTCAGGATAAACCCTGGCACATCTAGTCCATTTCGTTTAATAGCATTGATTTATATGCGAACTTTCGAAATTCGAGTAAGTGCGGCTTTTACCGTCACGGGCTCCCCGCTTATAATAAACAACTGTTTTAAATTTCAAAGATGCAACACTTTTTTCTTGATTACCATGATTTTTGATTTAATTTTGTTGTGCTAAAGATAGACATATTTACCTTAAATAGGAAGTTTTTCTTATGTGAAGGTCCACATTCAAAACATAATTCATATTGTGGAACACCTAATTTACGTTTACACGCATATTCGCCCAATAATGAAACTGGATGTTTTCCTTCCAATGATTTAATTGGAATAATTTTCTTTTCTTTTTGTGGTGGTCGTTTACCTTTAATTTCTTCATCAGCCACCAAACCTTTTTTATCTAATTTCACTTCAAGCATTAATGGTTGTAATGCACCATTTTTTTCTTTGCCAAGACCTTCACCAGGTCGCCAACCCATTTTTTGTAATAAATGCATTCCCATTCCACCTGACACTGGTGTTGCTGTTACTAATTGATCCTATATTATAGTTATTCAGTTAATGTTCATAATCGGAATAATTAATTTTATCGATATCAAATACAAATATGAATTATTCAAATCATAGAATAGTACAGTAAAAGATGTAATAAAAATCGGCTAATTATGGAAACCATGAGTTAGTTGCGTAAGTATTTCTACTCTTTATAATCGAGGATATAAAATAAAAAAAGGAGTTTAAAAAGGATCGACTCCTCGTCAGTAGATTTTTACGGGAGCCGGTGGAAAATGTGTGTTTGAGAGTACTCAACAAAATCATATACATGCGATCTTATGCTTTTTCAATTTACGCCCATACGGTTGGATAGAAGTACTATACTCCCGCACATCTCATTCTTTTTATTTAAAATAAAAAAAAAAAACTATTGTATTATTAGTCGCATCAATGAATGTTTTTATCCAGGAGTCCTCAATAACAGCTCCGATTTTGATGATTCTTTTTGTTTATTATTTAAAATCAGAAACATTTTAGAGGCGGGAGACAATCTGGAGACGGAATAGGTAATGTCGCGGCTGATATATCAACGCCTACCCTAAATCGCTAATGATAGAAGTTTGAACTTTCGGGAGGATATTGATTGTATATTGTAAGTATTGTATTTAAGAAAGGATTTTTCGAAATTCATTCTCTAAAATCGAAAGTTTGTATGAAAATATATATATAAACCGTGATTTTTGAGTTCACTACTTATCCGATTTTAAAAGTTCTTTCACCTATAGAATGCTATATTATCAGTAAATAAAATGGTCTGTATTTTATTTTCAAAAAATTAACGTTCCGCACCAAAATTAAAAAACCATTAAATATTGAAACCGACATTTTTTGGTTCACTACTTAACCCATTTAAAAAATTTTTTAATATATAAAATGCTACATTATCAGCAAGTGACATTGCCGTATTTTCTTTTCAAAATTATTAGGGATTCACACTTAAAGTTACAATCCATTATATAGTGAACAAAAGGGAAGTTAAGATAATTTAAGGCTAAAACGTGTATAACTGCTAGTTATTTATATTGTTTAAACAATATTTGTGCAATTTATATAAAAAGTTCACTCTTGCGTGATTTTTTCCCACAAAAAAATGTATTTTAACTTAATAACAATATAAATGGATTTTAACGTTTTTTAAAATAAAATACAACTCATATTAATTGGTGATAATGCAGCATTCTATAGGTGAAAGAATTTTTAAAATCGGTTAGGTAAATTAATAAAAATCGGTTTTTTCAAAAAATCCTTTCTTACGTAACACCTACTGTATAAAAAAAAAATTCTATTATTAGCGATTTGGGCTGAGCGTCGATATATCAGTCGTGACATTGCCTTTTCCCCCTCCAGATTATTTCCCCCCTCTAAAATGATTCTGATTTTAAATAATCAAAAAATCATAAAAATCGGAGCTATTATTGAGGATTTCCTAAAAATGGCTATTTTATGTAATCCTTTATCCGATTATATTTATTATGAACAATTCCATTTTTTGATCCCAGATATCTTTTAACAAACCTTAAACGGTTTTTTCAAACGGTTATGTATCGTGAACGATAAGTTAATCAAATTTTTGACCAGAATCAAAAAAATAATATTTATTTTACGTTCAGTAACAAAATTTCGGCAAAAACTCGTTTTTTTTCAAATTCTTATATATTGTAAACGATGAGATGAGGTAAACAATGTTAAGAGTCAAAAAGTGTTTAGAATTGTCTAAAATTTTTGATCAGAACTACAAAATAATCTTTATTTTCGTCAATAACGAATTTTCGACAAAAATTTGTACTTTTTTTTAAACGCTTATATATCGAAAACGTTGAGGTTTGTTAAAAATGGCCAGGAACCAAAAATTACTTGGATATTATACTTCGTCCAAAATATAACATCTAATAGCTTTCAAATTCAATTTTTGACCGGTACCACAAAATCATCTTTATTTTCGTCAATTACGATTTTTACGAAAATCCGCATTTTTTTAAATGCGGTGTTTTAAATTATAAATCTCGAAAACGGTGAGATTAAAAAATGTCAGGGATCAAAAAATGCTGCGAACTATCCATAATATAAAACACAATAGTTTTTTTTAAATGTTAAATCAAAAGAATGTGGTGCTCGGAAGTAGGGTACTTCTGTTCCACTCTATGGGGCGTAAATCGATAAAGCATTAGTTCGCATGAATATGATTAGGAGTCGATTCCTGGGTCAAATGCTTCATTTCCTACAATATTAATAAACAATAAATTGTTAATTTAATGAAACAGTCCACGTAAAAAGTTAACTTAAAAAATTAATAATTAGGCAACTTGTATTACGTATTAGTTATACATGTATACGAATAAACTAATTAGTTTTTCGACTATTTGACAGTCAGCCATAAAAAACATGATTTTATACATATATAACATACATATAATACAAGTTGTCTATTTATTAATTTCAACTTCAAGTCAAATTTTACATGGACCGTTTCATTTAATTAACAATTTATTGTTTATTAACAAATAGAAACATTTGCGCAACTAATTCACGGTTTACGAATAATATTTGACATCTAAGAAACACATTCAATAAGATTTTAGCAAAAAGTGAGCGATTTATTTTTCTTTTTACTTAATTTGTTACATCTTTGACTGTACTATAAATTAAAGCCTTGTTACCATGACATGTAACTCGACGATTCTAGTCCAAAGTATCATCTTATTATTCAAACTCAAACAGGCTGTTTCGCAAAAGGGCGTAAAATTTTAATGTGAAGTTCCTTGCATAAAAATAAGAAAAAAAAGGTTTTTAACTTTTTTTAAAGGTATAAACTTTAAACCGAAATTAAACACATAAAAATAATATCAATGGCCATGATATTGAGTTCAAAATTATTATCAAGATTTCATTTGATTCGGAGTTAAGTTTAGAAATTTTCGGGCACAAATGAAAGAGTTGTAAGGTTGTAGAAAAAATTACAAAAATTATAGACTGGTCAATCTACATTTTTCGATCCAAAGCCAAGATACAGTCAACCAATACATGTAAAAAGTCGGAAAATTTCACTAGAATTCAATGCACTAATTTTTTATACTTTTAAAGTGCGGGATCATATTGAAAATGGCTGCCAAAGCTGGTTAAAAACATTTTTTTTAGGTTATTTTTTTTTTTTTTTTTTAAATACGCTTTGTATCAAAAAAAGGTTTGAACAAGAAATGCGTAACTTTTAATTTCGGATCGATCTCAGTTAGATGTCAAAAAATTATTAAATAAAAAAAATTAATTGAAAAAAAACTGTTATAAATTGCATTTTTTTGAAACAACCGTATCTCTTTCAAAAAAATATATTTTTAAACGACCCTTAGTGAAAAGTTAGTCCTTAATATGCTCAAGAAGAACGTTTTTGCAAATTTGAAAAATATTGAAAAGTTTGGACAAAAATCGCTTTTATCGACAAAAGCCGTTTTTCTTTAAATTCCAATAGCTCATATACGCGTGCTTTTTTAAAAACGTTTCATGCGAAATATCGGTCGAAAAATCGGTTATGAAACATTTTGAAATACTACATTAATTATTTGTTTAATTTTTTTATCTAGTATATTTGCTTCTAGTTGATATTTTATATTATTAGTGAGGTCTTAGTTATTGATGGAGGTTTTTTTCTTCACAAATATGTTTGGGCATCTAGTAAAACTGAGCTAGAAATAAAATTGTTTCCAAACTACGCGAAAAATCGTTTATTTTTTACGGTCATCCGGATGTTGCTTGAGTACTAAGTCAGTAGAACGTACACGTAGACAATTCAACAATAGTGCATTGAATTCTATCCAAATTCTACTTGGGTTTGCTGTATCTCGGTTACGAAAATTTAACATTGTGCTGAAAATAGATAGACTAGAGTATTATAAACACTTTAATAACAAAAAAGAGGGAGTTTGGTTTTTTGCAAAAAATCTCGGAAACTATTAAAAATATCTGAAATTTAAAAAAAATCCTTAAAGCACAGGTTTACTAAAGAAAGTCCTTTCTTCCGGAACTTTACCACCAATACTATAATTTTTATTTGGAGGTGAAAATAGCGCTAAAAGCATACATAGTATATGCTTCTAAACTTCATATAAAATTTGTAGATAACATTTCTCACCCATTTAGCCCTCCGTACAAAGCGGCAAGGGTTGATAAAAAAAGCGAGGATAAAAGTTTGTGTGGAATAATTTACAGTGTTTTTTAATTACAAAGATCCAAACAGGTCTATGTGTGAGTTTCCGGACAAGAGATATCCGTAACTAAAAAACTTATTATGACTCGAGATGCTACTTTTAACAAATGACGGGACATTTCTCAACGATCCTCGAATTACATTTCTTAGTAACAAGGCTTAACAGTAATCTTATATAATATATACTTCGAATAAAGACAGATTAAATACAGTAAATATTTGCCCAGTTAAATTAAACAATAAGACGGCGTTGTTAAGGGGGGGTCACAGATTTTAAAAAAATAGAAATAATTGTTCGATGGAACCTACTGTTGCTATTTAAGGTGATTTTCTTGTTTGCATCTGCGTACATATCAACTATAAGACAAAACAAGAAGAAAAAAATTTTTCGAACAAAAAGCTGAAAGGTACTCATATTTCTCGTAGGAGTAATAGTTTCGAAGTTACAAGCTTGGCAAGTTTTATTGTAGTTTTATATAAAAACAAGTTAAAACAAACAATTGACTGAGTTAATTGATGAAATATCATGTATAGAAAGTGTTTAATATTAGTGCTTGCATTATTTTTTATACAGGATGTCCCGTAAGTACCGCACGCTTTTGTTGCATCAGATAGAAAATAAAATTCTAAGACGAAAGGTCCTCTTTCATTTTTTGATCTAATGCACGGATAGTGGATAGCCAATCGGAAGCAATATAACTAGAAAAGAAAACCACTCGACTCTGACTAAGATTGACTAATTAATGATTTTTGATAGATTAAAAATAAATTATTAAATAATTATTTTTGATTCAATCCTCTACCCCTATTGAGAATCTCTCTACATAAATTTGATCTAACAATATAGTCCTATAAATGTGACTAGTTAGCTGTTCAAGCTGTTTCGACATTTGTTGACTATTATTGATTTTTGATCCTGAGACTGTTGACAATGGCCATGGATATTCGTTTTATGTAAAAAAAAACCACGTATTAAAAAAAAAACTATTCAAACCGTGATATCAGGATTGAAATGTGCGCAGAGATCATCCGCAAGGGAAAAGGGGCTTCAAACTTTTGTACATCATGTTAGAAGTCCATAAAAACAAGAAATTTTTCTTTCGAGTACATTTTGTTATGTTAAAATATGATATTCAGTCACTATTTTTCAATCAGTTATTTCTGTGAACTACAGAAAAAAACTTTTCTAAAACTCTGTGCGCATCGACCTCAATATCGCGATATATATTAAACGAGACTAAACAGTTTTGTCGATCTTCAGAGATTGTCAATTTAAGGTATCTTTGAGACGATGCAAAGTTGAAAAGGAGCGTTCAATCATCGATGTTGTCACAGGCAAAACTGGCAGACGCCAAGCATTTAGCAGATATCGAGTGTATCGAGTGGATTTTGGACGTGCTGCCGATCCAAATGTCACGGAAATCATCATGAAAAATTAGGGAGTATGGTTCAAAAAGTTGAACGCAAGAGTCTTCGTTAATAATCGATCCTGTAAATGTATCAGAAACAAATCGATGTGTAGATTGTAATCCGGGAATAATCTTCAACTGAATCAGTCTGTATATTCGAGTCTGTAACGGCTTGTAAACTCTTCTCCAGCTTTTTCTTCTTTTTTTTTCAATCAAAATCTGTTTCGCAGCATTGGCCAGTTTGATAACCTCGCTAAGATCTTGGTTTTCTATTAGAAGTACTCGACTCAAAGACAAAGTGAAATAATGTGCCGAGCTCAAAATATGCATTTAAATCATGAACAGCTGATTAGTCAGTAGAAATGCGTTTCATAAATGAGTACATAAACACTTATAATAATGAGTACATAAACACTTATGAAATCAGGGCTTTGATCTTCTTTAATTTTGTACGCTTGTTTTTAATTCATACTAAAATTTACAGAAATTCATGTGAAAATGATATTAGATGAAATTTTGAATTCGAGTTTGAATAACATACGGTATGTACGAAATTATGTAAATTAAGTCCCAAGTAAATATGACGAAGCTGTCACTTCTACTAGAAAATGCTTAGCAGACTTTTTGTGAACAATTTTTGCTTTTTCTATTTTGTAAATAAACTCCTTTATCGTAAATAATGAGATAAAATCGTTTTAAAAAGCTCTCTTATTCTCGCTCATTGACTACGTTTCCGGAACTTTCAGTATGTGAAATTATAAGTTCCAACGAACAATCTTTCAACAATTTTTGGATTTTTTCTTATCACGGATAGAGTAGACAAGTTGACACCAACTTGTTTACTCTACCCGTAAACCCACTGTATTCTACGCAATTTACAGACTGTTGGACTAAGGTCCTAAAAATCCTTGGAATAAATTTCAAAATTTAACAATTCCATATTTAAATCTATATAAAGCTAGCTTTACATGTAGTCACTATGTTTTTTAGACAGGAAATCACTGTTTGTGATTGTATAATACCTAACAACTTACAGTGATTCCGGTTTTCTCTTGAACTATAATATCTGAAAATTTTAGCCATTATAAAACTGTATTGTTAACAGTGATTTTCAACTTGTAAAGCTAACTTACAAGACAATGGAAAATAAAAATTTTTAATCCAATTAATTTACGGAGACCCAAAGTTTAATTAGACAAAATTACTATCAGAAAACAAAAAATACGTTGTTAAAGAAGAAAGCAAGCCAAGAACCATAGCGTATTTTGTTTACGGCTAATCAATGGCTAAGTTAACTTAAAAAATTCGCAAGTAAAAAAAAACTGTTTTCTTGGATCGATAGATCTCAAAACAAACTATCCATTAACGTCGGGTAAGTCTGATTTGGATGCGTAGTTACCGAGAAAATTTGAAAAAAATGAGCGAAAATAATCGTTTTTACATTTATTTATAATTTTTTGAAATTTAAGTGGATATTTGGTGATGTTTTTTCTTAAAAAAATACTTGAGGTTTGTGAATCTATTAGTTATAACTTCAACAAATATCAACTTTCAACTCGAAAAAAAGTTAAAAACAAATTTATAAACGACTATTTTCGCTCATTTTTTCAAGTTTTCTCGGCATCTACAAATTTAAATTGGACTTACTAGACGTCAATCGATAGGTTTTTTGAGATCTATAACTTCCCAATTTAATTTTTTTTGCATTGCATTTGGGTTAACTTAGAATAATTAGTCATTGATGAATCGTAAACAAAAAAATGTTATGATTCTCGGCTTGCTTTCTTCTATTACAACGTATTTTTTATTTTCTGCTACTAATTTTGTCATCCGTTTTGTAGATTAATTGGATTATTCAATAAAAAATTAGCCTGTGCTAATGAAATTAAAAATTTCGTTTTAACAGACAGACAACATATTAGTAGTTTTTTTAAATAATTGAATATTTAACTATAGCGTCTGGAAATAATTATGCGAACAATTTCGGCTTCCTCTGTGCAGTTCAAAACACTGCTCTACTGTTATCACACAGGTAATGAAGTTCGTTGACGTTCGAGAGGCTAATTAATTATTTATTTGGATTACGACTTTTAAAACATAGAAAAAATGACAAGTTTATAGTATTTTTTCCATTTGGTAACGGAACTCTAAAACAGCTTATAACTTAATTTATATGTTTGAGGCCAATCAAATGAAGCAAATCTAACAAAGTAAATCCTAGTAGATTGAAAGTACTTTTATAAGGTCGATTATAGGTTAAATATTAATATCTGTGGTAGTGCAAAATAGCGAATCCTCTTTCGGCCAAGAAAAGTCGCTTTGTGCTATATTATATATGATATTCTAGATATCAGAACGTTCGAACCTAGTCAAATATTCAATTATTAATCAAATTTAACATTTTACACCAAATAGTACTGGCGAAAATAGCTTCACAATAACCAAATTTATTTTGATGAATCTCCCCCAAGTTGATTTTTTAATTCCTTGAACACAAACTATTTGGATGGAAGTTCGTTCGAATAACTTTTTTTTTTTTGGGGATAGTTAGGGGTTTTAATCAGTTTTTTACAAAATACAAAAAAACTACGCATCAACTAAAAAAGAAGTTAACTTAAAAGTTCTAGCTGAGATACTTGTGCACATTTTCGTTTTTTTTTTTCGAATTCTAAATTGACCGAAAAATGCCAATTTTTAAATGGAATGGAAAAGTATCCACCTTGTAAGCCGTTAGAGATATAACTTTCGTAAACATCACTCTTTACCCGCGAGGGCGCAACCTAGGAAAAAACTTTGTCCATAAACAATTGTAGGGACTATAAACAATTAAAAAGTGAACACCAATTTTGTTTCAAAAACTAAGCGTTAGACAAATAAATCACAAGAGTATTATTTTGTAAAAATCGATTTTAAGTTTTTCCAAGTTTTAGCAAATTTTAATTGCTTTGCAGTTTATAAACCTTGTCCTAATCTACTTGGCTGAATCGGTCAAAATAATGTTAGCGATTATGAAGGTATTTTCGCCAGTACTAAGATTGCCAACCTATAAAATAAACAAAATCACCATGAATTATAAATAATTAATATTAAATATGTTATTTAAAAAAATACTAAATGAACTATAAATATAAACATTTAATTAAAATGAATAAAAAGTATTTGAATAAAAAATACCGTCGCAAGATGTGCTTAATTTTACTCACCACCATTGAATAAAATTTTATTTATATTTTTTGCTTAAATGCATGCCAGCAACATAGTCATAGTCATTTCAATAACATAATAACCACTTCATATTGGTTGATATTGATACTTGATATTGATACATCGTCTGATGATTCGATTCAGTCACTGCTCTAGTATTAGCCTGTAACAAATTCTCAGGTGGTGGAATTTCCACTCGTTATGTTTCAACATTTTATTCAAAACACACATTCATTCATGTGGCTTCTATGCAAACACAAAGTCATTTTATGTATGTTGAAACATAACGATTATTTGGAAAATTGCCACTGAAAATGTTAATATTCTATTTTTCAATTGTTTGAAAACCCCGCGCTAATCAAATAATACAAAATTTGTTTCACATTGCAAAAGATACTAGTTAGGGAGCTGACCATATGATTTACTGATGGTCATGGTTATGGTCTGCTGAACCTTAAATATGATAGTAGGTCATGCCCCAAGTCACCCAGTAAGGGTCCGCGAATTTCTACGGAGAATATTCCTCCCAAGGGGAGTTTAAACCACATAGTGACATGAGGTGGTGCTGGAAATTGTTTGCTTGTTTGATAATTAACTAGATGTGATTCTTATCAGTCATTCTGCAAAGTTTGAGTCCAACAAGTGGTCCCAATCAGGATCTATGCCGAAAAAACAAAAAATGTCGATTTTTCCGTTTTTCGTCATAATGCCGGATTGGAACCACTTGCGGGGATCAAACTTTGCAAGATGACTATTCAGAATCACATCGAATGAATTATCAAACAAGCAGACCGTTTCCAGAACCATGACGGTTTCGGTTTTTTCGGCATAGCTCCGGATTGGGACCACTTGTTGTGCTCAAACTTTACAGGGCGACTTGGATCATTACCAACTATCATATTTAAGTTTCAGCTGACCGTAACCAAGACCATCAGTAAATCATATGGCCAGCTCTCTAACTATACAGGCTAATTTACACTTAACAAGATTATTCAATTTTAATGTAAGAAATGAAGCTGGATAAAGCCCCGTGAAAATAGCACTCCCAAATGCGAATTTTGATAAAATGCTGATTGGGTTCGTTTGTCCATCATTTGTCTACAGTTGTCTACCCTCTAATTGAAAGTTATAGCACAATTAAAAATTTTACATCAGTACCCCCAGATGCAAATTTTCATAAAATGCAGATGTAATTTGCTTGAAAATTAATTGTCCACGTTTGTTCACCGAAAATTGTTATTTATCCACTCTTCAATTTTAAGTTATGAGGTAATTAAAATTAAGTTCGGCACCCCCAAATACGAATTTTCACAAAGTGCAAATGCCATTCGTACAGATGGATTCTGCATTCTGTAAAAATTCGCATTTGGAGGTGCTGATGTCAAATTTGAAGTTCCTCAAAATTTTAAATTTAAAGATTAACGAACAAAAATCTTGGGTGGACAAACTTAAACGAACAGTTGCCTAACGAATGGCGTTTGCACTTTGTGTAAATTCGCATTTGGGAGTGCTATTTTCACAGATACTTTTCAAATTATTGGCAATTGAAAACTCGGAATATTTTGCGTTTTACATCGGTTTTTTGCAAATATCTCCAAAAATATGCATTTTAACGAATGTTTTATGAAGAACATGTAGCAGGTAAAAAACTAAACAAATCGGTTTTTTATAAAGTGTTCTAAGTGCAATATTAAGCTAGATATTAAAGATCAGAGCATAGTAAAAGTAGTAGTATAGTAAACACTTTCAAATCAATATGAATTTACTCTGAGCACTCATACAAACATGAGCCGGATCCCATAAAAAATCATATTTTACTTTAGAATTGAAACGCAGGCCGCTCAAAATAACTGAAAAAAATCAATTTCATGAACATATTCAAAGACAAAAAAAAAAAAAAAACTAAAAAAAGGAAGGTTTCGGCATCAAGTTTTAGACCCTACTAATGCGCAGTCTCAGAAATACTGGGGTTGCGATAATTAACGCTATATATACAAGAAAAAAAAATTATTTTTGGTCAATGTCTCGGAAACAATCAACTTTATGAAAAAAGTTTCACACAAAAATTGTCGGACATTTTTTTCCCTAAAAAAAAATGTAGAATTAAAAAATTGTGATATCTTCAACCATTTTTCCGAAAATCGGGAAAAACGGTCAAATATATATTTTCTTATGCTAATTAACAATATCAACTACTTAATTTGATAAAAAAAAAAGTCAAACAAAAGTTGTTGGGAATTTTTTTTTCCGTATCTTTAGTCGTTTTCAAAACGATCAATTTTATAAAGATTTTTTGTTAATTATCCAATCATTATCTTTGAATTATGTGTAAAAAGTTCTGATTTGTTACTCGGGTGATTTTGGGGTCGCTGATTGCGAATATGACGATGTCTATAGGAATTACTACCCGATCTTTGGCCGGTGTAAAATTTAGGCACGTATGTTCTGATAATACTTTTAAATATCAAGTTTATTGATTAAAAAAAATTTGTTTTAACACAAAAACTGTATTTATATACAAATTTAAGACCCTTTAAGATAACTACAAAAAATACATTTCATTTCAATCTAAAATTAGCGAGATTTCATACATTTCAAAAATCATATTCGCAATCAGCGATTTCAAAAACCTTCGAGTAACCAAATTCAGGACTTTTTACGCATAATTCGCTAGGATAATGATTGGAAAAATTAAAAAAAAAACATATACATATATATAAAACTGATCGTTTTGAAAACGGCTAAAGATATCAAAATTGTTCACTATACATTTTTTTTTAGGAAAAAAATCGTTACTAGGGTCTTCAACTACATGCCGAAACCTTCCTTTTTCTTAGTTTGTTTGTTTGTTTGTTTGTTTTTTTTTTTTTGTTTTTTTTTTTGCTTTTGTATACACGCAAAAACATCATTTTGTGCGGACCAAACAATAAATGCTTCATTTCTTATTACAGTATTTACCATTAACGAGCTACTTCTTTGTTAATTATCATTTGTAATTTTGAGAATATTTTGATTAAAATTAGTCTAATTGAAATTTTCATAAACAGAGTTGTAGTAAATAGGATTTTTTGTTGGAACAGTTCGCTAGTTGAACGGCGTTGTTTAGTAAAAAGGCTTAGTTAATTGAACGGCTAATTAAGCTAGTTGGCTGCGACACCATAAGAAGAATCATTTTAAGTATAAAAAATGGTCTAGTCAACAAGTTCAAATTGGTGAAATATAGAAATAATGATCTTAAAAATACGTGTGATTCTTCTTGTAGGATTCGGAATATTGTCCTCGAACAAATAAGGGTGATAGCTCGTTGGATTCGGAATGATGTCACGAAAAATGTACCAGAAGCATTTTCTGGCACATAAAAAGTTTCAAAAGTGATAAGCAATTATAATAATAATAATAGCCTAGTATTATCCCAAATATTGGACAAAGGCCTCCTCTAATGACAACCATTCTTGCCTGTTGAACGCTTTTCTCATTCAGAGACCAAATGCAAACTTTACTAGTTCATCCCTCCACCTTCGTAGAGGGGGACCTCTTGATCTTGACTTTTACTTAAAAAAATTTTTTTTATTAAATTTTTTGCGACAAAGCTGTTTTTCAATTGAATTTATTTATTTCTGCTCTATCTTGTAGCTGAAGCCTGAACGAAAAAATTAACCTTTGGAATATTTCATTCGGACTAATAGTTTTGCATAATTCTATTTTACACTAAAAGTGTGAAAAAAGTTGTTGATTGGATAGGCCAAAGATGACTTTGAGCAGGCAAGGATTTCTCCCACGCTTGATTTCAAATTTTCATCTGACTACCAGTCTGCGGTGTATGCCATTATTTTTTCATTACAGTACATGTTGTAACAAAAAAATCACACTTTAGTTTATCCGGTTACTAGCTGTGAACTACCCGCTTTGCTGGGCAACATCCCCACTTGCACCCCTCCCTCCACATTTCCTTGCGTGGGATAACATTTTTGTAATGTACACGGCATGCTCTTTTATTTGATACCCCACTTAGGTATATTTGTAAATATTCGATAATTCCTTCCCTCTTTCTCGCTCCACCTTTCTACCCTCCGAAGGTTAAAAGTAGATAAAAACAATAGATCTTTGAAGCTGGTTGTATATCGTGTCAATATTTGAGCTTAATCGATGCACAACTTTTTTAGTTTTTGAAGCATATCCCTTTCAACCCCTTACTCTACTATAATATGGATGTATTATACATAAAAACCTTCCTCTTGAATCACTCTATCTATTAAAAAAAACCGCATCAAAATCCGTTGCGTAGTTTCAAAGATTTAAGCGTACATAGGGACATAGGGACAGAAAAAGCGACTTTGTTTTATAATATGTAGTGATAGTGATGATAGTGATGATTCATATTTTTCCGGTTTACTTCAACCGCACCTATTTCAGACGGTTAGTTTCCACTTTTTTTCCTAGATTTCTACACCCCCCTCTATCTCGTAAATGACCGTTCTGCCACATATACGTTCTATGAGAGAAAATGCTCCACACCGTCTAAGAAGCTTATTTACTACGCGGTAGAAAGTTAGGGTTCAAAACGTTCAAAAGTTAATTTTTTTGTTGCGATTTCACCTACAACAAAAGGCAGTCAATTATATTATAAACAATTATTTGCAATTAAATTAATTCAATTGAAAAATCCCGTTTTTTAGGCATTAATGGGCAAAAAAATTGCAATGTAAACAAATTTTTTTTTAAAGTTATATAGTTGGGTAAATCTACCGAATTTTGATAATAAATTCGGTAAATTTTGGGAAATGGCTAACTTTTTACATGGTTACATTGTTTTCTTTGGTGACTTTTTCTTGAATATCTCTACTTCTATTGATAGGTTTGAGACGAATAAAAAAAGAATTGTTAAGAATTTTCTCATCCACCTTGCTTGCTATCGAATCCTGAACATAGCAAAATGACCTCAAAATCTCAACTGTCAACTATTCAAATTATCAACTTTCTCTGATAACTTTTCGAAAATGAAGGAACTGAGTTGCAATTCTGGTAAAAGATGTAATTTATGATCATAAAAAAGTGGGGTAAAAGTAGCCCGATGCATAACCTCAATTTTGAGAAAAACAAATTTTTCTGAAAAACAATAACAGCTCGTAACAGTTCAGACAAATCATCGGATGTTAACTTTTTTTTAAATTGTAGATTTTTTTTATATTCTTTTGGATAGTGCTAACGGTGTATTTTTCAAAATCTGATTATGAGCCGAAACATTACCAACAAAAATGCATAAAACTCGAAAAAATTCAGATTTGCATCATTAAAAGACACAACAATCGAAAATTTTCATTTGTAATGAAGGTAACTGGATTTTTTCGAGTTTTTTGCAATTTTGTTTTATAATTTTGCAGCTCATAATTAGGTTTTGAAAAATAAATCATTCGCACTATTCAAAAGTAGATAAAAAACCTGCAATTTAAAAAAAAAAAAGTTAAAATCCGATGATTTGCCTGAATTGTACGAGCTGTTGAAATTTTTCAGAAAAATTAGTTTTTCTCAAAATTGAGGTTATGTACCGGGCTAAAATTTACCACTCTTTTTAAGATCATAAGTTGCATCTTATTTTAAAATTGCAACTCAATTATTTCATTTTTCGAAAAGTTATCAGAAAAAATTGAAAATATGAGGTTAGTGCGGTTTTCTTGAGATTTTGAGGTTATTTTGCTATGTTCAGATTTCGATAGCAAGCAAGGTGGGTGCGTAAATTCTTAACATATATTTTTTTTTTTTTATTCGTCTCAATTCGATCCATTGAAACAGAAAAAACGTCACCAAAGAAAACAATGAAGAGATAAAAACCGCGTGCGAAAGATCGTGCGGAACGTTTCGGGAACCGTAAAACTCCTTTTCAGTATTTTTTACAACTTAAAAAAACACATTTTTAATTAAACCGAAAATTTACCGAATTTATTATCGAAATCCGTTTGATTTATCCAACTATACAGAAAAACATTACATCCTAAATTGCATCATTTACGAGTTATTTCGCTTACAAGGAAGCAAAAAAAAAATTTCTAGCTCAATTTTGTTTAATAACTTCAATTCCCAGGTTTTGAGCGAGTGGACTCCGCAGGTCCATTATATGCCCATTAAACTTATCGTGTTATTTTTTTATGTGATCCTTGGCCCGAAAAAAACAACCTTATAGACGCTCCTTTCCAACAATACCCGTCATCTTAGCATATGCAGTAAAATATGAATGTTTCATCATCAAATTTATCGTGATTCAAATAAGCGTATTCGCTACTTAGTACAATTAAAGTAAATATATAAAAGGGAAAAATTAATGCATCTTTGAAATTTTCCACAGTTTATTAGGGTGTAAGCACTTCTTAAAAAAAAAGTAGTAGTAGAGTAGTTAAGGGTTTTACTCAGTTTTTTACAAACTACAAATAAACTATGCATCAAATAAAAAAAGTTTAATTAAAAATTCTAGCTGTCTATCCGTGAGGGTGCAAAACTTTGGTGTCTATTTTCTCTTAAACTATGTGTTGAAAAGGTACATTCTAGAAAAACAAAATTCCAGAAAATACTTGCAAAAATTTTGAAATTTTTGAAAGTTTTTTTTTTGACAGATAAAAACGGATGTTCAGAAAAAAATATTCCAAACAAAATTTGTTCATTTTTTTATAAGAAATAACTTTTACATTTAAACTTTTGTTTTATCTCTAACGGTTTACAAGATGGTTTTTTTTTTCATTTGATCAAATGAGCAAAAAAATTCTAGAAAATACTTTTCGAAAATTTCGAAATTTTTGCAAGTATTTTCTGGAATTTTTGTTTTTCTAGAAAGTTTCACAAAACCACTAGTTGAAGTTAACCTGAGAAAAATCAACACATTTTTTTTAAATTATGGAGAAAATGGATATCAAAATTTTTTCCTAAGTTGGGGGCCTCATGGGTTAACAGTGATGTTTACGAAATAATTATTCAAATAAAAGTTGTTTATTTTTTTATAAGGAATAACTTTTACATTTAAACTTTTGTTTGATCTCTCACGGTTTAAAAAATGGATACTTTGTAATTTGAACTTTGTCAGTTTTAAAGCTAGAAAGTCGAAAAAAAAAACGAAAATGTGCAGAAATAATTATTTGAACTTTTTTTTCTGATGCATAGCTTTTTTTGTAAATTGTAAAAAACTGAATAAAACCCCCAACTATCCCCTAAAGGGAGTTAAGTACGCCTGGAGAGGTCGACTTTTTCTTACAAAGTGTTTTTTTCTTTATTACCATGATATTCTATTTTATTTGATTAGACTAACTACTGACATAGCTGAATAATTATTAAATGTCAAACGAATAATTTACGTAAAAAATAATTTTAATGATTGTGATATTTAACGACTATATAAATAAAATATTAACATTTATCATAAACAAGAACAAATTTGTGTTAACATTTGTTAACACCAAATATGTTCTTGCAAAATAAATCAAAATCCAGTGATGATTTCGAAATTTATGTACTTGATGTCACTAAATTTTGATTTAACCCGAAAATTTGTCACAAGTAAAATTTATAAGTTTTCAAACAAAAGAATCACACAAATTTGGATCCTTGATGTTTGAAAATTATCATATATTTTACATGGAATTCCAGGAATTTTGGCATATTGATTGTAAATATGATAAAGGAAGGAACTTTCAAGAAAATATGTGGAGTAAGGAAGAATATGAAAAGATTGTATTTGTTTTAATTACCTTACGAGCCCATGCCTGATATCCTGAGGATAATTCAGCTGCAGACAGTATCTGCGCACCAGTACTACCTGTAAATTGTCCAGGCATTTGTTTACTTGTTGCCCAATTTTGCATCTGAAATTTAAAACAGAAATCATTTGTTATTTTTAATATATAGACACTTTCAAAAAAAAATTTTTTTTCATGGTTTGTCTTAAAAGTTAGTTTAAGTCCAAAAAATGCCATCTTAGCTATCGAAACCGTTTTTTAATCGTTCATTTAATTAAAAATTTAATGTTAAAGTTCAAATTTTAGCAACGTAATATAAACATCTTTTATGAATGGTTTTGAATCCAAAGAGTTTGTATACATAGAGAACGCGAGAGGGATCTGCTAGCCTGTAAGAGGATGCGATATGATGAATGAGAGAAAAGACTGTTAGTGCGTTCCCCTGTGTCCTTGTCATAGTCATTTGTCATAATCATATGATGCATAGAGATTTTGTGTCTGCTATTATATTTGTTTTGTACAAAGAGGTTATATACAGTTTTGTATGATTTTTTCTCAAAAATGAAAAAGTGTTTAGTATGCAGATTTGCATATTCTCCAATACGTGGCCGCAGTTTATACTAAGTATACAATTTGTTTTTTCAGAAATATTGTAATTGAAATATTGGTAGATGAAAGTGCACTTAAATTTAAATAATAATTAAACTCAATAAAACTTTTAGTAAATTTTATTAAAAATTAAACTGTTTATATTATGTTTGTTATGTAAATAAAGTTTCTACTTTTTGAATAACTTTTTTAATGTATTAAATAATATTCCATAAATCGTTTTTTAACTATTTAATTAATAGCAATAATGTAAACAATATGTAGTCAATGACATATAAATTAAAAAAAAGCACAAGGAAACTCACTGACAATCTTCTCTCTCATTCATCATATCGCAAGTTTTAAGCCTTGACGTTTTCTAGTTGTATAAACTCATAAAGTGTTTTCATTTTTTTAAGAGAGTATATTTATTGCAAAACAATTTTAAATGTAAATATTTTATTATCGGAATTATTTTTTGGGTCCCTACAATCGATTTGACGTATTTTTGATACATCGAAAAATTTACTGGAAGTGTCTATTAAGACAGCTTGGTACTTAATGAAGTAAAATTTCACTCTAAAAAAAAACTAAAAATATCAAAATGTCGTTTTTTTTTTTACTAAAGAACGTTCTTCAAAATCACTTATCCTTAGGATCATCTTTAAATCGTGTATATTCATTCTCATTAATGCCCTTTATAACCACGTAAATTTTTTAATACCCTTACGGTGCTAAATTTATGTATTTAAACTGTTTAAGTTTGCATTTTTATACCATGTATATTATATGTAATATACAAGGTATACTAAGTTCAGTCCCAACTTTGTAACGCTTAAAAATATTGATGCTACCAACAAAATTTTGTTATAGGTGTTCATAAAGTCACCTAATTAGTCTATTTTCGGCTGTCCGTTCGTCCGTCTGTCAACACGATAACTCAAAAAGGAAAAATGATATCAAGCTGAAATTTTTACAGCGTGCTCAGGACATAAAAAGTGAGATCGAGCTCGTAAATGATCAGTTGGGTCTTGTAAACCGTTAGAGATAGAACAAAATTTTAAATATAAACAAGTGAAAACAAATAATTGACTGAGTTAATTGTTGAAATACCATGTATAGACAGTGTTGATTACTCTATCATATTACACATATACATGTCACACATACATAACTGATAAACCCATGTTAATACATACTATAAAATTTGCATCTAATGTGTGCCCTCGTGAGTAAACAGTAATGTTTACAAAAAAATGTTCCAAACAAAAGTTTTTATTTTTTAATAAGGAACATTAATTACATTTAAACTTTTGTTCTATCACCAACGGTTTACAAGATGGATCCTACGGAGCCTAGACCCAATAGTCCTATGTTGCTCATTTACGATCTCACTTTTTACGTCCTGATTGCGCTGTAAAAATTTCAGCTTGATATCTTTTTTCGTTTTTGAGTTATAGATTATTATGATTCTAGATTAGATGATTCTATGAACACCTATAATAAATTTTTTCCCGTAGCATCAATATTTTTAAGCGTTGCAAACTCGGGACTAAACTTAATATACCTTGTATATTTCATATATACATGGTATAAAAATGTTCCTTATAAAAAAATAAACAACTTTTGTTTGAAACAATTTTTTCGTAAACATCAGTGTTTACCCGTGAGAGCGCAAATTATATGTATGTATGTGTAATGTGACAGTGTATTGTGACAGTGTAATAACAGTCTATACATGGTATTTCAACAATTAACTCAAACAATTGTTTGTTTTCACTTGTTATTAACATATAAATCCTATACTGGAGTGTTTTTAAAGGGATGTTTTATTATGTCACAAGGGTAACTTTCTTAAGATTAATTTGGAAAATTAATATTCATTAGTTAAAAGCTTGATAAATATTTGTCAATAAAGAAAATTATATCAAGCGGAACTTGTTTTTCCATAAAATACATTTCGAATATTATGGTATATATCGAAAAATTTTACTCTTAATTTTCGTCTAAGTTTCCTAAGTTCTAACAGAATTCACCGTGAAACTTTGAAGTTTCAAATTATTTCATCACTTACCGAAAAACGTTCTTCAACGTATCGATCGTTTCATTACATCTTAAAAATATTCTAAATAATTCAATCTCTCTAAATACTTTACTTTTATCTCTTGTTTATTATTGAAAATTTGTTTATTATTTAAAGGTCGAGGCCATAGGGACTATTATTCAATAAATAACCTAATTTCACCATTTAGAAAAGATTTGACGTCCCAACTCTCATCTATTAATTCCTCACTAATCATCAAATGCTATCAAAATTCTTAGTTTCAGAAAGTTTGATTGCAATTCGTTTCTCATAAGAAAAATATGATGTTCTTTGAAATGAATGTTTAATTTTACATTACCTCTTGTTGAGCTCTATACATTTCCGCAACAGCTTGGCTGTCATTTGGATTCTCTTGTAATTTACGCATTGCGGTTAATCGCTGCGATACTATCGATCCAATATCTAGATTCTGAAACGAATTAAATTAAAATAAATTAAAATTTACTTCAATTAAAATAGCAAAATAAACTGACCTCAGCTGGAGTAGGAAACACAGGTTGTATCATTGCCTGTGCTTGTGAGTACGTTTGATTTGTGATCTTCGGCGGTTGTAGCACCGTTGTACTCTCCACTGGAGGTACAATTAATGGAGGTTGTACAACTGGTGGAACTGGTGTTGGTGGAACAAAATTAGTTGGTACTGGTATTTTTTGAACTGATTCCACAACTGGTTTTGGTACTGGTTTAGGTATTTTTGGCAAAGGAGGAGGCGTTGGTTCAACTTTTTTCGGTTCAACAGGTATCCATTCATTTTCAGTTTTACGATGAAGTTGGCCACTTGATACAGGAAATTGCATTAATAAAGTACTTTTATCCATTGCTTTTTCTTGTGGCGTTTTTATTGGGATTACTGTTGAATTCTAAAAGAAAAATTTGTTTGTGTTTTAGACATTTATAATGTTGGTTACAATGATAGACCGGCAAATACTATCAGAAATTTTGTTCAGTCAAAGTATATGTTAGTCTAAGATCCCACTTCAAAATCAGTACATTCATAACGTGGATAATCTATATATATATAAAAAGAGAGTGTTTGTTTGTATGTCCCCGATTTTCCCTAAAACTAACCATTGATCTTCGGTAGGGGATTATGTCATTGGGTAGCCCTTAGGCTCCCATTGTGAATAAGGGAGTTTGGTGGGGGTGGAATTAAAAATGATCTAGGAATTCATAGAAAATAGATTAAAAAATAGTTCTAATAATTTTCAATAGATGGCGCCACTGTCAATAGTACAATTTTCACTAGATGGCGCTACTGGCGCAAATGTCTTTCGATTTTTCTCGAAAATTCTGGAATGTTCCATGGATTTCTATCGAATTTTCTAGAATTTTCTCGAACATTCTGGAATGTTCTATGAATTTCTATCGAATTTTCTAGAACTTTCTCGAATATTCTCGAATGTTGTATGGATTTTTATTGAATTTTATCAAACTTTCTCGAACAATCTGGAATGTTCCATGGGTTTCTGTCGAATTTTCTAGAATTTTCTCGAACATTCTGGAATGTTCTATGGATTTCTATCGAATTTTCTCGAACATTCTGGAATGTTCTATGGATTTCTATCGAATTTTCTAGAACTTTCTCGAATATTCTGGAATATTCCATGGGTTTCTATCGATCTTTCCCTTACTTTTCCGTACACACAGGGTATACTTTTTTGTCCCATTTTGTGTAATATATGGATAATGTTGCTGTTTTGGATCGGCGGGAGGCGTATTACCTACAACGTTTACATTTACAAAAACTTTGGAAATTGGGGCGTTTTCAATGGGGAAGACGGGAAACATGTCAAGAAAACGACCCATTGAAAAATATGAACCGTTTGCTTTTTTCTTGAATGCAAGATAAATGAATATAATAAGGGAGAATAGAATAGTGGCCTACAAAAATATTGGGCCGTTCGGCGTGACCTCCACCCTTAACAGGCGGAAAAACGGGGGTATGAAAGTTTATGAACAACCGGCTAATTTTTAAACAATTGTTAAATAAATATAAGTAAAATTAAATGTACATACTGGCCTACATATTTCAGGAGCCGTTTTTTCAAACCTACGCCTTAAATATGTCAATTTAACGACTATGTGTTTTATTATGAACACTTGCAGGCCACGAAAAGCACATGAAATTTGAGCCATTTAATGATTAAAAAAATGTATTGGCCTACAATCTAAATGGGGCGTATATAAGAAAATTATTTAATTTTAATTTTACTGAATAGCATTTCAAATAAATCGTGAAGTCGAACATCCTAGTTTTATTCTTCAAATGGCTCCCACATACATGTAGTGCGGTTGATAATCTAGCACTATCCATCGATAGTACCGAATAAAACAATAGTAAAAGAAAAGAAATTATTTTTTTGTAGGTTACGATATACGGCTCAATATATTTGTGGGCCAATACATTTTTTGCTCATAAAATACCTCAACTTTCATGTGTTTTTCGTGGCCTACATGTGTTTGTAATAAAACACACAGCCGTTAAAGGTTACGCCAAACGGCCCAATATTTTTGTAGGCCACTATTATTTTCTCTTATAATATTCAATTATCTTGCATTCAAGAAAAAAGCAAACGGTTGTTAATATTTTTTTAATGGGTAGTTTTATTGACATGTTTTCCGTTTTCCACATTGAAAACGCCTCAATTTCCAAAATTTTCGCAAATAAAAATGTTGTATGTTACACTGAAATGAAGCCACTCGCGAAGTTTCGTAAGAGTGTTAGTCACGAAATCATAACCCTGTCTGTACTGTAGACTTTTATCTGAACATTACCTAAACTTTTAAAAAAAAATTAACCCGATAGGTCGAGGTACAAATACATTCTTTTTGAAATGTTAAAATGACAGGACTACTTTTTATTAAACAAGACTTACTGGAATATTCATAATAATGCTGGAAGGGCGTTCCTTTATCTGGAAGGGATGATTAAACGGTTTTTCATTATCACTAGTACGTAATGCCTCATCACCAGACGACACACTTGATAATTCACCCATTTCTTCTTGCCTAGATAAATTCTTACAAAAATCAGTTAATTCATCAATTGACTTGCCACCAGCTTTTATAGCAGCTAATACTTTTTCTTGTGCTTGTGGTCCTAAACCAACGTAGCCAGGTAATGAACCATTTTTTAACATTGATATAGCATTTTTTCGTGCTATTTCCAATAATTTCTTTTTATCAAATCGCCTGGATTCAGACCCAGATCGTGAACGCGATCTACTTCTCGATCTATGTCTGTATCGTCGATCATATGAATCTGATTTGTGGTATTTTTTAGTGGATGTACGTCGATCGTAGCTATGATCACGTTTTGTTCCATACCCTAACCGATCTTTAACACTTCGGTGTGATTTATTATGAGATTGTTCGTCGTACCAACTTTTGGAAGAGACATGTTTATCACGATTATGGTGGCCATGATTATGGTTATTGCTATGACTGTGATGTTTCTCTTTCAACTTTTCTTCTGATTTTTGGTGTTTTTCTTCCGATTCTTTTCTTGACTGAAATAAAATTTAATTTTTATTTAAAGACATGGTACAACTAAACTAAATATTTAAAAGGAAAAAATTAATGAATCTTTGAAATTTTCCACAGTTGTTTATTAGATTGTAAACACTTTGTAAAAAAAAGTCGACCTTTCAAGGGCGTACCTAACTCCTTTTTTCGGGGGATAGTTGGGGTTTTGCAACATTTCCTTTTTTTATCGACTTTCTAGCTTTAGGCTGACCGAAATATGAAAATTTTAAAATAGAATTTTTTTGCTCATTCAATCAAATGAAAAAGTATCCAACTTGTAAACCGTTATAGATAGAACAAAAGTTTAAATATAAAAGTTATTCCTCATACAAAAATTAACAACTTTTATTTGAATAATACGAAAGAATTTCCTCAAAATGTGTTGATTTTCCTCAGGTTAACTTCAACTAGTGGTTTTGTGAAACATTCTAGAAAAACAAAAAAAAATTCCAGAAAATACAAAAATTTCGAAATTTTTGAAAGTATTTTGGAGACGCCCTAACGGGTAAAAAGAGATGTTTAGAAGGAAATATTTCAAATAAAAGTTGTTTATTTTTTTATAAGGAATAACTTGTTTTTTTTGGTTTTTTCGTATTAAAATTGTTATTTCGTATAATTGTTTCTGCGAAATTTAGGCAATCTTCGAAAAAAAAATTCCCAATAAGTCCTATTAAAGTGATTTTTTTTCTATAAAGACCATTTTTGTTCAAATGGAATGAACAAACACATAAAAAGTTAGCTTTTGCTATCAATTACTGTCTATATTAGAAGGGCTCCACTAGGCCAAAAAAGTTTCCGCCAATTATTTAAAAATTTCTTTAGAAAAACTCTAGCAAATTGTTCTAGAATCTAACGAGCTATCTCACGTATTTTTACGACCATTATTTCTATATTTCACCAATTTAAACTTGATGATTAGACTATCATACGTAAGAGTATACATAAAATGAAGAAATTCATTTTCCCCATCGCTTGGACGAAAGAAAAGGTACCATGATCAGAGGAATTTCCTGAATACAATTTTTCTTGAAATAAAAGCAGCATAAATGCAAATAAATAATATTAAAGGCTTACTTTTTCACGGCTTCGATGTTTTCGATGGTGTTTTTCATCACTATGAGTTTTAGAATGTTTTCTCTTCTTTCGTTTATGTATTTTTCCAGTTTCTTCCTCAGTAGATTCAGTTAAATTTAAATCATCTACGCTGTATTTGCGTTTACCATTTTTAGATGTGTCCGAAATTAAACCTTCTTCACTTTCCAAATTATTTTCTTGGCTATCATTTTTATCACCGGTACTTTGAATTTCTAATTTATCATTTTTATACCCCGTTTCTTCTTCTTGACTTACACTATCTTTTATCGGTGGTGTTGATTCTTTTTCATGTTTCACCTTAACATTATCTAAAAAAACCTCATCTTCAGTTTTATCTTGCTCTTTTTTTAAATCCTCCGATAATGCTAAATACATCGTTTTAAAATCTAACACAGTATTTCGAATTAAATTCAATTTCTGACGTCGCATTTCCTCTTCATCAGAATCTGTATCAGAACTGGAACTTTTTTTCTTTTTCTTTTTAGATTTCTTACGTTTTTTTTCTTCTGAAGAATTTTCACTGGATTCACCATCATGTTTACGTTTTTTCTTATGCTTTTTCTTGTGTTTCTTTTTACTTTTCTTATGCTTTTTTATAGTTCCAATCAATAGATTATCATCAATTTTCGGTGGTTCTGCATTAAAAGAGCTAAATAATTCAGTTAAAATTTCTTCCGATGATTTTATTAAAGGTTTCTCTTCTTTTTCGTTTGTTTTGTCTTCTAAAGATGATTCGGTTTTTATATTGGTTTTCTCCATATTACAGTTTTATTTCGTTTTAAATAATATTAATTAATTAACACACAAATATAATAATTTAAAGTTAATTTTCATTTATCACTTTCATTTTTTAACAATTTTTTTATTTTACTTGTCAAACAAGAACCACATCAGTGTTTATTTACTTCGGTACATTTCACACCATTCACATTCAAAGATTAAAAAAAGCCAAAAAAGTTGTTTATTCGTTTGACGCATGACGACATTATGGTTGGTAAGCATGAAGCATTAAACAATGGTCTTTGTTACTCGACCCTCGCTAACATATAATCCGGATAACTAATTAAAACTAAATTATTTATTTATGAACTATTAGCAGATAACAAAATACCTGCATTCACATAATTTGATTTTTTTATCGAAAAATTTTGAATTGTATGTTTCCGTAAAAATTACAGTTAGAGAAGATATGCTTATAATAATAATAATACTAATCAGAAGGGTACAGTAAATAGGTCCCTAGCACCTAGGCCAAGAGGTCCTCCGTGTCTTTAGAATAATCTGCAACTCGGAGGGGAAACGTCTCCGGATAAGACTACTATATTTTAAGCCGATACAGTTATAAGATTCTGCCCAGGCCAGAAGCCAAGCAAAAAGCCTACAGATTTTCCATCTGGACTGCTCCCAGGATTGTTGAGTCCAATATTCTACGCCTGGCTCCCTGCAAGTGAAAATAACATTTATTGAGGTATCATCGTACTCCATACAAGCCTTACAAGTGGGGACATTTGAGATTCTCAAGCTATGAAGGTGTTAGTTTAATCAACAGTGTCCTGTCTAGAGCCACATCACTTATCTCAACTGTATGCTAACCAGTTTCTACCGTACTCAAAAAATTAATTTTCTTCAAAATAACAATGTCCATCGACTTTTGTGCGGATGCATAAATTATCTATCTCTTAATAACTACTCAGAGAAATGTACACTTTCTTTACGCTTTGAAAATATACGCATTTGTTATTTTGAACAAGATCATTTTTACGTAAAAAATATTAATTTTGGAAGAATTTTTCTTAACTCTTTCTAATAGCGAAGTTGCATGTTTTTTTTTCAAAAATTTATTAAAAATTACTAAGAAATTAAAAAAAATGTTTTGAATTAATTTTTCATGTAAATTTACAATTAAAAATTGTTTTTTTAAACTATAAATTCAAACGGCAAAGACGTCAATACTTCGCTCTCGTAACGCTACCGCACGAAGAAATAATAAAATAATATGAAGAATGATAATTGCTTTATATTTATAACTGGTTTTCACTATATTATAATATAACGCAAATTTCCATAGAAACCGATTTACTCACAGGTTCAACGGTTTTAAATACGTCACTACCGTTTTTTTATTCCAAAATGGAACTATTTTTTATTAATAATTAATTAAAAAATGGAATTATTAATTTAAAAAAAAAAGTTATTTAAATATATTTTAGATGAATTATCCTTTCATTTATATATAAATTTGTGGCAAAAATAAGCTGAAAAATTTTGAGAAATGAAGTGGAATGGGTAAACTAGAGAAATAAGTTTTTTAATTTTAGTTTTTTTTTTTAACTTTTATTTGAAGTATTTTTTGTATTAATTTGAAACAAGAATCAATTAGGTTACGTTAATTTTCATGTAGCGATGATATTATTAATAAAAAGGAAACATGCCTTAAAAATAATATTTGAGAACACTTTCTGTTTGACATTAGCATAAAGATGGCGAACGATTTTACTCACATACATTTTGCCTTAAGCTATTCTAATGGAGAACGAAGGTATAGATTCTCTATAATGCGGCTGTCATAAAGTTTGTATTAAGTTCAACGACACAAAAATGAACCGCTAAGCATGCCTTTATCAATAACGTAGACGTGAAATGTTAAATGTATGTCGTTATTCTTCATATGCAGATTGATTACAGCTGTGAAATGAAATGTCTAAAAGTAAATTTTGATGTAAAACATGCTGATAGTAACTTCAGGGTCGAATTATCGCAAACGTGTAAGTTTTGTGTGTAATTAGTGCTTCAAGTAATATAATAACAAAATGTAAATGAAGATTAGTTAATTATTTAAATCGTGGGAGGTAATCAATGAATTTTTAAATAAAACTATTGAGCTTAAAAAATAAAAATGGACCAATCAAGTTCATATCAGTGCAATAGTTACGAGTACGACAATTCAGGTTACTTAACCGAAGTGCATTCACCGTTTTATGGTTTTCCTAGTGAAACAACATCCAGCAATATTACAAATTATGAAGTTTCGTTTAATAATAAAGAAAATGTTCCTGTAAATAATCAAATGGACTTAACATATAGAAATGAAATTACAACCTTAGAAAATTCTCAAAAAAACAATTATGATAATCAATTATTAGATTCACAGGGTCAGGTGCTTTCCCCTTTTTTAGGATTTGAAAATACATGCAATCAGTTTTCTCAACCTCCCGTACTTTCTCCTTACCTGGGTCATCAAAACAATCAAATATTTCATTCTCAACCACCAGTACTATCACCATGTCTTGGATCCTCCCAAACATTTGCAAACACCCAAACTGCACCTTTTATTGGATACGAAGCTATGAACTCAGGTATTGAGTATTTTAATCAAGAAAATGCTGCTGAAGGTTTAAGTGAATATCAAAATACGATGTCAAAATTGGAACTTGTGTCTGAAAATAAAACTGAATTTGTAAATATTCCTCCAAATACTCCTTTTGTGCCAGTAAATCAAAGTTCAGAAAGTGAATTAGTGTCAAATATTTGTGATAATTCTGAAAGAAATTCTAATATAAATATTTTGGACTCAAGCGATAATCATATTTTATTACAAACATCTGAAAATCTTTCAGTTTTGAAATATTTAAACGATTCGGAAATAACAAATATATCTTTTGTGCCTAAAACTTTGGAAAGTGAAACAAGAAAAACGCCTTTTGTGTCTGAAAATCAAATTTCAGAAAGTGAACTAGTGCCATATATTTGTGATAATTCTGAAAGTAATTCGAATAAAAATGTTTTAGATACAAGTGACAATCGTATTGTGTTACAAACACCTATTAAACAAGTGCCTGAAAATTTAAATTATGATCTAATCTTGCCTTTAAATCCTCAACGAAAAGATGATAATCTTTCAGTTTTGAAATATTTAAACGATTCATCTGAATCGTTAAATAATTTAAAAACACCTGCCACAAATGAATTCATCAGCCCTGCTAAATCGGTTCTAAAATCAAGTGCTATGAAGAAATCAATTTCATTTCATCCCTCAACATCCGTGATTAGTAACACTGGTGAAGAGACTCCTTCGAAATATAATGAAAGTTTTTCTAAAAATACATCAAGTGATTTTTCACCTGAAATGTTCTCGGATGATGAAAATGATAGTTGCTTACAAAATTATGTACCGTCAGAAGTGGAAAGTGATATTTCGAGAATATCTACAATGAATACTCGAAACAAACAAGATAGACTTTTATTGAAACGATTACAAGAATCGTTTATTGGAATTTTACCACCACCATCTGTTACGATTTGTCAATTGAATGCTGATGATATTCTAAATAAATATAATCAAAATAAAGAAATGTTTAGTGTTCAAAAAACGTGTTCAAATAAAGACTCAGAATCAGAATGTTTGAAATCGAATAAAAAATCTACGATGTTAATTAATTGTGATTTAAGTGCAGCTAAGGATTTCAAATTTCCTGAAATTATGACACGCCGTTATCATGGATTACAGTAAGTTTAATTCAATCCGTTTTTATATACTCTGTTTATAAGATACTCAGGCGCGGATCCAGCCTGCAAAAAAAGGCGGTGGGCACGCCACAGACACCCGAAAATC
The DNA here is from genome assembly GCF_905475395.1 of Chrysoperla carnea. Lineage (NCBI taxonomy): Eukaryota > Metazoa > Arthropoda > Insecta > Neuroptera > Chrysopidae > Chrysoperla > Chrysoperla carnea. Next base: position 70,139,252 of record NC_058341.1, read on the forward strand.
GGCCGAATCCGAGGCGGAGTATGAACTCGCTCATGATCGATATAGTGCATTCCTACAAAAGAGATGTTTACAAAATATATGACGCCCTGACCAATATTTTGGACAGTGTATTTGCCCACGTAAGCAAAGCTGTGGGGCGAACACTAGTAATTTAATAAACCTGCAAGATATTAGTTTGTTCGCTCTAAAAAAAATTTAAAAAAAAATGTGTGTTTGTTTGCACATCACAGTGTCGTCACATTTAGACTCTATACTACTGAACAAATTTTGATGAAACTTCAAATTAAAATAAACGCTATAACCCGATCATCTTAGTCAAAATAAGTGATCAACCTTTGGAATCTAACGGAATAAGCTGAATTTTTGTACAAACCTTTATTTTGATAGTACAAATGTTGTCTCAAGTCACATATGGCGACGCGTGGACGTCGTTAGATATCAAGATCAATGGTCTCGTTTTTTTTGCCTTCAATCGTATTAACTTTTATTATTAAAGATAAAATTTTCTACAAATTTCGTCGGAAACTTTTTTTTGTATGTTGGACCGTTGTTGAAATAGAGGGCGCAGAAGGTGGAACGCTCAGCTTAACGTAACCCAGCACTGAATTACGTTAAGCTGAACGCAACACCTGCGCCCTCTATTTCAAAAACGATCCAACATATAAATAAAAGTTTCAGGCGAAATTTTTAGAAAATTTTATCGTCTACAATTGACCTTAAATATCTAACGACGTGTACGCGTAACAATATGTTACTTTTGAAACAACATTTGTACTATCAAAATAAAGGTTTGTACAAAAATTCAGCTTATTCCGTTAGATTCCTAGATGAAACCCTAAGATTATTGGAGTACTAGTATACATTTTACAATAAATAATTTTATTTAAATGCTCACTTAAATAACAAATTCAAGCTTTCGTTTTTTTTTTCTCGCGAAAGCGTTAATAATGTTCTCAATATCCTGATGTGAAGTCATTTGCAGTTGAGTGTTAAACATATTTTAAGTGGCTGTGCTATCACAAATTAAAAATTTAATCATAATAGTGAAACAAATTTGAATCTGAATCATCTAGAAGATAATCTAAAGATAATAGCGTAAATTCAAGTTTGCAGATTCGAAAGACTTGTGTTAACTTCCAAAACTAGATTGCCAATCCAAATCGGTTCGAAAATTTTGGCAACGCCCTTACATACTATGAATAAATTTAGCGATTCTACTATTAGCGATATGATCGTCATTACAAATAGATTAACGGAAAATAGTAATAAAGGTCAATAGAATAACGGAAAAAGATATGGCGTACCTGTTATTTTCGGTTACATGTCAGTCACAATGGACCTGCCGAGTTCACTCGTTCGGAACCTGGGGATTGAAGTTAACAAATTCGGCTGGAAATTTTGTTTTGCTTCCTTGTAAGCGATATAACTCGTAAATGGTGCACTTTACTATACTGATGGAACTTTTTGTTGATTAGTTTTTTGTCTAGAACTTCGAAAAAAAAAAAAAAAATTATTTGTGGCAAATTTTTACAAAAAAATTTCCAATGAACGCTATTATTCAATTGACTTTATTTATTTGCAAATTATTGTACATAATATGAAACCTCAACGAACAAAATTAGCTTTGAAACGTTTCATTCAGCCTACTAGTTTTCGCACAATTTCATTTTGCACTAAATATCTGAAAAAAAAGTTGTTAACTTTAGGCAGGCCACAAGGTCCCAGTTTTTCTCCGATCGCAATCTGCTTGACGGGAATCGAAAGGATGAAATATTAACCTTAATTAGGAATTTTGTTGTCTATACCCATATTTAATGTTAATAACAATTACAGCAGTTTAAAAAAACGAAAATTCCTTAATTGCAAAATTAAATTTTTCAACGATTTATCAACTTAACGAGATACGGTTTTCAAATTTACAAAGTGATTAGAAAACAATACATTAAAAAAAAAAAAAAAAAATAGATCCGAGTTCAGACTAATAGATCGGACCAATTTCGCGATTGTGACCTTGCATTTTTTGTACGAAAAACAAAAGGTAGAAAATCGAAGATTTAAGAAAAATAGACCCGAGATGAATTCGTCAGGTACTTTGTGTAAATACCCCCCTCCAGAGATTAAAACAACTTCTGGCCTGTTATCGACAATAACACGACAATCCGTAATTCCATTAGCCTATAGTAGATATTAAGAATGATTATTTCAGTGCCTAAGTAAAATTTCAATGTATGATTGCGAAAAAAAGTTATCAATTTTATATGCCTGAGTTAGCGATGGCGTTAGATACTCTTTTATGTAAATCGTTACCTGCCGATCTTGCACTGCCTCCAACTACACAGCTTCTGTGTATAAAAAAGGTAAAGTAAAGCCTTTTCAACTATTGAAAAATATGATTCAAGAATATACTTCTAAAATATATACGGAGTAAATAATTGTAAAAGCGTCGACCTGGCTCGAGTAATATTGATTCAAAATTGTTTTATTTCTAACTCGGTCTACGAAGATTTTTTAAAGTATCAAACTTTGACTCATGTACAATCCCGCCGTGCATTAAATCACCGAACCAGAAAGTCTTACGCACATTAATGTATCAATATTATGTGTAATTCTACGCTATAAAATGTTATCTGTGTCTGTATTATTGTATGGTGTAATAGCTTATTATCCACTTGTAAAATTGTAGCGCATGTCATAATAAATTTAAGCTGCAAACTTGTATATACGCTACTGATAGTGATTACAATATGTTAAAAAATCAGAACTAGCCGTTTTGTTGCGATTTTAATGTTCGATATAATTGAATTAGTCCATTTATGGTTGTTTGTCTGTCGACTCAAAAACTAAAAGAGATATTATCAGGGTGAAATTTTTTATGAAGACGCCAATTTAATAAAACGCGCGCAATTTTTTTGATCTTCAAAGCTGAGAGTGCTAAAATCTATCGCCCACATTTTGATTTTTTCCCTAGACCCAAAATAGGGCCTAGGATAGCACCAAACGCATTTTGATCAATATTTCCGGTTCTAAATGAGATAAAATAAATTGACCACCGACAAAAGTTGACCGCGGCCTAGTCTAACAATGTGTAATATTGATATTGACCAAACTAACAATGGATGATATTTTTAGATTATATTGACCCAAATCTACCAGATCTATTTTGTTTTGTTTTTTTTTTTTTGTTTTTTTTTTTTTTTTTTTTTTTTTTTAAAAATGAAACAGCATAAAAACCACTATTTTTTGTTCCGACATAAATTTTTTTTAGAATCAATTTTCTACTCGAAAAAAATCATAAAAAAAACGATATAAATGGGCATATGGGGGCCATATCTGGGCCCCATGATCTTCAATTAGCAAAAAATTATGCGTATGTACTCTAGCTACAACTTTTGTCTGAAAACTTTTTTTATCTGATCTCTCTGTTCAAAGTTAGACTCAAGAAAACAAAAATTTCTATTTTTTATCTAAATTTCGCGCTTAAAAATTGTCATATCTTTTTTTTCTCAGCTCGGGCAGTAAAATGACTCCAAAATTCGTGATCTGCGCTCAAAATTACCCTTTAGAAAAGTATTTTCAGCCATTCGCAAAAAAATATCAATAAAATCTACCAGTCGACTGGGCTACGAAGAGCTATAACTTTTCAAGCGTGTACAAAAGTGTTGTCACTTTTATATACCATATATATATGAAATATATCAAGGTATACTAAGTTTAGTCCCAAGTTTGTAATGCTTAAAAATATTGATGAAACAAAATTTTGGTATTCGTTGTGTGCGTAGTCATGGTAGGGATAATAAAATCGATGCCAGCGCTTTAAGTGAAAAATTTTGGAGATAAAGTGGGCTGTTATGACTAATTTGCAATTATTTACATGTTAATGATATAGAAACTGTCAAATTAAAATGATTGAAAAACACTAATTAATTAAACTTAATGCATTAAAAATTGTGAAAATAAGAAATCAAATTGTACAAATATTATTTTTCAAATGTTAATTATCGTAATTATTTATTTAAATTTGTGAAACAAGAATATTAAATTTTAAATGTAAGTTTTCAATGCAATCCACACAATTATATATGCATCCATTAATTCTATAATTAAAGTAGTGTATCGTTGTCATGGAAACGAAATTCACGCTCGGAGCGAATAGGTGTTCATGAAATCAGGTGGACGGCGGAAGTCATTAAGGGTCAGTTATGTATATGTAAAAAATTTTCAAAGTGCCCTGAGAGGGTGTTGGGCCCTTTGAATTCAAAAATGACCTAATACTTTTTTATTCAGTACATTAAAAAGAATCATTTTTTGAAAAAATCGGTGGACGGCGGAAGTCATTAAGGGTCAGTTATGTATATGTAAAAAATTTTCAAAGTGCCCTGAGAGGGTGTTGGGCCCTTTGAATTCAAAAATGACCTAATACTTTTTTATTCAGTACATTATAAAGAATCATTTTTTGTTAAAATCGGTGGACGGCGGCGACCATTATTCAGTTATGTATATGTAAAAAATTTTCAAAGTGCCCTGGGGGGGTGTTGGGCCCTTTGAAAATTTTTTACATATACATAACTGACCCTTAATGACTTCCGCCGTCCTTAATGACCTTATAATTTTTTATTCAGTACATTATAAAGAATCATTTTTTAGCCAAAAAAGTGGACGGCAGCCTAAATTTTTTTAAAATAATTTTCAGTTAATAACTAGTTGAAACTTCAGTTACATAGTTAATTAGCCCATTTTCGGTTGCCTGTTCGTCTGTATGTCGACACGATAACTCTAAAATGAAACAAGTGAAAACAAACAATTGACTGAGTTAATTGTTGAAATACCATTCATAGTCAGTGTTGATTTCTTTATCACATAACACATACAAACATGTGACACATACATAACTAATAAAGTATAGTACATATTTAAATGACTTTATAGGTTTCTGCATTACCGACCGACATTTAGTGTATAGTTTGTACACATATTATATTTCCGCCTAATTGGCACCCTCACGGATAAACAGTGATGTTTACGAAAAAATGTTTCAAACAAAAGTTGTTTAATTTTTGATAAGGAACATTTTTTACATTTAAACTTTTGTTCTATCTCTAACGGTTTATAAGATGGGTCCTACAGACCCAAGACCCAATTGACCTATGATGCTCATTTACGAACTTGACCTCACTTTTTACGTCCTGAGTACGCTGTAAAAATTTCAGCTCGATATCTTTTTTCGTTTTCGAGTTATCGTGTCCACAGACGGACGGACGGACGGACAACCGGAAATGGACTAATTAGGTGATTCTATGAACACCTATGACAAAATTTTTTTCTAGCATCATTATTTTTAAGCGTTACAAACTTGGGACTAAACTTAATATACTATGTATATTTCATATATGCATGGTATAAAAAGATATCAAGCTAAAATTTTTATAGCGTTCTTAGTACGTTAAAAGTAAGATTGCATTCGTAAATGAGCAACATAGGTCAACAGGGTCTCGGGTCCATAGGACTCATCTTGTAAACCGTCAGAGATATAAAAAAAGTTTAAATGTAAAAAATGTTCCTTATAAACAAATAAACAACTTTTGTTCAAAAATTTTTTCGTAAACATGTATTACAAAACAAATCATGTAGTATGTAATTATATGGGGATATCAATTGTGTGTGGCTACCTAAGAGTGGCTATCTTTCTGTACGTACGTGACGTAAAAAAACAAACGATTCCGTAATCAACACTGTTTGTACATGGTATTTCAACAATTAATTCGGGCAATTATTTTTTTTCACTTGTTTTAAAATCGCCCGATCTATTGTGAAGGAAAAATGTTGTAATAATTTTTAACTTTGTTTTTTCCAGTTATAATCGTTCAAAACTTTCGGAAGATATTGAACATTTATGTCAAAAATATTCAGAGAGATTTATTGGAAATGAAACATCATCATCGTGTACAATATGGCAACAAAATGTGTCAAGTAGTGCAAGTAAACGACGTATGATACGCAAACAGCAACAACTATGTAAATCACCAGGTCGAAGATTAAGTCACTTGGCACGACGACGAATCACATTCTCAAAAGAAAATTTAAATGCAAAAAATTCTGTTCTACCATCAATTACAATGAGCAATAATCAACGAATGATTGGAGTCAAGTAAGTAAACACAAAAATTCTTATTGTACTTTCTGTTTTAATTAGTACGAATTTGTATCGCCAGTTGCGGGATTTATCTGATTTGAATTTGAATATTTTGATTGGCCTTTAAAAATTGTAAGTATTGTATTGCCATCTGGTAGTCTAAATTGGAATTATTGAAGGCGGACCACTTCTTGTGCCAACTAGTACGAATTATTATTGCCAGTTGGCGGGTTGCAAATCCCAGTTATCAATAGTAAGAATTCATTGTATTGTAAGCAGGAAAAAAGTGTCGAAAATGAAAAGTGCGGAAACAGCACCGATTTTAATGAAACTTTTTGTAACGTGTTTATAGGACCCCAAGAAACATTCAGGCAATTTAACCTAATCATAAGGAGCCATAGGGACCCTTCGGGGGGGGGGGGCATATGTAATCCAAATTTTTTTGAAATTGTATTTTTAGTCGTTGATTACGAATCCGATGATAACACGGATTCTATGGTTCGTAAACAGCGGCCAAAAATACCTCCTAGAGGAAAGTTTGGACGATAAATACTTAGTTTGCCGTTTTTGTGTTCAAGGAGTGGAAAAATATATGTTTAAAATAACATCGGGAATCGATAGAATGATGAATTCCAAGCAAAAATTGTCATTTAAGTATATTTTGAAAAATACTTTCCGCTTTATTGACAATTGAAATTCGGAGTATTTAACGCCAAATTTGAAAAAAATGACCTTTTTTTTTTTGAAAAAAGTATTTCATACAGTTTTTATATAGTACTATAAAAACCTTGAAAATGAAAAAAGTTTCAAATCATCATAATGAAAAGAAAGTTAATCGTGTCTTTTTATACCATATCTATTATATACAGAATGTCTAGCTAAGTTGGCAACATATGGAAAACTTTTTTATTATAAGCTTTACGAAAAAAAAAGTTTATTCTTTATAAAAAGCTTTGCTTTCAAAAATATTAACATTCAACAAATTGAGTAAATGCGATAGGAATATAGGTCTTTTAGAAATGCAGACCATTTTAAACAGATAATAAGAGAAACGGTTCAAAAAATCACTCCCGAAATATGTAGGAGGAATGTATTTAAACAATTTTGTAACAGTATAATTACATGTATGGAACGCGAAGCTGGATACGTTGAGGCAAAAACGAACTGAAGATAACTGTTTAGGAATGTATTGTTAACAATGGGAATGTTTTGCCCACTTCAATTTTCAGTTAAATTTTGCAAATCCTATTTATAAAACATGTTATCTGTTATCTAAATTAATCAGTCATCGTAATTAAAATGTTTATTTGCGAATTTGAATAATTTATAACAAATAATTGATACAGAACATTTATTTTTCATTCATTTCATTACGTTAAAATTTATATTGTTGACGTAAGTAAAAACAGTTATTTTCGGTTCGTTTTTTCCTCAACGTGTCCAGCTTCGCGTTTCATCTATGTTATTGTTCTTTTACAAAATTGTTTAAATACACTTCTACATATCTCGGGAGTGATTTCTTGAACCATTTCCCTTATTATCTGTTCAAAATGGTCTACATTTCTAAACGACCATTAACAATCCTATCGAACTTAATCATTTTGTGGCACCTTATACATTCTATGCCAACGGTGAATAGTTGAATGTTAATATTTTTGAAAGTGGAGCTTTATATAACGAATTAATTTTTTTCGTAAACCTTATAATAAAAAAGTTTTCCATATGTTGCCAACTTAGCTAGACACCCACATTTCTTGTGTGTAGATATTAGTCACTGAACTCCTCCTAAACGGATGGACCGATTTTGATGAAATTTATTGTGTGTGTTAAATTATCCAAGTGGATCCGATAATGGTTTAGATTTACAATTAGGTCCTCTGCAACTGCTTTTGATTGTTCCGCATCAAAAAATTAAATTTCACTAAATGGTGGGAGCGCATATAAATAATATATTTCATTATTATTACAACTTACTATGTACTATGCATTTTTAATAGTATTAAGGTATTATTTATTATTCAGATATTGCGAGTAGGTATTTATTAGAGCTATATGAGAGCGTAGCGAGCTCCACTGTCTAGTAGATAGGAGTAAAATTTGTGTTTAGCGGGCGGGATGTGGTGGTGTTTAGCAAGCCTGAGAGGATGAGTTTAACGGGCAAGCTAATAATAGTATAGGTATTCATGAATTAAAGTTACGTCTCCACAGGACAACGCTAGTATGTAATATATATCAAGGTTTGATATATATGTATTACATACTAGCGCTGTTAACTAAGCGGCTAATAGTGATGAGAGACGCGAAAACTATATATTGAAGCTAGTTACAATTTTTAACACCATGAAGTTAGTCGATAAAGAAATGTTTATTGTCACTCACAATAAACAAAGATAGATAGATAACAGATAAAGTGTCAACACAATAGATAAGCTTATATAACCGAAATTATAGTTTCCTATAATGAGTGTATCATATTACTTACCTATTATTTCTTTACATTATTAATAAATTATTATATTTGTAATTACCAAAGAAGTGAACCATCTCATGCGCGTACATAAGAACGCACACCTTTTTTTTCTAATAAAAATATTTTTTTTGTTTTCTTTTTCAGAAAAAATGACATTTTGATAAAGAAACGCTTAAGTCCAAATAAAAAGATTCTCAGTCCACGTAAAAGATTGATGATAAGTCCACGTAAACGAAAAACTCCTAATAAAAGCCCACGAAAATATATAACACGAACGCCAACTAGTTCTACGAAAAAACGTCGACGTACAACACCGTCCAACGAGAATACTACGTCAACATCATTTACGCTTAATAATCGTACTCTAAGTTCAAAACGTGCTTTATTTCAAAGTCCTGACTCAAAATCAGCGGCATCTACCTCAACATCAAATATTAAACGAAAATTATTTGCAAAGAGTGATAATACTTCAGAAGATATTGCATGTAATCGTAAACGGAAAAGAGATTTAGACGACGATGATGTCACCCCACAACGTGACAAATTTTTACGAAGTTTTTCATCGAATGATATTGCCATGGATAAAAATAGATCGAATTTTAGTCGACGAAATAGTGAAACAGTAACCTCGAGTTCTGCTGATTTTTCCGAACATCACACAAAGGTATTGTATAATTTTTATATTTTTGTGTTTATGTAGAAAATTTTTGTGAAAATATTTTTTAATCGATACATGATGCATAATTAATTTTGCGGGTAAAAAGTCTTGACATGAGTGAATCGATCATGTCAAGATTTTTAAGGATGTACGAGCGTCAGGGCAATTTTGCATAAAAGGTTTGGATTTATGTGAAGTTGAACTAAGTCTAAATCAATTTTGAAAATTTTAGGGGAGGTTACCCATTTACTTAAATAAATAAATGATTTCAAAAGTAGGCATATTTAACGTTAGCCTTATGAGAAAACGGTCGATGAATGATATGTTTTCATACCCTTTTCATACCACAAAAAAAAACTATTTAAATTAAAATTAAAACTTTAAATAAATTATTGAAAACAAAATCCCGTTGTGCCTGACTAATTAAGGATGTATGAGCACGGTAGTGTAGACACAATATAAAAAATATATATTGTCAATTTTGATGGTAAATTATGTTATAACTTGACAATATAAGACGAAAAGTAAGAATAAAATTTTTCGATATCTGAAGTCATTTTCAAAAAATCGAAAATTAAAAAATTTTGTTTAATTATTTAACTTTCTATATTTCGAAATAAGGTAAAAAGGTTGAAGCTCTATACATTTAGCATTGGATGCCTTCCCTCGCCCTACCTTCCTTAATTGTATAACCTTACTCTCTTAAGAAACAATTCTAAGCAAAAAAGTCTCATAAAATATTTAAAAAAATTAAAATTCTTAGTTTTTGAAATATTAGGAATTGAAGTTAAAATTTTTAATAAATTAATTTTTTTTTTTTAATGTAAAGTTGTGAAATGAGCTACCTCTGTCGCTAGTTTCGTTCTGCACGCAAAGGCCACAAGCTATCGGATCAGATATATTTATTTCATTCAGATACAATCATTTTTCGCCGAGGATATATCTGTTTGCAATTTCAATAAAATTAAAAATTTTGTTAAATGTGCCACTTTTTTTGCGGGGTAGTATATTAATTTATTATTGAAAATTTATTAATTTTACTATCAAAATTTAAAAAAGATTTTATTCTCAAATAATTATTCACAACAATTTATACTCCAGTAAACGAGGAGAAAAAAAACAAAATCTCAAAATTTTAACCTATAGCACTGATTTCGATGAAAATATGGGATTAAGCTTTGTACATTGTCTAGATCAAAAGTTATATGGTGCCGAGTGGTGCTTTTGCTGTCATTTGGCGAATAACTGGAAAATTTGATGTTTTTAGAAAAAAAGTATATCGTACACTTTCTAAAGTACTCTTTCCAAAATCTTCAAAATGAAGTTTCAAGCCATTTGTGCGAAAATTAACGGAGTTGTAATGAAAATAATATTGTTCAGTTTTTTTTTTTTTTTTTTATTCAGCACAAAAACTGATGAATTTAGCACGGGAACTAAAATTAATGGTTGTCGCTTTCAAATTTACTATATTTAGGTTTTCACAACATACTGAAAAAGTTCTAGCAGTTTCAAAAAAAAATTTCTTTGCCGTTAAATAACTCGAAAAATAATAAAGTTGCAACAAAAAGTTTTGGAGTTAAACAATGCTGCGGTAAAAGAGCTAAATTTTTACCCCCTTAATTTTTTTTGTAACTTTACTATTTTTTGATTGATTTAACGTTAAAAATATTTTTTTTTTCGAATTTAAAAAAAATGTAAATTGTAATATATTTCAACAAAACTGCTAGAACTTTTTAAGCATGTTGTCAGTACCTAAATAAAGTAAATTGGAAAGCGGCAAGCATTAATTTTAGTTATCGTAGTAAATTAATCAATTTTTGTGTTGAATAAATCATAAAAAAAGGTACGAGCAACTATCTTTTCATTATAACTCGGTTAATTTTCGTGCAAATGACTTGAAACTTTTTTTGTGTTTTTTATAGTACTTTAAAAAGTGTGAAATATACTTTTTTCAAAAAACGTCAAATTTTTCAGTTATTTGATGTTAAATACTCCGGATTTCAACCCCCAATAATTAGGAAATTATTAACTTTTCGAAATATACTTAAATGACACTTTTTGCTTTTAACTCATTTCTCTATCGATTCCCGTTGTCATTTTCAACATATATTTTTCCACCCCCTAGACAAAAGCACTGCTATCATGTAACTTCTTTGTGTCTGATCTACTTGCTGTCAAAATTTCAAATCAATCGGAGCTATAAGTAACAATTTAGAGATTTAATCCCCGTTTACTGGAGTATTTAAAAATATCCTAATAAATTTTATTGAAAATTCATGAACTTTGAGAAATGAAATTGCTAATCACCCTGATCCCAAACTACAGACTTTATGAAATACTACAGAAAACATTTTTTCTTTACAGAAAATGTTATGGGCTATTTCAACAGCATTACGTACCCAAAATATTGGTATGAGTCATCCAAATTTCAAAACATACGCTTCTGTATTATCACAAATATGTAAACGTCTGCTAAGTGATCTATTGCCGGGACAAACACGTTTGCCGGGCAGTGTTAATGAGCGTATGTCTAAAATAGCACATCAACATGTGTATGCAGTCGTCAAAGGAAAAACAGTTGATGAAATTGTTGATGAAGTGAAAACAAAATCAATTTTATTATCACAAAAACCTAAGGGATACATTGCACCAGATAATTTTAATTTGGATGGCAATAATAGAAGGAATACATCAATATTAACAACAGCGGCTGTTGAGACGACAGAAAATATGAATCATCTAGTCATTAATGATCATCAAAAATTGGATAAATCAAGAATTCGGCGCCAAATTATGTTTGATAAATAAATTTAATTGTGACCATTGCAGCAGAGCTGATTTTTAATATAATAATTATGATTTACCATCATTCCAGAACAGGCCCTTGCGCAAGAATCATCCAAAGAAGGGTGGGGGGGTTAAACTATGTTCATCATATTTGGCCATAAAGTCAATAAAAATGAGAAACTTTTTTTCGAGTAAGATAACATTTTATGATGTCAAAATGTGATATTCAGTCATAAGATAATCAAATAAAAATCATTTTGAGGAATTAATTTTCAACAAGGCTGAAATCGTTTTAATAGCTTCATTTTGTCCTAAATGCGTATAATTCGAGTTTGCGCAATTACAGGAAGTGTACATAACTTTTGACATCCAAATAAATGCGAAATTTGAAGAAGTTGTGTAGTTTTTTACAAATTACAAAAAAACTATGCTCATTTTTGTTTTTTTTTTCGACTTTTATGCTTCAAAATTGACATTCAATTAAATGAAAAAGGATCTATCTTGTAAACCATTAGGGAAAGAACATAAGTTTAAATGTAAAAGTTATTCCTTATAAAAAAATAAACAACTTTTGTTGGAAAGATTTTTTCGTAAACACGACCGTTTACCCGTGATCGCGCAAATTAGGACAAAACTTGGGGTACATTTTCTTCAAAACTATCAAAGATAGGAAGTTGAAAATTTGCAGGTAAATTCAACTAGTGGTTTAGTGAAACATTTTCAAATAACGAAAAAAAAATTTTAGAAGTTACATTCGAAAATTTCGAAATTTTGGAAAGTTTTCAAATTGTTGAATTTTTTGATTATTCAATCAAATTAAAAAGGACCCATCTTGTAAACCGTTATAAATAGAACAAAAGTTTAAATGTAAATGTTATTTTCTATAAAAAATAATTAACTTTTGTTTGAAACATTTTTTCATAAACATCACTGTTTACTCCTGATAGCGTTTAGACAATACTTTTGAACAGTATACATCGTGCAAATTTTCAACTCCCTATCTTTGATAGTTTTCTAGAAAATGGACACCAAAGTCTTGTCCTAATTTGCGCTCTCACGGGTAAACAGTGATGTTTACGAAAAAATGTTTTACATTTAAACTTTTGTTTAATCTCTTAACGGTTTACAAGATGGATCCTTTTTCATTTTATTGAATGAGCAAGAAATGCACCATTTTAAAATTGCCATATCTTGGTCAATTTTAAAGCTAGAAAGTCGAAAAAAAATTTGTGCACATATACTTTAGCTAGAATTTGAACTTTTTTTATTTGGTACATAGTTTTTTTGTAATTTGTAAAAAACTACAAACCCCCTTTAAATTTCGCATTTATTTGGCTCCCAAAAGTTATCCTTCTGTCATTGAGCAAACCTGGATTACTCGCATTTAGGACCAAATGAAGCTATTAAAACGATTGCGGGAAATTAATTCTTCGAAAAATTTTAATTTGGTGAGTTCGCTATTTATCAATAATTTAATTCTAATATGTACAGAACAAACTTTTCAAAAAACTCTGTGTGCATCGAGCTCTACACCGCGATGTATACTGTGCAAAGCTAAACCGTTTAGCCGATTTTCAGACATTGTCAATCCAAGGTATGTTTTGAGATGGCGCAAAGTTGAAAAGGAGCGCCTTTTCGTCGCTGTGTCACAGACAAAACTGCCAGAACGCGGGGCATTTGGTAGACGTTTTGAAACGAATCTTCATTGCAAATATCGAGTGTTTCGAGTGAATTTTTGACGTCCTGTCCGGCAATGCGTTTTCCTGAAATCCTCGTGCAAAATTAAAAAGTTGGCTTCAATAAGTTGTGCGCAAGAGTCTTCATCAAAATTTGTTATTTTGTTCGGGAAAGGACAAGCAAAATTTGGTAAAATATTGCAATGTTTAAAAATCGATCCTGTAAATGTGTCAGAAACAAATCGATGTACGGTATGTAGATTGTGATCCGGAAATAATCTTCTACTGAAACAGTCTGTACATTAGAACGTTGGGTCTGTTTTGACGCGAGCTTTGGCTTCCATAATTCCATATCGTATTCATCACGAGGGGGAGGGGTTACCCTCCTCCAATACGTGTGCAAGGGCCTGTTCCAGAATTTTACCATGTGTTTTACTTTGTAATGTAACTGTATATTACTTTATTTATTTTAATTCGAAATAGAAGTTTTAATTAATAATACGCAAGTCTTTGTTATTTTAATCTTTAACTTAATCTGGTAAAATGTGTTGTACTTTGTGGGTAGGATTATCAGCCCTTCTCTAGATTTGGTTGGGAGACTCCCTACTCCCAATATTAACATAAATACTTTTGAGTTTAGTAAAAATTTTTTAAATCAAAATTAATTGATTTTTCTGCCTGTTTCTGTCTGTTTCTATAGCTCTATAAGAAGCTTCTGGGCGTGTATCGTCAGTAGCGGATGATTTAACGAACGGAATCAATCGAAATTTATGACTCAAAACTTTATCTCCAACTTTAAGTCGTTTCATTTGAGGAGCGTTCTATTTTCGCACTTCATCTTTGGTTTGCAATGTTTTTTTTCTACTCGAATAACGAGGATAACGAGGAGAAAAAAAACGAAATCTTTAAATTTTGACCTATAGCATCGATTTCGATTAAAATTTGGAATTAAGCTCTGTTCATCCTCTAGAACATAGTGCCGAGTGGTGATTTTTCCGTTTTAAAACGAAGAAAGGTTAGCGAAAAATGTTATACAAGTATATTTCGAAAAGTCGATATTTTCCGAGTTATTGGCGATTGAAATTCAGAGTATTTAACGTGTATATCGTACCCTTTGATAGTACTATAAAAAAACATTGGGAATGAAAAAAGTTTCAAATCATTTGCACGAAAATTAACGGAGTTATAATGAAAAGCAAGTTTCTCGTACCTTTTTATACCATGCATATATGAAATATACATAGTATATTAAGTTAAGTCCCAAGTTTGTAACGCTTAAAAATAATGATGCTAGAAAAAAAATTTTGTCATAGGTGTTCATAAAATCACCTAATTAGTCCATTTCCGGTTGTCCGTCCGTCCGTCTGTGGCACGATAACTCAAAAACGAAAAAAGATATCGAGCTGAAATTTTTACAGCGTACTCAGGACGTAAAAAGTGAGGTCAGGTTCGTAAATGAGCATCATAGGTCAATTGGGTCTTGAGTCCATAGGACCCATCTTGTAAACCGTTAGAGATATAACAAAATTTTAAATGTAAAAAATGTTCTTTATCAAAAATTAAACAACTTTTGTTTGAAACATTTTTTCGTAAACATCACTGTTTACCCGTGAGGGTGCCAATTAGGCGGAAATTTTATAATATATTATGTACTATATTTGATTATCAGTTATGTTTGTGTCACATGTTTGTATGTGTTATGTGATAAAGAAATCAACACTGACAATGCATGGTATTTTAACAATTAACTCAGTCAATTGTTTGTTTTCACTTGTTTTATATTTTATTTACTACGGGAACTAAAATTAATGCTTGCCACTTTCCAATTTACTTTAAGAGTTTTGACAACATGCTCAAATAGTTCAAGCAGTTTCGGATATAGTTTAAAAAAAAGTATGGAGATAAAATATTCTACGGGAAAAGAACTAAATTTTTTCCCTTTAAACTTAAGTTGTAACTTTATTACTTTTCGAGTTATTTAACAATAAAGACATTTTTTTTTGCTTTTAAATTGTAATATTTCGAAAACTATATATCGGAAACGGCTTGAACTTTTTGAGCATGTTGTCAGTGTCAAAATAAAGTAAATTGGAAGCATTAATCAGTTTTTGTGCTGAATAAAATATAAAAAAGTACGAGAAACTTTCTTTTCATTAATTTTTTCATTTTCAATGTTTTTTGCACTACTTATTAAAGTGTACAATATACTTTTTTCAAAAAAACGTCAAATTTTTCAGTTATTTAACGTTAAATACTCCGAATTTCAATCGCCAGTAACTCGGAAAGTAATTTTTTAGTGGTGTAGGCCTACTGGGGAACTCGCCACAATAAATAACGCATCCCAATACACATTACCTCATGGGTTATGTGTAAATCTGTGTATTAACTAACTGGCACTATATTTTCCTATTTAAAATTTGAAAAATTTACATTACATATCAAATCGAAATTAAACAGTTCATTAATAAAAGAAGTATAGATTCACATCCAAATGGTTAGTGTGCCCAGCGAAGCGGGTGGGAATAAGCTAGTTTCACATATACAAATTAAAAAACATGTGCACTTAGTTGTTTTCATTAAGTCAATGAAAACTAAAACCCAATTTGTGTACGGGTGGGATTGCCTCTTTGCCTGTGATAGTTTATACTCATACCCACGAAATATGAAACATTACGAGAAAATATAAAAATAATAGTCTAACGAAGAAGAGTTTTGTAAATATTTCAATTAAAAAATAAACATTTATGAGAAACACTTTCGTCGGCCATTCTTTAAAAGAAAATAAAACAAGAATATTAATTATTTTTAGTAATTACTAGATGACCCGATGAACTTCGTTTCACCTAAAATTTATTTAATTGTAACTGCTAAGTATGTTTGAAAAATGCTTCAAAATGTTGAGTTTCCTAATAAAAAGCCATAAAAAAGTATATTTAGGCAAAATAAACACGCTTTCTTGCCATAAAATTAAATTAAATTTCATACCTTCTTTGTTCTCGCAAAAACGCTGTCAGCCATTTTGGTTACATAATATTGGTAAAAACAGTAGTAACATTAATTAATGCTTATTATTTTTACCTGTTTGATGTCACATCATGGCGACTCGTATTTTAGGTCACGTGATATATATATTAAAAAAAACTACTTTTAATTTTAATAAAATAAAACAATAATGTGCTTTTATGACTCAAAATTTTATTTAAGTATATTTCTACGTAAATTTTATTTTTTCAAATTTCATAATTTATTTTTCACTACCGAAAGTACTTACTCTATTCCAAAATCAGAATACTTATATTTTTGTCGTGAAAGTTTGAAACTTTATTGTATCAAAGGAGAGATTTCTAAAAGGAGAATAGAAAGTTTTATATTAATTTTCCTCTGAAGTGAATAGTTCGTGAGACTAACGCGTCTAAAGTGTTAAGAATTATTTTACCAATCCTTCCCCAGTAGTGTCAGTAAACAGCTTCATAACTCAGAATGAGCGTAGGGGAGACCGGATACAAAAGTAACGGCCGGCGGGTCGAAAGTAACAAATGCTTTGTAGGTTTATCTAACAGTCGAAAAACTGCTTCACTGCCGTCAAATGATAGCCAGTGGCGCCCTCTTTATTTGCAATCCGTCGCCGTGTGAGGACAATACGTGATTTTACAAATCAGAAGTAGGATTTTTTAAATTTACTTATTTGATATAATAGCCTGATATTAATCAGAGTGTTTGCATATTATGATTTCTTTGTTTACATTGATTGTACAGTGTTTTAATTCGTTTTTGCCTACCACCATCCGTTTTAAGGTTATCTTTATTGTTTTACCAAAAATGTGATATTGTACAAAAGTAACATAGCTCTGTGGGTATACAAGTAACATGTTATTTAAGTGGGTACACAAATACACCAATAAAATGTTACTTAAGACTGATATTGAATAATCTGATTAGAATATATGATTATCATATAATAATAGACCGCATTACTTAAACTAAGAAAAATTTTTTCGAGGAGTTAATAATATCGATTTGTTTTCCAAAAATATATTATTTTTATTTTTCTTGTTCATATAAACTTTTCTAATAAGTCATTTGTGGATTTATTATATCATAGCATATTTACTTCAAACGCCTTACTTTGTCCTTTAACTTTCGTGTTACTTTCGGCCCGCTAGCGTGGTCGAAAGTAACAACTTACGAATTTTTTATTAAGTCTATGTGATTCATACAAAATATACAATTACAAGGAAAATGAAGATTACTAATGTAAAGAGCATGCACAGAATTTATATATGAATATATTAATTACATTAAAATACTAACACCTAACCAGCAACCAAGGTGAAAGTACAAAATGTTACTTTTGTACCCGGTCTCCCCTACTTTTGAAATATGTTTTACGGATATTCGTACATTATTTAAAATTTGAGAATTTGATACCTCGTGAAATATTTCCCCATGGGAAAAAGTAATTTGGAAACGTTTATTCCATTTTTGTAAAGCTTGTCTAAGATATTAAACGCAGTTTAAGAGATTGAAAGCTACCTTCTGTAGGAAATGAAGCGTTTGACTCAGGAATTATCTCCTCGTCAGTAGATTTTTATGGGAGCCGGTGGAAAAAGTTTGTCTGAGTGTACTCAAAAATGTCATATACATGAGTGCTTGTGCTTTCTCGATTTACGCCTATGCGGCGAGGCAGAAGTTCCCCCCTGATAAAAAAGTTGAATTCAATTCGAATTAAAATTTTCGAGTTCATTTCGCTTTGATTTCGAGTTCAAAGGGAATAGAAATTCAAAGCGAAATGAACTCGAAAATTCACATAAAATTTTTTTTTGTTTTTAAAATTACAATTTAGGGGATTGAATTCACATTGGCCCAGTTTATACATATTGAGTAATTTAGTTCATTTTAAAATTTGTTTATGCAACACCAATTACATGTTTGGTGTAATATTTTATAACTTTCTGCATTACCATCTGAGATTGCAAATTTCTAGTACTCTGATGTCACGTTCAGATGGCACAATTTTTTAATTTTGATAATTTTAGACCATGGTTAATTTTAGGCATTTTTAATTGGCGAACGAAATTACCTAGAGATGGCTCTGGTGTGAATGCAATATGGCCGATATAGAGGATTTTCGTTCAAGTTGTCCAAATAAATTTTTGCATTTTTTTTTGTTTATTTGTTTTTTTAACATGGAGAAAGCCCTGGATATTAATATTGGTGATATATTTTATCTACTTGGTGGATCAGTAAGGCCGTTGATGGAAGGAGAGGCGCTTTCTCGTTAGAAAAACTTGTTTTTCTGTGGTATCCAATCGAAGCAAAATAATTGTTTATTAATCAAATCTTCATGTTTGCAAACGTCGAACATCACCGAGAAACCTCATGAGATCTAAATCAAAGTGTTTGTAGCCAATGACAACAAAAAAATCGAATGCTATTGTTCTTGCAAAGCGGGCGCTGGAAGCAAGTGCAAGCATGTTTTTGCGACATTGTGCGACAACTGACGCCTGTAGATCTTGTTTTCCCACACTGGGGAACACCACAACGTTTTTCATTTTTGATAATTTCCATCTCAACAAAAAAAAACATTCAGCACTTGTATAGCTGTCAAAACTCAAAATCCTCTATAATAGTTTCACTAATCTTCGCTGCGCGGCGCCACCGTATCTTGCGATCGCGAATTGCAACACAGAAAAACTATGTTAGTGATAATATATGTACAGTTTTTATAAAATAGAAAATTCTTCGATTCATAGAAAATAGGGTTTTAATTTTGGTAATATTTTCGAATTGAAACTCATTTCGTTTGACGATTTTTACATTCAGATGTTTAATGTTTCTTCAATAAATGAACTAAATAGTATTATTTCTATCAAGCGTCTGTTATCTTTTAATTTTGTAGTCACACATTAAATTACAAATCTGATCAATCCGAAAAGAAAAAAAATCTGCAAAATTAGGGTACATCGACAGTATATTCCCAAAAAATCATATAATCAATTTTTTAAATTGTAAATTTAGCTCTTTCTATAAATTTTAAATCGTCATATATTATCTATCTTTTACTAACTACAAAAACAATATATACCGATTGTAAGCGTCTCGTTAGCCATATAAAATATATCAAGTAAGAAAAGTTTTATGGACGTTCTTACGTATAACACAAAGAAGAAATGCGCGCTGTATAATGGTGTATTATTGTTATGCGTTACTGACCGGCTGGGATCATGTATACGCATATACAATCTTTCTTATGTATACGCATATACAATCTTTCTTTTTATACATAAGATCATCCGTAAGAATCATTGAAATAATAACATAGAGACCAAAAAAAAAGTACGCGTATAGCTGTCTTCGTCTCTAACCAGTATATAAAAACATGTGTTGTCAATTATGTGTCGATTTATTTGCGCTTTGGTATATTTTAGGTTAGGTATATTAATTAATATTTTGAAATTTTCTTGTTTGGAAGAACAAAAACATTAAAAAATCATTTTTCTAATTAGTTGTATAGGATTTCAATGAAAATCATATGCAGTAAATTGAGTTTAGGAGATTTTTAGATTTTTTTATGTACGTGTACAAAATGGAAAGAAGGTCCCTTTTTAGGTTTCTTTTTTAGAAGTCAATAATTATCTTATTGCGTATCCTATGCTTTTACGCCTCTATTTTATATATTACCTCTATGGTAAGAACTCTTACTTCATATAAAAATAAATGGCTAACGATATGGTTTATAAATAGTTTAACATGATCAGATTATAGGCTGAATTATGGACGGTAGAAGTGAGATTAATCGCTTTAGTTAAGAGTCAAAAAAAAGTGTACATCGACAGTAGCTTGTGTACCGAAAGGTATTTGATTTGAACTTCTCTATCCTTCTATAACAACTTGTTTAGATCTCTATCTTACTCTTATTACCTACTTTGTGTTTGATGTGAACTACTCTATCCTTCTGTAGCAACTTGTTTAGTTCTTTATTTAATAAAATAATATTTAACATAAAATTACTTAACATCATTACTCTTAGTCAATGATATTTAAATAAGAGTGTTACAGTTCACAAATTAGTATGCCGTTTTAATTAAATGAAACAACATATATACAACTCTTATTACTTTGAGCATTTTTTTGAAAACTTACACTTTTGCTACAGCTACGCCATCCTTATTTAATGCTTTTCTGTGTACACTTTTTGGTATACTCAATTGGACAAAAAATGCATCAGATTACATATAATATTATATGTAAAAAGAGCATTTTTTGTGACATTAAGATACATTAAGATGGCCCGCCCTTCTTTACCTCCACATTTATGTAGTTATATGGATTAAAAGTTCGAGCAGTGAAACTTTGGGGTTTTTCTTTTCTTTTTTACTTTCCCGGAGTGGTGCAACATGTTTAAAAAACAAAATGGCGTCAAAAATGAAATTTTTTTCAGAAATTTTATCATTTTTATTTTATATTCGCAAAAAGAGACATCGGTGCATATCCAAATTTGGTAGGTTTGTAGTCAATGTTAAGAACTACTCCTCATATTTTTTTGGTGGGGTTTCGTCCCTTCCCCTCCCAGTTATATATATATGTATACATACACATGGTAAAACAGTTCATTTGACTATAACTTGAAAAATATTCGATTGATTTTAATGAAACTAATATCAATAGTAGGTTTTATTACTTACAACTTTCGGTTAAAATATTAGAGAAATTCGTTAAATAGTTCGGTCAAAATTTTCAATTTAGGGAATTGTTTAAAATGACTGCCATTTTATGCCATTTTGTCCTACGAGCTTAAATCAAAAACAATTGTAATAATCTATTGCAAAATTCGAGATCAGCGACCCCCAAAACCCCTTTATACGTCATAAAAATTTTGAATTTGCAAAAAATATGAAAGCGGGAGGGGAAGGGGTGGATGTTGTAAAAAGTGCTATATTAATAAAAGCATCTAAAATTTTGGGTTACTTTAGCATTTTAAACTATTTTGACCTCTTTTTAAAATCTTTTAAGATACATTTATTTCATACACCCCTTCCCCCTTACAGCGCGCGGATTAAAACTTAAAAATTTTGCTTTAAACCATATAGGCCTCTTTTAAAAATAGTTTTCTCATGCCAAAGCAAAACACACCCCCCAAAGCCAGTCCATACACCCCCCAAACAATTATTTCCAGAAAGTGTTAAATTTTCCGTTTTTCGCAAAAATATGGATCAAGGAGTCATTTTACGGGTAAGCCACTTATTATAAAATCGAAAGATAATAAAAAATGCTACAATTTAAAAAAAATTTAACCTCGTAGGACAAAATGGCATAAAATGGCAGCCATTTAAAACAATTCCCTAAATTGGAAATTTTGGCCGAACTATTTAACGGATTTCGCTAAAATTTTAACCGAAAGTTGTAAGTAATAAAACCTACTATTGATATTAGTTTCATTAAAATCAATCCAATATTTTTCAAGTTATAGTCAAATGAACTGTTTTACCATATGTATGTATACAAATATATATAACTCGGAGGGGAAGGGACGAAACCCCACCAAAAAATTATGAGGAGTAGTTCTTAACATGGACTACAAACCTACCAAATTTGGATATGCACCGATGTCTCCTCTTGCGAATATAAAATAAAAATGATAAAATTTCTGAAAAAAATTTCATTTTTGAAGCCATTTTGTTTTTTAAACATGTTGCACCACTCCGGGAAAGTAAAAAATTTCAAAAAATACTTATTTTGATGTGAAAAGAAAAACCCCAAAGTTTCACTGCTCGAACTTTTAATCCATACACAAGGCGTAATTTCACTCTACTAGTCCGAGAAGCTTTTTTACTCACTTGAAACTCCCGTTAATTTTTATATAAATACTTTTTTAACTTACATTCTTTTTTTATAGTATTTCTAAAAGTCTACGATATACTTGTTTTAAAAAAAAACGCCAAATTTTTCAATTATTTGACGTTAAATACTCATTAAATACTGAATTTCATTAGACAAAAACTCGGAAAGTATTGACTTTTCGAAATATGTTTCAATGGCTTTTTTTTTGCTTAGAATTTTTTCCTATATCGAATCCCGTCATCATTTTTAAATAAACTTTTCCACCCCCTGGACAAAATCGCACAAATTGTTGTTTTTAATTTATTTAAGTAAACTTTAAGGAATGCAGTCTAACAGTTTTTATAAAGATTCATTGATTGTTCCTGGAATCCGAGATATAAATCTAACGGCTCTCCATTACATTTCTACAAAAAATGTACAAAAATTCATTTTTTAATGCACAAACTAGGAAAATTATCTTCCCATAATTTGCAAAATTCTCAAAGTTTATAAATGCCTTTTAGAACCTAATGCAAAAAACCGCATCTCGATCCATCTTACTTTAGAAATTTTCATGCTTAAATGTTAAATTTCCTCGCCTACAATGAAAGTTCCAATGATATTTATTCCAAGAAATCTCCCAAGAAATTTTCTTCAGCTTTAATATTTACGGAGATGATACCGTTTTAAGTTATAAAATACAAAATTTGAAATTGTATTCGAAATGTAAATGTCAAAAATAGGTGTCATTCGATTCGTAATTTTATGTAGAAAGTTTACTGGAAAAAATGAAATGGCGCTAAAAAAAATTGCAAAAGTTATAAACAATTAAGTGACAAATTAAATAGGGGGCTCAGTTTTTTTTTAATAACTCAAAAAATATTGAAAATTTTCGAAGTCTGAAATTTGAAAAAATTATTTTTATGTAGCTTTTAACTATAAAAATTAAAACAATTAAAAAATTTTAAAAAAATAATAATATTTCTTAATATTAATAATTAGTAGCTAAAAAGATTGTTAATTAACAAACGCATTTTTAAGCAACAAATAAATTTTTTTAAGAAAAAATTTTTTTATTTTAAATCATAATTTGTGTTAATGAACATATTGCAAAAAAAAATTTTCGATTTACTCATAAACAATGTATTTGTTTATAACAATTTTTTAAACAACAATTGCAAAAAATTTGAAAAAATTATTTTTATGTAGCTTTTAATTATAAAAAATTAAAACAATAAAAAAATTTAAAAAAATATATTTTTTCATTACTTTTTTCATTTGTTAATATTCAATTGTTAATATTCATTTGTTAATAACAAATTGAAAAATCAAAATTTTAAAATTTTAAAAACGGTAATTTATTTGTAAGCTTAATAAGAATAACTTCACGGAGGGAAAAAAATTCTGGGGTTTTAATTTAATAATTATCGGAGATTTTATGTTAACATTCTATATAGAAACAAGTGAAAACAAACAATTGACTGAGTTAATTGTTGAAATACCATGCATAGTCAGTGTTGACTTCTTTATCACATTACACATACAAACATGTGACACATATACTCAATGTCACAAAAAATGCTCGTTTTAAAACATTCTATTATAACATAACATATGATGAGTACGCTTAGAATGTTTTAACTGTGGCACTTTTTTTGACAGTGAGTGTACATAACTGATAATCAAGTATAGTACATATTATAAAATTTCCGCCTAATTGGCGCCCTCAAGGGTAAACAGTGATGTTTACGAAAAAATGTTTCAAACAAAAGTTGTTTAATTTTTGATAAGGAACATTTTTTACATTTAAACTTTTGTTCTATCTCTAACGGTTTACAAGATGGGTCCTACGGACCCAAGACCCAATTGACCTATGACGCTCATTTACGAACTTGACCTCATTTTTTACGTCCTGAGTACGCTGTAAAAAATTTCAGCTCGATATCTTTTTTCATTTTTGAGTTATCGTGTCCACAGACGGACGGACAACCGGAAATGGACTAATTAGGTGATTTCATGAACACCTATGACAAAATTTTTTTCCTAACATCATTATTTTTCAGCGTTACATCTTGGTATGCATTAATATTCCCATATTAATGCATACTATAAAATTTGCACCTAATAAGCGCCCTCGTGGGTAAACAGTGAAGTTTACAAAAAAATTTTTCAAACAAAAGTTGTTTATTTTTTTATAAAGAACATTTTTTACATTTAAACTTTTGTTCTATCTCTAACGGTTTACAAGATGGGTCCTACGGACCCAAGACCCAATTGACTCATATTGCTCATTTACGAACTTGACCTCAGTTTTTAGGTCCTGAGTACGCTATAAAATTTTCATCTTGATATCTCTTTTCGTTTTTGTGTTATCGTGTCCACAGACGGACGGACGGACGGACGGGCGGACAACCGGAAATGGACTAATTAGGTGATTCTATGAACACCTATACCAAAATTTTTTTCGTAGCATGAATATTTTTAGGCGTTACAAACTTTGGACTAAACTTAATATACTATGTATATTTCATATATACATGGTATAAAAATTGTTAGTTAACAATTACATAACTAATGCAAAAATTAGGAAAAAAAATTTTTCAACCACGGATTATTGTTTATTCATGTATCTCAAAACTACATTAATTTTTTATTTATTAATATTCATATTTCATATGCGCGCGAGAGCCAAACTTGCCATATTTTGCGCTATTTTCAAGGCTCTGTAAAAATTTTAAATATTGGAGATACAATTTCGGCAGTAGAAACTTTATTTTAGGAAATTTCTTCATCTTTTTGGATCTTTTTTCAGATTTCGAAAATTTTCAATATTTTTAGAGTTATTAAAAAAAAACTGAGCCCCCTATTTAATTTGTCACTTAATTGTTTATAACTTTTGCAATTTTTTTTAGCGCCATTTCATTTTTTCCAGTAAACTTTCTACATAAAATTACGAATCGAATGACACCTATTTCGTAATATTCGGAGAATATACAAAAAAGTTAGAAAAAATCGTAGATGTTAACTAGACTAATATACTCATGTTTTCTGCAAATTTGTATATTATAAAAATTTCATTTAGCTAGTACAGATAAAATAAATAAAAATCTTAATAACAACGAAAAAAACTGTACGAACGATATAATTTAAAAAATCTTATTTCCTTTAGTAATGTAGGTGTTTACTTATTATATTCTCTCCTCTGTCACATGTTTTAACATAGTCTATAATCTATATCTATTCTCTCTATTATAACAACGCTATATTTGTGGCGACATTATCAAAGGGATAAATAAAAATGTTTTGCAAATTTGAAAATAATATTTACATTTTAAAATCTCGTCTATAATATAGACATATTATAATATAATTAAATGTTCATTTATTAGGGTCTTCAGGTATGAAATTTATATTATTTATGTTTTATGACTCTTATTATAGGTACGTAATAAAAATAAACACACAAAATGTAGAGATGTAGAACATGCATGGGCAAACGTGGCTTAGAGAAGCCACTCAGACTTCTGTAACTAACATACCAGTAAGACAGTGATACCCTAATCAGTGTCAGCCAATAATACGAGTAAGACAGGGAGACAACATTTTTTTCTACCTATCTCATTACTATTAGAGAAACTGAGATAGGTAAAAACGGCGTATACCCGTCTCGCTTCCTATGAGCAATATAGACTTATATAAAGAGACACACAATAAACTTTAAGACACGCAAAAAACTTATAAAAATGGTGACTTTGACTTAAAATAACTCGCCCATGCCTGATGTAGAATATTATGTAGATGAAAAATACGAAAAAATTTAAAGGTTTATCCAACTTGTGCGTTTGTACCTATTTATAAAAATTACCTCACACAATGAGATTATCTTATAACAAATTCCGGTGTTACCTATTTTATATTTGAAGTAAATACAAAAAAATACACTATCATCCGTTTTAATCCGACGCTAATATTATATTTTTTTTATCAGATGCCGCACTTTTTTTAGTAATTCGATTCCCACCTTTGACAAAAAATCTACAAGCCGAAATGCATGGCTATCGAGTTAGAGCAATTTAAAAAATTTTCCGTATATTCTTCATTTTGTTAAAGTAGCGTGAATGGCTAGCTGTACAAAAAACTATTGGACTTGGTAGTAAACGTAGGATGAACAAATCGAATGAGTTAAAAAATTTTTGTTACGTGTTATTTATCTCGAAGAAAATAAATCAAAAAAAGTTTTTATACACTTGATGCAATTAAGGAAAATTCTCAATCTTTAAATTTTTCAAACATGTATAAATATGGTCGGTTCATTTATAGTGCTTGATAAATTAATTATTTTTAAATAAAAACTGTTGATTTTTTGTATATAGATAATTACAAGAAAATCAATCAATTTTTGTTTGTTTTATATTTATTTAAAAGACAAAAATTATAGATTTCAAATAGAACTCTCCGTTTATTCCGTATGTTTGAATGCAAATGAGAAGACGGTAACCAGGTAAGCGGTCGCTAAAATAATTCAGTGTGGTTTCAATTAATAATAATATATTAATATCTGTAATTTTTTTACGTTTAAATGAATAAAATAGCGAATAATAATTTATTTAGTCTCTTATCATTTATTTATGCTAAAAAAATGAAAGAAGTGTATTTTTCTCGAATTTTGGGTCGTTCCAGGAACAAGCCGTCCACTATTTAGAAAATTTATTAGTTGAGGAATTTTTTTCTTACATGTGCCTGTCAAATATTTCCGTGGTTTGTTTCCCTTAGATCTGATAAAATCCATCATTGAGTATGAATAATTTTCGTTTAGAAAATTATTGCAGGATTTCGTTTGAAAAATGGTCCTGAACAGAAAAGTACAGGTTGCCGGAATAAAAAATTCGTAAAATTGGAAAAAACGCGTTTTTTCGTTTTTCATCCCTCAAAAAGTGAATGAAAAATCAGAATTTGAATAATTGATTGATGAGAGCTTTAGTTTGTGGAAATCCATATTAAAACTTGTAAATAATTAGAAACTAATTAATATTTATTTTGCAAAGTCCACTTTAATTAAAAATAATTGTGACAATTGTTTCGATTTTTATGAATACATATGATACATTTGTATGAATATGATGTAAAAATCGAAACAATTGTCACAATTATTTTTAATTAAAGTGGACTTTGCAAAATAAATATTAATTAGTTTCTAATTATTTACAAGTTAGAATTTGAATATGTATATAATTTTTATTTGCCGAGTAATGCTTGCCCAACAACATCGCGCAAAAATTTTTGATCTAATTGTATTTTATGTGCTTGATTGTTAATTGTTATAAGACAACGCGAAAAATCACCCAAAAATAACGATTTTCTGTTCTATACATGCTAGCGAAATGGGATTTTCAACAATCGACTAGAAGTAATGTCAATTAAGCAGGAAAGTTAAAAAAATTTCATTATACACAATGCAACCCCAAAAATTGGGGAAATCTACAAATATATTTTGTATACATATTAAAAATCTGATTTTTTCATACTATTTTTGACGGATGAAAATCATAAAAGTTGCGTTTCTTAAAATTTCACGAATTTTTTAATAGAAAACTGAAGGGCTTGAATTTCGAAGAACATTTTTTGTTAATTTTGAGCACAATTACCTATATGGCTTTCTCCATGTTAAAAAAACAAATAAACAAAAAAAAATGCAAAAATTTATTTTGACAACTTGAACGAAAATCCTCTATATCGGCCATATTGCATTCACACAAGAGCCATCTCTAGGTAATTTCGTTCGCCAATCCGATTAACAGAAAACACGATCCGAAGATTTTGTAGCAATTTACGTTGAATAATAGTCGAAGTAAACTGTGTTCCATTTTCAAATTTAATAAAAGATGGATAATATGTAAACTTTTTTGGATAATCATATCAAAATGAAAAAACTTAAGTATACCTAATCATACAAATTGCTTATAATATTCCCTAAAACCCAAATATCTGGGTGGGTAAATATTAGATTTGAAAAAAAGGATATAATGTTAGTTATGGAAAAATTGATTAACGTTTTCGAAAATAATTAAAGGGACGGTTAAATTTTACAATAGGTGCAGAAAGTTTTAATCTATTTTAATTACAGCTAGTTTCTAACTAGGGTATATAGTTTTAATGCTAAAATAAAAATAAAATATGTGCATCATTTATGGTAGTACGAGCACCAAGGCAATTTTAGATGTATGGTTGAAATTATTTGTACCTTATTTTTAACTTTGATAATGAAATTTGTTATAACTTCATGAATGTAGACGAAACATAAGAATACAATTTTCGATATCTGCCTTGGTTTTCGAAATATCAAAAGCTAAATAATTAAACAAAATTTTCGATTTTTTGAAAATTACTGCAGATATCGAAAAATTTTATTATTACCTTTCGCTTTATATTGATCTTTTATAACATGATTCACCTTCAAATTTGGAAATACAAACTTTTTTAAATTTGTGTTTTCACTACCATGCTCACACATCCTTAATAAGTCGGGTACAATGGGTTTTTTTTGTTTTAAATAATTTATCAGTTTTAACTCTAATTTAAATAACTTTTTTTTTAATTTCCACCAACTAGTTTTGTAGAAATCTATAAAATCATATCATCCATCTACCATTTTACCATAAAGCCAATGTTAAATATTCCTACTTTTTAAGTTATTATTTAAATAATCGAGCAAAGCCCCCTAAAATTTTCAAAATTGATTTAGACTTAGTTCAACTTAATATAAAAAAATCAACTTTTTTATTTAAATTGCGTTGATGCTCGTACATCGTTCAAACACTTTTCGAAACTAAAGTTTAAGTACATGAACTAATATAATTTTATTTTTCTAACTTTGTGCAAGCAAATCTTCTACAAATTACAATACAACTTTTTTTTAATTATAACGTTAATTAACGTTAGTCGATAAGACGAGAAAAAAACTACTTCAAATTACATATTTAATTAAATGAAAATGAACTTGTACATTGATTAATTTTCTCTGTGTAATTTTCCCAAAAAATACGAATATTTTTTTCGATTATATCGTTAAATAACGCTACTAAAAAACATTACTTCAAATGAGCATCTTCATAAATATTTTATTGAGGACGTAATTTTTTTTCAAAATAGATTTAAAAAAACGTATTTTTTCAAAACGAAGTATCTTTCTCGAATATCCATAATTTTTAAATTCCGTGTAAGTGGATATTGTTGTAAGCAATAGGTAATAGTACGGCAAATTAATACGGTTATATAAAAAAAAGCAGGTATACTTATAAAATGTTTGGTGTTGCGCCCATAGGATACCACTGTCCATAGTAAATTGTCATAATTAACACTTCAATTAAGTATCGAATTTTTCTGCTTTAGCATTGAAGATTCTACTGATAACTTCTTGAGTTATTCATGCAGGTGGATAATTATGATGTTTCTGATAATACAATATACATAGCTTTATACAGTGTAATATTTTGTTTAGCATCAAAAATGGTTAGAAATATCGAAAAAAAATGTATTGGGAAAAGTTGACCCATTTACCGATTTTCATGACGAAATTCGCATTTATTCCATTATTTTGATCTTCATTCAGAATGAATTTTTAATTTGATAATTAGTATGTTATGGAATGTTACAATAGGGTAAATTATCTAATAATTTATTTTTAATTGTTATGTATTCAAATATTTCAATAAATTTGTAATAATTACTCCTTAGAAAAAGTTCTTTCAGCCATTTGAAATTTTTTTTAAACGGGCTCGATTTTCACTACCGGGAGACTGTCTTAGAAACCCAGTTTATAATATTAAGTATTGACGAATTTAGAATGTTTAGTAAACCAAAAGAGTACAGTAAAATAATTTCTACAACTTAAATAATTTACTATTATAGAAAATTATTTATTATGTAAATGGGTTAAAAAAATTCATAAAGTGTCTATAGGAAATTTTTTATTTAACAAAAGTCGCTTAATAATAATGACTTTAAAATAGTTTAAATTATTTAAAATAGATATTATAAATTTGTGATCCTGGTACCTGGTTCAGAAACTTATTAGCTTGGTAGGCTGTACGAAATATGTAAAAGGTAAAGGGTTAGAAAAAGTGACCATTATATGCACAAATATTTCTTTGAATAAATGTTACCTGTTTTTTTGCACCAACCAATGAATAAACGCTAAAAAGTAACTGGTCAATTAATGAAAGTTTCTTCGGTACGAAATATTTATTCGTAGGTCAATCTATAAGCAAAAGTATTAGCATATTGTTGATATATTTGTGAGATAAACTATTTTCAGAATTTAAATATTGAATTTCTTGAAGTATATTTTGCTTTATTCATTCTATGTACGAAAGTTTTCTGTGTAACATATTCGTAATTTTTGTTTCGTTTTGTGATTTAAATTCGGTATTTTTTCCAAAAAGTACAGTATTTAATTTACTGGAACAGTGAATTGAGTGAATTATTCAACACAAAGGTAAGTCTCTATATTGTTTATTCTTATTATTTGATATTTTTTTTACAATTTGTGCAGCATTCCCCAAAAATGTAAAAACCTTCTTTTATTGAAAAATTGTTTAGAAAAGCAATTTTTTAAAATTGTTGTTTTTGATAACATTTTGAACCCATCCTCCATGATCCCGAAGTGTGTACCTCAATTGTTTTATTCATGTAATTGTTCTTTTATAAACAAAATTATTTAAATACACTCCTACATATCTCGGGTTTCCCTTAATATCTGCTGTAAATGGTCTACATTGACAAAAGACCATTAACATTCCTGTCGGACACCCCGTACATGCTATGTTTAAAGTGAATAGCTGACTGTTTTCCAAAGCAGTGTAGAAAATAATTTTTTTACCTAAACCTTATAACAAAATTTCTTTTTCAAATTTAGCCTACGTAAACGTCCTATATATGACAATTTGTGCTATATGATACCATTACTATCATATAACAAAAATTGTATTTAATGTGATACATGGAAGGAAAATCGAGTTTTCTTTATTTCGCCAAAAAGTCATTTACAGAATAACCGTTCAAACAGAAGAGCTTTTTAATTATTTTGATTTTAGTTTTTGTATTGACCTTCTGTTTAAGTAGTAGATAAGCTATATTTTGTATCGTTTCACATATAATATACTATTTTCTATATGTTTAAGAATATTGTAACAGAAGTTAAAATTCCAAAAAAAAAATACAGTGTGATCATTTTAATCTATAATGGCTAATAGTTAGTTTTGTAGTTAACCAATCAAAAATTAACTAACATAAAAATTGCTGGGTTTAATGGGAAACATCATGTTCAGACATCGAATTTGTACAATTCTTCGGGTTTCTTTAATAGCCAATTAAGATTCTAAACGGTTAGAGATAGAATAATACTTTAGAATTTAAAGTTGATCCTCATAAAAAACTAACACTTTTGTTTAAAACATTTTTTCGAAAAACGTTTAACTTCAGAGAAAATGCGGCTTAAAATTGTCAATTGCAATAAATTGAAAAAAGTACGCTTTCAGTTTATCGATAAAGTCATGGACAGAGAGAGCGAATGCCTTCTATTGACCTTGGCAACTTTTGGAAAAATTTTTTCCCGTAGTTAGCCTATTTTTTTTTTTTTGGTAAATGTAATATTAATATATTTTTAACGAAAGCTGACGATTTTGGAAAAAATGGTTTTGATGAAAAATGAGGATCGACCTTCTAATTTAAAGTGTTAGATCTCTTACCGTTTACGAGCTAAATTGGGTATTAAAGAGGCTCCAAGAACTTAGTCAAATGTGATGTCAAATCATGACGACCGTCATCAAACTACAACTTTTATTAGAGTTTTTTATTATTTGATTATTACCTACAAAACGAGCTATTAACCATTATAAAATAAATTAACCCACCCTGTATATCTCAACCAATTTGTATGTTAAAAATCGCCCAAGAAAACTTTTTAAAAAAATTTGAAAACAATAATAGTTTTTTGTAAATGTCATTGTGTTAGAAAATAAAAGGATCAATCGACGTACCTTCACCACATAGTTTCCCACTGACTTTTGATCGATTTTATTATTATAGCAGAACTTCAATAACTTAAACTGCGGTAACGTAAAAGAATTAATAAATTTTATCGTTTCTTCTTTCTCAGAGCCTTAAATATCTCTTATTTAAAATACAACCTCTGTAACTTAAACGAATAATTTTCGATTTGGATCTCGGTAACTTCAAGTAATTGATATTGCTCAATAACTAACATCATTCATATTTTTATTGATTATTTAAACCAACCCGCATGCACAATAAAAAAATAATATACCTATATACAGTGTGTCGCTTAAGATGGACCCTCATATTTTCGTTATTTATAGGAATATCGATTTGAAATTTTGCACACAGTCATACATGGTGATGGGTCACAATTTTTAAGATACTTAACCGAAATCAGAATTTTAAACTCCTACAAATTAACTAATAGTGTCATTTCTTAATATTTTGCCTAGCGTCAGAGATGGTTAGAGATATCGAAAAAAAATTATAAGAAAAAGTTGCTTGGAATATTTTTTTTATACCTATTTACCGATTTTCATGACAAAATTCGTATTTTTTTAATTTTTCCACTATCCTTCCTCTTCTCAAAATTATTACAAACAACATTTTTTCAGTTTTTACATTCCATAGCTCAGCAGTATAACAATTTGTTCTTTACTTTTATGTTGAGTGTGCTATAGAGTGTAAAAACTGGACAAATGGATGAGAGAGGATGTCTTTCTTTACTTACATGGCGTCATAAAACAAACGATTACGTTATCAAGACTGCCCATACATGATATTTCAGCAATTAACTGAGTCAATTATTTGTTTTTTTTTTTTTTTTTTTTTTTTAATTTAAATTTCCCTGAATAGGTATGCAATTAGCATTAGATTATACTTTCAATAAAAAAATGAGTAACATTCCAAAAGTAATGTAAACTTTTATTTTTATTTCCAGACTTCGGTATCTAGTTGAAAAATCGTATAATATATTTCACCAATCTCTGCCATTATACGTCACTAGAAGTTTTTTTTTTTAAATTTATTGCATTTTACTTTTGTAACTTTCACTCCGTAACCGTAAGGTATATTTTTTGGAAATTGTTTAAGTAAGATTTTCGCAGTTTTTGAATTAAAAAATTTTCTAGTGACGACATTATGTCTGAATTTAATGAATTCAATTATGATGATGAATCCGATTTTGATGATGAAGATTTTGGCTACGAAGATGAATTTTTCGACTGCAATAGTACCTTTGTATGGGATTGTCCACCTAATGAAACATCCTATGATAAAGAAACATATGCTAAATGGACTATGTTTGAACCTTCAAAGATTACTGTTTGGGAGGTTTTAAATATGATACTAGCATTGACCATCAGGTTCAATTTATCGTATGAAGCTCAACAGGCTATTTTAGAATTAATAAAGATTCTTGCTGGACCATCGTTTACTAATTTGGATGTTTCAAAATACTTAAATCGTAAATTATTAAATCCTGCCGAAGACCTAA
Source organism: Chrysoperla carnea (assembly GCF_905475395.1). Lineage (NCBI taxonomy): Eukaryota > Metazoa > Arthropoda > Insecta > Neuroptera > Chrysopidae > Chrysoperla > Chrysoperla carnea. Next base: position 70,173,344 of record NC_058341.1, read on the forward strand.
TAAAATATGTATTTTATTGTACTTTATGCAATAAACCATTAGCAGATCCGGTATCGAAATATAAATTAAAAAATAAAGAAGTTGCATGCTTAAATTGTGAGAAAGAATACAAATTAACAACCAAAACAGACAACTTTTTTATGATTCTCAATTTGGAACATCAATTACGGCAGATTTTAAATGACCCAGAGTTACGAGACTCTATTAACAATAATATTTTAAATCAAAAAAATAATCGCGGTGTCACTGATGTATGTGATGGTTCTAGATATAAAGAAGACAACTTCATTAAATCAAAACAAAACAAGAACGAATTTGTTTTAACTTTAAATGTCAATATCGGTGGAACATCCAAATTTAATAGTAGTAAGCATAGCATTTGGCCAATCCAATGTATTGTCAATGAAATACCAAAATTACAACGGAATAAGTTTGTACTTCTTGCAGCACTATGGTACACAATTAGCGAACCAAAACCTCAATTTATGAATCTTTATTTGAAATATTTCCTTGATCAAGTTTCAAAACTCACGAACACGGGTATTAAAGTCACAACGGGCGAAGGTACTGTTATAACATACTTTTGCAAAATTTTTTCTTTTCCTCTAGATTCAGTTGCTCGACCCATTTTACAAAATCGTTTGCAAGTCAATGGATATTTCGGCTGCAGTTGGTGCTACCATCGAGGAGTTTACGTAGCTAATAGCATGAGGTACCCACTCTTGCCCAATAATCCCGAAGAACGGAATCATGAAAAATATTTGCAAGATGTACTTAGAGTAAAAGAGTCTTCAAATGAGAATCCAAGTTCTAATAAAAGGCCAAAACTACGGTCAGATAAGGGGATTAAAGGGTCTAGCATATTGTCACAAATTAATGATTTCGATTGTGTCTGGGGCTTTTCTCACGATTACACGCACGCTGTTCTCTTGGGTGTAACTCGACAATTGTGGGAACAATGGAGCAAAACTCTTTTAACCGTTGCAGATAAAAAATTGATTGATGAACGATTAATTTCCATAAAACCTCCTAACGAAATTCATCGAGTTCCCCGTATTATGGAAAATAGAAAAAACTGGAAAGCTACAGAGTGGAGGTCGTGGCTTTTGTTTTATAGCGTACCAGTTTTAACTGGAATTTTAGAACAACGGTTTTTAGACTCTTATAAATTGTTTGTTAGAAGTATATTTGTTCTTCTAAAAACCAATATCAGTGCCAATAATTTAGTGCAGAGTAAACGAGACCTTCTCAGATTCGTATATGACTGTCAGATATTCTATAAAGAACCGTTTATGACTTTTAATGTTCATAGCTTACTACACACAGTTGACAGTGTAAAAAAAAATGGTCCGTTGTCCGTTACGTCTACGTATCCTTTTGAGGGCAATATGTTTCCTCTAAAAAAAACAGTGACCAGCCCAAAGGGTGTTCTATGCCAAATGGCTGACAGAACATTGCGAAATGCAAATTTCCAAAATCAAATGTGTCTTGCTTTGACCGATAATGAATCATGGAGTTTTTGTAGGACTTTGCTGAACAAACGAAAGTACGTTACAAAAAATTATAAAAAAACACAAGATGGGGCATTTTTAATTAAAGATAGGGATGACAATTCACAGGAGTTTAACCGGTGTATATTTAAAGGAACTATGTACCATAGTGAATTATATACGAGAACCAATAAAACGGACAATAGTGTAGTTTTTTTAAATGACATGCGTTATGCAAAAATTGAATCCTTTTTACCTCGTAACGATATCACTTTAGTTAAAATAAAGTTTTTACAAGTTTCAACTTGTAATAATTTGACGCATTTATCGAAGGTAGTAAGTTATGACAACCAATCGTTATTTATAAAAATTACGGATATTGCTGGCAAATTAGTTTCTATGTGTATTCCAACAACAACGGATAAATTAGAGTATAATACTTATGTATCTCAACAACCGAATAATTTTGAAGTACAATAAATTATTTACATAACCGATGTATGATTTATAGAGAATAATACGCACATACTCTATATGTGCGTATTATCATTATCCATTTTTAGCCTTACTTTTAGTCATAGAAAAATTGACGAATGTGATGAATCGTATAATAGTCTAGTTAACATGTACAAATTAGCAAATTAAATTCTGTAAAATTGTCTGTGGATAACTTGAACAAAAAAATTTTTCTTTCTCGCTGACATCTCCACCTTGACGAAGATATTTTTTATCGGGTGAGGAAGCTTGTGTGCCTTAATGAATCTGAGAGCTATATCGACGGTAGCATAGCTACTGGTAGGGTCACCCTAGTCGAACAGGTCTAAGATGAAAGGCCAGACAAAGAGAGATGGCTTAGTCTTCTAACTTAAAAAAAATTATATAAATTAATACTCAAATCACTGAACGAGAGTTGGTAAATTCGTAACGTAAATGTATTAATAAATGTATTAAGGTATTCAGTTTCACGTTTACTGGTAAATACAGATTTGTTCAAAAAGTTTTTACCACGTATTTTTTTGTATTTACAATAACAACAACTTGTATTCAATTAATTTCATTTCTATGGTAACATCTTTTTGTGCAATTTTTTTCTACCATTTATGTGGTAATTTTTTTTCGGAAACAAACGAATGCAAATATTTTAATATTATTATTATTCGAGAAATAACCCGTGGGTGATACATACATTCAACTAAAAAAATTGGAGAGTCTATGTAAATTCATGTATAAAAATTCGATTTTAAGTGGTCCTTGAGCCATAGTTGGAAAATTTATAAAACTCCTACAGTATTTTTTGATAGATATCCTAAAATGAACATTTTGACAAAATGAGTAGAAATCGTTATTTAGCATCATGAAATTGTTAGAATTGTTACTGTTAGTCAAATAATTTCCAATAATATATAATTAGTTCATTCTTTATAGCATAAATATATTATACATAAAAGTATCGCTACATAGTATAAAACATAGTCGCTTCTCGTTGTCTTAATAGATAGAGTTATTCTAGAGGATGGTCTATAACACCAATAATTATCGCGGTTTCTAATGTGATGTTGTTTAAATTAACACGTTTTTTGTATACATATAAAATTTGGTTTATATAAAACATAGACATGATTTATATAAACCAAATTTTATATAAATCATATCTATGATATATGACATATAGATAGGGGATCCCATATATTGAAATTGGTTATTTTGAAGTTGAATTTGTGATGAAATTAAAAAATAAATTTTATTTTACACCATATATAGATTCTCTATGTATATGTTATGTCTTATGTATCTATCATTTAAAGAAGACATTCTGTAAGTAATGTAAAAAATATTTATTATATAGTATCAGCATTGCATCCATGTGGAGCCGGTTCGAGCCGCTAGTGTATTCATAATTTTAAAAGTGTACAAAACAACCTTTTTAAGTAGGTAAAAAAAATGTGAATCATAGCTATTACACAGTACAGATAGCTCCGTATAGTTAGCAGGTAAAATTGTTATTTTCCACTCAAACTATTTCCATTCATTTGGGAATCGTTTGGGAGGATTTGGGAATATAATTTTAGAATTTGGGAATTATTAGTTTTCCTGTAATTAATGATTCTTTTTTCAGCGTATAGTTAGCAGGTAGGAAATTAAATCCACTTAATTTTTATGTTATTCGAAAGGAAATCGTTTGGGAATTACGATAAACACGGTTTCAGAGTTTGGGAATGTATAATTAATTAATTACACCTATTTTTTAGTTGATTGATAGGTTATGTTAATTAACCGTACATTAATTGTTATATAGCAGTATGGCGCCAATATTCAAATATTACTGAATAATTTATTTTATAATTTATGTAAATGTTAGGTTTTATTTTGCCTTAAAACTGTTCTTATTCAATTGGAAATCGTTTGGGAAGATTTCGGAATATAATTTTATTATTTAGGACTGATTAGTTTTCATTTAATTAATTAGTTCTTCAAAGCGTATACTTAGAAGGTAAAAAATTAAATTTTCTCCATTTTTACGTTATTTGATAATAATTTAGATGGACACTAATCTAATTAATTTGGGAATCACATTAATCACGGTTTCATCATTTGGGAAAGTATAATTAATTTATTAATTACATTTATTTTTTAGTTGATTTTTTTGTGGTTATATTAATAGCGGCAATATTCAAATGTTACTTCTTTGACAATAATTTTGTTTTTTTAATTTATATAAATTATTATCAAATAACGTAAAAATGGTGAAAATTTAATTTTTTACCTTCTGAGTATACGCTTTGAAGAACTAATTAATTAAATGAAAACTAATCAGTCCTAAATAATAAAATTATATTCCTAAATCTTCCCAAGCGATTCCCAATTGAATAAGAATAGTTTTAATGAAAAATAAAGCTTAACATTTACATAAATTAAAAAAACAAAATTATTGTCAAAGAAGTAACATTTGAATATTGCCGCTATTAATATAACCACAAAAAAATCAACTAAAAAATAAATGTAATTAATAAATTTATTATACTTTCCCAAATGATGAAACCGTGATTAATATGATTCCCAAATTAATTAGATTAGTGTCCATGTAAATTATTATCAAATAACGTAAAAATGGTGAAAATTTAATTTTTTACCTTCTAAGTATACGCTTTGAAAAACTAATTAATTACATGAAAACTAATCAGTCCTAAATAATAAAATTATATTCCTAAATCTTCCCAAACGATTCCCAATTGAATAAGAATAGTTTTAATGAAAAATAAAGCTTAACATTTACATAAATTAAAAAAACAAAATTATTGTCAATGAAGTAGCATTTGAATATTGCCGCCATTCATATAACCATAAAAAATCAACTAAAAAATAAATGTAATTAATAAATTAATTATACTTTCCCAAATGATGAAACCGTGATTAATATGATTCCCAAATTAATTAGATCAGTCTCCATGTAAATTATTATCAAATAACGTAAAAATGGTGAAAATTTAATTTTTTATTTTCTAAGTATACGCTTTGAAAAACTAATTAATTACATGAAAACTAATCAGTCCTAAATAATAAAATTATATTTCTAAATCTTCCCAAACGATTTCCAATTGAATAAGAACAGTTTTAAGGCAAAATAAAACTTAACATTTACATAAATTATAAAATAAATTATTCAGTAATATTTGAATATTGGCGCCATACTGCTATATAACAATTAATGTACGGTTAATTAACATAACCTATCAATCAACTAAAAAATAGGTGTAATTAATTAATTATACATTCCCAAACTCTGAAACCGTGTTTATCGTAATTCCCAAATGATTTCCTTTCGAATAACATAAAAATTAAGTGGATTTAATTTCCTACCTGCTAACTATACGCTGAAAAAAGAATCATTAATTACAGGAAAACTAATAATTCCCAAATTATAAAATTATATTCCCAAATCCTCCCAAACGATTCCCAAATGAATGGAAATAGTTTGAGTGAAAAATAACAATTTTATCTGCTAACTATACGGAGCTAGTACAGCTCCTTCCAAAATTCTTTCAAGAACACATGTTTCACATTATTATTGTAATACTTTATTTAAATACTTGTAGTTGGTGTGTTTCATAGATAAAATATGTCAGTGTGTTTTAATTCAGTTCAACAATTGGCTATTTTAAACAATGTAAGTGTGAATTCGTTTATTTTATATTGTAATACAATTTTAAATTTTGATTTTTTTCCAGATACAGAGAACGAATGAAAAATGGAATTATGGAAAATTTAAACTGATATTTATTTAATATTTGGTGTAATGTTTCGATAAATTATATAGATACTTTCACGGTCGTATATACAGGTCTAACAACTCGTTGCCCAAACACCACAATATAGTTAGCGTGGAATATTAACAAAATTTATTAAATCATATATCAAAAAATTGCTCTCTAAATGCTCCATCAGATTCCAAAATTGCTCCAGTTATTAAATTATCAATTAATTAAATATTTGCAATTAAAAATACAAAATTTTATTTTCCAATATCTCAGTAAATTGATAGTTTTTCCTAACGTTTTTGCTATCAATAAATTGCTCCCGTTTATTTCTTTCGGGATATAACAATAACGATTTATAAATATCAATTATTTTTGCATAATTAATTAAAATTAATAATTGCAATTCAAACAGGTATGTGATGACGTCATTCACAAGGGGAATGTCATAAACTAAGGGGAGCGGGAAGAAAAACAAAAAAGAAATAATAATAGAAAGTAAATAATTAGATGTATCAGTGAAAAATATCAAAAAATTGCTCCGTAAATACTCTTTCAGATTCCAAAGTTGCTCCAGTTATATAATTAATATGTAATTAAATATTTTCAATTAAAAATACAAAATTTTATATACACAAAGGGGTTGGGGGGGGGGGAGCATGAACATATATAACAATAGATTGTAGTTATTATCTATGGTTATGATATTTGTTTTATTTAATTAAATATTAAAAGAAAATAAACAATCATATGTATCAGCGGAAAGTATCAAAAAATTGCTCCGTAAATACTGTTTCAGATTCCAAAGTTGCTCCAGTTATATAATTAATATGTAATTAAATATTTTCAATTAAAAATACAAAAATTTACATACACAAAGGGGATGGGGGGGAAACATGAAAATATATAACAATAGATTGTAGTTATTATCTATGGTTATGATATTTGTTTTATTTAATTAAATATTAAAAGAAAATAAACAATCATATGTATCAGCGGAAAGTATCAAAAAATTGCTCCGTAAATACTGTTTCAGATTCCAAAGTTGCTCCAGTTATATAATTAATATGTAATTAAATATTTTCAATTAAAAATACAAAAATTTACATACACAAAGGGGATGGGGGGGAAACATGAAAATATATAACAATAGATTGTAGTTATTATCTATGGTTATGATATTTGTTTTATTTAATTAAATATTAAAAGAAAATAAACAATCATATGTATCAGCGGAAAGTATCAAAAAATTGCTCCGTAAATACTCTTTCAGATTCCAAAGTTGCTCCAGTTATATGATTAATATGTAATTAAATATTTTTCATTAAAAATACAAAATTTTACATACACAAGGGGAATGGGGGGAAACATGAAAATATATTACGATAGATTGTAGTTATTATCTATGGTTATGGTATTTGTTTTATTTAATTAAATATTAAAAGAAAATAAACAATCATATGTATCAGCGGAAAGTATCAAAAAATTGCTCCGTAAATACTGTTTCAGATTCCAAAGTTGCTCCAGTTATATAATTAATATGTAATTAAATATTTTCAATTAAAAATACAAAATTTTACATAAACAAGGGGAATGGGGGGAAGCATGAAAATATATAACGATGGATTGTAGTTATTATCTATGGCTGTGATATTTGTTTATTTAATTCTTTTTGAGGTTAATTATATCATTTTTATTCGCCGTTGTATTTTCATTAAAACATTTTTAATTTAAATAATGTTTCAATAAGTTACTTGAAGAATAATTATTTATTGTAATTATATTTTTATGGTTGTAAAAGGTGAGTCGACAAACCTTTATTTGTTTACATAAATTATCGATGTCTTAGGTTATTTGTTTATAAACTTTTATTTTGTTTATATATAATAATATTGTTGAATTTTCAGTTTTCAGATAAAAATATTGGCAAGCAGTTGGACTAAAATTATATTTCTAAAAAGAGATCAATCATCGAGATGATATTGAATCCGAACAATTCCCATAACTCGCCGATGTACCTATTAACCCGAATGTTGAATGGAAACCTATGAAAATATCTGACCAAGGCATTGTAATTACTAATTTCTCATGTTTTCTATCATTAGTATGTTTTATTGCGTTGAATTAGTTTTAATTTTTATTATTATTACTTTTTTCAGTTATGAAAATACTGATTCGTCAAAACACTTACGGAATAGCTGACCGAGCACGCGATACTAAAATCGACAAAGTTGTTGCCTTGAAAAAGTAAAAATGGAACATAATAAAAATTATAACCGATGAGCAAAGAAATTCCAGTCGTTCTACTTCATAAAGACAAAATTGATAATATATAATTTTAATTGTACACATACGTATTTTTATGGATTTTCAATGTTTTATTAAATAAATTAAAGGTGGAAATGATATTATATAAATCTATTGAAAATAAATTATTTTTATTTTAGTAAATTATTTATATACATATTAAGTGCAAACAAATAAACATATTATTAATAAACAAACATATTGCACATATTATTTACATTTTACATTTTTTTTACATTTCACTTTACATTAAATCTTACATTTTGGTCCGCTCAAAATAGTAATAATGCTTTTGCGTGAACTTATTCAAAGTCTCGGAAGTGCCAGGCTTGAGATAATTAACGCAATATATACATAAAAAACGATTTTTGGCCAATAATAGGTTGGCTGATAAGTCCCCGGTCTGACACATAGATGGCGTCGCTAGTATTAAATGCATATTATTTTTATATAGTACCAACCTTCAAATGATTCGTGTCAAAATTTGACGTCTGTAAGTCAATTAGTTTGTGAGATAGAGCGTCTTTTGTGAAGCAACTTGTGTTATTGTGAAAAAAATGGAAAAAATGGAATTTCGTGTTTTGATAAAATACTGTTTTCTGAAGGGAAAAAATACAGTGGAAGCAAAAACTTGGCTTGATAATGAGTTTCCGGACTCTGTATTTTTTCCCTTCAGAAAACAGTATTTTATCAAAACACGAAATTCCATTTTTTCCATTTTTTTCACAATAACACAAGTTGCTTCACAAAAGACGCTCTATCTCACAAACTAATTGACTTACAGACGTCAAATTTTGACACGAATCATTTGAAGGTTGGTACTATATAAAAATAATATGCATTTAATACTAGCGACGCCATCTATGTGTCAGACCGGGGACTTATCAGCCAACCTGTTATTTCAATAACCAACTGGATGAAAAAAAGGTTCAAACAAATATTGTCGAAAAGTTTTTTTCCTAAGAAAAATGTAGAATAAAAAATTGTGATATCTCAAGTCATTTTCCCGAAAATAGAGAAAAACGGCCAAATATATATATATTTATATGCTACTTAACAATATCTTGAAACTGATTGATATTCACTAAATTTAATTTTTCAGGGATATCACTCAAATTACTTTTCAGTAACGGCTGATTGTTATTTTGAGAAAAAAAAATAGATTAGATCCTTATAATAGTCCAAAATATAAGATCCAATGGCTTTTTCTCAAATTGAATGATTTTTCAGCAAAATTAGATTGGCGCAACTTCTAGGGTTAAGCGCGCGTGTATGGTAAAGTCAGCATATCCTTTACTTACTATCCTATACGCAGCAAAAGACTACTTAATTTTCATCAACGATAAAATAAATATGTGATATTTGTATATTTCTCAGTTTTAAAAAATCTTCACTAATAAATTATAACTTTTGTATTGATTGGGTAATATTGTAATGAAGAAGAGAATGTGATCTCGAAACAAATGTTATAAATAAATATTTTATGCGAAAAATTCTAAAATTGTTTTTTTTTTTTCATAAAAAATTACCCTTCATAATTTTTCATAAAAATTATCTTGCCCTATTGATTAATTGTCATCATTTAATTGTTAACTTTTTCCAAGAATTTCAAAATCAAACGGTCACTAAAATAGCGGCTTACACTTTAGTCTAAAAGTGTAAATTTTTGTGATCGTCATTTTAAAATTCTTGGAAAAGTTAACAATTATTTATTGATTGATGTATGTTTGCAATCTGATTCTTATTTAATTTGGATAAATAAATTTCTTAAAGAAGTTAATTATTTGTTTTATTTACGCTTTTGACTCCAATCGAGGTGCGATATAATTAGTGAAACTTTTGTTTTAATTATTATCTATATAATTATAATGTAAGTATGGAATTAAATATGTTATTATTTTCTAATTCATGAATTCAATAAACTTAATTGATTATAGCAAAAATGACGAATTGGGCCGCTGTTTCCATTACTGAAGTTTTAAATCGAATTGTTCAATTCGATATTTTTCTTGAAAAAGGAAAATTAAAACCAAAATCAAATCCTATTTGGAAGGAAATTTGTCAAATTTGGAAACAGAAATCTGGGGAATATCTTAAGACACCTGTTGCTTTGTATTTTGATATTTTTCAAAATAGACATAGCATCAAAACATCTTGCCTTGAAGCACGGAATCTACATTTTTCAGATAAAATTGAAAAAAATGATACTAATTCATCTGAAAATGAAGATCTGTTAGTGATGGATGAATTTATGGAAAATAGTGACATCAACGATTGTGATTTTACGATTCATCCGCAAAATAATCCTAAATTTGATAAAAAAAAACTAATTAATTTTAATGTGTTATTTAACGATGAACAGTGGTTAAAAATAAAACCAATATTGAAATATGATAAGAAACAACAGAAACAATATTATGCTCTGCGTAAAGGGTGGACACACATTCTCTCCGAATTAATTTATGTGCAGCAGAAGTTACCATGTGCGTTTAACTTTAAAAATCGCAATATTTATAAATTAGACAGTGCTGATAAAGATATTTTTATTATTAAAATTAATGGTGCTTGTGCTGACAAATTATGTAAAGCCGCTATTTATGGCGAGTGTACATTTTCTTTTGCTGATAGCAATGTATCAATGAAAATATACACATTAGATACTAAACAAGTTTACCATACAAAGAAAAGGCATGTGTCTGGTGAGCTGAGAGATCAATATGGGAAGGCTATGGAGTTCATGAAAAGTGAAGTATTCAATAGGAGGCTGATAGAAAAATTTAATGAATACGGTCAACAAATAGCTCCTATTATTCCATCGGTAAGTACTCTAAACCAAATCCGCCATGAAGGAAAAAAAAAACGACTTGGTATAGAGGGAGACTTATGGTATTCCCTTAGAAATTTAAAAAGAAATAATGTTGAGCTCAGTCCAGTCATTAAACAAATTGGTTTTGACAAATTTTTTGTTATGTATTGGACACCTGAACAAACGGATGTATATAATGATATTTTAAATTTAAATCCTATTGTATCAATAGATGCAACAGGGAGCATCGTTCGAAAGATTACGTCTGAGGGAAATTATTATTGTGGCCCAATATTTTTGTATCAGATCGTAACATATATTGGCTCTCTAATAGTCCCGGTTTGCCAAATGTTGTCCGAACGACACGATACAAAAATATTTGAGTTTTGGTTAACCGAATGGCTTTCTTCTAAGGCGAAGATACCTTTAGAAGTTGTAACTGATATGTCAAAAGCCTTACAAAATGCTATTTGTTTGGCTACTAATCATATCAGTTACAAAGAATATTTATCGCGATGTTACCAGGCTTTAAGCGGTAAATCCGTAAATTTAAATCCACCATATTTACGTATCGACATTGCCCATCTTATTCATTGGGTATCCAGGCTCAAATGCTTTATCAATAAAAATTTCCCCATAAAAGATTTTTATCTTAGAGCCATTGGTTTTATGAGCAATTTAGAAGCTTTAAAAGATGTCGAAAAAACAATGAAAGCTCTAATAAATATAAGTCAAAATGAAATAGGTTGTAAGGATGACATCAAGTGGGTGTTAAAAAAAATAGAAACATTTGAATTTGACGATACTACAATAAATTATAATGAAGTGAAAATTATGAATACATGCAATCATAACAATAATTGTGAAAAACATTTATCATGTCATGACAACGAGATAAATGTTGATGTATCTGATGAAAAACATTTATCACGTTGCCATGACATGATAAATGTTGATGAGCTAAATAATGAAGATTTATCTAGGTATATTCGCTCCGAGCGTGAATTTCGTTTCCATGACAACGATACACTACTTTAATTATAGAATTAATGGATGCATATATAATTGTGTGGATTGCATTGAAAACTTACATTTAAAATTTAATATTCTTGTTTCACAAATTTAAATAAATAATTACGATAATTAACATTTGAAAAATAATATTTGTACAATTTGATTTCTTATTTTCACAATTTTTAATGCATTAAGTTTAATTAATTAGTGTTTTTCAATCATTTTAATTTGACAGTTTCTATATCATTAACATGTAAATAATTGCAAATTAGTCATAACAGCCCACTTTATCTCCAAAATTTTTCACTTAAAGCGCTGGCATCGATTTTATTATCCCCACCATGACTACGCACACAACGAATAGAAGATCTTTTCCATCAAGCGCGAAGTGAAAACTCAAATGTTTCCATTAATTTTAACGATACAAATCCTTACTATTTGCCTGAGATTAAAAAAAATCTGGAATTGTTATTTAAAAAATTTCCGGCATGGACAAATGTAATGAGGAGGAATTATAACTCCGAACATCTGGTAGCAACTTCTTCACGGTCAGAAAATTATTTTAAATATATTAAAGATATTGTTTTAACAGATCGTCAACCATTACGAGCTGATTCATTTATAGTTGAGCACACTAAAACTCTAAAATCGAGAATGATAGAAGCCAGAAGTGCTTATAACAATACAAAAATAATTATAAAAAATTCTATCATTGATAAGAATAAAGACCAGAGTGTGCTTAATTATATTGAAAATTGGAAGAATAAGGTAATTGCTGACGAATCTGTTAAAATGAATTTTACTGCCGAAGAAGATTCTATAGATGTAAGTAAGAATTGTTTTGAAAGACCTAAATTCTTTTCCACGCCAAAAGATACCCATGCTGGCAATAAGCCCAATCAAGACCCAGGCAAAAAACAAACTACAACAAATCTTAATTTAATTCAAGATTCAAAAGAATATGATTTTAGAGAAATTTCCCTACATAAAAACTCTGAAAATAATTTTTCAATAATATTAAATAAAAAACCTGGGCACAAAGAAGACCTTGGTCTAGGTTCTACGGACCTATTAGCGATACCCCTCTCATGTAATAAAAAAAATGTAAATAATTCTTCATCGCCAACTATGGGTCCGCCAATAAAAAGAGGAAAGTATGTTACTGCATGTCCAGATGTGCAGATTTTACATGGAAACGCTGATAATCAAAATGCACAAGTTTACAAAAAAAAGAAGAAACAGCACAACATAATAAAAAACGGCAGCACTTTTCCTCCGTGCAAAATAAATAAACTTAAACTATTTCTTATAAACACGTGTCCATTTGACAGCTTGACAGAAGTCATGGCATTCACATATCTAAATTTTAAAAACTTTAGAGATTTCGTAAAACTTAAAATTAGCGAATCAGAATATTTTTCAACAGTATGTTTGTATGCAGAAAATGGCGCGAATTTTAAGTTTTACGAAAAAAGACTCAAAATTTTACGCAATATGTACCCGGAAGTAAATAATCGCATTGACTGCCGAGAAGATATTTCAAGGCTGTTTGAGGGGCTTATGCTTGGCCATGAGTCAATAAACGAAAAAAGCCATTGCTCAGATTGCGGATTATTTGAACAAAGGAGACTGTCTATTTTAAATGTGAATGCCACATTAATTTGGAATTATGGCTTCGATACTTTAGAAAGAAGTATCCTAAATGAGATCGAAAAAACAAGTTTTTATTGTAAAAACTGTCAAAATCGATTTTTTTTTCTCTAAATAACAAAGAGCCGTTATTGAAAAGCAATTTAAACGAAATCCCTAAAAAATTAAGTTTAGGGAATAAAACATATATTTTATCTGGCGTAATTGAGTTCAGTCCGTCCATAGTACCTAACGGTTTGGGGCATTATATTGCATAAACCCATACCATAAATGATAGATGGGTACAAATCAATGATTTGGAACCATCGCCAAGGATTTTACGAACTCAATTACCCAGTGTAAGAATAGCTACTCTCTTATATGTTTTAGTTTAAATAGAATTCCTTAAAAAAATTTTTAGATACTTTCAAAACATTTAATTTTATTATTATTATTTAATTTTAGATTCACATTTTTAGACTTTACATACCCCACAAATAAAAGTTAAAAAGTATGATTTAGATAAATTTTTGCGAGTTTTTAAGAGCCCAACGACTGAAATTATGACGCTTTGAAAGATCGGCCGGCTTCAATTCTTGAACTAGCTGTATTTTAACACTTTCAAACACAGATCTTTGCGTAAAATCGCCCTAGTAGTGCCATAAGATAGGCCAAGTTGTTGAGATCGTCGCCGAATCGATTCTTCTGGGTCTTCGGCAAAACTCTCATTTACAGCAGCAATATTCTCTATAGTTCGGTAGGACGATAATGTACACCATAAATTGGCCTGAACGCTCGATAAACACTTTTCAATATAATTGCACGATTTGTAAACGTTGTTGAGGCGTAAGTCTTTCCATGATGAAATGTCAATGAAAACTGAATAATAGTTATTTAGTTAGTATTTATATATAATAGTTAATAGTAAGTATTTAGTTTGACATTAGTCACGCGTAACATGTCAATATCACTCCACTGGAAAAAATACCTCCAATTTGATCACACTGTATAATTGATCGTTTTGAAAACGGTTAAAGATATCAAAAATGTTCACTCAACATTTTTATTTGTTATAAAATCAATCAGTTTCAAGATATTGTTAAGTAGCATATAAATATATATATATTTGGCCGTTTTTCTCTATTTTCGGGAAAATGACTTGAGATATCACAATTTTTTATTCTACATTTTTCTTAGGAAAAAAACTTTTCGACAATATTTGTTTGAACCTTTTTTTCATCCAGTTGGTTATTGAAATATTGGCCAAAAATCGTTTTTTATGTATATATTGCGTTAATTATCTCAAGCCTGGCACTTCCGAGACTTTGAATAAGTTCACGCAAAAGCATTATTACTATTTTGAGCGGACCAAAATGTAAGATTTAATGTAAAGTGAAATGTAAAAAAAATGTAAAATGTAAATAATATGTGCAATATGTTTGTTTATTAATAATATGTTTATTTGTTTGCACTTAATATGTATATAAATAATTTACTAAAATAAAAATAATTTATTTTCAATAGATTTATATAATATCATTTCCACCTTTAATTTATTTAATAAAACATTGAAAATCCATAAAAATACGTATGTGTACAATTAAAATTATATATTATCAATTTTGTCTTTATGAAGTAGAACGACTGGAATTTCTTTGCTCATCGGTTATAATTTTTATTATGTTCCATTTTTACTTTTTCAAGGCAACAACTTTGTCGATTTTAGTATCGCGTGCTCGGTCAGCTATTCCGTAAGTGTTTTGACGAATCAGTATTTTCATAACTGAAAAAAGTAATAATAATAAAAATTAAAACTAATTCAACGCAATAAAACATACTAATGATAGAAAACATGAGAAATTAGTAATTACAATGCCTTGGTCAGATATTTTCATAGGTTTCCATTCAACATTCGGGTTAATAGGTACATCGGCGAGTTATGGGAATTGTTCGGATTCAATATCATCTCGATGATTGATCTCTTTTTAGAAATATAATTTTAGTCCAACTGCTTGCCAATATTTTTATCTGAAAACTGAAAATTCAACAATATTATTATATATAAACAAAATAAAAGTTTATAAACAAATAACCTAAGACATCGATAATTTATGTAAACAAATAAAGGTTTGTCGACTCACCTTTTACAACCATAAAAATATAATTACAATAAATAATTATTCTTCAAGTAACTTATTGAAACATTATTTAAATTAAAAATGTTTTAATGAAAATACAACGGCGAATAAAAATGATATAATTAACCTCAAAAATAATTAAATAAACAAATATCACAGCCATAGATAATAACTACAATCCATCGTTATATATTTTCATGCTTCCCCCCATTCCCCTTGTTTATGTAAAATTTTGTATTTTTAATTGAAAATATTTAATTACATATTAATTATATAACTGGAGCAACTTTGGAATCTGAAACAGTATTTACGGAGCAATTTTTTGATACTTTCCGCTGATACATATGATTGTTTATTTTCTTTTAATATTTAATTAAATAAAACAAATACCATAACCATAGATAATAACTACAATCTATCGTAATATATTTTCATGTTTCCCCCCATTCCCCTTGTGTATGTAAAATTTTGTATTTTTAATGTAAAATATTTAATTACATATTAATCATATAACTGGAGCAACTTTGGAATCTGAAAGAGTATTTACGGAGCAATTTTTTGATACTTTCCGCTGATACATATGATTGTTTATTTTCTTTTAATATTTAATTAAATAAAACAAATATCATAACCATAGATAATAACTACAATCTATTGTTATATATTTTCATGTTTCCCCCCCATCCCCTTTGTGTATGTAAATTTTTGTATTTTTAATTGAAAATATTTAATTACATATTAATTATATAACTGGAGCAACTTTGGAATCTGAAACAGTATTTACGGAGCAATTTTTTGATACTTTCCGCTGATACATATGATTGTTTATTTTCTTTTAATATTTAATTAAATAAAACAAATACCATAACCATAGATAATAACTACAATCTATCGTAATATATTTTCATGTTTCCCCCCATTCCCCTTGTGTATGTAAAATTTTGTATTTTTAATGTAAAATATTTAATTACATATTAATCATATAACTGGAGCAACTTTGGAATCTGAAAGAGTATTTACGGAGCAATTTTTTGATACTTTCCGCTGATACATATGATTGTTTATTTTCTTTTAATATTTAATTAAATAAAACAAATATCATAACCATAGATAATAACTACAATCTATTGTTATATATGTTCATGCTTCCCCCCCCCCCACCCCTTTGTGTATATAAAATTTTGTATTTTTAATTGAAAATATTTAATTACATATTAATTATATAACTGGAGCAACTTTGGAATCTGAAAGAGTATTTACGGAGCAATTTTTTGATATTTTTCACTGATACATCTAATTATTTACTTTCTATTATTATTTCTTTTTTGTTTTTCTTCCCGCTCCCCTTAGTTTATGACATTCCCCTTGTGAATGACGTCATCACATACCTGTTTGAATTGCAATTATTAATTTTAATTAATTATGCAAAAATAATTGATATTTATAAATCGTTATTGTTATATCCCGAAAGAAATAAACGGGAGCAATTTATTGATAGCAAAAACGTTAGGAAAAACTATCAATTTACTGAGATATTGGAAAATAAAATTTTGTATTTTTAATTGCAAATATTTAATTAATTGATAATTTAATAACTGGAGCAATTTTGGAATCTGATGGAGCATTTAGAGAGCAATTTTTTGATATATGATTTAATAAATTTTGTTAATATTCCACGCTAACTATATTGTGGTTGCCCAAACCTGTGACCGATACGTGTATCGCTACTGGAGCTTCTTGATCTAGACTGCAGATGGCGTGCTTGTCGAAGTTCGTGTTATCAAAACGAAATAAAGTGATATCAAGCAAACGACTACTCATGCGCCACCAGTGTTCCACGCGGGAACTACTTTACGGTTCAACTATATCGATCACGCTTCACTCTATGTGATGGTATATGAAGTTAACAGACCTGTATATATGACCGTGGATACTACCAACTTCAGTAAAACTTTCGACCAGAAAAGGTAATATTTTTATTAGCGTAAACAAATTAAGTTTTTTTTTTTTTTTTTAGAAAAATTTTACAGTTTTAAAAAATAATTAGTTATTTGTCTAAAATTATCATTATCATGCAAATGCTTATTGAAAGAGTAGTTTTTGTTTTGCATTTTATAACAAAATAATAATTTTAAAAAATTTGCTCATAATTTTTCTTTTTATTTCTCCCCAAAACTTTTACACAAGCAGGAACAATTTAGAATAACTAACGCAAATCGAAAAAAATACTTTAAATATACTTAACCATCTGCATTGTAATTTCATATAAATTTTCTAATTACTTTCTTATTTTTCATAACTACGTGTAAATTTAGGCATAGGTTAACTATGGATAATCCAAGAAATAGTTCAAATAAGCATCTGTATTTTGATAAGCATCTGTAATGAATGAAAATGAACTAACACTATATATTATTATGAATGATTCAATATAAACTTCCCAAAAACTTTACTATTATATTGTTATGTTACTCTTTTGGTATGGTCCAGGGAAGATGCTGCCACCACCTGATTGTTTATTGTGAAGGATTAATCAGGAAAATCCTTGTAGAAAAATAACCAACACTTTTGATTTCTTTTAAAACTAATCTTTAATTACACTAATAATACTGTTTATATTTGATTATTAATATTTTGTTGATTTCAATTCAGCTTGATCATCAAGGTTAAATAATTACTGCATTCTTTTACGATGTTACTTCAAGTTGTATAATCACTGCATACTTTTAATAATTTTACATTGTCTTTTTATATAGTTAATTGTGGGCCAAAATATTGGCTATCGTGACGTATTATTTTAAAATATTTGGCTCGTCAGCAAAATTATTAAATTTATGTCAGTTTAAATAAATATAAAAAATAATAATAATATTAAACAAAACTTTGTTTATAATTAAGTAATAGTTTTTACTTAAAAATATGATTGATTTAGTGTATTAGAACCACTATTTTAAGGATAACGCTGTCTAGGGCCTAACAATATATGACGATAACAAAAGCTTATAGAAAAATAATTTCGATTAAATTTAACTTTTTTTTTAAATGAAGATTCAGGGACTGTAATAAAAAAATAGGAGTTGCCATTTAAAACCTTAAAGTTGGCCCCGGTTTTAGCTGAGAATATTTGGGGATTTGGGAGGGGGGAATGAGACACATGTTTAATCGTCTTACTAATTAAAATTAATCGTGTTTTCGACTGTGCCTATACTTATTAAATTTTAAGTAGATACATCAAATTTTTTTGTTTTATTCACAATTTTATCTGATTACGAGGTAAAAAACAAAGTGTATAGATGATAGCAAAATTTGTAATTAAGTTCAAAAAACAGTATATTAACTCATATTGACACATTTGAATTTAATATTGAACGTAGTCTGTCAATTTTTTGAATTTAAAGCATTAAAGCAATTTCATAAAATTAAATTAACGTGTAATACATTTATTTAGATTAAAGAATATACATTTCCCAAAAAGAAAGATTTTTATATGAAGCATATACACTTAAAGTTATTTTAGCGATTGGTAGCCAAATTTATAAAATTTATTTAAAAATAAGTATTTTCATAAGTACTTCGAATTTCTTAGAAATTACTTTTCGAGATAATAAAACTGAACAAGTGAAAACAAACAATTGACTGAGTTAATTGTTGAAATACCATGTATAGGCAGTGTTGATAACTCTGTCACATTGCACATACATACATATCTGACATATTTAACTGATATTCTCATATAATGCGCAAGTGTTGATGCGCACTCGTTTGTTTTTTTGACGTCACGTAAATAACAAAAGATACTCACTTTGATATTAATACATACTATAAAATTTGTATCTAATTAACGCCCTCGTGGGTAAACAGTGATGTTTACAAAAAAATGTTTCAAACAAAAGTTGTTTATTTTTTTGTAAGGAACATTTTTTACATTTAAACTTTTATTCTATCTCTAACGGTTTACAAGATGGGTACTACGGACCCATGACCCAATTGACCCATTTTGCTCATTTACGAACTTGACCTCACTTTTTACGTCCTAAACACGCTGTAAAAGCTTGATATCTCTTTTCGTTTTTGAGTAATCGTGACCACAGACGGACGGACGGCCGGACGGCCGGACGGACGGACAACCGGAAATGGATTAATTAGGTGATTTTATGAACACCTATACCAATTTTTTTTTTGTAGCATCAATATTTTTAGGCGTTACAAACTTGGGACTAAACTTATAATACTATGTATATTTCATATATACATGGTATAAAAATGACCAAAGGTCGGAATATACAAGACAGTCAAAGTAAAAAAAGTCAGGTAGATCTGAAAGTGTGATTTTTAAATTTACAAGTTCGTAATAACCAATCGTGCTCAAAATTCATTAAAATAGAATAAAATACTATTAATTTAACTTTTTTCTATACTTTTATAGATTCAAATTTTCAAAAAAAAAAAGTAATAAAAAAAATCGTTATTTTTTTTCGAAAATTTGATATTAAGAAAATTAACAATTATTGTGTGATTTTGATGAAATGTTTGATTATAAAAATAACTGATTTTATATTTTGCTTAATCTAAATACTTCTTGAATACATACAACTGAACTACCAAAAAGCTAAATAATACAGTTTTTTACATTACCATCATTTTTTTGCATTTAAATTGAAAAATTTCAAAAAATATATATCCGCACGTACTAGAATTGTTGGACATGTTGTCAGTACTTAAATAAAGTAAATTGGAAAGCGGCAAGAATTAATTTTAGTTCCCGTTCGTTTTAATTTTATGTAACGACGCTCGGCTGCTGTGTAATGAAAAAATTAATTAACCGATATTAGAGATAACGATAAATATTTGAAACAAATTGTTTTGAATGTAATAAACAGCGGTGGATTTACACTAGGGGCAGTCGGGACTAGTGCCCAGAGCGGCAAATTTTCTAAGGCGGAAAAATTTGGAAAGCGGAAAAAATTTTGTTATTGTCATCAAAATTTCACAATAGAAATTTTTTATTCTTTTAATTAATCATACATCATTTAAAAGATAAACTTAAGAAATTCGACTCGAGGCATTGCTGCATTTCACATTTCTTCATGCATTTAATTTGAGTGTCCAAATTAAGGTTAAGGTTAAGTCAAGGAAAATTTAGGTCACTAACACATCAGACTTTTCCGATACGCTTTTTTAATCTATTCATTCAAGTTGCAATAGTTTTTGAGAAACATTATATAAATTTAAAAATCACAAATTCGTAACTTCCAGAAATTTTTTAATATAATTGGATAAAAATGTGTACATAGCTTAGTCTAAATTCTAAAGTAAACATTTTTTATCTTAACAATTCGTTTATATCTTGATAACTCATATTCGTCACTCGAAACTTAAAAAAAGTTGATCAATAAAGATATCGTATTTATTATTTAATAAAAAAGTGTTTTATAAATTTCTCAATGTACTTCTTTTTTCAGATAATTTTGGAAACGAAAATGGATAACAAGAAATCGGAACTTAGAAATACAGATTAATCATTAAAACTATAATTTTTAAAATTTTTTCGCAAACATATCTGATGCAAAAGAAAACAAATGAATTAAAATTTTTGCTAAAGCCGCTAGGCGATAAATCAAACCTATCATTAGACTATTAGGTGCCAGTATATAAAACAATAGGGAATATTCATGATTTTTTTTGCTTTAAACAAAGTTCAATCATGTAACAAATGGAAGACAAAAATTATTTTTCGAATATCTATCAAATCAACAAAGACAAAAGCCATAAAAGATTTGTTTGTTTCTTTCTAGCAAAACAGAATTGAACATGGATTATTATGGTGAACTTAATATATGACATCAAATACCATGTCCGATCTCCCTGTCTAATTTGTAGTTTAAAATGTTTATTTCAACCGTATTATTTGGTTGATTATAATTTTACTTTCACTTTTATCATCTTTTTGGCCATGTTTTGAAATTAAGTTGAGATATGCGAGAAAATTTCATTAATATAAAAATCTGTGTGAACCTGTGTTATGTTATCGAACTATGGGGATCCGTTAGCAACAGTATCATCAAAATTCTGCAACGTTTGAATTAAAAGTGTTTTAAAAAATTAGTGAATCTCCGTGGTATGTGCGTAATGGACGATATACGCCGTAGTTTCAAAGTGTCAACAATTTTTGAAGAAATTTCGCCGCTAAGTGACAATAACTTCATTCCCCTTGAACAGCAACCATTCCACTAGACACTTAGTGAAGAAGTGTACTTAATTTAAGATTTATATTTACTTACGTAATTAGTTTACTATAATTTCAACTAGGTATCTCTAGTTTACATACTATAATTTCGATTAATTTACGATTCATAGTGAGTAGTAACTGTTCAAGACATTTATATATCAGAAAAAGTCTAAATTAAAATAGAATAGATATTAAGATGTAAAAAAAATTTGGTTAAAAATTTGGTGATTAATTTTGAATTGAATTGAGTTTAAACTATACAGAAATACTCATGACAGAATCCACAATCCATCTCTGGTCTCTTTAGTCCTTTGTCCAAAAACTGAAAATACATTTGTCAAATTATTGAAAATATTCGCAATGGTGCAATGATTTTTAAATGTTTCAGTAATATTTATAATTTTATTTCATATTAATTGACGAATCTTTAATGTTTGTATATATTTATTAATTTCGATTATGTAAATTGTTAATACTAAATCGTAAAATGCTCCTTTGATATGTGGCAAGTTCTTGCATTTGGGTTTGGACATTGACATTTTCCATAAAATAACTAATTATTAATAATAATACAAACGACATTAAGATTGTACAATGATAGAAATAAAAAGAATTTATATTAAAAAATATGTCATTGTAAATTTTCGTATGTGTTCGACGAAACTACAGTTTTAAATAATTTTTAATTATCACAACTTGTATTAGTTTTTTAATTATAGCAATTTTTTTTATAGTCATTTTGTAGTCATAATCAAAACTTTGTGATAGCTATCTAAACCCGTCTGTTGGTTGTCTGATCCAAAATTTGTCAAATTATTGAAAATATTCGCAATGGTGCAATGATTTTTAAATGTTTCAGTAATATTTATAATTTTATTTCATATTAA